>NC_044992.1:13373803-13998264 GCF_008728515.1 Papio anubis | reverse complement strand
AGGAAGGAAGGAAGGAAGGAAGATAATTTATATGGAGACAACTATAAATTTTGGGGAAAGACATCATGTAAGAATTGAATAGATAGATATCTGATGGACCTCAGCGGAAAGCTGGGATATTGCTACCCCGTTTGGAAGGAATCTCTGTTTTTCCTTACAGAACCCTAAAAGTGGTAGGTGAACTGATTACTTTCAGCTTTAATACCCTGCCCTCTTTTGTATTGCATTGCTGATCTCATTGGTTTTGTGGGGATGCCAGAGATTACTTTGTACTATGAGAGGACTTGATCTTGCTGTGTGTAATGTCTGGCAGTCACAGGTAAGAGCTACAGTGTCAGAGGTGGCTAATGACAGCTGTTTGAAGTAAAAGGTTTTTATTATGGAGGCTACCCATTTCTTCATACATTTGGATAAGAAATGCGTGGTTTAGGCCCTAAAAGCTGCATGCTTTAATTGCCCTATTCATTAAAGGGCTCCACCTTAAAACCAGTAATCTAATTAAGAAACAATCTAAATTTAAAAGCAGACACTTTTCTGGCAATCTTGTTTTCAGATAATGGTGTTTAGGTCAAAGTTCTGTGCCTTTGAGATATGAATTTTCTACCTTGTTTTACCTAAAAGTCATGTCTTTAGAAGTGATTGATAGTCTAAAGGAAGGAGAGAAACTATTTGAACACTGACAAATAAATAATCTTTTAAATCTATAAAATCTGTTTCTGCATTTATGTCTGTAGGTCTTTATGTTTATATATGTCATGATATATCACTACCAAAATATATAAAGAGTTCTAGTTAATTGGCTTAAAGGAAAGTGAGCCCTTACATCAAATATTTCACAGAATAAACACCAACTCAAATGCCTTTTTAAGTTCACTTGACTTTAGTAATTGTTGGTAAATAAAACCAAACCAGTTTCAAAATTCTTTTCAGTAATTAAAAATCTTAAAGTCATGTTATGTTAAGTAATTCTAAGTTTTTCACTGAAAATAAGGGTTTCTAAGAGTTACAGTAGTAGTTAATATATGTAATTAAAACTACTAGATATACGGGAGGCTGAGGCAGGAGAATTGCTTGAACCCAGGAGGCGGAGGTTGTGGTGAGCTGAGATCGCACCATTGCATTCCAGCCTGGGCAATAAGAGCAAAACTCCATCTCAAGACAAAAACAAAAACACAAACAAAACAAAAAACAAACATTTGGCTGGGCACAGTGACTCATGCTTGTAATCCCAGGACTTTGGGAGGCCGACGCAGGCAGATCACGAGGTCGGGAGATTGAGACCATCCTGGTTAACATGGTGAAACCCCATCTCTACTAAAAAAAAAAATACAAAAAAATTAGCCAGGTGTGGTGGCGGGCACCTGTAGTCCCAGCTACTTGGGAGGCTGAGCCAGGAGAACGGCATGAACCCGGGAGGCAGAGCTTACAGTGAGCCGAGATCACGCCACTGCACTCCAGCCTGGGCAACAGAGTGATACTCCATCTCAAAAAACAAAAAACAAAAAAAACAAAAAGCAAACAAACCAACAAACAACAACAACAACAACAAAACACCAAAACTACTAGATATAAGAGAAACAATTTTATATACAAAGTGTATAAAGAAAGATGTGTTTTGGTAAATAAGTTTATTTTAAAAAAGGAAGGCATAGTTTTTGCTTTAAGAAATTTTTGCCTAGGCCAGGTGTGGTGGCTCATGCCTGTAATCCCCAGCACTTTGGGAGGCTGAGGTGGGAAGATCACCTGAGGTTGGGAGTTCGAGACCGGCCTGACCAACATGGAAAACCCCGTCTCTACTAAAAACACAAAATTAGCTGGGCGTGGTGGTGCATGCCTGTAATCCCAGCTACTCAGGAGGCTGAGGCAGGAGAATCGCTCGAACCCAGGAGTCGGAGGTCACCGTGAGCCGAGATCACACCATTCCACTCCAGCCTGGGCAAAAGAGCCAAACTCTGTCTTCAAAAAAATTTTTTAAAAGAAATTTTGCCTAATTTAGAGGGTATTTAAAGGTTGTTTCAAAGTGAGAGAGAAAAATGATACAGATAAAACTAAATGGATAGAAAGAGAAAGATTAGAAAGGTGTGGAAGGGATCTTTCATTCTTGGGTGGCCACATGGTCACCCATGGTATGGAGCTCCAGCTTTGCTGTGCTCAGTTTCTAAAAGAAAATGTGAATAGTGAAATTTAGAGATGGCTCCAACTCCCAGAAAGTTGGTTTACTGGATGCATACTGAAATGCAAACTAATAAGGAAAAAGCAAAATAGGCAACTCCTTGGTTATTATTATCTATAATAGCTAAAATTAAGCTAAAAGAAAGTGTTGGGTTGGGCCATGAGGCTGGACCAAGCTCAGGTGTGGATCTGTCTGAATTCAGGTTATAACTGCCCAACAGATTCTTCCTGCCAGATGCGCAAATAAAGACCATAGCATTGCAGTGCGGAAAGAGTTTAATTGATGCAGGGCTGGCCATGCCACGCAGGAAACAGAGTTATCATTCAACTCAATCTCGTTGAAGGCTCCTAGGTTAGAGATTTTCCAAAGGCAGTATGGGGAAAGGGGTGGGAGTGAGTAGGAGATGGTTGCTTACTGCTCATTGGTTGAGATGGAGATGAAATCATAGGTGGTTGAAGCTGTCTTCTTGAGCTGAGTTGTTCCTTGGTGGAACCACAGGAGGAGTTTGGCAGGTCCAGGCGGAGCCATCAGGTCCAAATGGAGCCATGGGTGTCAGATATGCAAAAAGCCTGAAAAGATATTTCAAAATGCCAATCCAAAATAGTGATATTATCTGTAGGAGTAATATGGAAGTTGCCTATCTTGTGACGAGTCTACACCTTAGCACAATTCAGGCTCCTCTCTCCCGCTAGCCTGGTGGTCTCTCATTAGCTTTACAAAGGCAGTTGAGTTTCAGGGAAAGGCTATTATTATTGAAACTTCCTAAATGTCTTCTAAAGTTAGCTTGGCCTAAGCCCAGGAATAATTAAGGCAGCTTAAAAGTTAAAGGCAAAAAGGGGGGTTGGCTAGATCAGATCTCCTCCACTCCCATAATTTTCTCACTGATAAAAGTTTTGCAAAGGTGATTTGAAGGTCACTAACCTCAAAGCTACCTACAAAAGGGAAAATGATTTCAGGGCAACAGAAATTACCTGAGACCTATGGTTAACAAAAAGGAAGTCAATGTGGGGTGTGGGGTAAGGGCAAAACCAAATAACTATTGAAACCAGAGGGTATAATGTGATGGAACTGTTGCATTTTATAGAATAGTACCATCAGCTCCCTGAGGAACGTTTACCAAAACGGATTATGAGAGTAACGAATTTAGGGGTAGTATCTTTAGTTTTAATTGTGGTAGAGTGGAGAAACATGTTTGGGTTGATGCAGGACCCACAGCTCACTATTGAACAATTACAGATGGCTATAAACAGCCAGCCTGGGTAGACTGGACAAAAGCCACTGTCAGGTCTGTCTACCCCGAGAAGGAGCACTGTTCAACTCCACCTATAAATGGTAGAGGACCCCATATGAAGCAACTGATATGCTTCATATGCAAGTCATATTGGACTGGCTTTATGACGATAGGGATATTCACTCACTGAAAATGCCCATTGCCCAGATCACGATAAAAGGTGTGGTTAAGAGGGCACCCTTAACCACATGTTCCCCCTGCAGGATCTTAACAATTGAGAAGCTTTAGCTTACAGATGTCAATAAAAACATAAGGTTAATTAACAAGAGAGGAGTCATGGGACTCCTCCCAGCAGGGTAGAAATCTTTAGAGGATTATTAAGAATAAAATGAAATAAATAAAACTTGATGGGGTTAAAACAGAAGTTTAACAGAACACTATTGAATGTCTGGTGAACCAAAGGGAGCCCCTGCTGGTCCCCCAACATTAAAAGAGACCCAAATCAACTTCCTGTGCTTAACTCAAATTGGAGAAATTTTTAAAAAATAAAAAGGCAAAATTACAATGAGAAAGCTGACATTGTCTGGGGCAATGTTGAGACACATTAATCAAGATAAAGACTGACAAAAGGGCCTGGGTCCTTTGGCTAAACCCTCTGCTGGGATCCCAAATTATTTTTCACAAGAAAGAGTGAAATGGACTGGAGGTGAAAAAGAAAAGTTCCTGGAACCAGAACATAAAAATGTAAAGGTTGATATGATTATGAAAGTTGGAATGGTTCAACAGGAATTATGTAAAGTAGTTGTGTCTCCTTCACCTTAAATGTTTTATGAAAATAAATATTATGTTTGACTTGGGAACACTTCCCCTACCGAGTACTGCACAACAGAAGGCATATGTAACCTTGCCCTTCAAAAAGTACTAAATGGGAACCAGTAAAATTGCCTGAGCTCATAGAGTGTAGAGTAGAAGCTGGAATACTAGTAAGTACAAATTTTCTATTCCATAGCCCTTGTGGAGCATTTCCTGGGGGTTATGGGGTGATGTCAGAGGAATACTAATAGGTATAGCAATACCCCAAATAGTTCCATGATAAAATGGAAATGGTTCATATAGGATCTTGCTATCTGGGGAATGTGAAGAGGAGCAGGGAGACTCTTTCTCCCCAGGGCTGACTCTGGAACTATGTGAGGGGCTGCTGGATTCTATGGTGCCCAATAAACAGCTCTCACCTTGCTGAAAAAGAGCTGCTTGGTTTGTGGATGGCAGCTCCAAGGTGAAGGGACAAAATATGCTGTTTGGGAGGCTTGCTACTCTGACTGAAGAATCATCGAAGAAACCCTTTTTCTTTTGAGCTATTTGTAGCTTGCAAAGTATACTTTTTTTTTTTTAAGCGAAATTTACCTTTCTTTGTACCTGATTTCTCCAAAATTTGGAAACTATTTTTGTGCATTCTTTTTTTATGGCAATATAGTTATCGTCCAGTAAGAATCTGATTTCTTTTGTATCAAGACACAGTTGGAGACACTGGTTGTTTTACCAAGGCTTTGAATGGAAATGCATATTTTCTGCTATGACAACACTGTCTTGAGGAATGGAAGTTGACTTTATACACTAAATGAAAAGCCTCTAGGACAAACCAACTTGGTACCTTGTCTAAATGGTTCCCTTACAAGGTTCATGTAGTAAGTAAAGAATGTCACTTTGTGACAGGCCCAGAAACCCCAAGATATTAACATTTTGGGACCTCAACAAGAGAGAAATTTGTGCAGGTATTACAAGTAGAGTATTTTGGTGAATCCTTGGCTTGGATTCTGGCCTTGAGGCTTTTAAGAAGTCTAATCTGAGATTGCTTACAAAAAAATGTTCCAGCAAAGACAATATAAAGGGCCCTATGTGGCCAATCACTATTCTTGCTGCATTTTGTAGAAATAATCAGGCTAAGTATAATGAGACTAAAATTAATTTTGCAAATAAATTGGTCCGATTATGATTCAGCCTTGGTAGAAATGGGGAAACTGGAGAGAGAAAAGTTTACATTCTAGCCCTGACCATTATTTTTGAGTTTTTATTATTTGTGTACAATCTGGGCTAAATCCCGAGTTATTTCCTGGCTATAACAAGTCTCTGAAGAAGTACTGAGTCTTCATTTTCTTCATGATCCTTTTAGTTGACTCCCTAATGGAATAGATTCTCTTTTGTTTTTGTTGTTCTGGTTTACAAATTCTCTTTTGATTGTAATCCTTCTGTGCATTGTATTTCTACTAATCAAATTATTAATGTTACGTGTCTCTCTTTGTTTCACTTCTTCTGAGAAAACCAAAGTCTTAGTATTCTAAAGACTACAGACGATTCAACAAAGCCTGTAAATCCTCTCATTTGGAATCCCACTGGGCCTAATCTGTTTTCCATTGTCAACACACTGCTGCTAAAGCTATACCACATCAAGCACTCTCCCTGAAGGCACAGCGACCACTGTGGAAGAGAGGTGCATGTGAGATTCTAAGAGCCGGATTAGGGAGGTGGAGTATGGAAGCCAAAGCAACTCCATCTTGGATGCTAGTCAGCCATGTTGACTTCTGATTAACCAGTTCCAGGAAGGCCTCTAGATTCCAGTGTATCTATTATTCCTTGCGTAAGAGAGGTGCTTACGTAAATCCTGCCCTTAAGTCAAACAACCTTGATGTTATCGTACTTCAATTGCCCTACACACCCCTTTTGAATCATGTATACCATTTCCCTATGGTATATAAGCCCTGACTCTCCGGGGAGGTGGTGATCGCATGGGTATCCGCCATTTAATGTAGCCTCTGCCCTAGACACAGACATGGCTTCTGTTTATAAGTCCCTATTAACTGTTTTTTCCTAAGAAACTGTACTTGTCAGCCTCCTTCTTCAGCCTCTAAGCTTCCTCTGACTTCGAGGATAGGTCTACATAGGCAGAATAGGATTCTTTTTTTTTTTTTTTTTTTTGGAGTTGGAGTTTCACTCTTGTTGCCCGGGCTGGAGTGCAGTGAGGCGATCTTGGCTCACCACAACATCCGCCTCCCAGGTTCAAGCAGTTCTCCTGTCTCAGCCTCCTGAGTAGCTGGGATTACAGGCATGCACCACTATGCCCAGTTAATTTTGTACTTTTAGTAGAGACAGGGTTTCTCCATTTTAGTCAGGCTGGCCTCAAGCTCCTGACCTCAGGTGATCTACCTGCCTCAGCCTGCCAAAGTGCTGGTATTATAGGCGTGAGCCACTGCGCCCAGCATTTTTTTTTTTTTTTTTGAGACAGAGTCATGCTCTGGCCCAGGCTGGAGTACAGTGGCGCCATCTCAGCTCACTGCAACCTCCGCCTCCTGGGTTCAAGCAAGTCTCCTGCCTCAACCTCCCGAGTAGCTGGGATTAAAGGTGCCCACCGTCATGCCCAGCTAATTTTTGTATTTTTAGTAGACATGGGGTTTTGCCATGTTGGCCATGCTGGTCTCGAACTCCTGACCTCAGGTGATCCACCTGCCTCGGCCTCCCAAAGTGTTGGGATTACAGGCATGAGCCATTGCACCCAGCAAGATTTTTATTTCAGTATTATTCATTGTAGAAAAAAATGAAAAAATATATTTATCGGAAGATGAATATGTCACACACTATTAAATATTTTGCTGCAATTACAAAAATTAAGTAAAAAAATTTTCCTGCAGAAGGTTCTCCAAGAGACATTATAAAAAGTAAAAAGCATATAGCAGAATGATTTATAAAGAATTATCAGAGTTATATTTAAAAATTGTTAAGTAAAATCAAGTATTTCTACCTACACTTTTATATGAATGTACATGAATAGGAAAAGATAAATGTTCCTCACCAAACTGATAACACTGAGAAAATGGGAGAGGATAGATTAAAAGGGAGTTTTGAAATCTATGTCTTAAATACTTACTAACAAGAAGGCATTCATGAGTTACTGATGTAGTAAGCCAAGAACTAAATAAGAGGCAAAATGAAATAATAAAACAACAGTAAGTCAGATTGTGTAATAGGAGCATTTAATGAAGACCACAATCCGCTTGTACAGATCAGAGATAATGGGAAACCAAATTCTACCTTCCACTGTTCTCTTTTTTTTTTTTTTTTTGAGACTGAGTCGGCTCTGTCGCCCAGGCTGGGAGGCGGTGGCCGGATCTCAGCTCACTGCAAGCTCTGGCCTCCCGGTTCACTTCATTCTCCTGCCTCTGCCTCCTCCCGAGTAGCTGGGACCACAGGCTCACTTCACCAAGGTTTTTGTATTTTTAGTAGAGACGGGTTTCACTGTGTTAGCCAGGATGGTCTCGACCTCCTGACCTCGTGATCCGCCTCGCCTCGGGCCTCCCCAAAGTGCTGGGATTACACTTGAGCCACCGCCTGCCCCTTCCACTGTTCTTAGAAAGAGAAGCTCCTGCAATGAACATATGGGTGCATGTGTCTTTACAACAGAACGATCTACATTCTTGGGCATATACCCAATAATGGATGGCAGGTGGAATGGTGTTTCATTCTGACCAGTCTTACTCATCGTCCACTCTCACTGTTTCATTGCTTTTTACTTCATCCCATATCCACCTTAACTTTCCTTTGTAGCAGCTTCACCATATGGCAGTATGTGTGTATACGAAGTGTAATGCATATTTTTTTGGTCTTTGAGGAATCACTGTCTTCCACAATGGTTGAACTAATTTACACTCCCACCAACAGTGTATTAGCATTCCCCTCTCCACACACTGGGACCTAATGGAGGACAGGAGATGGGAGGAGGAGAGGATCAGGAAAAATAACTAATGATCACTAGGCTTAGCACCCGGGTGATGAAACAATCTGTACAACAAACATGAATGATGCAAGTTTACCTATGTAACAAACCTGCACATGCACTTCTCTGAACCTAAAATAAAAAGTTCAAGGAGAGAGAGAGAGAAGTTCCTTGGTCTGAACCTGGATTAGGATATAAGAGAAGTAATTGATCTGGGGGGGATACCCTTTGGGTACTCCATTTCTTAGCACCTCAATAAATTGGTGGATTGTCCCTGTGGTTTTTAGTTGCCTAATATAGTTTTATGTGGGGTGTACATGAGAGGATTTAGAGATTCAAGAAATACATGGGCAAGCTTAACTACAGCCTTTTTCTGTCCTGAGGGCCTCAATGATCTCCCAGCATTCTCAAGAGACCTGCAGACTCTCTGGCTGGGCACGAGATGCCAACCACCGCATGGAGGGCGGGAAGCAAGAGCACCGTCAGGAGCATTTATGACATCCTTTTCCGGATATGTTGCAAATGCTACATCCCAGAGAATACTTGAAATTTACCTGATGTGACAGCAGACTCAATTAGGGTCTGCAGAAGATTTACAGATTAGTTAAAACTGAAGTCAAAACGCTGAAGACTCCAACTCGCAACCATTTTATTTTTTCCTTACACTGAAATGACGTGGTAATTGACCTTTTAAAATCACCTGCAGCTATCTATTCACCTACTCTCTTGGTCTGTCATCAAAATATTTCATCAGAGTTTCCCACAGGATATTTTTAACCGGTCTTATCTGAACATCATTGTAAACTAACTATCCAGTACACCTTATACATTCAAGTTTTACATCCTCAAAAGTGGTTTCCTTGTACTACCTAGTCCAAACACTAAACTCTATTCTTTCTCTTTCCTTTGAAAAGCCTCCCTTTAGTCCAGGCTTCTTTTTTAAGGCAATCTCCAAATAGCCTTGAACCCAGGATTTGCACCTTTAAACATACATATTCAGCAAAACCAGCCACATCTGTTAAAATTCCTTAATTATCTTTATTTTATTTAGTCCAACATACGTTTGACTTAATTTGTATACCTCTAAGCTCTTAGAGTCTAGCAGGAATGTATTTTTTATTTATTTATTTATATATATTTTTGGAGACAGAGTCTCACTCTTTTGCTGTAATACCTGCAGTGGCACGACTGCTCACTGCAACCTCCACCTCCTGGGTTCAAGCTTTTATCTCCTGCTCGCTCTGAGCAGCTGGGACTACAGGTGCCCCACACCCAGCTACTTTTGTATTTAGCAGAGATGGGGGTTTCTCCATGTTGATTCAGGATGGTCTCAATCTCTTGACCTTTGTGATCCACCCACCTGGGCCTCCCAAAGTGTTGAGATTACAGGCATGAGCCACCATGCCCAAGCCAGGAATGTATTTTTAAAAGCAGAGGTGAGAGACTAATCATGTAGCTACCAAATAGCATTTAGATTACAATTCCAAAACAAGGATTCGTTTGAGAAAAATATTTGCTTTTTTTTTTTTTTTTTTTTTTGAGATCTGAGTCTGCTCACCCAGGCTGGCGGGTTGACCTGCTCACTGCAAGCCTCGCCTCGAGTAGCTGGGACTACAGGCTCGGCCACCTCAGCTTCCAGCTTGGGGTTTTTGTATGTTTTAGTAGAGATGGAGTTTCACCGTGTTAGCCAGGATGGCCCCATCTCCTGACCTCGGATCCACGCCCCGCCTCCCAGTGCTGGGATTACAGGCTTGAGCCACCGCCACCGCCTGTTTGCTTTTTATTTACTTAACTTTTCATGAGAAAAATATCAAAAGGTAGTCTTATGAGTAAGTTGAGGCACATCTTCAAAAGTAAGAAGGAAAAGAAGGAGGAATAAGAGGAAGAAGAAAGAGAATATAACAAAAAATCATTCTACTTTTTTCAGTCTCTCTGACTGGTGTTCAGACAAGAGTTTAAACAAAGGTGTAGGTTCCTTATCAATGACATGCCTCAGTGGATATTCTCTGTTGTATCACTGAGTCATGCCATGGTGCCAAAATAAATTACTCAGTTGCTTTGATTTTCTTTTTTTCTGCCCTATCTGCATCTCTTGCTGAAACGATTTAAACGGCATACCTCAGACATTGTGGACTAATTGTCCGTTGTGCTCTGCACTCCTCCTCCAGTTTAAAATATCCATGATGCTCTTGAAATAATTCCAGCTCCAGAACAGAGGAGTATTGATTAATCAAGCCAAACAAGAAATTGCCATCAGATTGTTGGGGAACCTGGAGTGACACTACAATCAAGGCTTGGGTTTCTCCTGCAACAGCGGTGTCCCAGGAGTTAAGACACGCCAGTTAATGCAAAGGAAGAATTTATTTTTTGATTATAAAAGGCTCTTTTTGTATGCTTAGATTCTACAACTTGGACTAGGGTCTATCTTTCAGCCCTGATCAGTAGCCATGATAGGCAGCAAAATAAAGAGGTCGCGGAGAAGCCATGTCCTTTGATGGCTGCTGAACTATTGGATTAAACCAACCTGAAATTCCATTCCTGTTAGACTTCCAGTCTTATGAGCCATACATTTATTATTTTAGGCCAATGGAGTGGCATTTTCCATTACCACAAGCTCCCCTAACTACCTAAAGCCAAAGCAGTAAATGCTACTTTAATTATTTGGTGGGGAAAAATGTCCCTTTGAGCCGCCGAAGTCTATTGGCCAATTGCCTAAATAATGCAGCCACCTGAGAAGCATGTACCTATACTGGTACTGAATCTAGAACACATTGCTGTGCACAGGTTGAATTAAGCGGTTCATTTCAGCCACGGCATCTTATTCTGGCCCTATGATCTGCGCTGAGCTTATGAGGGAAGGCCAGGCACTGCTGAGCCGTCCTGCCCTAGTCGGACCATTCATTGACCACAGTCAATATAGTTGTATATTCCTCATTTCCTACCAAACAACAGTAAAAACAGGAGATTATTTTCTAGGAATGCCTGAAAGTGAAGTTTTCTGCAAGAATGCCTTTTAGGGAAGCGCACTCACCGGCTACTGCTTCTATTCTACCACTGCCACCACAGCTCTCCCCAGGCAGAACAGAAACAAAGCCTTACTGCCTCCTTGCTTAGGTAATTGCATCCTTGGTGTCGCAAGCCAACCTGGGAGCAGTATTTTGTTAGAAAAGATTTATAAAAACAGCTAAGTTGCAGGCTTAATCCCATTTTTCCCCAGCTTGTCCCTCTTCCTACCCTGCTTAATCCCTAGCTAAACCTTTAACCTGTCCTTCAGAGGACGGGTCCTTTAACCCAACTGAGTTAGAAGGACAAGCACCTTTACAGTTATTGTTTAGTCCCCATGGACTCACTCACCAGCAAGACAGCTAACCCTCCTGTGGTTCTCTTTCCTTAGGTCAATCCCCTTCACCGCTTTCCCCTCTTCACCTCTACTCCTCTTTTTCTGGTCTTTATTCCATGACTATAGATTCAGTTTCCCCTTACCTCCAGTTAATAGTTCTGGGGCACCTGAGTGAAACTTTGGGATGCAACAGGCTTCTTGTCCTGTGCCAGCACTGAGATATTTGCAGAGACAGGTGCTACTCTCAGACCTACATTGATTATGTGAGACAAACACACACACAAACACACACACACACACACACAAAGTTTAACTATGAAACAACAAGTATATGCTTAATGTTCATCTTACCAAGTTTGATACATGGAGAAGCTTCTGGAAGAAATAGTGAGGAAAGGCCTTCCAGAAGAGGAAATGTCTGAGCTATGTCTTAGGAAAAATAATAATAATTTAACAAGTAACAGTGACCCATCCTGTACGACGCTGAAAGGTGTGAAGGCAAGATAAAAGAAGATATGTGGATTTATCTGTGGTGGAGGTGGCATGAGCATTATGAGGAAGGGGTAGTAATTAGAGATTTGTACACAAGTAGGTCATGAGAAGTTCTCAGCTACTTCTAAGTGATTTTTGGAAGTTATTTTGAAGTTATTTGTAGATCATACAAGACATTATATGATCTAATCAAAATATTTGTTAAGGTTCAACTAGCTGTTGAATCCAAATAATCCCTAAATTTTAAGTGGATTAACACAACAAAACATATTCTTATTCAAGGTACAGTCTAATGAGGGTGTTACTTTGTTGGATGGATTTCCTTCAAGAAGGAATTCAAGGACTCAAACACTGCAAACTCTGAATTACCCATCTCACTCTGCCAGCCCCAGAGTTTCTGGTAGGGGAGAGAGGCTACATGGAAAGGCATAGCAGGGTACCACCTACTCTCAGCCCCAAAAACACAGACACAGACACACACATGGCAACACACACAAACAAAACTGGTCATACCCACTGATAAAAACTAATCAGAAACTTAATCTAAATGCCAGAGGGTCTGGCATATGTGCCCCTCGAGGCAGTGCATCTCCCCGCAACAATCAACACTCAGGAGAGAGAAATATCAAGCTTTGGTTGATCAGGTCTCTGTGTTCATGTGAACAGGGCAGCATGACGAAGTACATTTTTATGTCCATTCTTAGCTGCAGGCATATGATTTGATGGAAGACAATATGAGTAGAGAGAGGAGCACCTAGTGGCTCCCATATGGGTGGTAAAATGACAGAGGTCAGCTACTTCACAGCTCAGGAGTGGTAGGGATGGGCGAATCAGGAAGTACTGGAGATGACATCACTGCACAACCTGCTCAAATCAGGTGATGACCATAAAGTGAGGGACACAGAAAAGTGGTTTGATCTTCTCACTCTGGGGATATAATCAACTGTTTGGCCCATGCAGCAAATTCCAGGAGCAAAAGAGAAAAAGCTATTTGGAAGTGGAGGTGAAAGGTGGGATTATTAAATCTGTTTTTTCATAATACACAAACATGAAATTATCTAGTAGAAGTTGGTCTTGTACATATATGAAGGAGGCCTTTGTAAACCTAGGCCTGGGAATTCAGGAGTGGAAAAAGCCTATTGAAGATGGGGATATGGGATTTTAACCTACATGAACATATTATATAGAACCCCTGAGAACAAACCCGGATGTGCAAAATTCAGGACTTGTTCCCCTGAAACCCCTCGCTCTTTCTCTCTGGCTCCCCAATATTTTCTTTTTCAATCAAACAATTCTAGTTTATTGTTAAATTATCTCCCTAAACTCATATTGTTTTTCTAACTGCATGATTTGATTAATTTCACGATTTCTTAAGCGTAAAACTACGATGATCATTGGGGAGAGAGTTTTAGACTTCCAGTTAAGATGTAAGACTGAGCAAGTTAGGCCGGCACAGTGGTTCAAGCCTGTAATCCCAGCACTTTGGGAGGCCGCAGGCAGGGCGGGGATCACGCGAGGACAGGAGATCTGAGACCATTCCGCTAACCTGGTGAAACCCCATTCTACTAAAAATGGGCGCAAAACCAGCCGGGCGAGATGGCTGGCTTCTGCAGTCCCGGAAGCTACTTGGGAGGCTGAGGCAGGAGAATGGAGAACCTGTGAGGCGGAGCTTGCAGTGAGCTGAGATCCGGCCACTGCACTCCAGCCTGGGCAACAGAGCGAGACTCTGTCTCAAAAAAAAAAAAAAAGACTGAGCAAGCGAGCAAGCTCAGCACTTTCCTCCCTCAACCCCATTATCAGAAACACTTTGCATTTGTGAAGACTGTGTTAACTAAAGAATACTTATATTTACACTTTAAATGGGAAATTTTCAGAGTCTAGAATCAAAGAGTGAGCACACTCAATGCCTCAGCCACCAGAGGGACCTGGATTGGATCTATGCTTAGGAGAGGAAATTTTACTTCCCTGTGGAGCAATGGCAAAGTGCATAGCAGAAGCAAAACTGAACTTCCTTATCCCTAGAGGCAGAAGAGATTAAATCACCCACTGGCCCAGGATCTCGGCCTAGAAGTGAGCCGCACACCACGCAATTGGTGGAAATAGAGTAACTTGCAAGAAATGAACCCTGAGCTCTGCTATGTATTAGCTGAGATCTAAACTCTCATCAATCACTGTGAAACAGAGTCCAGAATGAAGAAACAACTTAAAAACAAGTGTGAACCTAGCAACCGTCTCAAGACTGAAACAGAAGCAATCTTGCAACACCTCCCTATCCCCAATCCAGAATGTCTTTTTAATCCAGTTACAGGCTGGAATTCTACTAAAGAGAAGCTCACAGTCAAAAATTACAAAACACGCAAGAAACACTCCATCCTAAAACTTAGTCAGTAGATGAGAAACCAAACCATGATACATTCAAGGAAGCAGAATAAATCTAAGCAAAAATTAAATCAATATCTTAACATTTGTTAAAAGAAAGATAAAATGAAGAAGTGAACTTTCTATTCAAGGACAAGAAATTATCATTTGAAAAATAGTTTTTAAAGAAACAAGTAGAAATCTTGCAAGTAAAAATATAGTCAATATAATTAAAAGCTCAATTGAATTTTATCTAATATAATATAATGTCCATGAAGGCAAAGGTGGTTGTTTTTTTCTGTTTTTTTTTTTGTTTATTTGGTCTGCTTTACTTATTGTTTGAGGACCTAACACTTAGAACAGTAACTGATACATAATTTGTAATCAATATATGCATTTTTAATGGATAAATAAATTAGTGGGTTAAATGGTAGATTGGCAGAGAAAAATTAGTAAGTTAGAAAATAGAACTAAATAAATCACACAAAAACATACCAAGAGACAAAACATTAAAGAAAGAAAGAAAGTTAAGAGGCCTGGACAAGAGAAAGCAATACTGTATCACAACATTCATCTAATAAGGATTCCAGAATAACAAAATAGAAAGAATGGAACAAAGGCAATATTCAAAGGAATGCTGTCCAGTAAGTTTACAGTATTTAAAAAATATAAAGAACTCCTAAGAATAATAAAAGTTAAACAAGCAAAGAAAGAAATGGGCAGGCCATTAAGAGGCAATTCACTGAAAAAGACCCAAAGAGTACAATTAACATATGAAAAGATGCTCAGGCCCATTAGGAATCAGGAAACTCAATAGAAAAGAACAGTTAAGGCTCAGTGTGCTGGCTAGAGCCTGTAATTCCAGCTACTTTGCAGGCTGAGGTGGGAGGATCACTTGATTCTAGGAGTTCAAGTCCATCCTGGGCAACATAGAAAGACCCCATCTCTAAAATAAAAAAAAAAAAGCAGATAAAGAAAACAATTGGACACTATAACTTGCCCGTCAGATTGGAAAGAATTAAATAATCTAATAACATCAAGTGTGAGAAAAGGGCAGCTTTTATACAGTGTGGGTAGGACTATAATTTGAAGCAATTCATTTTGGCAGTCATTAGTCTGGCCAAAGATGTGCACACTGCAACACAACACATTTGTTTCTAGTTGCTACCCTAGAGAAATTCTCACCTGTGTGTCCAAGGTAACAAATGCTAACAACAAAATTCATTGCCACATTGTATGTAATAGTGAAATATGTAAACAGGCCAACTGCCCTGAAGTGACTGAATGAACAATTAAACTGTGGTTTATTTACACCATGATACTATTAAACAGCATGTAAAATAAATTAACCAGACCTGCATGTGTTAACAAGTATGAATTTCCAAGACTCACAATGAGTGCAGAAAAAAAATGCAACTAAGATAGGTATATTATGACACAAAACAGCACTAAACATTCATTGCTTAAGGAGACATGCCCATGTTATAAGTATACAAAAAACATACATGAGAAATATACGCTTACTTCAAGATGGTGGTTATCCCTAGGGAAGAAAAAGGGGCAATGTGTGTGTTACAGAGAGGAGGTACAGGAAAGTGAGATTTCAGTTCAATTTACACAGAATTTTTAAAAATATACGATGCAAGAATTGAAAAATGTTTACTCAAACTCGGTTATATTGTTGTTTGTGCTTTTTTATCTTTAGCATATTTTAAAAGCTTTTAATAACTTTTAAAAGAATGAGAACAAAGTAAAGACATTTTAGGCATGCAAATATTAACAAAATTTACAGCCTAGAGACCCTTCCTGACACACCATAAGTGGATTTATGTATTTTAGTTTAAGAAGCCAAAAGGAAGAAGTGAAGTATAAGAAACAATGGTGAGCACAAAACATTGAAATCCTGTTGAAAATTTTAAATAACCATAGATAGTAAAAAATACATATTGATTATTACTACCAATGTTTTGTTATAAAATAAAACAAAAGCAAAACACTAGATGAAATTACAAAAAGATGGGAGAATGAAAGTTGGGAAAAAAATGAAAGCATGCTTATTTTTTAATGTGCTTGGGGGAGGAAAGCGATATTAATTGTAGGCCTTCTTAG
Organism: Papio anubis; assembly: GCF_008728515.1. Taxonomy (NCBI): domain Eukaryota; kingdom Metazoa; phylum Chordata; class Mammalia; order Primates; family Cercopithecidae; genus Papio; species Papio anubis. The sequence goes on along the minus strand of NC_044992.1, from coordinate 13,981,796 downwards.
CAAAACATAAACTTCAGCATATATGTTCCAAATTTTAGCTGATGACTAAAAGCATATAACTACAATATATGATTTCCAAATTGAAAGGAAAAAAGAGCAAAATATAAAAGGCTTTATGAATTTAACAGAAGGCAAAGAGTGTCAAAAACAAAAGAAAAAGCATGTGAATGGTAACTGTAAAATAGTATTTAAGTAATCAAAATAAATGTGAGTAGATTTAATTCACACATAAAAGTCAGAGATTCTCAGATTTGGCAGAGAAAAAAGTGGATATTATGCTATTTGCAATAGACATTAAAAACTATTTAAAGGCCAGGGGAGTGGCTATGCCTGTAATCCAAGCACTTTGGGAGGCCAATGTGGGAGGATCTCTTAAAGCCAGGAGTTTGAGACCAGTCTGGCCAAGATAGTAAGACCCTATCTCTACCAGAAAAAAAAAAAAAGTCTGCTTAAAAACTATACCTGAAGATCTAAAAATAAAAGAATGGAAGAATATATCAGGCAAATAAAAATAAATCAATCAAACAAATAAACAACAAAACCCACCACCCCCAACAATAACAATAAAAAAAAAAAAAAAAAAACAAAAAAAAAAGATGCAAGAGAAAAGGAAATTGAAACAGCGATAATAAAATCAAATAAAATAGGAAGCAAACTAAAAACACTAAGAATTATGGAAAGGAAAATAACAGTCAAATGCTGATCATAATCACTAATACTATTTATATATACTTTTACAAAATTAGAATTCTATTAAATATTGTTTACTATTTATTTTCATCTATTTTATTTTATTTTGTTTTGTTTTATTTTATTTTATTTTATTTTATTTTATTTTATTTTATTTCATTTTATGAGATGGAGTCTTGCCATGTTGCGCAGGCTGGACTTGAACTCCTGGGCTCAAATGATCCTCCTGCCTCGGCCTCCAAGGAGCTGGAATTAGAAGTGCATGCCACTGCACTCAGCTTTGTTTTAATTTGCTGATAGAGGAACATTTCATCATTCCCAGACATTCTTCAATACCATGATGTCTAATATTTTCCATCATATGGATGGCCTATAATTTATTATTTTTATTGTTGGACACAAGGAAGGTCCTCTGTAATTTTTTGGTAGTATAATTAACACTGTAATGGATACTCTTTTGCATAAATCTTTATGTAGTTTTCTGCATGGTTTGCATTTGTCCTTAACAGATAAAGAGTATAAGGAGCTACACATACATGGGTGGAAAATTATTTGTTTGGCATCTTCAGATTAACCAGTGTGATGCATTATAGGAAAGAGCTAGACATATTTAGATATGCAACAAATTGGACTTAACAGATGTTCCCCTTGAGTGACATGAAAGCCCAGAAGGAGCAGGAGAGCATCATGTTAGCCCTTTCTCTTTTTTTTTGTTTTTGAGACGGAGTCTTGCTCTGTTGCCCAAGCTGGAGTACAGTGGCGCAATCTCGGCTCACTGCAAGCTCCGCCTCCCAGGTTCACGCCATTCTCCTGCCTCAGCCTTCCAAGAAGAAGCTGGGACCACAGGCGCCCGCCACCACGCCCAGCTAATTTTTGGTATGTTTTAGTAGAGACGGGGTTTCACTGTGTTAGCCAGGATGGTCTCGATCTCCTGACCTCGTGATCCACCTGCCTCCGCCTCCCAAAGTGCTGGGATTACAGGCGTGAGCCACCATGCCCAGCAGCCCTTTCTCTTAACAAGGGGTGGTTGCTGTGGTCCAGCTGCTATGCTGAGATCTTTGCAGACACAGAGATAGAAAGACAGAAGCCCTGTCCTCAGGCACCTGTGAGCTTCTCAGAAGACAGCGCGTAACAGACAAACAACAACACAGCGTGACAATTGCTCTAAAGCAGGTGCCAAATCCGTCTGACCATCCCTGAATTTGGTTTTCACTTTTCTAATCAAATCAGGGGTAGAAGTTGCTAAAAATAATGGAAATACCGGTAGTATTGATTCATAAAAATCGAATACTACATATTTGAAGTATTCTTATTATATATTTGTGTTTCTAGAAGCACTCTTTTCACTTATATGCCTCTAGGTTTGCGATAGCTTCTCAAGTAGCCAACCTACATACTTAATCTCTGGCCTTCTGAGTCTAATCCATCAGTTTAATCCTTCAAAAATTTAATCGGGGCCAGGGACAATGGCTCACACCTGTAATCCCACCACTTTGGGAGGCTGAAGAGGGTGGATCACAAGGTCAGGAGTTCAAGACTTGCCTGACCAATATGGTGAAACCCCGTCTCTACTAAAAATACAAAAATTAGTTGGGTTTGGTGATGGGCACCTGTAGTCTCAGCTACTCAGGAGGCTGAAGCAGGAGAATTGCTTGAACCTGGAAAGCGGAGGTTGCTGTAAGCCAAGATCATGCCACTGCACTCCAGACTGGGTGACAGAGAGACTCCCTCAAAAAAAAAAAAAAAATTCAATCCGTCCCTTCTCTTCCTGAGAACAGTGACTGCCCACTGCTGTGTTCCACGGCATATAGGATATTTTGCTAATGAACTACCTTTAGGAAATGCTGAGATGAAACCAGAACATGAAGAAAAGATCTAGACTCTTTTACCATGGTGAAGTTTTACAGCAGTGGCATGCACTGAAAATCAAGGCAGATGATGGGGAAAGCAAGTAATATCAACAATGGCCTCACCACAAAACACCCGGGGCAGCTCTCGCCACATGTTGGAGAAGACATTTGCACACAATGATGGGAAATGAATTAACTGTAACCTAATACCATCAGTCGCAGTGTTTGACTCATTGAGCAGTGATGAAAATTGGAGAGCAGATGTTAGGAAATCTCAAGGAAGTAGTAATATTTCAATATTGTTCTGTAAACTAAAAGTACATCCATTGTCAACCAGCAAATATTTATGAGCACTCCATTTGGTGCTGGAGAGAGATGGGGGAGAGTGAACAATGATCAGAAGAAGGCTACGGCTTGACCCAAATCCCTGGCAAGGTAGAGAGGTGAGAAACAATAAGGTCAGAATTAAGTGTTAAGTCTTGAGGCATAAATGTATTAGAAAGTTAGGAAAGGGAGAAAATCCTTTGGCTGGAAGAGTTCAAGATGGCTCCATGGAGAAGAATGGAATAAAATGGGCCTTGAAATGATGGATAGGGTAGGGGCACCTCCTTGAGCACCAAGCCATGGAAGTTGCAGTAAGCCAGGCCGACGTCAGTGCTTGGGGTTTCTTGTGCACCTGTCTGGCAGCAGACGTCATACTGTGGTGCTCTTATTGTCTGTTTACGTGTCTGTCTCCTCATGTGCCATGAACCCCTTGAGTCCAGGGCTTCTGCCTCTCCATCTTCATACCCACAAGACCTTGCGCCAAGTCAAGAGGAACGTCAAGAAAGAGCAAACCCCCAACTGTCATGTGCCTTAAAGGAAATGGAAGGTACAGCTTGGGCAAAACTAGGATATCAAGTTAGTCGAGTAAAGTTAAGTGGTAGAGAATTTTGAAAACCAGCCGAATAACTGAAGATCAAAATATAATTTATATGGAGCCTGAATTTATTAGCTTGCCAGGCAAGGAGAGCTGCATTATTCAGGAGCAAGCTTGGCAACTCTCCCTGAATGTACATGTGAGGGCATGGTGTAGACAAGGTAGGATTCTGAAAAGTCCTCTTTGACTGATGACAGAGGAAATTTTGAAACCTCCCTTGGGACTGATCATTATTGCAACAAAACATCACTGGGACATCCACTAAACAGGGCCAGTTCACACAGGTCCTGGGGGAATTGTGTGAGACTCAAGCCATCGTAAGGTCATGCTGAACTCGATTCCCTGTGCACTAAGCAGAGACTGAGCAGAGAGTTCCTTCAGCACCAACACGCAATAGGGAGGTACTGTAGATTCTTGAGAAGGGGAGAAAATGATGAAGATGGTATTTTAGAAATATGACTAACCTGATATCTCACTACTGCCCAACATGTACCTTTCATTTGTCAGAAAGACAAGGCTCGTGTCTAAGTTTGCTTGTGCTGCTATAACAAAATATCATAAACTGGAAGCCTTAGAAATTTATTTCTTACAACTCTGGAGGCTGGGAAGTCCAAGATTAAGGTGAAGCAGATTTGGTGTCTGGTGAGGGCTCACTTCTTGGTTCAAAGATGGCACCTTCTGGCATGTCTCCACATGGTGGAAAGATTCAGCTTGCTCTCTGGGGTCTCTCTTAAAAGAACACTAATCCCTTCATAAGCACTCCACCTTCATGATCTAATCAGCTCCTCAAGGCCCTATCTCTTAACATCATTACCTCCAGGTTAGGATTTAAACATGAATTTGGGCCAGACATAAGTATTCAGTCCATTGCAACTGGTATGATACTGATGTCAATGTCAGAAATGACTTTGATTTGCTTCACATAATTTCTATCCCTTGAACGTATTTTTGAGCACTAATTATTTATGGATCTAGGGCTACATTTAAAAATGGACCGTATTCACTACATACAGTATTCCAGAATTCCAGTTTGGAAGCTAGGTCCCCTCCTAGCATCTTTCCATTCCACCTTCCTGTAGAGAGAAAGGGACGCTTGAGGCCTGGCTAATCTAGTAAGGAATCCTTTGGGTTGGGGCAAGTCGAGGGTCAGTGTCTGGGAGAAATGCGTGCAGATGCATCATCTGGGTGAGAAGAACTGAGGCCGGTCTCAGGCTCCAGAGCATGGAGCTAAAGGGATGAGCACAAGGAACCATGAAGAGATGCTGGCAGAACCTGGCTAGCACAGGGTCATTCTGGGCCAGCAGTTGCTGGGGCTGGGGTGTCTGTTGCTACTCCCTGGGCTTCCTGAAGTTCCAAAGGGCTTCAGTTTCATGTAAACAGTAGGGAGCAGGGCCAAATCTTGATTTATTATATATCTTTCTTTAGGCTAGACTGAACACTTCTTCTAAGAAAGCTTTTCCACTTATTTCACATCCCCAAGCATCTGGCACATTCACTCACAAATGTGGATCCTCAGTACGTGTCAGTTACATTTTACTAAGAAGACATTTTCTCCCAAAGTCAGAAATCAAAGGAGATTTGAGGTCAAGGCACGGTTTGCGCTATCAAAACCCACAGTTAACACCTTCTCCCTTCCCCCGACCCTTGCCTCCAATCCCACAGAAGGGAATTTCACATCCTGAAAAGGAATAGTCCTCCCTCCAGATCTATGCCTTGCATTTTCACACAGAGGGTCTGGAAGAGCCCTCCCAAAGCCCAGCCTTCTCTGTGGATGTCTGCTCTCTCAGGGACTACCTCCCCTGCCCCATTACAAATTTAAACCATGCCAGATCACAGATTTAGAAACCCGTCTCTGCTGAACTAAGCAAGGGCTTTTCATCAGAGATAAAAGTGGAGGGTGGTTCTTCCACATATGCCCTGGCTTAGGGCCAGCTCTATTCTCAGTGGGCATGGGAACAATCTGGCTGGAGCCAGGGATAGGCCTACCTTCAAGAGCACCCAAAGAACCAGGCCCTGTTACCTGTTCACCTCGCTGCCATACAGCAGCAGAGAAGATGCTTTCTGGATGGAAACTTAAATATTGCACATTCTTATACTAGCCTACTGCCCATGGTTATTCTGGAGCAAATCACTCTTCTATTTTACAGTCTTGATTGAGGCTGAATTTACACACAATGAAAAATACCCATTTTAAGTGTACAGTTGGGTGAGTTTGGACCAATGTGCCCCTGTGTTACCACCACCATAATCAAGATACTCCCATGATCCAGGTGTTTCTTCGAGCCCCTTGGAGTTCACTCCCACCCTCAGCTCCAGCCTTTTCTAGAACTCTATGCAAATGACATCAGACAGTATGAGCGCTCCTATCTGGCTTTTTCAGCTCATCCTTTTTTATCTAACTTCTTGGGCCCTGTTAAAATCCTAAGTAGTTTTTCCTGGTGTGGGTATGCCAGAATTTTTATCTGTTGATGGTTACTTGGGTTATTTCTAGTTTGAGGTTGTTATTGAATAAAACTGTCATGGACATTCATGTGCAAGTTTTAGTGTGCACATTTTTATGTTTCTTGGATAAATACCTAGAGTGGAATTGTTGTGTCGTATTACTAAGTGTATGTTTCACTGTATAATATACTAATATACACTGTATAATATACTGTCATATACTAAGTGTATGTTTCACTGTTATCCAAAGTGGCTATACCATTTTGCATTCCCTCCAGCCATGTATGAATGTCCCCATGGCTCCACCCACCAACACTTGATATTGGCAGTCTTTTACTTTTCATTTCATTAGCATCTTGGTGGTTGTAAGTTGTATTTCCCTGATGCCAAATAGTGTTGCCGTCTCTTTGGCGTTATGATTAACCATTCATATCTTCTTTTATGCCTTGTCTGTTTAAATCTTTGAGACAAGCCATTTTTAAAAAGCCATGAGTATAATGGAAAGTCTCAGACTTAAGAGTCAAAGGACCAGGGCTTGGATCTTTACGCTGTACATAGCTGTGTGGCTTCAGAAAGCGATTCATGGACTCTGGGTATCAGTGTCTTACCTCGATCGTAAGGAAACGATGACTAGATTATCTTGAATGTTCTCTTTCTACTCCATAGATTATGACAACAATTTCCATTTCTTTATTTACAAGACAGGCACATCCCCGGGGCTTGAAGAAACACATTTAACAGGTTGTTAAAATACAAAGGGACATTGGAGATCTCATCCTCTCCAGCATATATGCAGGTACGAAAAATTGAACTTGGCCAACATCATACAACTATTTAATGGCTACTAATAAATGCTACTAACCCCAGAGTTCCTGGCTTTAACTACTAGAACAGAATCTGAGAAATCAGCATATATCCTTTTGCTGACTTCAGAGGAAACTCCCTGGGTATAAGAGCTGGGCAACATAATTTTGTTTTTGTTTTCTCACCAAAACTGAGACATGTTCATTTGTACCCCAGGTATTCATGGGAGTGATAGAGGGAAGGTGATGAGAAGGATCTGGGTCCTGAGACCTGGCGTCTTGACTGGGAGCTGCTCTACCCTCTTGCTGCAGGTGCATTCCCATTAAGACACAAACCCAGCAACCTCAGCCCAGGCAGCCTGTTTACAGAGCTGTGACTGTTATAAACATTGCCAGGCAAATTACATTTCACTCCAGCGTCTAGAATGAATTCTGTAAACTGACAAGTACTTAGGGGCCAGGGTATATTCCCTCGTAATTACGGCACACTGCTCCCATGGGTGTTAATGTTTATAGAAGGCTAGTTAACCTTGCACAGGCTCTGGGATCACGGGGCCATGTGTGCCATTCAGCTGCAGAATTGAAGAACGCAGTTCCATGTTTGCAACGTGTGTACTGATGCAGAGGGGACAATTGTGGCTTGTTCTTGGGGCCAGGGCAAGGTCGCTGGACCTGGCATGCATGGCCTCCAGTGCCTTGATTGCTCGACCAAGGCTTCACTTTCCCTGAACAGCCCCAGTTTAATGGACTGTGATTATTGAGCTTACACTGTAACTCTGTGGTGTTACTTGAGCAAATGATGTAGTTATACATTTGTTTGTAACTTTTCAAGACCCCTTAAGAAAGAAGGGTCCATTGTAAACCGTTGAAACAGAACCCAGACATGCTGAGAGCCTTGGCGATTGTTTCAAGTAATATGAAACTGCTTTTCATCATGCACTCAAGGGACTGCAGAGAAGGGTAAGACATGGTGCTTTTTTCCCGAAAGTTTACAGTCTATCGTTTTTGGATAGACAAGGCAGGCATACGTGAAAAATTCAATAAAGTACAAGAGAGTACGTGCTAAATTTCAGCTGCGAGGTATAGAGGTAAGTCCATGAGAAATTCAGACATGTGCAAGATTGCTGTGGTCTGGCTAAGCACGGGGAAACTTCAGGAAGGAGATGGGAGTTGAAATGGCCTTTGATGGTTGTTGGGGTTGGGATAGAGTGGATCAGGGCATAGAAATTGGAAGGTGCGTTCAGGTCAGAGAAAAGAGACCAGTCTGGGCGGGGCACGTTGGCTCATGCCTGTAATCCCAGCACTTTGAGAGGTCAAGGTCAGCAGATCATGAGGTCAAGAGATGGAGATTATCCTGGCCAACATGGTGAAACCCCATCTCTACTAAAAATACAAAAATTAGCCGGGCGTGGTGGCGTGTGCCTGTAATCCCAGCTACTCAGGAGGCTGAGGCAGGAGAATCGCTTGAACCCAGGAGGCAGAGGTTGCAGTGAGCTGAGATCGCACCACTGCACTCCAGCCTGGAGACAGAGTGAGACGCCATCACAAAAAAAGAGAGAGACCAGTCTAATGGAAATGAACCAGAGCATTGGAATGAGCATGGGCCATGAGCAGTCAATGGAAATGAACCAGGGTTGGAAAGCATGGGCCATGCCCCGATTGTGAAAGCCACTTGACAGTCCACAGACACTGGGCGCAGAAGAGAAACGTGTAGGTACCCATGATTTGTATGTTTGCTCAACGCCCTCCGATTGTCTTCCTAACACAGAGTAAAGACCAAGGTTCTAACAATGGTTCTGCACGAGCTGCCTCCTGCCCAATCCCCCACTGACCTCAATATCTACTACTTTCTCCTTCGCTCACTCCAATCCAGCTACCCTGGCTTTCTATTTCCTGGAACACTGGAGGCAACTTCCCATGTGAGCACTTTTGCATTTTCTGCTCCCTCTTTCAGAAATGCTTTTCCTACTAGTATCTACACGACTCTCTATCTCTCTACTCTGTTACTTCAGTACCCCTTTGTCAGTGATCCTTCCCTAATGACTCAATTTAATATCACAACCGCTCCTCACCTTCGACTTCTATTATCTTTCTCAGCTTCATTGTTTTCCGGAGGCATTTTGCCATCTAACCTCATATATGTACACACAAATGCAATCTATGTATGTATCTGTATAAGCATGTATATGTGTGTGTGTTTATACATACATATACAATTATTTAGTTTTACCATCTCTCCCTTCTGGAATGTAAACTCATGGAGGTATAGAATTTTGTGTACTTTGTTCATTGATGCATCCCCAGCATCTAAAATGGTGCTCAGATTCTGAATAAATATTTGCCATTAGAAACTAAAGTTATCTTCATGAACAAATGTGTAAATGATTTTTTTTTTTTTTGAGACAGAGTTTCACTCTTGTTGCCCAGGCTGGAGTACAGTGGTGCCATCTCAGCTCACTGCAACCTCTGCCTCCCAGGTTCAAAACTGATTCTCCTGCCTCAGCTTCCTGAGTAGCTGGGATTACAGGCACCTGCCACCACGCCCGGCTAACTTTTTGTATTTTTAGTAGAGACAGGGTTTTGCCATGTTGGGCAGGCTGGTCTCGAACTCCTGACCTCAGGTGACCTGCCCATCTCGGCCTCCCAAAGTACTGGGATTACAGGCATGAACCACCGTGCCCGGCCGTAAATGATTTTTTAAGAACTGATATAATATGATAAAAGAGGTGTTCTGGGCGTACTAACATACATACATACATATGTGCATGAAAGAGAATAGAGGAAGATATCGGATTTCATAGCATAGTCTATCTCTGCAAAACAGGTTAGAGCAGATATTAGGGCTTCTTTGTTTCAAGCAACAGAAATTAAGCCTGACTTAGGTTCATGGTAATTTATTGGAAAGGATCAGGAGCTCACAGAATCAATGAGAGGTCAGAATACCAGGCTGGGAAATAAAGGAAGAGAAAGCAGCCCTGGAAACCAGGTATCGGAGACCACAACACCTGTGCACAGCAGGGACAAAGTGGTCAGGAGGCTGTACTGAATGCAATGAACACTGATTGTTTTCAATTTCCTTGTTCCCCTACTCAAGAATTAAATTCCACTGAGGGAGCTTCCAACTGGCCTAGCTTGGGTCACATGCCTGTCCTCAGCACTCATTGTAAAGATTTACTGTGTCTTAATGTTCCAAGCATCCATTGCTTCTTCCTAATTTTCCCACCAGTTTCTTTTTTATCCTCAGTTTTCTTTCAGCTCAGTAGAGTCTGGTAAAATCATAATCAAGAATTTATCTCTCCTGTGCTAAGGAGTTGAACTTGCTTTTCCCTTCTATGCTTTAACTCAGGAGGTAGATCTTGGGGAATTAAATAAGGACATTTTGTTACAGTGATCTTTCTAGATCTTAACATAATGAAAATAACTTTGAAGTACATGGCACATTGCTGTTTATAAAAATGTCTGTATATTATCTCACGTGACTCACGCAATCTCTCTGTGAGGTAAGTAAGTAGGTGTCGTCCTCATTTCATAAATGAGGGAACTGATGCTTGGAGAGTTTAAGTAATTTATTCAAGGCCATAATGCCAGCAGTGTTTTAATATGAAATTTTGTTATAACGATGGCACTTGCTATGTATCAAGCACTGCTACACTCGTTCCATGTGTTAATTAAAGTAATTCTCACAACAACACTAGTGAAGTGAGTACTAATATTTATTACAGCAGATGAAGAGTAACTTGCCTAAAATGACATCTTTATAAAGTAATAGAGACAGGCTCCTACCCTTGTGTCTCTACCCTTAACCTTATGCTATTCTGTCTTTCATTGTATTAAATTAGATGTTGACAGATATTTATGAAATCAACAATATTCATGTTTACCAAAATCCCAGAAAAAACTTGTGGTTCAACTTCAAAGGTTCCAGAGATTCAATGTCTGTTCCATAGTGGTTATTCAATAAACATAAATTGAATACATGAATGAATGAATAAAAGTTATTTTCCTTGCAGACCCTTAGCCTCAAGAGACTCTCTTGGTCTTTTAAACAACATTGCAAATTCTAGGACTTGGAAATATTTCATTATAACGATTATTGGCACATTTGATTTTCTGCTTTCTTGGGCACAAAGGAGGAAGCAGATCCCTTTCACTGTCCCCCTTCATTCTTCTGATTCCTGAGACACAACATGCTTAGGAAAGAAATTAAAGTTACCTTCATTCTTTGATATCCTGCCTCTGATCTTGCTGTGACTTGTTAAATTTGTTAAATAGAGAAAAGTCTTCTGACTTGGAAAATAATCCTAGTAGCATAGCCTTCATCCTATCCCATTGGAAACACTGGAATGCCAACCTTGGTCATCCATACCAGGGAGTTTCCCCATCTGTCGGTGCCCTTTGCACATGAATATTGAAGTGAAGAAGAGGTACATTTTTTGACATAGAATATTCACTGGGTGTCTACACTTGGCACTGTGTTAGACTCTGAGAATGCAGAGATGAGTAAGACATGATCCTTACCTCTTAAGCTTGCTACTGTTGCTTCTGTTTTGAAAGGTTCAAGTTGCTCTGTGTATAAACCATACTATTTAGGGGAATAATATTCACAGGAAAGTGCCGACAAAGTGAACTTGATTCAGAATTACCTGATCTGAAACTTGGGAAACCCATCAGGCAGAAACAGTGAATGTGTATCCATTGGAAGACAAGAATCTAGCTGAGTAAGCCGGAAGTGGTGGCTCACGCCTGTAATCCCAGCACTTTGGGAGGCCGAGGCAGGTGGATCATCTGAGATCAGGAGTTCGAGACCAGCCTGGCCAACATGGTAAAATCTTGTCTCTACTGAAAATACAAAAAATAAGCCAGGTGTGGTGGTGGACGCCTGTAATCCCAGTTACTCGGGAGGCTGAGGCAGGAGAATCACTTGAAACCAGGAGGTGGAAGTTGCAGGGAGCTGAGATCCCGCCATTGCACTCCAGCCTGGGCAACAAGAGTGAAACTCTATCTCAAAATGAATGAATAAATAAATAAATAAATAAAAACTACGAAAATTAAAAAAAAAAAAAAAAAAAGAATCTAGCTGAGTAGTGCTCAGGAAAGTGAGAAATTAGAACAAAGTGAAAGACACTAGGCAAAGGCTAATAGTGGTTCTACCCCCTCAAATTCTAGAGTATAATAGATATTTAATGTCATGTAGTCTTTTGAGACGGAGTCTCGTCACACCCAGGCTGGAGGCAGTGGCCGGATCTCAGCTCACTGCAAGCTCCGGGCCTCGGGTTCACGCCATTCTCCTGCTCAGCCTCCCGAAAGTAGCTGGGACTACAGGCGCCCCACCCTCGCCCGGCTAGTTTGTTTTTGTATTTTTAGTAGAGACAGGGTTTCAACGTGGTCAGCCAGGATGGTCTCATCTCCTGACCTTGATCCGCCCCATCTCGGCCTCCCAAAGTGCTGGGATTACAGGCTTGAGCCACCGCGCCCGGCCGTCATGTAGTCTTATAAAAAGAGCTACACAAAGAACCGGACATGTGCAGGCGCATGTGACTGGTACATAGTAGGTGATCAAATAAATGTTTCAATTATTGCCTTCTTTTAAAGGGCTGCAAATGTACTCGATTATACATGAAAAGACTATCTTAGCTGTTGTATCTTTAAAACGTTATGTTTCAAATAGCAGTTATATTTCATACTGATACAACTGCTGACAGCTGGATCCAGGAGGAAAGCCAAAATGTGAGGCAGGATAGAACAGCCCTATCCTGTCCTAATCATTCTGAAAAGACTTCCTAAAAAATGGGTATTTCAGCAGCTGCTCTAAGGTCAGGATCAAGTCAGCTTTGCTAAATTCAGATTAAGTACCGAGCATCACTTTAAAAAATGCAAATCCGTATCTTTAGTGTGGTTTATAGCTTAGATTATCTCCCCTTTACTCACACTTGAATGTAAATCAGCTTAAGCAGATATTTTCTGTATGCTGATGGAATAGGATAAAGAACTTAGAAAAATAAAGAAAACAATTTAAGGAAGACGGATCCTACCCTAGGACAGGTCAGAGAGCACTAAGATTTTCATGAATTTTTTAGTTTTACTTTCCATGAGTAAAATTACTGACTGTAAATCTAAGTCACTGAGATTTTCATATGCAAATGAAGAGTCTGCAAACGTCTGATAGGTACTCCTGCATTACCAATTGGTTACAGAAAATGACCATCACCAGAACACAGGATTTTAATCCTCATGTTCAAGGACAGTTTTACTCCAAGTATGGCATTGAACTTATTCTTGGAAAAACAGAAGAATTTATCTTGGAGAAAGAACACCCCAATAAAGATCCCAGATTTTATGAGTAAACCATTCCATTCCCCAGACCCGTAGTTTCACACCTCCGTGGACTCTCTAAACATCAACAAATACTCCAAGGATTTGATGGGAAAATGGTGTTAAGTCTCATGTTGTTTCAGGAATTTCCCAATATGCACTAAATTACCTTTTGGGCCATATGAGGCCAAGTGGTAGGAAATCATTCCATTGGACACAGATGGCAGTCCTAATGTTCCCAACAGCTGTTGCACACACACGAAATCAGATTGGGATTAACACTTACCTTCAGAGTGGTCGCGCCCGGATGGGATGGCTTCTCTGTAATATATACCAAGCTTAGCTTAGGTCTCTGAAACCATATGACCTCATAGGTCTTGGGAACATTTGATCCAGGAAATCTGAACTTAGGCAGAAATCATAAAGCATCAGGTACATGTTAAGCAGGAATTTATCTGCTTTTTGTCTGAAGCAGCCTCACACCCATCCAGCTTTTGTCTGACTCTGAGTGAAATATTTATAGGCAAGCTACTTTCTAAGGCAGAGTTACAGACTATTCAGGTTGGGTGTGAAATGTCTTTGCCCGTTGAACACCTGCTGAAACCTAAATTCCAAGTGCAACCAGAGCCAAGATGACTTGTATCACCGTGAGCTTTAGCACTGATATCAGGATGGTAACCAAAGTAGAATCAAGATCTCCACAGACCCCTTTAGTCTTGCCTTGGGAAAGAGAAATACTTCCTTTAGTGAGGTTACCATTTTACAGCTTCTGAAATTCTCTTTGACATTATTTTCAGAACCATGGCTCAATCTTTCACATAGACTTACAACTGCATCCTTGGAGGTTGGATTTGATTTTTTTGAAATAGCCAAAGGTCATTCAGAGCTAAGCCTGATGATTTAGGAAGGGGATTGAGTTGGGTGATATTAATAAATGTCAAAATGAGGTGTGACTTTTAATTAGTAAGGTGGATTTTATTTTATGGCTTATACATATGGTCTTCGGGTAGTTCCCAAACTTTTCTTTTTAAAAATGCCAATATTGTAGCAATTTAAATGCTTAAATTCTAGAATGTTTGCTTATAAATAATCAGTTTTACTATATAGTATAACAGTGTATATTTGACCCTGATAAGGGCAAAGTTATAGGAGGATGTCAAGAAGCCCTTTTGGGGGAGGATTAAACAGAAAGAAATAAGCAAGTACCTAAGAATTCCTAATGCCTAACTCTGATATGCTTCAATTTTCAAAATTATTAGTCAAGAGCCCAAATTTTTTCTTGCTTTTTGGTCTTATCAAGGGTCTACTAACCAGCTTTAAATTTGCTTCTATTATTCTCTTTCATATTCTCAAAGTTTGTGGTTTATCTGTAAAGGACAAAAGTTTAGTAGCTTGAACTGAGATATTTGTTTCTCTTTCATTTCATTCAAGTTTAAGCAGTCCCAGGTTAATATGCTGACTCCTGAATTTTGGTGTCTTGAGCTCCTTTCATCTTATTGTTCTTTTTTCACACGTGGCTTCCATATTGACTCCAAGATGGTTGCTCCAGTACCAGCCATCACATCTACATATGAACCAATGGAAGACAAATTACTTTTCTTTCAAGGATGCAGTCTGGACATTGTATGTACTGCTTTATCACTTCTGTTCTAATTCTCCTGGCCAGAATTTATCTGCAAGCAAAGCGGGGAAACATAGTTTAACCCCCAAGCATATGTCCAACTAAAACTTGTGGATTTGTTATTAAAATGAAAAGGAAAGAGTGGATCTTAGAGAAAACAAGTAGTCTCTGACACAGAAAATCTTCGGTAGAATTTTGTTTAATGTGACATACAGTTTTGGCTGTGCCTTGAGGAATTAGGGAAGGGAAGATGCCCCCATCATGGGTAAGAAAGCCACCAGAGTCACCAGTTGAGAGATGACAACAAAGAGGTGAGTAGGCATCTAGGTCAGGTGAGAATGAGGGGGATGATCAGGATGGATTTGCGGACTTCCATACTTTCCACAAGAAATCTCAAAACTAGTTACACTGAATCTTATGCTATCTGTTAGAAGGGGCAGTCTACCAGCATTTCGATATCAAAGAAGAAAGCAACCCCAGAAATGTAGGGACATCTGGGCTTACATTTCTCCCCCTATTACAAGAGAATATTCCCAGTTCTGAAATACCAATCTTTCATTCACCAGGGCAGAAGCCTATTCTGACATGTTTGGGACTTGTTTGTTTGTTACAAATGGTACCGAACAGAGAGGGATCATGGTTAAGGGAAATAATAATTTAAGAGTGTGTGAGATTACTAGGAAATAAGTTGGAGAGAATTTTTAAACTCCCTGTAGTATTTATTTGTCAAATGCTATAGAATTAGCTCTACTCCATAAAGTGAAAAGAATATTTAATAAGTTTAAGATCAAGAAATTCTGCGTCTGGCTTCATCACCACATTGTGGGGATTGGTGCCTCCTACTCAGGAAATACCCCCATAAGGCAAAATTTCTCTCCTCTGGCATTAGCATCTTAATACTTACGAGAATATCCTTCTCATCACTAAGATTCACAAAGTCCAATTGTACCCAGAACCCAAGAACACTGAGAATTGTCTTCATTGTGCATATGCTGAAAATGAATGCTGTATATGTTGTAGAGTAAACTTACAAGAAGACTATAACATTAAAAAATTGAAATCATAAGATACGCTTTGATTATACTCAGCAAAGAAAAAGGAAGTGTCCTAGAAGAATAAGTGAAAGTTGGTTATAAAATATGTAAAATCCACTTGCTTACAAATACTGCTGAGAAGTCAACTGTTGTGAAGATTTTCTAGAGCCGTGATTAAAAACCTAATTTTGCCAAAAGCCGAACAGTAGTCAAATGGTGGCAGAGTGTAAAATATAACCTATGATATCCCAAATACTGTTAAGAGAAGAGTAAGAAAAACAGGAAGAGGACAGAAAATTTTAACAGTGTTAGAAAAGATGGGGTGCCACCAGTGAATCAGTGGACCGGAAATGCTCAGGAATTCTTAAATGACACAAAGCAGAGAGAATCAGATCCTCATATATAAACAAGTAACAACCAAAAGAGGAAATCAGTGCTCCGAACATGTCCAAAAGGAGCCTTCTGCAGGCAAAGAAGCAGTTCTAAGAGCCTATGAAGCCAGAACTAACTGTCGCAAGAAGCGGAAGAAGAATGTGAGTTGTCCAACAGGGTGCTCGCTTTTGCAGTTACATTTGAGGGATTTTCCTGCCTTCTCTGTATTAATCAGAGAGTAGCAGTGGTAAAGGTGTCAGAGACAGAAAAATAGCAAAGTGCCCCAAAATACAGTAGCCCTAGAAGACACAGGGAACTCCTATTCCCTAAACACAAGCCATCAGTCCCCCTCCTCCTCATCAGTAGAAGTTGTTCACCACAAACAGAAACAGCATTCTTAGAAAAATACAGCTCAAAGACACCCATGAACATACAACGAGTCATTCCCAAACATTTTCAGAAAAGAAGTACAAGAGAGGCAACAAACTCAACCCATGCAACTATCATCTGATAAAATGGATTTAAGTGAGAAAATGGAAGGCTCAAATATTCAGAAAATTTTGCATTACTCATGTATTTGGAAGAGTCAAGAAGCTACTGCATCCATGCTAATAATCAAATACAGTTCTTGGAAATTAATATTTAGCTCATAAAAATTTGTATAATCACTAAAAATTGGAGAAACAACAAAAGGGATGCAGCTGATGAAAAAAATTAATTACATGTGAGATCAAGCAAGTGATTAAAAGATTTAAAAATGAAAAATGAAAGTATTGTTAAAAAATTAAGAAGCATGGAACATAAATCTAGAAGCTCTAGTGTCTAATTTAATTTTAGTCTAAAGAACAAGAAAGAAAAAACTTATTTAAATATTATTGACATTTATTATTTTTACGAATTTAAGAAATAACACAGCAACACTACTGAGATATATGGAGATTCTTTATGATATTCCCTTCTCTTTTTTACTTTTGAAAATTCTACATTTAAATTAAGAAAAAAGACAACTAAGTTCTTGAGTAAAAATTTTTAAATGCCTATAATTATAGTTATCAGAGTGAAATTTCAGAATGCAGAAGAGGAAGGGGGAACATTCCTGCTAAGGAAGAGAATCAAGCAAACACAGATTTCTTATGCCAGATGATTGGGATGTAAAAAGGAGGCATAACAAGATGAGGCAATTTTAGATAGCATAAAAGAAAGCCATGCAACTTTGGGTAAATAAAGTTTTAAAATTCTAAACAAATTACTCATTTCTTGGGAACATGTAATATACAAAAATTGGCTAAAGAAAGTATTTGACCAAATAGATCAATACTATTTATGAAATATAAAAGTTTTCAAAGACGTACTCCTAAATAACCCTCCAAATTCAAATCATTTTATTAGCAAGTTTTGCCACATTTTCAAAGAAACAGTAATTCCTATGTTGCATAAATGCTTACTGCATATTTTGAAAAAACGAAGTTCCCCTGACTCATTCTACAAAATTAGAATTGTCCTGACATCAAAATTGAACATCAATAGGGCACACACTGAAAAAGACAATGAATCAAGATAATTTATAAGCACAGATACAAAAATTATAGGGAAAATATTGGTATTAAATTCAGCATGTGAATAACAGTACATCATGACTTGTCAGGCTTTGTCCCAAGAAAGAAAGTATTATCCAACTTCAAGAAATATAAAAATAAAATTCATTATCTTAATAGATTAAAAGATAAATACCATCTAATTGTATCATCCACTCAGCAATATTTATTGAATGACTACTATGTTCCAGGCACTGTTTAAGAGATTGGAGGCTGGGCATGGTGGCTCACACCTGTAATCCCAGCACTTTAGGAGGCCGAGGTGGGCGGATCATGAGGTCAAGATTGAGACCACTCTGGCCAACATGGTGAAACCCCATCTCTAATAAAAATACAAAATATTAGCTGGGCATGGTGGTGCATGCCTGTAGTCCCAGCTACTCAGGAGGCTGAGGCAGGGGAATCACTTGAAACCAGGAGGCGAAGGTTGCAGTAAGCTGAGACTTCACCACTGTACCACTCCAGCCTGGTAACAGAGCGAGACTCTGTCTCAAAAAAAAAAAAAAAAAAAAAAGAGAGAGAGAGAGATTGGAGATACATCAGTACATCAGGGAACGAAGTACTAAAGATCCTGAATGTCCTATTCTAGCAGACCAAAAAACCTATAGATTAGGTAGATACATAGAAAACAACCAAGTAAACTGTACAGTATGTTAGAAGGTGATAAAGATCTTGGAGAAAAAACAGAACAGAATAGGAGAGATTGGAATTATCAGGGGGAGAACTTTGCAATTTGAAATAGGATGATTGGTAGAGATCTACCAAAACTGACTCAAGAAAAGATAGAAGATAGGAGTAGACCTACAACAGGTAAAGAGATTGAATCAACAATGTGAAAAACAAAATGCTCATAAAGAAAACTCCAGGTCCAGATGGCTTCACTGGTGAATTCTGCTAAACATTTAAAGAAAAATTAATCAAATTCTCCACAAACATTTCCAAAAAATTGAAGTGGAAAAAACACTTTCCAACTCACTCTCAGAAGTCAGTATTATTCTGAAACCAAAGCCAGACGAAGACATTAGAAGAAAATAAAACTACAGATCAATATCCCTATGAATATAAATACAAAAATTCTCAACAAACCAAATCCAATAATATAAAAAAATAATAATTATACACCATGACCATGTCCCCCTTCTAGGAAAAGGCATGCAAGGTTGGTCTAACATCTAAAAATCAATCAATGTATTGCATCATATCAATACAACAAAAACAAAAACCACATGTTGAAAGATGCAAAACAATCATTTTACAAAATCCAATATCCTTTTATGATAATAATACCTAACACACTAGAGATAGGTAGAAACTTCCTCAACCCGATAAAGGCTATCTACGAAAAAAACAACAGCTAGCGTTATACCTCATGGTGAAACACTGGATGCCTTCCCCCTAAAATCAGAACAAGACAAGGAATTCCCCCCTCACCATTTCTATCCAACATTGTACTGGAGGTTCTAGTCAGGGCAGCTATGCAAGAGAATGAAATAAAAGCATCCAAGTTGGAAAAACTTGGAAAAACAAAAGTAAACTTTCTATATGTAGATGACATGTTCTGATAATAGAAAATCCTAAGAAATCAACTTAAGAACTATTAGACCTAATAACTTCAGAAAGGTTGTAGGATACAAGTTTATTATACAAAAATCAACTGTATTTCTACACACTTGCAATTAACATACCAAAAATGAAATTAAGAAAGCAATTTCATTGAAAAAACATCAAAAAGAACAAAATATTTGGAAATAAATTTAACAAAAGAAGTATAAATTTTCTGCTTTAAAAACTACAAAACATTATTGAAAGAAATTAAAAGATCTATATAAATTTTAAAAAGTGTGTTCATAAATTGTAGACTTAATATTATTAGAATGGCAGTACTCCCCAAAGTGATCTATAGGTTTAATGCAATTCCTTTCAGAATTTCAGCTGATATCTTTGCAGAAATTGACAAGTTCATTCTAATTTTATATGGAAACTCGAAAGATCCAGAGTAGTTAAAACAATCTTGAAAAAGATGGGCAAAGTTGGAGAACTCACAATTCCAATTTTAAAACAAAGCAACCATAATCAAGACAGCATAGACCAGTATAAGAATGGACATATAAATCAATGGAGTAAAAGAGAAAGTCTGGAAATAAACTCATATCTGTGGTCAATTGAATTTTTTTTTTTTTTTTTTTTTTTGAGATGGAGTCTCACTCTGTTGGCCAGGCTGGAGTGCAGTGGCACGATCTCAGCTCACTGAAACCTCTGCCTCATAGGTTTGTGTTATTTTTCTGCCTCAGTCTTCCGAGTAGCTGGGATTACAGGCACACACTACCACGCCCAGCTAATTTTTGTATTTGTAGTAGAGATGGGGTTTCATCACGTTGGCCAGGCTGGTCTCAAACTCCTCACCTCAAGTGATCAGCCTGCCTTGGCCTCCCAAAGTGCTGGGATTACAGGCGTGAGCCACCGCACCTGGCAGTCAATTGATTTTTGACAAGAGCACAAGACCATTCAATGGAGAATGAATATTACCTTCAACAAAAGGTGCTAGAACATGTTACGATGCAAAAAAATAAAGTTGAACATTTTCCTCACCCTATACACAAAAAGTAACAAATAGATCAAAAGCTAAATATAAGAACTAAAACTATAAAACTCACAGAAACAAACTACTTTGGTCTGAATATGTCCCCCAAATTGATGTGTTGGAAATTAAATCCCCAATGCAATAATGTTGGAGATGGGATGCCTAACGGGAGGCATTCAGGTCATGGGGGCTCCACTCTCATGAATGGGTTAATGCTTCTGTAAAAAGGGCTTGCAGGAATGGGTCTGCTCTCTTTCACTCTTTCCCATGGGGACACCATGCTTGTACTCACGTGTTCTTCTTCCTTCTGCCATGTGAAATCGCAGCAAGAAGTTCTTCGCCAGATCAAATGCTGGTACCTTGATCTCAGACCACCCAGCCTCCAGAACTGTGAGATAATGTGTTTCTCTTCTTTATAAATTACTCCACCTGTGGCATTCTGTTACAGCAGCACAAAATGGAATAAGACACAAACATATATAGATAAATCTTTGTGACCCTGAATTTGGCAATGGCCTTTTCAATATGACATCAAATACAAGCAATAAAAAAATGGATAAATCGGACTTCATCAAAATTAAAAATGTCTATGCTTTAAAGGAAACTATCAAGAAAGTAAAAAGACAACCTACAGAATGGGAGATATTTGCAAACCATATAACTAATAAGCAACTTGTGCCTAGAATATAAAAACAACTCTTACAACTCAATAATGGAAAGACAACCCAATTAAAAAAATGGACAATAGATTTGACTAGACATTTCTCCAGAGAAGATATACAAATGACCAATCAGCACATGAAAACATGCTCAATATCATTCGTCATTAGAGAATTGCACATTGAAACCATAGGGAAACACCACTTCACATTCACTAGGATGGCTGTAATCAAAAAGTCTGCTAATAACAAATGGTAGTGAGATTTCGGAGGAACTAGAAACTTCATACACTGTTGGTAGGAGTGTATGAAAATGCTGTAACCATTTTGGCAAACAGCCTGATAGTCTTCAAAATGTTAAACATAACCAAGTAGCTTTTCTCCTACATCCAAGAGAAATGAACACATATGTCTACATGAAAACTTATGCTCATGGCAACATTATTCATAGTAGTCAAAAGGTAGAAACCACTCAAATGTTTGTCCAAGGATGAATGAATACACAAAATACACAAAATATGGTATATTTATACAATGGAATAGTATTCAGTCACAAAAAGTAATGAAGTACTGATGCATGCTACAAGATGGATAAACCTTAAAATACTATGTTAAGCGAAAGAAGCCAGTCACAAAGGACCACATAATATATAATTCCACTATACGAAATGTCCTGAATAAACAAATCAATGGAGAGAGTTGCCTAGGGAAGGGGGAGAATTAGAGGGTAATAGCTAAGGGATGTGGAGCTTCTTTTTGAGGCAATAAAAATGTTCGGAAATTGATTGTGATGATTGTTGCACAATTCCGTGACTATATAGAAAGCCATTGAATTGTGCATTTTAAATAGGTGAATAGTATGGATGTGAATTAGTTCTCAATAAAGCTGTCACCAAAAACAAAAAATCTTAATGAACTAGGAGAAAATGTCTTAATGTGATAAAAGATAACCATCAGAAAACAATAAATATCAAATTAAGTTCCCATTAAAAGAATAAAATTGGAATGCGAGGTTCCACTGCTTCATGTATAGTCAAGTCAATGCATTGAGAAGAAAAAACAGAGATCTAAAATACTGAAGAAAAAAGGAGAAAACACTCACAGTATTTTCCAATGTCAATATTATCTATCTAGCACATTTAAGAGATTTAGCCAAAAGCTGTTAGACCAGCATAAGGGTTCAGTAGAGTAGACTGATCGATCAGCAAGCAAAAAGTTTTCTATACATCACTAACTTTTCAGAAAATGTTTAAGAAAAAACATTCCATTAACGGCCGGGCGCGGTGGCTCAAGCCTGTAATCCCAGCACTTTGGGAGGCTGAGACGGGCGGATCACAAGGTCAGGAGATCGAGACCATCCTGGCTAACACGGTGAAACCCCGTCTCTACTAAAAAATACAAAAAACTAGCCGGGCGAGGTGGCGGGCGCCTGTAGTCCCAGCTACACGGGAGGCTGAGGCCGGAGAATGGCGTAAACCCGGGAGGCGGAGCTTGCAGTGAGCTGAGATCCGGCCACTGCACTCCAGCCTGGGCGACAGAGCCAGACTCAGTCTCAAAAAAAAAAAAAAAAAAAAAAAAGAAAAAACATTCCATTAACAATAACTACAGGAAACATAAAACACCTAAATTAATGGATAAGATATGTATGCATCACCCTACAGAATGGGAGAAAATTTTTGCAATCTGTCCATCTGACAAAGGGCTAATATCCAGAATCTATAAGAAACTTTACCAAATTTACAAACAACCTCATCAAAAAGTGGCCGAAGGAGATCAACAGGCACTTCTCAAAAGAAGACATTTATGCAGCCAACAAACATATGAAAAAAAGCTCATCATCACTGGTCATTAGAGAAATGCAAATCAAAACCACAATGAGATACCATCTCACTCCAGTTACAATGGCGATCATTAAAAAGTCAGGAAACAACAGATGCTGGAGAGGATGTGGAGAAATAGCAATGCCTTTACACTGTTGGTGGGAGCATGAATTAGTTCAGCCATTGTGGAAGACAGTGTGGAGATTCCTCAAGGATCTAGAACCAGAAATACCATTTGACCCAGCAATCCCATTACTGGGTATATACCCAAAGGATTATAAATCATTCTACTATAAAGACACAAGCACGTATACGTTTATTGCAGTACTATTTCCAATAGCAAAGACTTGGAACCAACCCAAATGCCCATCAATGATAGACTAGATAAAGAAAATGTGGCACATATGTACCATGGAATACTATGCAACCACAAAAAGGATGAGTTCATGTCCTTTGCAGGGACATGGATGAAGCTGGAAACCATCGTCCCCAGCAAACTAACACAGGAACAGAAAACCAAACACCGCATGTTCTCACTCAAAAGTGGGAGTTGAACAGTGAGAACACATGGGCACAGGCAGGGGAATGTCACACACTGGGGTCTGTCAGTGGGTGGGGGGAAAGGAGAGGGAGAGCATTAGGGCAAATACCTAATGCATGTGGAGCTTAAAACCTAGATGATGGGTTCATAGGTACAGCAAACCACCGTGGCACATGTATACCTATGTAACAAACCTGTGCGTTCAGCACATGTATCCCAGAACTTAAAGTAAAATTTAAAAAGTAAAATAAAATCTGTATGCATGAAACTATCAACTAGTACCAAAGAACACAAAATAAGAATTAAGTAAGTGGAGAGGTATTTCATTTATTGGATAAATCTTCATATTGTGCCGATTTAAATTCCACCCAAATTAACATACAAACTCAAACAATTCTTATCTAAATCACTGTAGAATTTTATGGAGTATAACAAGTTAATTTTAAGGTTCATGAAGAAGAGATAATGTATAAGAATAGCCAAGAAAAATGTCAATAAAACAGAACAATGAGAGGCAACATGCCTTATCCTATGTGGGCATATGCTGACTTGCTGTTCTGTTTGAATGCTTGTATCTTGTTTGGGTCTTTTAGAAAGAGAATGTGTGGATGCATGCCTTGTAATACATATTGCCACCTTTCTTCTTTCCCACAATATTTGTCAGCAATTATTTGGTACTAATATCAAGACATATGAACGTCTGAGCTGCATTTTAGAGACAACATATTACAAATGATTTGGGGTAGGGAAAAAGTAAAAGATAAAAGAGAACCATACTACCTTTCTGAACAAGAGACAAGAGCCGGAGGCAAAACGAAGTAGGAGTCTTTTTTTTGAGACGCAGTCTCTGCCGCCAGTCTGGAGTGCAGTGGCGTGATCTTGGCTCGCTGCAACCTCCACCTCCCGGGTTCAAGCGATTCTCCCGCCTCAGCCTCCCGAGTAGCTGGGACTACAGCCGCGTGCCACCACGCCCAGCTAATTTTTGTATTTTTAGTAAAGACAGGGTTTCACCATGTTGGCCAGAATGGTTTCAATCTCTTGACCCCGTGATCCGCCCGCCTCGCCCTCCCAAAGTGCTGGGATTACAGGTATGAGCCACTGCACCCAGCTGAAGTAAGACTCTTTAAGAAAACCAGTGTGTGAATTTTTCTGTGGGTCATTCATTACCTCCACTAAAATCCAAAAGACAAGTCACCTTAGAGTTGGTTGGAATGGCCTATCTTATCACCACCCCACGTGATAGTCAACGGTCATCTGTTTCATTGCTGTAAAAAGGTTGAGGTCATACCTTTTTAAAACTAGGTGCTTTTGGCCAAAACTCTATCCCATTTCCCTGACTCAGCAGACGCTGGACACTAAGGGGACTTTTACTAAGGAGGCTAAGCCTTCCATTTTATTTGAAACAGATGCACAAAAGGAACTTATGAGGAAACTAGATTTCATGTTTTATGAAAAAATTACTTTTTGTATACACATTCACAAGGCACTACATATAAATAAATGGTAAATGTAAGCGGTAAATGTTCCCAGGGCATTCTGTTAAGACCCCTGTTATCACACTTGTCTGCAATTATTTTAATTATTTGTTTACATGTCCCAACTTAGTGCTTGTCAAATCACAGACACTCAGTAAATATTTGCTGAAGAGATGAAAAAAAAAAAAAACAGAGAGCGGAAGAAAGAAATTCCCACCGTCTCAAGACAACAGGGCTATATTATCTAATCACTGCGTTTGTAGTGATTTTCAGTCTATGACTTGAAAATGGGTTTCTGTTTCAAATCTTCAGTAGGCAGTCAGGACTCCTCACCCATGGACACTTGGGTACCCTATCCTGGTCACCCTGGCTTGATTGACAAAATCCAGAGGGTTTGTTATCTTCAAAACTTCCTGTTCCTCCAATTGACACAGTGATTCTTCTCTCTCAGAAGCATAAGTGTCTCTGTTCAAGGATCATCACTTAAAGCTCAAAGCTGTCCACACAGTACCTGATGGTGAAATCTCTTTTCTCATGGCCTTCTTTCAGCAACCTCATCAAAATATGCACGGTAATATTCTGATTCCTCTCAAACCTAGTTATAGTCTCATTTCCTTAACTGTGCTCCAGATATCCCATTACTGTCAAAATTAACCTCCAGCCCATAGTGATCCTTACTCCAAAATTATAGTCTTTTCTCCCAGGCTTATTTAAACTAATTTTCCCCTGTCTCAGCGGCTTCATGCTCTATACTCTTTAACTGCCAATTGTATCATGGATACTAATAGGCCTTCTTCAGTTCACATTCTGCGGACAAATTTCTTTAGAACTAAACTTCTGCCTTCCAGTTTAAAATTGCTTCCAGTTTCCCATTAAAATACCTTTTAAAACAGGGGAAAGACAGGAAACGCACAGTACTGTAAACTAAAATTGACAAGTAAGAGAATATAAGGGTCTAAGAGGAATTTCTGTTGACTAATGAGGCTGGTGGCAAGGTCGGTCTAGAAAATTCTACTCACAGGATACTCCTTCAAAGTATCTCCCCTCTCCAGCTTCCTGGCAACTCAACAGCAAAAATGTTTCTAAGCCACTATTCACCTTAAAAGGATGCAGAATTGATTCTTTATATATTCAACAAAAAAAGACAAATGATAAAAAAGTATTTGTTTAGCAAAATGTTCACCAATTATTGTTATTATTTTACAAATGACGTATTTTCAAATGCAGGTGAACATTGGAGTTGTTATTTTTATTTTTTATCATCATCATCATCATTATTATTAGAGACAGAGTCTCGCTCTGTTGCCCAGGCTGGAGTGCAATGGCGCAAATCATGGCTCACTGCAGACTCGAAGTCCTGAGCTCCAGTGATGCTCCTGCATCAGCCTCCTTAGTATATGGGACCACAGGTGTGTGCCACCATGCCCCACCCCGTTCATTCTTTAATTACTTGTAGAGACAGGGGTCTCACTATGTTGCCCAATCTGGTCTCCAACTCCAGAGCTCAAGCGATCCATCCACCTCAGCCTCCCAAAGTGCTGGGATTACAGATGTGAGCCACTGCGGCCCAGCCAGGGTTGTTTTTTAATACAGGAGTACATCTAAGTCTCAGCAACCTTTTGGGTCTTAAGAGCCTTCCATGGGGAAAAAGACTTCCTGGTCCGCCCCAGACACAGAAAGAAAGAGAAAAGGACTAAGTATGAGGAGCGGAAGACGACATCGTTTCCCTACTCAAATCCCTTCAGTGGGTCCGGATATACTGAACAGGAGTTCCAAAGCCTCTGCTCTGGTGTAACAAGACCACACGTGATTAGACCCTGCTCCTCCCAAGCCTCCCTTTTCTCTGGGACCTCCCTTCCCACTGCTTTCCCTGCTGCTTCTGCCCCAGCCACACTAGCACCCTTCCTGTCCCTCCCACATGAGGCCTTTGCTGCCCCAGGCCCTTTGCACTCACGACCACCTCTGCCACAAACACTTGCCTCCTCAGCCAGCCACATAACTTCATTCCGACCAGTTCCTACTTCATCAGCCCCACTCTCACTACTCTTTCACACTGCTTCACTCTACCCCTTACCCACCTTAACTCTGTCTCTCTCTTTGTTTGTTTTTTGAGGTGGAGTCTCACTCTTGTCACCCAGGCTGGAGTGAAGTGGTGCGATCTTGGCTCACTACAACCTCCACCTCCCGGGTTCAAGTAATTCTCCTGCCTCAGCCTCCTGAGTAGCTGGGATTACAGGCGCCTGCCACTATGCCCGGCTAATTTTGTACTTTTAGTAGAGATGTGGTTTTGCCACATTGGCCAGGCTGGTCTCGAACTCCTGACCTCAGATGATCTGCCTGCCTCAGCCTCCCAAAAGGCTGGGATTACAGGTGTGAGCTGTCATGCCCGGCCCTTAACTCTCTTTACAGCACCTTCTCACCACATGACCTTATGCGTGCATGTATGTAAGTATGTATGCATGCATACATTTTCTGTCTGCCCTTGCTAGATTGTTGTTCAAAGTGAGCAAAGACTACAAATTTTTCACTACTATATCCCTTTGCCTGGAACCCTGCCTGCCATTCAATAAATATTTGTTAAATTCATAATACATCAGTAATGGGAGAGGGAGAAAGGATTTCATGGAGAACAGAGAAAATGGGGATCCTCCAATGATTGCTTTATCCAAATCACAAACCCATGAAATTGATAACCCTTTGCCAGCACAACCGTTAGTCTATTTCTGCATACACTAGTGAGTAATGTATTTTATAAATATCAAATTGATGTATGTGGAAAATTAGCTGGGTATAACGGGGAACAATACCATAGAATGAGCCAAAAGTATGAACAAGGGCAGAACTCATGGCATTGGAAGAGATGGGAAGAGAAAACCCCACACCATCAATCAGGGATTCAGTTCACAAAGATAGAGAGTAAGAGGATTTTCTGAAAGCAACTTGGGCGGCTCCAAATCACAGATGGCAAACCTACAGGGCCAGGCAAGGGACATAAACCAGTGAAGCAGCCTGAGATGGAGCGGGGAGGGGCAGGACTGTGGAGAACTGGACAGCAGATGCAAAGGAAGCAAGTAGCTGCAAGTCAGCTCCATTCATTGTTAATGCTGGAAAAGAACCAGCTTTGCCAGATCTTCCAATGTTTAAAGAGATAATGAAAATCTCGATTTGTCGCCCAGGCTGGAGTGCAACGACGTGATCTCAGTTCACTGCAACCTCTGACTCCCGGGTTCAAGAGATTCTCCTGCTTCAGCCTCCCGAGTAGCTGGGATTACAGGCACGCGCCACCATGCCCGGCTAATTTTTTGTATTTTTGGTAGAGACCGGGTTTCACCATGTTGGCCAGGATGGTCTCGATCTCCTGACCTCGTGATTTGCCCACCTCGGCCTCCCAAAGCACTGGGATTACAGGTGTGAGCCACTGTGCCCGGCCGTGGCAACCAACTTCTAAAAATTAAAGCACTCAGCTGGGGCAACCCCAATGAAACGAAATGCACATTCTAGAGTGTGGAATCCATGGGTACCCAGCTTGCAACCTCTGCTCTTTAAGAGTGATTAAGAGGATACACAACCCAGCCTGAGGATTGGCACTTGGGTTTACGTATAATTCAAAGATAGTTTGAGTCAGTTTGCTCAGCTGTTGAACAGGAATAATATCTGCATCATGAAGTTGTGGCAAGACTTCGATGAGATGACTTAGAATACTTAGCACAGGAACATAGTATGATTAATTTTTCTATTAAATGGTACCTTTGCTCAATAATTGTACCCTCCTGCTAAAGTATTGTATGCATACGGACTGTGCATATGTCATAATGCATTTCATTTGTTTTCACAGGCTGAACACCCTCATGTAATAAGCACCAGATTGAGAAGTAGAAATTACTCCAAATCCTCCCAGCGAGGAATATCCCCCCTTCTTCTTCTTTTTCTTCTCCTTCTTCTCCTTCCTCTTCTTCCTCTTCTTCCTCTTCCTCCCCTTCTTCTTCTTCTTCCCCTTCTTCTTCTTCCTCCCTCCTTCTCCTTCTCCTTCTCCTTCTCCTTCTTCTTCTTCTTCTTCAGATGGAGTTTTGCTCTTGTTGCCCAGACTGGAGTGCGATGGCATGATCCTGGCTCACCACAACCTCCACCTGACAGTTTCAAGCGATTCTCCTGCCTCAGCCTCCGGAATAGCTGGGATTACAGGCATGCACCACCATGCCCAACTAATTTTGTTTTTTTGTTTTTTTTAGTAGAGATGGGGTTTCTCTATGTTGGTCAGGCTGTTCTTGAACTCTCCACCTCAGGTGATCCACCTCCCTTGGCCTCCCAAAGTGCTGGAATTACAGGCGTGAGCCACCATGCCCGGCCTTCCTCCCTTCTTAAGAACAACTTCTAGCATGACTTCTTTTACCTATGTTAGTTTTGTCTATATTGTATTTTACATAAATGGAATCATGCAGAATAGACATGTTTACACATATACATACAGAGTTTTGTGTCTAGCTTATTTCACTACCATTATATTTGTGAGACTTGTTCACTTTTGTAGATTGCCCAATCTAATTGCTCTATGGTATTCTGCTGTGTGACTATTTCAATTTCTGCATCCATTCCAATATAGATGGACATTGGGTTTTCCACATTTTGACTATCACAAATAATGACGCTGCAAACATTCTAGTATAATCTTTTGGTGTGCCTGTGTGTGCATTCCTGTTGGATATATTCCTACGAATCAAATTGCTGAGCCACAGAGTGCTGGTGGGGAGGCAAAACTTTCTCTCTCCCATCTTACGGTCTCCAGCTGGGCCTGAGAATGAAATTGACTTGAGACTGATTAACATGTGAAAAGCAGATAGATTTTTTTTTAGATGTACATAGAAGCCTATAGGAAAATGAAAACCCAAAGGAGTGGCAACACTTAAGTGCTTATCTACTGGGTTGAACAGATGGATAACTGTGGAAAAGTAACTAAAATATAGGAAAAGCCAAAAGAAGATAAGAATCATTTCAACAAGGTCTGTCCCTTATGGATGTCTCAGTGCCGGCTCCTTGCCTCTGGGGATAAGGATGTTCCTTTCCTTCCTCCTGGTAAAGAGAGGGCGTCTTTCTTTTCTTTTTTAATAGGATTGTTTGTTTGTTCATTTTTGAGATGGAGTCTCACCCTGTCACCCAGGTTGGAGTGCAGTGGCACAATCTCGGCTCACTGTAACCTTCGCCTCCTGGGTTCAAGCGACTCTCCCGTCTCAGCCTCCCGAGTAGCTGGGATTACGGGCACGCACCACCACACCCAGCTAATTTTTGTATTTTTAGTAGAGATGGAGTTTTGCCATGTTGGCCAGGCTGGTCTCAAACTCCTGACCTCAAGTGATTCACCCGCCTCGGCCTCCCAAAGTGCTGGGATTACAGGCGAGAGCCACCACGCCCGGCTGGAGAGGGCATCTTTCCCCTGGGAATTCGATCTCCTGTTTTCAGGAAGAAAAAGGGAGGTCAGAGCGCCCCTCCTGCACCTGCGGGTCTTCAAGTGCCTTTAGATCAGAGTAACCCGTGTGTCAAAGTGGCATCTTTGGAGGTGGCATATTCTGCCACCCTTCAGTATGCATGTGATTATCTTTAGTTAATACTATGAAACATTGTACAAAGCATTTGTACTCCAACTATCAGTGTTGCTTCTTCACACTCTCACCAACACTTGCTATTGTCAGTCCTTTAATTTTAGCAGTATTGGTGGGGGTGGTGTCATAATGGTCAATTTGCATTTTTCCTTTTCACTAATGAAGTTGAGTCCTTTTCCTCATAATTAGTGGCCACTTGGATATTCCCTTTCACACAGTGTCTGATCAAGTCTTTTGCCCATTTTTCCATTGGATTCTCTGCCCTTTTCTTAATGATTTGTAGAACTTCTTTTTATTTTTCTGGCTAAGAGATTTTCATGGAGTGGACAGAGAGAGAGGGAGAAAGAGAGAGAGTGGTTGAGAGAATTTCTCCTTCTATCGGCTGCTTTTTCACCGTTTTTATAGTCTCTTTTTAAAAAGTTCTTAATTTTTAAATAGTTCCATTTATCTTTTTTCCTTTAGGATTAGCATTTTTGGTACTCTGGTTAAAAAAAAAAATTTTTTTTTCCTACTCCGAGGTCATAAAGGTGTTCTCTTGAGTTGTTACCTAAAAGCTTTATTGTTTTACCTCTTACTTTTAAATCTGGAACTGATTTTG
Organism: Papio anubis; assembly: GCF_008728515.1. Classification (NCBI taxonomy): domain Eukaryota; kingdom Metazoa; phylum Chordata; class Mammalia; order Primates; family Cercopithecidae; genus Papio; species Papio anubis. The sequence continues at coordinate 13,950,890 of NC_044992.1, read as the reverse complement.
TGTATATGTGAGTTAGAGGTCAAGATTGTCTTCTTTTTCCATATGGTTACCCAATGACCCAGCACCTCATTTTGAAAGACCACTCTCTCCCCACCATTATTTTTTTTTAATTTTTATACTGCTGACTCATGTTGGATTTGTGGTCAATCAAACAGTACAGGTGCTTTTCATATGGACTGCATTACACCAGCTCTCCTATCCTGCAGTATTACACAAGTATTTTATGTGTTCGTTGGTTGGTTTTACCTAAACATGGGACTTAATATTTATTCTTGATAAATTTTATCCTATTTTTTCAACCTATTTTTCCATTGGTCAAGAAATTTATAAAATTTTATGTTACATTTCAGTACATTTGCCATATCCAACAGGTTTAATAAGCATGCATTTTCTCTTTTTATGCAAAATATTTAGAATATGGAAGAGGACCAGGCCTCATATATATAGTTCCTGTGTTAAGTCGCTAAGGAATGTCCTATAGGTAAGCAATGATCAACTCATGAATCACAGGGTGACACAGATGATCAGTCAAATATCTGCGTGTCATGCAGCCATGTTTCCTTCTCCACCTGTCTTTCATACCTCTGTGGTCATTCATTTTTAGACCTACTTTAGGTCACCAATATATTAATACTTCCCCCAAATCAGTGCCCAAATTCAAAACAACGTCCAAATAGCAATTCAACAGCACAGTAAAATCTTTCTCACATCCAGAAAGCAAATCTTCCCAATGGCTTAAAAACGCGCCAGGTCCCCCAGAAAGAAGAGAACCCAACAAACTCCTAGCCAATCACAATACACAGGATCCCTACCCCTAACCCACCACTCCTAATACATACTGTAATAACATTTGTCAAACATGGGCTCTTCCTCCTCCCCTTCTTGTGGCAGGCCAGTGTTCTTTGGGGGAATTTTATATGGAAACAGTTACCACCCTCGTCCATGTGCTCTGGGAGAGGTTGACTTCATCTCATTCTTTCCTATTCTCCAAGGGTAGAGTACATGACCTAGACCAGGGCCAGCTGGCAAACTCTTTTGTATAAAGAACCAGGAAGTAAATATTCTAGGCTTTGTGAGCCACACAGTCTCTGACATAACTATTTAAGTCTGCCATTGTAGCACAAACCGGCTATAGACTGTATGTCAACAAATGAGCATGGCTGTGTTCCAATAAAACTTTATTTGCAAAAATGGCATAGTTTGCCAACTACAGATCTAGACTAAGCTAGTCAGTACATTTCATACCATTTGACCATGGTGATTGGCTCAAGCCAGTCCAATTAGGGCAAATAAGCCTCCATTCTCGGACTCTGAAACATGGGGGAAGCACGTTTTCTCTCTTCTGGACCAGACAGTGCTGAAAATGCAAGGCTGAAGCTGCAGAGGGATCCAATAAGGTGCCCAGAATGGAGCCTTCACAGAGGAAGTAGGGAAAAAGGGCAGATTTTGATTACATTCTTCAAACTGTAGATCTAGACATACAGAAGCTATTATGTAAAACACACACACAACACAACCTTGGTTTATTTCCCCTCAGTCGGATTTGATTTGTGCTTTCTAGTCCTTGCAACTAAAAGAGACTTATTAGACACACACAGTGATTCTCAATCCAGGTCTCCCACACCCTGTTTAGCAAGAAGGACCCTAGGTGCAATGTAAGTTCCCACGTCTATCCCCATCGAATTGCACCAGCACACTCTATCTTTACTCAGTTGGGTTACTTCTCATCTACTCTAAAAGGTCTGGGTGACCACACTGAAATGAACAAAATCTCATTTATCACCTACATTTTATAAAGGTGTTATGAAAAGTATGTCTATAATTTGAGAAAAATATAATGCAAATTATCAAAATGACGATTTCTTTGCAATGCTGATATAAAGCATTATGCAAAAATAGATTTTAGTGACAAGACCTTGGAGAAAGTAAGGTAACATTTTTCAAAAAGATCTCTCCCTGTAACAAGTGTGGCACACGTTGTTCATGGCCAATCTCTACCCACCAAACTGCCACCTCTACCCTCCTTCTCTGTTGTCACACACCTGGTTTCGTTCAGGATGTGGGGAAAGAGTTCTACTCTTGGGAAAGGGGCCTCCTCTGCCAGGCCTGGGATGCACCAATCATGGCGATCCCTCTCCCTCTCCTGCTTACCTCCACAGCTTCTCCTGTAGCAGGTGTTTATCTCATGAAACACATTTCTGAACAATAAGACATGGAGGGGAAGTCGGGCGTATGTGCTTCTGAAAGAACTTTCTATCTAGATTAAGGAGACAAAGCTTTAGCCTCTGCCCCTTCTTTTCTGCTTGTGTTGCCACCCTCTGGACCAATGACTAGTGCAGCTGCAGTCATCTTGTGACCATGAGGAAGAGAAGACAGCAGCCAGAGAAGCTGACCCAGCTCACTACCATCATTGCTATGCTATGTCAACCTTGGGACCACCACCAGCTAGTTTTCAGTGAGATGATTAAACATCTCCACTGATGAAGCCACTGTTCTTGCAGTTGTTCTACTACTTGCCACTGAAAGTATTCCTGACACATCAGAAATTTTAAAATATGCTCAACTCATCACTGCACAAGAATAACAGAAATCTGGGGGCCTCAAAATAGATACAGAAAGATTGTTTGGAAATAAGATCATCAGGCACAGATCTTTGAACTCATCCAAAATGGTCACTTGGTGATACCCCACACCTGTCATTCCTACAGTTTGGGGTGCCATGCAGAGACTTTCCATGTTTCCAACCAGCCAGCCCTGCCATTAAATATGCCAATTAGGCAAGGTCAAAAAATGATCCACACAACAACTTTTTTTGTGTGGGCCAAGGGTTTCAAATTCAAAAGACAACAAAGGCTGTCATCCAACATGCATCTAGTAGAAACAAGACATTATAGAACGGTGAGAACTGTGGAGAAAGACAGGGCACAAGTCCCGCCTATTTACGTTCACATTCACTTTTGTTTAAAACACTAAGCTGACCAAGGAATTTCGTGCAAGTCAGATTCAGCCTTCAGACTTCTGTTATAGGTCATCACTAACTAAAGTGATTGTGTACTTTATTGTCCAAACCAGAAAACTTTGGAGCGTAAGAAGAGGTGCCAATTGTTGTTCTTCTAGGACAACAGAGGTAAACTAAAAGTGTCCCAGCTAAACCGATACACAGCAGTAACAATATTCTCATGCAGAAGGCAAGGGTGGATTTATCTTTAATGGAGCTACTGTTGGAGGCCAAGGTAAAGAGCTCAGCCACCTCTGGCCCCTCTTCATAATCAAGGTCCCCCCTCAGGACACACAAAACCCAGTTGGAAAACTACTTATGCAGTGCAAGGCATACAGCAGTCATTTAGCTGGCATGATCTAAGAGACACACCTACTGATATTTCAACTTGGTGCTCCTCTTTCTCTACTAGGTCTCTCTGAGGTCTTTAGAGAGGCATTTCTAGGAAGACAGAGCTGCTTTTCCTGAGCTCTGGTTGTTTTCAGGTCCTTAGATGAACATGGCAGCAACCTATTGTGCAAACAAGCAGACGGTGGTCTTGGAGGGTTTGGAAAGTCAGCCACATGCACTGCAGTCCTGGGTCCCAACTTCACGAGGGCTTCTTCTCAAAAGCTGGGACTTTGTTCTGCCACAGTCATCAAATGGAGCCCTTGCAGACAAACCTATGCAGGTGCATACCTGATGACAGAGCCCAAGACATCCTCAATCTATTGTGAGATGAGGCTACACATCCCACCTAGAGCTCCACCCCCAGCCCACTCATGCAGTCCTTCAAGGACTCTGAAACTGGAAAGATCAATCCACTTGGCACTACACCCCAGTTCTTTCTATTTACCTCATCTCTTCTCCAGAACTACTTCAGCTTCTGCAAGGGATGAGAATTGTTTTAAATAAGGGGAAAATAAACATGTGTGCTGAAAACAGAGACCCAGGGAGGCTGAGCATCTTTAATATCAAACAGAAAAATGAAATCGCTTTAACCCTTGACTTGCACAGTCATCGTAGCTAAAAACAATTGCTTCTTTTTGGAATAAAGGAAAAAGCCAAGCTCCTTAGGAGCAGAAATTACATCTTAACTATGCATCATGAAGCACTTATCACTTATCACAGAGGCTGATACACACCGGGTGCTCAATATATTTCTTGGATAATCTAGGAAAAAACCTTAGAAATAAAAGTTGTAAAGTGTTGAGCGACATATACTTGCTTTTCTTTCTGCTTCCATATAAAGGGATTATAGGTTCTATACTCAATTGACAACACCTTTAGCTTTGACTTTTTAAAATTGACTCGTCAAAACTGCACTCAAACCAAAGCCAATGGTCAGCCAGGGAAGGTAGCTGAAAGGTGGAGGGAGTAGGGTTTCCTAGAAATACATCATTCCAAGTTTTCCAACAAAGGATTCTGTGGCTAACATATTTGCATTTCAATGGAGCAGAAAGCGTCATTCTTCTGTGTTTTCCCAGACTCTCAGGAGCTCCTTCTTGCAGTTTGATTAATCATTTCAAGCTTAATGTCTTTTAAAATATTACCTTGTACTGAGGAGAAGGCGGTGAAAGAGGGCTGGGGTGTGAGGATGGAGGGAAGAGCACAACAATGAACTGCCCCGCAGAAAGGGTCATCGCCGGATTTCCTGAGGTGGTTCCTCTGACCAGCAAGAGAAAGAGTGTGGCTGCTGGGAAGCTGGCGGGAAACCCAAGCCCATATCTGACATGCAATAAAGTCCTACTTGACCTACTTTCTCTAAGAAGAGCAGCGAGTGAGAGATTGTTTTTTCATCATTCATCATCAAGGAATTTCCAAATTTATAATAAATTATATCCGGGGGAGAAATGAGGCATGCGGATGCAGTTAATGCTAACATTCAACAAACAGCAAAAGAATTACACTGTGGCCTGTCTCCTCAACCCTTTATATTCACGTAGGACATTGAGAAGGATCAAATAGACACTGAGACCAGGGGTGGTCCCAAATATCTCTACTGCTAGGCCCATTGTCATCTTTTTTCTCTAACTTCATGTGGCAATAGGCAAGGAGGGATCTCCATCTTCTTGTTTCTAATTGAGGTGAAATTCAGCTAACATCAAATTAACAATTTTAAAGCATACGATTCAGTGGCATTGAGGACATTCACAATGTTGGGCAAACATCACCTCTGTCTAGTTCTAAAACATTTTTATCACCCAAAAGGAAATCCCATACTCATTAAGCAGTCACTCCCCTTCCTCCACACTCCCACCCCACAGCCCCTGGCAACCCTGAACCTACTTTCTGTCTCTCTGGAGATACCCATGGTGGACATTGCATATAAATGGAATCATGCAACCTGTGGCGTTTGTATCTGGTTTCCTTCATTAGATTGATGTTTTCAAGGTTCGTCCCCACTGTAGCATGAAAACGTGCTTCACTCTTTCTTATTTATTTATTTACTTATTTTTATTTTACTTTAAGTTCTGGGATACAGGTGCAGAATGTGCAGGTTTGTTACATAGGTATACATGTGCCATGTTGTCAATTGACAACATCTTTAGCTTTGACTTTTTAAAATTGACTCATGGGGTTTTGCTGCACCTATCAACCCATCATCTAGGTTTTACGCCTCACATGCATTAGGTATTTGTACTAATGCTCTCTGTCCCCTTGCCCCTCACTGCTCAACACGCCCTGGTGTGTGATGTTCCCTTCCCTGTGTCCATTCGTTCTCACTGTTCAACTCCCACTTATGAGTGAGAATGTGCGGTGTTTGGTTTTCTATTTCTGTGTGTGTTTGCTGAGAATGATGGTTTCCAGCTTCATCCACGTCCCTGCAAAGGACATGAACTCATCCTCTTTTATGGCTGCATAGTATTCCATGGTGTATATGTGCCACCTTTTCATTATCCACTCTATCATTGACGGGCATTTGGGTTGGCACCAAGTCTTTGCTTTTGTAAATAGTGCTCTAATAAATATGCATGTGCATGTGTCTTTATAGTACAATGATTTATAGTCCTTTGGGTATATACCCAGTAATGGGATTGCTGGATCAAATGGTATTTCTGGTTCTAGATCCTTGAGAATTGCCACACTGTCTTCCACAATGGTTGAACTAATTTACACTCCTACCAACAGTGTAAAAGCATTCCTATTTCTCCACATCCTCTCCAGCATCTGCTGTTTCCTGACTTTTTACTGATCACCATTGTAACTGGAGTGAGATGGTATTTCATTGTGGTTTCAATTTGCATTTCTCTAATGACCAGTGATGAGCTCTTTTACATGTGTTTTTTGGCCACATAAATGTCTTCTTTTGAGAAGTGTCTGTTCATATCCTTCAGCCACTTTTTGATGGGGTTGTTTTTTTCTCGTAAATTTAAGTTCCTTGTAGATTCTGGATATTAGCCCTTTGTAAGATGGATAGATTGCAAAAATTATCTCCCATTCTGTAGGTTGCCGGTTCACTCTGATGATAGTTTCTTTTGCTGTGCAGAAGCTAGATCCCTTGTGTTGATTTGGCTTTTGTTTCAATTGCTTTCGGTGTTTTAGTCATGAAGTCTTTGCCCATGCCTACATGCTGAATGATATTGCCTAGGTTTTCTTCTAGAGTTTTTATGGTTCTGGGTTTTACATTTAAGTCTTTAATCCATCTTGCTTCACTCTTTCTTATGGCTGAATAATATTCCACTGTATAGAGTGATCCAATTTTGTTTATCCATTCATCTGTTGATGGACATTTGCGTTGTTTCCACTTTTGGCTATTATGAATAGTGCTGCTCTGAGCATTTGAATAAAAGTATTTATTTGAACACTTGTTTTCAATTTTTTTTTCTTTTTTTTTTTTTTTTTTTTTTTTGAGGCAGAGTCTCGTTCTGTCGCCCAGGCTGGAGTGCAGTGGCCAGATCTCAGCTCACTGCAAGCTCCGCCTCCCGGGTTTACACCATTCTCCTGCCTCAGCCTCCCGAGTAGCTGGGACTACAGGTGCCCGCCACCTCACCCGGCTAGTTTTTGGGGGTTTTTTCGTATTTTTCAGCAGAGACAGGGTTTCACCGTGTTAGCCAGGATGGTCTCGATCTCCTGACTTCGTGATCCGCCCGTCTCGGCCTCCCAAAGTGCTGGGATTACAGGCTTGAGCCACTGCACCCGGCCCAGTTTTTTTTTTTTTTTTTCTATAGACCTAAGAGTGGGAATGCTGGGTCATATGGTGATTTTTTGTTTTATTGTTTTAGGAACCCATTGGCAAGGTTTTTTACACGTTAACAAGGGTAATTGTCATGAACGCTTGTACTACTCAACGCTTATCTTTTATTTTTTGTTTTTTCTTATTTTTTTCCAGACACCAAACCAGATCCAGAATTATGCAACACTTTCTAATAAAGGCAACTGGTGATTCGAAAAAGTAAGAGGCTGCTTTCCTGCCCTCTGAGACCAGCAATGTCACTGGAGAGAAAGGACAAAGGAAAGAAAAAAAGAAAGGGAAATGAGAGAGCAAGGCTGGACATTTTAAGCAATTGTCAAGCAACAGGAAACAATTTCTCTAAAGATCCCCAGGAGAGAAACACCCTAGGCTGGATACCCACTAAAGTGTCTCATCTCTTCTAAAGCTAAGGAAAGTCCAGGGAAACAAGACTGGGGACTTAGACCTTAGAAATATCAGTTTTGCCAGGAGAAATAGCATAAGCAGAGACATAGAGGATAGAGGCAGAAAGGTACATGGACCACAAACCACCCCCTCTGGCTGGGAGGATGGTTTGTGTCAAGGATCCTGGTTGCGGGCAGTTAGATCAGATCCAGACTATAGGGGCCCTGGGGGCTGAGCAATAGCATCTATGAAACGAGAAGTCATTGAAGGTGTTTCACCAAAGGCAAGAAGCCAAGGAGGAGGATCCTATAATGGGTGGAATTTCAGAAGAGAATGGAACAAAAGAAGCAAATGAGATAATTATTAAAATATCCCAGGAATGATGTAATGAGAACCTCATGGACAATTACCATGGAAATAGGAGGCAAGAGGTACAAGAAAACAAAGAAAGAGTTTGAATAAAGAATCCACGAGACTTGGTGATGCATCAGGGAATGCAGTCAGGTATCAGAGGTCAGAGGTAGAGGAAGAGGAACAACTCCAAGGCCTCAAGCCTCAAATACTGGGATAAGGCAAGACTAGCGGCAACCATGAAGTACTAAGATAATGTGACTATCATAAAAGAAGCAATTTTCAATCAGTCGAGTGACTTAGCCCTCCATCAGGTTATTAAATTATTGACTGTTCTCCCAATGTCATTAAGGACTTGAGCTGGATCTCAGAAAGCAAATGATATCAAGGTAGATCTTCTGAATAAGGTAAGAGCTTTTCTTGTTTGTGTCCTATGAGATCACTGTCATTAAAGTCCAGGAATCTGGGCACTCACTAAAGTGTCTTATCTCTTCTGAAGCCAAGGAAGCTTCAGGGAAAGCAACTTGGGGAACTTTGACCTTCGAAATACCTGACACCAGCATTCTAACTAAAAATAAACAAACAAAAATGCCTACACACCTGCTAAGAATCCAATGCAGTTCTTAGAGGAACATGTGTTCCTTTCATTCAGAACAAAACAGTGCCCGTTCGGACCTTACTCTAAACTATGATTTTCAACAGTGCTATGTGAGGCCGCAAAAAATGAGAGCCTGCCACAGCATTCATGCCTAAAACAAGCAAGTCCACTGAAGACAGAGGCCTTATAGCAGACTGACACATTTGCCCGCATAAAATTCTAAAGAAGCTCTTCATTGCAGGACACCATTAATTATATTAGAGCGCAGGCACTGAACGGGGAAGAATATTTTCAACATATATAATGAGCAAAAATTAATAACATTCTTATATATCAATAAGAAAAAGAAAGATATCTGCAATAGACTCAATGTCTTTCTCCCCCTACCAAAAAAAATTCATACGTTAAAATCCTAACTCCCAATGTGATGGTTTTAGGATGTGGCGCATTTAAGAAGTAATTACACATGAAGTTAAAGTCCTCATGAATGAGATTAATGCCCTTATAAAAGGGACCCCAGGAAGCTCTCTCGCCCTCTTTCTGCTGTGTGAGGACATAAGGAGAAGTTGGCTATCTGCAATCTGGAATAGGGCCCTCATCAGAAAGCGACCATCCTGGCACCTTGATCTTGGACTACCCAGCCTCCAGAACTGTGAGAAATAAATGTTTGTTGTTTAAGCCAACTATGGCTATTTGTCACAGCAGCCCAAAATGACTAAGACTGTACCAAACTTGAAAAAGAAGTGAGTGGCAAATAATCCAGCAATCATACTCCTTGGTATTTGCACAGATGAGTTGAAAGGTTATATCTAGACAAACAAAGCCTGCTCATGAATGTTTATAGCAGCTTTATTCATAATTGCCAAAACTTGGAAGCAACCAAGATGTCCTTCAGCAGGTGAACGGATAAATAAACTGTGGTACAACCACATACATGGAATATTCAGTGCTAAAAAGAACCAACACAATGGAATATTTAGTGCTAAAAAGAAATGAGCCATCAAGATATGACAAAACATGGAAGAAACTTGTATGCATATTACTAAGTGAATGAGCCAATCTAAAAAAGTCACATATTGTATGATTTCAATGACATGATATTCAGGAAAAAGGAAAACTATGGCTACAGTAAAAAAAAAAAAAAAAAAAAAAAAAAAATCGCTTGTCGCCAGGGGTTGTGGGGAGGGAAGAATAAATAAGTAGGACCTAGATGACATTTTTGCACAATGAGACTGTTCTGTATGATGCTGCGGTGGTGGATACATGTCATTGCACATTTGTCCACACCCGTGGAATATACAACACCACGTGTAAACTGGGATGTAAACGGTGGACTCTGAGTGATGATGATGTGCCAATGTAGGTTCACGAACTGTAGCAAATGTACCAGTGTGGTGGGGAATGTTGGTAATAGAGGAAGCCCTATTGTGATGTAACATGGAACTCTGCACTTCTCACTGAATTTTCCTGGGTACCTAAAACCATTCTAAAAAATATAGTCTGTTTTTAAATAATAGAAATGAGCTAAAGCTATAAATACAGAATTCACTGAAGGAAAAATGCAAATGGGCAATGAATATTGAAAAGTGTTTAACCTTATTTGTAACCAAAGACATTCAATAAAATGGTACCATTTTTGTCTATTAAATTGACCATACTTTAAAAAGCGTAAGGATTCTTAATTACAGAGAAACAGACATGTTTATATATAGTCAATGTAAAAGCAAATTGCAATAGCTTTTCGAGATACACTTTGGCAAGATGTTCAGAAGGAATTGAAAAATGTGCATGCACTTTGCCCCCATTCTGCACTGAGAAATGTATGCTAAGGAAATAACCATGAATATTCATCAGACACAGCTGACATCAATAGAAAATAGCAAACAGCCTAAACGTTAAAACACAGAGGATCGTTACTAAAAGCTACAATATACCTAAATGATAGAACACTATGCAGCCATTAAAAATTGTGCTGATGAAAGGCAACAAAAGGTGAAATTGATGAATGAGGTCTAATTAAACTAAAGAGCTTCTGCATAGCAAAAATAAACTATCATCAGAGTGAGTAGGCAACCTATCGAATGGGAGAAAATTTTTGCAATCTGTCCATCTGGCAAAGGGCTAATATCCAGAATCTACAAGGAACTTAAACAAGTTTACAAGAAAAAAACAAACAACCCCATCAATAAGTGGCCGAAGGGTATGAACAGGCCCTTCTCAAAAGAAGACATTCATGCGATCAACAAACATATGAGAAAAAGCTCATCCTCTCTGGTCATTAGAGAAACGCAAATCAAAACCACAGTGAGATACCATCTCACTCCGGTTACAATGGCAATCAGTAAAAAGTCAGGAAACAACAGATGCTGGAGAGAATGTGAAGAATTAGGAACGCTTTTACACTGTTAGTGGGAGTGTAAATTAGTTCAACCATTGTGGAATACAGTGTGGTGATTCTCAAGGTATTCTCTAGAACCAGAAATACCATTTGATTCGCAATCCCATTACTGGGTATATACCCAAAGGACTATAAATCATTCTGCTATAAAGACACATGCACATGTATGTTTACTACAGCACTATTTATAATAGCGAAGACTTGGAACCAACCCAAATGCCCACCAATGATAGACTGAATAAAGAAAATGTTGCACATATACACCATGGAATACTATGCAGCCACAAAAAAGGATGTGTACATGTCCTTTGCAGGGACGTGGATGAAGCTGGAAACCATCATCCTCGGCAAACTAACACAGGAACAGAAAACCAAACACCGCATGTTCTCACTCATAAGTGGGAGCTGAACAATGAGAACACATGGACACAGGCAGGGGGACATCACACACCAGGGCCTGTCAGGGGATGGGGGGCTAGGGGAGGGATAGCATTAGGAGAAATACCTAATGTAGATGACGGGTTGACAGGTGCAGTAAACCACCATGGCACGTGTATACGTATGTAAACAAACCTGCACGTTCTGCACATGTATCCCAGAACTTAAAGTATAATAAATAAACAAAATTGTGCTGCTGAAGTTTATATATCAACATACTTAGATTCATGTAAAATAGAGTGATACTTTTGTAAAGGAAGTTATAGAAAAGTGTATTGCAATCCCATTTATACTAAAATATAAATATTTATGACATATAAATATACACATTCTTATTGGGTTTATGGAAAGGAAAAATGCGTGGAAGACTATCTACTAAAGTGTAAACAGTAGTTATCTGTAGATGGGGGAGTTGTCAATTCTTTTCAAGAAATAGACTCCATAATAAAAGTAATAATGAAAGCAAACAAGAAAGCAAGCAAAACCCTAATTCTGCGTCTGCAATATATCCACGACAATCATTTTGGGCCTTGCAGGCCAAGTTTGGTCTCATCCCCATGACTGAGCAATGAACTATGTAAGCAGTTCTCAGACTGGAATGTATCCATTATCAAGTCTTTTTCAGACAAACTTTCTCCAACTCACCAGTTGCCTCTCCCTCCCTGCCTTCTCCTCTAAACAAATATTGACACTAAGGGAGGGTGGAGCCCCCGTAAAGTTCCATACTAATGGGTTGTGTTATTGTGAGGGCAGCTGCAGGCCAGACTGCAGCCTCCACATCTGCGCTGCTTGGAAACTGCTTCCCAGGAAGTGAGAAAGACTTCACAGTAGCCATAACTCCTCAGGAAAAGAAGAATGAGAACTGCAAATGCAGAGTTTAGCTTTGTGGGTTTGGAAGGTTTATTATAACAGTCCAACTAGTATGCACACCTGGGAATTTGATGTGTTACCACAGGAGTTTTGAAAATATCTGGAAATAAAGTCAACCTGTGCAAGGCGGGGAGAGGAAACCCCAAAAGCTGCCAGGTGCCAGGAGCTGTGAGTGTCCTATAAAACAGGACAGGCACGCATAAGTGAACACAGAGGGATGGGAAACAGTCCCTTCATCTTGAATGTGGACCATTTCTGAGATCATGTTTGGATTCTTCACCCAAAGACACTGCCCACAGTCCTAAGGCACCTCTGAGAAGTGGGAGGAATGGGAGGGAAACTCTGACTCCCATGTACAGAGCTAGGGAGAGACTGGAGGCTGGAAGGGGAAGGGAGCTGCCTGCAGACCACCAGATCTCCTAGTTTCAAGCTATTTCCTCCATGGCCTTGTTACTCACATGTGTTTTGTGGCCTAGAGGCGTTGGCACCGCCTGGGAGCCAGTGAGAGAAGCAGAATCTTTTCTAAGCCTCACCCCAGACGCTCAGAATCAGAATCTGAGTTTTAATAAAAGCACTAAGTGCACATTCAGGTTCGTGAAGTTCTTCTCTGAGGCAGTGGTGCTCAACCCTTAGTAAACATCAGAATTCCCTGAACTGCATGTCCACACATCACTAAGCCCCACCCCTTAGAGTTCCTGATTCAGGAATTCTGGGGTGGAGTTTCAGATTGCATTTTTAACAAGTTTCCAGGTGCTATAATCTAAATGTATATGTACCTCGAAATTCATAAGTTGAGCTCTTAACCCCCAAGATGGCGGTATTAAGAGGTAGGGTCTTTGGGCGTGATTAGGTCAAAAGGGTTCTGCCCTTCATGAATGAGATTAATGCCCCTATAGAAAGGGTTTGACTTGATGAAGGCCCTTTGCCCATCCTTTATGTGAGGACACAGGAGGCGCCATCTGTGAGGAACAGACACTCACCAGACGCTGAATCTGCTGGTGTCTGGATCTTGAACTCCCCAGCCTCCAGGACTGTGAGCAACAAATCTCTTGTTTGTAAATTACCCAATCTAAGGTATTGTGTTATAGCAGCCCAAACAGACTAAGACGCAGGTGACACTGACTCATCTGATCTGAGTGTGCACTTTGAGAACTGTACCTTCTCTACAGTGTGCTATCAGCAATCCACTCCACCTGAGGAAGGAGAACAGCCTGTCACGCAGGCAGCCCAGGGCTTCTCTGAGGCAGGCCATAGGCCTGTGCCCCTGATAGAATGGGGCCAGGACACCTGGAATGGAACTCAGGAGCGTCCTCTGATCACCCTGGAGTCCATGCTGAGCCTGCTTTGCAGCAGCCTAGGTCTGCTGTCCTAACCCAGAGTCCAGGGTAGAGTAAAGACCGCACTCTACTGCCAGAATCTCCATTTCCATGATTTGGGCATCACCAGAAAAGTTTCTTAAATTTGAGTGAACCTTTCGACTCTTCGCTTATTGCCTCCTTTGATCCTCTCTGTGCATGTGGGAAGTGAGCAGGTCGTGTATGATTGACCCCCTTCACAAATGAGAAAAACCACCAGCAGAGAAAGTGAAAAGGGCACTCACCTAATTGCTGACAAAGCTAGAATGAAAAACCATTTCTCAACTCTTACTTCATTAATTTTCCCCCGCAATAATTCATTGCCCTTTTGGGTTCTATAGGAGTGTGTATAACTGAAGTGTTTCTGATCATATTCCAGATGGGGCAGGTACATTGCTATTCCAGATGAGCGGGAAAGAACCATTCCACTCATTTTACACAGAAAAAAGAGACACACACACACACAAATGTACATACACTCAAAGCCACAGTGCTAAAAACATATTGAACTCAGCATCAATGCTGGAAAGATCAAAGACTTTCAAGGGAGAGACCATCTCCAACAAGAGAAAATCTGTTACTAATTTAACTCTGTATTTTGCCATTCACAAAAGAATAGGCAGTGCCAAAACTTTAAGAGTGCTTTGTTCCAAAAGTCAGTTTTAAGCCAGTTTCTTAAAGTGCTAAATGTCTACAGGGCATGTAGTTCATAGTGGGTGTTTGAAAATTAATGCATTTCTTTGAAAATTACAATGATAAATGGTAGGGAGCTTTCCCGGGCTAGTCCGTAAAATTCTGTTTTGGCCACAAGATACCTGAGGTGCCATTTACCTCTCTGGCAGCATCTCTGGAGGAAAATTCTAGTCAAACTTCTAATTCCAAGCATATAACACAGGTATTTCCTATAATTGTCTCACATTGTGTTTTAATTGCTTTGTTACTGATATGGTTTGGATTTGTGTCCCCACCTCAAATCTCACGCTGAGTTGTAATCCCCATTGTTGGAAGAGGGGCCTGGTGGAAGGTGATTGAATCACCGGGGTGATTATGGTTTTACGTCATCTGCCTTGCTGTTCTCATGATAGTGAGTTCTCACGAGATCTGGTTGTTTAAAAGTGTGTAGCACCTCCCCCTTCTCTCTCTTCCTCCTGCTCTAACCATGTAAGACGTGCCTACTTCCTCGTCGCTCCCTATCATGATTGTAAGTTTCCTGAGGCCTCCCCCGCAATGCTTCCTGTACAGCCTGTGGAATCATGAGCCAATTAAGCCTTTTCTTCTTTATAAATTACCCAGTATCAGATATTTACTTATAGCAGTGCAAGAACAGACTAATACAGTTACTCATCTGTTTTTCTCCACCTGAAGGTAAAAAAGTACAAGGCATCTCTGTCTTATTCATTATCACACCCCTAGTACAATGCCTGATATCAAAGATTAATGAATGAATAAATAAATGCTGTTTCCTGTACCTGGAATGCTCTTCCCCCGACCCACCTGCTTTGACTGAGTGATTCCTACACTAAGTCATGAAACAAAGCCTTCCTTATGTCTCCACCTAAGTCTGAAACTCACCCATGTTCTTTCCATGACACCTCGTGCTGTCCTGTCACAGCAATGACCACACTGTATTTTATACGCCTTCTCATTTATCTCAGTTATCTTTTTCCCAAATGACACCCACATGCTTAGAGTTTTAAATTAGCTTCTTTAGTCCTTCATTCTTAACATAGAGCAGATAAAAGGCAAATGTTTAAGGCTGAAACTATAAAAACAATTACAAACAACATGCAGGAAGAAGACAACTTCATAAAGAAAGTATTAACATCCTCAGAGAAAGATACTAAAAAAAGTTACTTCTATGACTATGTAAGAACAGGGAAACAGAATCCTACATTTAAAGAAAGGAACATTCAAAGAATAAAAGAGAGTTCTTGGGAATTAAAAATGTGATATTAGAAATTATAAACTTTGTTTTTCTTTTTTTGGAGATGGAGTTTCGCTCTTGTTGCCCAGGCTGGAGTGCAATGGTGCGATCTTAGCTCACTGCAGCCTCCTGCTCTTGGGTTCAAGTGATTCTCCTGCCTCGGCCTATGAATACCTGGGATTATAGGGGCCCAACACCACACCCAGCTAATTTTTTTTTGTTGTTGTTGTTTTAGTAGAGACGGGATTTTGCTATGTTGGCCAGGCTGGTCTAGAACTCCTGGCCTCAGGTGATCTGCCCCTTTCGGCCTCCCAAAGTGCTGGGATTATAGGCATGAGCCACTGTGCCCAGTCAGAAATTATAAACTTAATAGAATGGTTGGAAGATAAGGCTGTAGACATTTTTTGAAAAACAGACAAAGAAAGAGAAAACAGAAAAGAAACTAACTCTAGATGAAGCAAAGAATAAGAACTGAGGTGGTCTCAACATTATAACTCCAAGTCCCACCAACAGTAGATAAGATAGCAGCACAAAGCACATCTGAGACAAGAGGATTCCTACAGAGCAGAGGGAAGGGGATTATTGATGTGAGCTTGGGACTTCTCCACATGCAACTCTGCAACTGGACATCCTCTCTCCTGACTGGAGAGCTTGGGCAGACTTCCTCTGTCCTTCTGGGTTCAAAGGATCACAGCGTGACACAATGCTTCCTCATTAAGAGTCACATGTGAGGCCAAGTACAGTGCTCACGCCGCAATCCCCAGCACTTTGGGAGGCCGGTGGCGCATGATCACCAGGTCAGGAGATCGAGACCATCCTGGCTGCACGGTGAAAACCCCGGCTCCCCTACTGAAAATACAAAAACAGCCAGGCTGCATGGCACTGCAGTCCCAGCTACTCGGGAGGCTGAGGAGAATGGCGCGCGGAACCTTGGGAGGCAGAGCTGAGCAGTGAGCCGAGATCACCGCCACTGCACTCCAGCCTGGGTGACAGAGTGAGACTCCATCTCAAAAAAAAAAAAAAAAAAAAAAAAAAGTCACATGCGAAAATGGGCACTCCATGGCTCACATCTGTGTCCCAGCACTTTGGGAGGCCGTGAGGTGGGCAGATAATCCAGGTCAGGAGATCGAGACCATCCTGGCTAACACGGTGAAACCCCGTCTCTACTAAAAATACAAAAAAATTAGGCCAGGCGTGCAGGGCGGGCACCGTAGTCCCAGCTACCGTGAGAGACTGGAGGCAGGAGAAGGCGCGAACCTGGGAGGCTGGAGCTTGCAGTGAGGCCGAGATTGCGCCACTGCACTCCAGCCTGGGTGACAGAGCGAGACTCCGTCTCAAAAAAAAAACAAAAAAAACAAAAAAAATAAAGTCACATGCGAGGCCGGGCACGGTGGCTCATATCTGTAATCCCAGCACTTTGGGAGGCCAAGGTGGGCATATCACGAGGTCAGGAGATCGAGACCATCCTGGATAACACAGTGAAACCCCATCTCTACTAAAAATACGAAAAAAAAATTAGCCGGGCGTGGTGGCGGGCGACTGTAGTCCCAGCTACTCAGGAGGCTGAGGTGGGGGAATGGAGTGAACCCAGGAGGCAGAGCTTGCAGTGAGCCGAGATCGTGCCACTGCACTCCAGCCTGGGCAACAGAGCAAGACTCCATCTCAAAAAAAAAAAAAAAAAGTCACATGCATGTTACCGACACAACTTTTATGATACCTGGGACTGCCTATATTAACATTTACTTAGTAATTTTGTTTAAATCAGATTGTCTTTTAATGCTTAAATACATTTATCTAAAGGTAATTTTATGATATGGCTGTCAAGAGAAAAACTGTATTATGTTCTGTGGTAGCCAGCCTCCAAAATTGCCCCATTGTGACTTCTACTGTGCCCTCTTTTAGATCACTTACTCTGAGAGAAGCCAGTTGATGCATGGTGAGCAGATTCAAGCAGTCCATGGCGAGGCCCACATGGTGAGGAACAGAGGTCTCCTGCCAAGAGGCGTGTGTGTGCACGCCATTTTGGAAGCAAATCCTCCGGCCCCAGGCAAGCCTTCAGATGAAGCAGCCCCCTCTGACATTGTGACTGCAACCTTACTAGAGGCCCTGGGCCAGAAATATTCAGCCAGGACACTCCTGAACTCCTCATCCACAGAAACTGTGTGAGTAACAAGTGTGTAGGGTTGTTTTAGGTCACTAAGATTTGGGATATTTTATTATCTAACTGTAAATAACTAATACCCTTCCTACAAATAGAAACTGAAAACAAGCAAATGCTGTTAAATTCTATTTGTGGACTGTTTCCTGATGAAGGTTCTGAGCCTAAGATTTGTTGTCTGTTGGTTAAAGGGAAAGACAGGAGAACATTAGGATTAAAAACTAACTTTAAACACAGATTTGTTCTCCTTAATGCTATCAGGAAGAGAAAAAGAGAATTGGAAATAGATGTCTCTCTATGTGGTTCAGTCATTTAATCCAGTATATATGTGTGTGTGTGTGTATACACACACATATATAAATGTATATATACACATTTGTGTGTGTATACACATATATACATATATGTGTATATTTTATATATACACACATATATAAAATATATATGTGAGTATATATATATGTGCGCGCACGCACACACACACACATATATATATAATTTTTTTTTTTGATGGAATTTTGCTTTTGTTGCCCAGGCTGAAGTGCGAGTGGCACGATCTCGGCTCACTGCAACCTCCGCCTCCTGGGTTCAAGTGGTTATCCTCCCTCAGCCTCCTGAGTAGCTGGGGTTACAGGCACACACCACCACACCCAGCTAATTTTTTTGTATCTTTAGTAGAGACGGGTTTCACCATGTTGGCCAGGCTGGTTTTGAACTCCTGATCTCAGGTGACTCACTCGCCTTGGCCTCCCAAAGTGCTGGGATTACAGGCATGAGCCACCATGCCTGGCTTAATCCAGTATCTTGTGCCATATGAAATGATTCCAGGAACCAGCAATGGCATGTGTCACACAATTGGGAAAGGCAAGGAGGTAGTGGCAGAGTTTCTAGGTCCAGTTTTGACCATCCCTAGTGAGTCCTCTGGCACACGACTTCAGCTGTATAAACCTCAATCTCCTCTTCTGTCAAAATAAAGGTTGAACAAGATGATGCTTGAAGTCCCTTCTAGTTTGCATAATCTACAATTTCCAGTTAGACCCAAGTCCTGAATAACACTACTATTCATCAGAATATCAGAGGACAAATGTGTCAATTCACGGAGAGCAGTTTGCAAAACTTCTCTTTACGCATACATAGCTCAAAATATTTTTAATGTGGTTTCGTGTCAGATTTGTGCATTCACTATTTAAAAAGTAAATTGAGTCACATGCTCTAATTAAACAAATAAACAACATTCCTGATTTCCACATTAAGAGCAGTTCTGATCTTTGCTAAAAATAAAGCCTTTAGCCTGAGTCACATCCAAAGTCATAATAATTAAATACCAAGGAGCAGAAGCTCGGAAAGGGTGAGGTCTGATTTCATTCCAGATGTGCATTTTTCACTAAGTATCAAAGTCACAGAGTTTCTGCGTGAGAGCCAAGGAGGCCCTGTGCCAATCTGAGCATTTTCTTTGACCCACAGAAAGCTAACCCGCCAGACCTGAAATTCCGCGAGAGCTGAGCTAATTTTCTACACTAGCCTAATGTTTTAATGACCACAACTGACTCTAATCTACCTACAAACATATGTGTAATCACAGGGACATTTTAGTCTAGTGTTATTTTCATAATACATCCATTTTACTGCATCTCACATCCAAGACGAAGGCAATGAGGTATTTCCTGCAGAGTAGCCTTGTCTTCCACCAGCCAAACACCTCCTGCTTGTGTTCATTTCAGAGGTTAGCATGGCCGCAAGGTCATGTCCTCCACTGGCTACTTTCAGTGCAAAGGGGAGGAAACTTTTCGCCCATGAGGTCCACTGAGAAAAGTATATTTGAGGATTATGTACCAGTTTCCAAACAATTTCAAATTTTGGTTTGACTGTTTTTTCTTTGTTTAGATAAATATGAAAAAGATTCAACTTGGCTTAATTTAAGGTCGGAGCTTATCCAACTGAATTTGTTAAATTTAAATAATAAATATTAAGGGAAGGCAAAATAAGGAAAAAAGAGGAAAGAAACAAGAAAGCCAAAGAGAAGAAGCAGGGAGTGAGAACAAGACTAAATGTGAGAAAGAGAAATTATGAACTGATAGAATAATACAGAGGGAAATAAAAAAGGCCAGGTGCAGTGGCTCATGCCTGTAATCCTAGCACTTTAGCAGGTCAAGGAGGGTGCATCCCTTAAGTCCAGGAGTTCAAGGCCAACCTGGGCAACATAGTGGGACCTCACCTCTAGAAAAAATTTTTTAAAAATTAGCTGGGCAAGGTGGTGCACATCTGTGGTGCCAGCTACTTGGGAGACTGAGGCAGGAGGATCATTTGAGCCCAGGAGGTTGAGGTTGCAGTCGCGTCACTGCACTCCAGCTTGGGCAACAGAGCGAGACCCTGTATCAAAACATAAAACATTTTTTTAAAATGTTTTAAACAGTGTTAAAAGAAACAGGAAAAGCAAAGATTTTGCTTGTCTTACCTTTTCTGATGCTCCCAATCTTCTCTTTAACACAAAACAACTTCCACATAACCACATTTGCATGGATACCAGTGGTGAAATGTCCTAAGAAAGCATTCAATTCTGGTCCCACCTGCTCTTCACAAAAGAGTCTGCCCAAGAATAATGGCTCCTCAATGGCAGGTACAAACTATATGCTCTCCCTCCCGTTCTCCATGACCTCCTAGGAACCCAACTTTTGTTGAGTTGTTGAAGGAGCCCCAAATGGTTCTTCAGACACTTACACAATTGTCCTGACCAATCTGGAGAGGGGGGAAAAAATGACATACGATGTTAGTAAGCTTGTTGAAGGCCAGACAAAACTTCACCAAGGATTGTGTTTTCCAACCTTGGTAGAGGAGCCACAAACCATTGGTAAAGCTCTTCATGCTCTGTGTAAGGAGGCCAGGGCAAGCAGAAGATCCCAAGCTGCTCATTTGTTTCAAGAAAGCGCACAGTCTCCCTCCACCACTCCTTGAGGAAAATTTGGGGTATGGGTATAAAGGTAGCAAGTGATGCATTGAAATATTAATTTGCTTTTGCTTTCCCTGTGTCTTTTCCCCTTTAATTTTTAGTTGGTAACTAACATTTCTTTCCTTGCCGTGGGGATTTTAGAAAGGGGGATCATCTAGAGTGGCAATTCTTTCTGTCTTTTCTAATGCTCAACTTGTGGAAGAGACTCAGTGTCCAGATAGAGGAAGACAGAAAGGGGAGTGTCTTTGAGGACAGCGAGACAGGAGGAACACGTGTTTGGGTTCTGCCCTGGATAGGACGAGGTATGCAGCTCCTCTAGGGGCCTGGACATGAGTCTATTGAAGAAGTCAGAACTCAGAGGAATTTCAGTATGCTACAGAGAACTCCAGCCATGTCAGAGATTTCTGGGCCTCATAGGACCCAAAGGAAACTTGTGGTTGGAGCAATGTGCATTTCAGTGGCATCAACAACAGTTGATGAGTGTAGGGCCTCTCTATAGTCTTGTGCCACTTCAGATCTGGTAGCCAGGGCTATTGTGTACAGCTGTGTGGACTGCGCCTACACAAGAATGCCTGGCCACAGGGGCAAGTAATATCTGAAATCCAGTCTACATTCAGTTTGCCGAGCTATGGTGCAGGTGTGCACCCACCAGGTGGAGGGGGTACCTTTTTCCAACACATACAATGGTGCTATATGGGCTGGCAGTGGCCACACTGGTACTTGTCATCTTAATGTTTTTCCCTTCCCTGGGAGAGTGAGTGGTATAGTTTGAACATACGTCTTCACCAAATCTCATGTTGAATTGTAATCTCCAGTGTTGGAGGTGGGGCCTTGTGGGAGGTGTTTGGATCATGGGGGTGGATCCCTCATGAATGGGTTGGGCCATCCTTTTGGTGATGAGTGAGCTCTCATTCAGTTCACAGGAGATCTGGTGGTTTAAAGGTGTGTAGTGCCTCCCCCACCTCTCTCTCTCTCTCTCTCTCTCTCCCTGCCCTCCTGCTTTTGGCATGTGAGGTGCCTGTTCCCCCTTCACCTTCTGCCAAGATTGTAAGCTTCCTGAGGTCCCCCTAGAACCCGGAGCAGATGCCAGCACCATGCTTCCTATAAAGCCTATAGAACTGTGAGCAAATTAAACCTCTTTTCTTTGTAAATTACCCGGTCTCAGATATTTCTTTTTTCTTTTTCTTTCTTTTTTTTTTTTTTTTGAGATGGAGTCTTGCTCTGTCACCAGGCTGGAGTGCAGTTGTGGCTCACTACAACTTCTGCCTCCCGGGTTCAAGTGATTTTCCTGCCTCAGCCTCCCAAGTAGGTGGGACTACAGGCGCACACCACCTTGCCCAGCTAATTTTTTGTATTTTAGTAGAGACGGGGTTTCACCATGTTGGTCAGGCTGGTCTCAAACTCCCAACCTCGGGTTATCTGCTGGCCTCGGACTCCCAAAGTGCTGAGATTACAGGTGTGAGCCACCATGCCTGGCCTCCAGTCTCAGATATTTCTTTATAGCAACGCATCTCTAATGACAATGAATGAATTGCACACCAGTACGTAGACAAAAATCCATACTCTCTGTAGTAAAACACTTAAAGCAGTGGTAAGCCCTTCTTACAATCAAAACATGGAATGGTGAATGCCCTCATGGGAGCCTCTCTGCAACTCAGAAGCACATCTTACAAAGGTAGTACCCCTGACGAACATACAACAGGAGGGGATAGAGGCATCATTAGTTCTCACTCCTAGAGAAGGACGCAATGGAGACTTAGTAGATGTGAGTCCACTTGGGTAAGTTGGAGGCCATCAGATCCACCACGGAGAGTCCTCAGCTGGGATAAAGGTGGAAGGGCGTCTCCCGTGAAAGCTGTTCTTTGTCAGGGAGACGCCACTCTCCATTGTCCTGAGGCACACATGGGCCACTGTTCATCCAGTGATCCCATAACGGATGTCGTCCTGCTTTAACAGCAGCAAGACCTCTGGTCCTTGACCCACGCAAATCTCAATTAGCCAAAATTATTCAGCTGTGTCCAAGCTCTGTCTTCCTTCAAACACCTAATTGTGTGAAAGCCACATTCCTTTGAGCCAGGACTCCCACCTCCACGATCTGACCCTCCCATCCCCCAGCCTCTCCCCAAGGATATCTCAGTTTTGTTTCTTCTCTTAATGAACTGTGCCAATCATTAAGGAAATTCCGCTGAAATGTTATTTCTCTTGGCGATCCCTCACTCATTAGCCAGTGAGCCAAGCAAATGCCCCCATTTATAGCTGCTTCCAACTCCCAAGTCCAGCCAGGCACTTCAAGATCCCATCAGCCTTTCCAACCACCCTGCTGAGAAAACACAGCCAGGCAAATGCTTAAGAAACATAAAGAGATGTTAATATTGTACCAAATAACAGTGAGCAAACCTGTGAGCCAATCATTATACATCCGTTTCCTCACTCTGGGTCTCTTTTCCCTAACCTCTGTGGAATAAGTCATTAGAGAGAGCGCCACATAATCTAGAGATTCATTTGAATTCCTCAGTGGTGAACTCTTCAAAATATACACACGCTGTTTTTGTTGATGCAATTAAATATCTTTTTCTAATTGTGTCTGAGTTTTGGCAGGAGGTTGGGCATGATATAAAACCAAAGTGGGATCTTATTGCTGCAATTCACTTGTCCTAATAAGATATCATCCTTGAAGTTGCATGCAGTGACCCCATGGATAACATCAAGGCAAAGATCCAGGATGTTACAGGCATCCCCCCACAGGAAGCAGAAGCTAGATACACCCCCACTGCTCCACCATCCAGAAATAATTTACTCTGAACTGATCCAGGCTAAATCATGTCCAAATTCTCACAATTCATCCCAGGTTTTTGAGGGGGGATAATTGCATTTTAAAATCCTAATAACCTTCACTATAAACAAATCAAACTATGTTACTAAGAACAAGCTAGTTTTTCCTTTTGTTCCTTACCCACTTCTCCTGCTTCTTATAAAACCACATCAGACAAATGAAATCCCCACTGAATAAGCAAAAGTGGAATTACATTAGGCAAATGAAAACAGCCAATACTAATTCTGAAAATTCACATTAGGTCACTTTGGCTTCATGTGCTGTCCCTTTATGTAAAGCAAACAGACTCCTTCTTTTGTTTTCTTTATTCTCTGATTCAATGCTGCTAGTTTACTGTGTTCAAAGAAACCGAGAGGTAATCCACCTAAGTTTTGAATGTTAGGATTTAAACTACTGTAACAAAGAGAGTCAACCGGTTCCTTCTATCCATTTATCCAGTTGATTCCCTACTGGGAATGGTGTAGAGCAAGACCAACAGGAAAAGCAGGAAGCAACGTGGCAGATGAGACAGGTGCTATGGATGCTGCAGACTGTTCTACAAATGGTGCCTGGTCCTAAGGTGCCCAGGGTGTAGGGAACAGCCCATCGTTCATTCCCAGGGCAACATGTTACTGTGGTAGGTCCTTAGGGAGCCCCTCTCCTCTTAGACTAGCCCTTAGCAAGACGTATTTCAGGAAATGCTGCACCTCAGAGAAACCAACCTAAGTCAGCCAAAGCCTGCAGGAGAACAGAGGATGAGAAGAAAACAGGTACAAGGGTTAGGGCTGGGGCTGGGCCTGGTGGCTCATGCCTGTAATCCCAGCACTTTGGGAGGCCAAGGCGGTCAGATCACCTGAGGTCAGGAGTTCGAGATCAGCCTGGCCGACATGGTGAACCCCATCTCTACTAAAAATACAAAAATGAGCCAACCGTGATGGCAGGCGCCTGTAGCCCCAGCTACTTGGGAGGCTGAGGCAGGAGAATCGCTAGAACTCAGGAGGCAGAGGTTGCCGTGAGCCGAGATTGCGCCACTGCACTCCAGCCTGGGGCAACAGAGTGAGACTTCATCTCAAAAAAAAAAAAAAAAAAGGGTTAGGGCTGGAAGGTGCCTCTAAGTGAAATGCCTTTCCTGCTTTCCTGCTTTGGCTTTTCCAAGTATTCAAACCTCCTTCCAGAACCATGTGGGCCAGTAGCCTCTGCATCATTCAGGAGTTTGCTGGAAATGCAGAATCTCAGGCCCCAACTCAGGCCTATAAATCTGAATGTGCATTTTTCTAATGTGATTCTTATGCATCTTAAAGATTAAGAAACATTTGGTTAGAACATAGCTGAATAAAAACAAACACTTGCCCTGGGCCTGCAGGGAAATAAAACATACAGAAAGAAATGATGGACAAAATATGCCAGTATAGTGCATATTTTAAAAGACAGGGGAGAGAGAAGAGAGCCAGATCTACCCAGTGGGATACCGGCTGCTTTTTCAAATCTGATGCTTCCCTTTGTGTCCCAACTTGCAGATCCGGCATACACCCACCCAAATTCAAACACCTCTCACTTATCATCCCTCATCAGGATCTACGGAAACCTTCAGGCTGGCCCCCAGCCAATAGTCACTTCCCTCCCTAACGTCTCTAACAAGCCACCTGCAGATCAGTCTTCTCAACGCATTTCTGATTTTCATCACCTCACAGTTCTGTTCACAGGTCTACAGTGGCTGCCTGTTAAACATGGCAGATTGAACTCACATGTGTATCTACCCTCTCTCTGAAAATCTCATTTAATGGAAGGAAAGAAATTAAAAAAAGAAAAAAAGAAAGAAAGAAGAAGAAGAAGCATAAGCCTACAAGAACAAAATAAACAGGGAAGCACACTTCGGTGTAAAAAAAATGATCCTGTAAGTTTTGGAAGACAGAAAAGAAAGGGAGGGCAATTGACTTAACAGGTCAGTGGGAACTTCATTCCGTTGTCTTCAGAGGAGGATGCCAATTCAAAAAGGGCTGATTCAGCTCACGCCTGTAATCCCAGCACTTTGGGAGGCCAAGGCCGGAGGATCACAAGGTCAGGAGATCGAGACCATCCTGGCTAACACGGTGAAACCCTGTCTCTACTAAAAGCACAAAAAAATTAGCCGGGCGTGGTGGCGGGAGCCTGTAGCCCCAGTTACTCAGGAGGCTGAGCCAGTAGAATGGCGTGAGCCCGGGAGGTGGAGCTTGCAGTGAGCTGAGATCGTGCCACAGAAAGAAAGAAAGAACGAAAGAGAAAGAAAGAAAGAAAGAAAGAAAGAAAGAAAGAAAGAAAGAAAGAAAGAAAGAAAGAAAGAAAGAAAGAAAGAAAGAAAGAAAGAGAGAGAGAGAGAGAGAGAAAGAAAGAAGGGAGGGAGGGAGGGAAGGGGAGGGAGGGAGCAAGGAAGAAAGGAAGGAAGGAAGGAAAGAAGGAAGGAAGGAAGAAAGAAAGAAAGAGAGGGAGGGAGGAAGAGGGAGGGAAGGAAGGAAGGAAGAAAGGAAGGAAGGAAGGAAGAAAGAAAGAAACTAAGGCTGAGGAGGATTCAATGACTTGCTTAAGGTCCTACGGCCAGTAAAGAACAGCACAGAGACTAAAAACAAGAGGTCCGGGTACAAATCCCGGCGCCCTTTTGTGCTCCCCTAAAGGCAGATGAGTGTAGTCTGTATGCAGAGAACCATGAGGCAACAATGATGGGAAACTCAGCCCCAGGATTCTGTTCAGTTTTGCAATCAATTGAAAAAAAAAATGCTCCTTCCTGCTTGGCTGGGGCAGCTTCCTCTCATGACAAGGGATATTGGAGGGAACAACACTGTATAGAGGGCACCTGCGCAATTGTCTCTGGAGAACACTTAAAGGTCAAAAGACACCTGCCCAACTGACATAGCACAAGTTCGAACTTCTCTAAAAATATCAGGGTGGACACAGTCACCCCATGCCATATGGAGCTCATTATCCTAGGAGCCTATACAAGTCGAATATTAATAGGTTAAAGAAGGCTTTGAATAATGATTTGGTCAATTGATCCAAATTGGATTATTAAGAAGGGAGCTGGGCTATTAGCGTTCCCCCTTGTGTTTGCGGAGAATGCTAAGACAGAGATGTATTCAGAGGGCTTGATATGAGCAGATCCAGAGCGGAGATTTTTGTGCTCTTGTGCGGACAATTTCTGTGGTTTTGATAAACTGTCCCCTAGAGAACTATTGAAAACTCCTTGGCATTGTGACAGGGCTAATGTCAATGACAGAATCCAAATCATAGGCTTTATTTTCTTCCATGTCTAATTTTGAGTCTTACAGACTTTGGAATTGATTCATTTCTGACTATCTAGTTAAAAAAAAAAAAACACGAAAATATCGGTTTAATATGTCATGTTTTCCAGTGAGCTGTGCTAACCCCTATAGTCTTATGGTCTGGATCCTATTTAAGGTCTTTTTCACCTTCAACAAGGCCAGTTTTGGTGTTTTTGTGGGGGTTTTCGGTGATGATCTATTTAAAAATTTCCTTACACCAGGGAGACCCTTCCACATTGATTTTTTGGGGGGAGGAGGGGATCAAAGGACAAAGAGGAAGAAAAAAGTGAAGAAAAGGCTCTATAAAGTTTATAGGAATCAAGCAAATAAAAAAGCTAAGAGAACATGTAAGACACAACGTGAAGTAAATAAAAATGGTGGAGGTTCCATGAAGAGCCTCACTCACCATGTACTACTTCAGCAAACAATTGGGAACAGAAGATTTAAAAATTCCAGGAAAGAAGGAAGTGGAACAGGGAGCTAGAAGAACAGAAAAAAAGGAGGGAAAGAATAAGAACCTTGAAAAAGAAAAGGATGAACCTGAAGTTAAAGATGAATCGTTCAAGGAAGCAACACTGAGACCTGAAAAACAAGACTCCAAATGTAACTGAAGAGGCTGTGAGAAGATGAAGGGAAGGCGAGCTGTAGAAGTGGCGATTTATCCAACAAGTCCCCAGGAGCTCTTCCCCAGATAAGAAAGTATGCAGCAATGAAATCTGGGAATAACTCTACCCCCTCGCTCTCCATCTCCCCCAGAACCATCTCACGCATTCTTATTCCTAAATTATCTTTCTATTAAGTATGTCTGACACACACCAAGCCGGCTGCCTGGATAGCCACAATCCTAAAATAAACAACGGCGAGGAAGGCGTCCGTGATAACGTAGGGTTCTAATCACCCATGCTCCTTATGGTCCCTGTTGCTATCAGCAGCCACTGAGCTGGGAGTCATGCCTCGTCCAGTTAATCCCTCCCATGACATGAGGATGGTTTCCCAAGGAAAAGCTGTAAATCTTTGTCTTTCCTCCTCCAGACTTCCAGCTCATTAGCGCAGTTACAGACGCACTAAGCATGTAATAACAGATCATTAGACGCCTATCGGACAGCAGGATTCAGTTGCTATCTAACCACACCACTTGGGGAGTGGTGCTTCTGGGGATTCCAAGACCTAGAGACATTCAGTAGATGCTCAGGGTCACGTAGCTCTAACAAGATGAGGGATGGATGGAGCTCTGCTGATGCAGGGACCTTCTTGAGGGCTTGATAGTACAATCACGCTCCTTCCTGCTGGAGAAGGGCTGAGAACCAGACGTCTTTCCTCAACAAGCAGGAGGGAAGAGGTCCTGGAGACTGTTTCAAATCCCATAGCGAGAGAAGATGAAATCTCTTGTGATCTGTTGGTAGTTCTCTAGAGCTGCCTGTTTCACGCTATATTCCTAGTCATCCAGTAATGGAAAGCTCAGAGTCCCCGTCTTAATATCCTTGTGGCTCCCTCTCCTTTACCAATGCCTGCACACTCTTATCCAGTGGCATTTGCCCATTCTGTCCATCCCCAGCATCACAGCCTTGGTTCAGCCCCATTATATCCAGAGGAACCACTGCCATTGCTCTCCAACTGGTCTCTCTCCCCATTAGCCATTCTGTAACCCACTCACCCTTCATGCTAATGTCTTCCTAAGACACATCTTTCTTCTCTCTTCACATAACCTGTGGTGGCTCCTCTTTACCTGTTACTAAAATCTTAACACTTTATTGAGGCTCTCCATAATCCAGCCCCACCTGCCTTTCCATTCCAGGCTCCAGGCTGACCATCCTTCTCCAAGTCCTGCACCTGCACCTAGCCTCCCTGTCACCTGGTCTCTGCCCTGCCCTGCTCTCTATCTACAGCTTTGCTGTCCAGTGTGGTAGCCATGAGTTACACGGAGCTACTGAGCATTTGAAGTGTGTCTAGTCTGAATTGAGATGTGTTGTTAAGGGAAAATGTATACCAGGTTCCAAAGATGTATTAGAAAAGAAACAATCAAAATATCTCATTTATAATTTTTTCTATTGAGAACGTGCTGAACTGAGAAGTGCTCTACCATCTTGAAGATTTGGTGCAAAAAGTATGTGAAAATGCTTCATTAACAATTTTATATGGATTACACGTTGAAATGATTGTATTTTAGATATGTTGGGCTAAGTAAAGCATATTCTTAATTTGATTTTGCCTGTTTCCTTTTTAATTGAGCTACCAGAAGTTTAAAATTCTATATGTGGCTGTAATGTGTGGCTCACACTCTATTTCTACTTCGCAGTACAGATCTACAATGACATCCTTTCTAGCTCCAAGTATCCAAGTCCTTCCTATCCGTTCTTCAAAGCGCAGATTGAAACTATTATCCATTAAGCTCTGCACCATCCACAGAAGCTAAACTGATCTTTCTGTCCTGTTAAATTTCATAAGACTTATCTTTTATCTTATAAATCTCTGCCCTGAAAATTACCATTATTTCTGTCTATTCTTCCCTGTAATACAACACAAGCCCTTCAAAGGCAAGAGCCATTTCTGATTCATGTTCCATTTTTAGAGTTGCATGATGATAAAAGCATATGCTTGTGCATTGGACAGACTCAGGCCGGAGCACAAAGTCCATGATTTGCCAGCTGTGTGATACTGGCTATGTTACTTAACCTCTCTGAAACTTGGTTTTCACATTATATAGTAAGGATAGAAACAATGCCTATTCATAAGGTTGTAGTAATGACTGAATGAAATAATAAGTTAAAGCATTTAGCATATGCCTATAGGTGTGTATATGTAGTACATATTTATAGAGAGATTTTAAGGAATTGGTTCACAAAGTGTACACAGTTGTGGGGACTAGCAATTCTGAAATCCAAAGGGCAGGCCAACAGGCTGGAAATTCAGGTAGGAATTCTTACAGTCTTGAGTCTGAAATCTGCAGGACAGCAGGCTGGAAACTCAGGCAGGATTTTTATGCTGCCATCTTGAGGAGAATTCCTTCTTCAGGAAACCTCAATCTTTGCTCTAAAGGCAAATTGATTGCATGAGGCCCACTCACATTGTGAAGGGCTATCTGCTTGACTCAAAGTCTGCTAATTCAAATGTTAATCACGTGTAAATGATACCTTCACAGCAACAGTTAGACCGGTGTTTAACTAAACAACTGAGCACCACACCCTCACCAAGTTGACATCTAATGTTAATCATCACACTCATAAAAGAATGTGCAATGCATTTTTTGAAGACATTAATGAAGGTTTGTTATTCTCGAATCTCACATCCTTAAATCAGAGAATTAAGTTGATTAACTGCTCTTTCTCAGAAAATCTATGCAATGGGTCAGTGGATCAGCAAATATTGCATTTACCAAGCACCTACGACACACTGCCAACTGTTTAATACGATGGAGACAAGGGGGGAATAAGGCAGATCCCTGGACCTCAGGGAGCTTACATTCTAGCATGGGGAAGTATAGAATATAAACAAGCAACTAAGATACTTTCAAGCATTGATAGCCACTGGAAGGGAGTTAGCGGGGTAGAGTTGGAGGATGATTCAAGAGGTGATCACTTTACTTGTCCAGAGGCCTGACCAAGGTAGGCCTCTCTGAAGAGGTCATCTGTATTGAGGCCTGCAATGTGCAAGTCAAGGAGGCAATGCGACATCGGAACTCAGAGCCTCCGCAAAGCACAGGGACGTGCTGGAGCACTTTGCTCCTGGAGAAGATGTGCCATGGCATCCCAGGAGACCAAAAGAGCTCAGGACACTCCTACCAGCCTGAGATGCTTCCCAGTGCCCGATGCTGATGTCACAAATGCTTCCAGAACTGCAGGCAAGCTCTGACTGAACCCCACCCCCCAGCACATAAATACATAATCTCCTCCTCTCTGCTTGTCCTCCCGTATTTACTTCTCAGTATAAACAATTCCTTCACAGAGAAGGAGCCAAAAGTCAACACAGCAGATACTACCCCGGGGAGAGGCAGGCCGTCTTCTGGAGATGAAACCAAAGTTCTTGCGGTTCGTGTCTCTCCAGGCACTAAGCTCAGTCTTTCCACACAATGAGGGAGACTGCAGAAAAGACCTCGACAAACTCCCCACCCACCTCCCCACTCCCCACCCTGGATACTTTCCAGTGAGGCAGGAATTGCTGGCGGTGTCACTAGACTGTCTACGTATTTGAGTCTGGAACATGAAGGACACTGGTGCATGCATGAGCATGCATGGGTAAATATGCACAAATGGATGTGGATACATGAGCACGTGTGTGTGTGAATATGCATGAATGCATGTACATACATACGTGTGTGTGTACTTGTGTGTTGGGTTAGAGGAAGTGGTAGCCAAAGGACACCCAGACATTCTAGATCTAGAGCTAAACTGCCCTAATCTGTGACCTAATCTAATTTTTCCTAACCTTTAATTCTCAACAAGAAACAAACAGGATGATACTTACCGATCCAGAGGGAAAACTGTTAACCAAGGCAAAGAAAAGCCAGCATCCATGACAGGATGTCTGTCCAACCAGACTGTGCTTATACCCATGAAAGGCCTTTGACTTCCTTTACATACGAAAGAGACCCAAAGAAATTCTGCTTAAAACCCATGAGTGGCTGGGCACAGTGGCTCATGCCTGTAATCCCAGCACTTTAGGAGGCCCAGGTGGGTGGATCACCTGAGGTCAGGAGTTCAAGACCATCCTGGCCAGCATGGTGAAACCCTGTGTCTACTAAAAATACAAAAATTAGCCAGGCATGGTGGTGGGTGTCTGTAATCCCAGCTACTGGGGCGGCCGAAGCTGGAGAATTGCTTGAACCTGGAAAGAAGAGGTTGCAGTGAGCACACATTGCACCACTGCACTCCAGCCTGGTTGACAGAGCGAGACTTTGTCTCAAAAAGAAAGAAAAGAAAAAAAAGAAAAAAAAATAAAAACCCGTGGGGTGAGTTGACTTGTAGGGAAAAAAGATGTGTGAGTTATGAGCGGATCAAGGCCAGACAATGTGTGGCCAGCATGTACCACCAAATAACAGCCCACCATGCTCAGCTAGACGGTTTCTGCTGTTTTCTTCTGCAGGCAATATCTCATAGAACTTGCCAGAGTCCATATAAGTTCCATTTTTCTCTGAAACAGTGTGTAGAATTGCTGTATGTGTGCTGTTTGGAGCTGGGCTTACCCACTCAACATCTTGACATGCACTGAGCCGCTTTTCCTCTCAACATCAAGTTACCATTGCAATGTTTAATGTACAGAGCTCCTGGGAATACTTGGTATCCTGGATTTCTGACTTTTTGCTTTCTCCTTAGTTGGTCTCAGTAGGCCACCATGTTTTAGGACATTCTTTCCTGAAGTAAAAGGAGAAAAAAAGGGCCGGGCGTGGTGACTCACTCCTGTAATCCCAGCACTTTGGGAGGCTGAGGTAGGCGGATCCCCAGGTCAGGAGATCGAGACCATCCTGGCTAACACGGTGAAATCCCATCTCTACTAAAAATACAAAAAATTAGCCGGGCATGGTGGTGGGCGCCTGTAGTCCCAGCTACTCGGGAGGCTGAGGCAGAATGACGTAAACCCGGGAGGCGGAGCTTGCAGGGAGCCGAGATTGCACCACTGCACTGCAGCCTGGGCGACAGGGGGAGACTCCACCTCAAAAAAAAAAAAAAAAAGAAAAGAAACCGGTGTGGAAAAGGAAACTAACAACCAATGAGTTCTAACTATGCAAAAGGCATTTCCATTTGCATTCCCCTTTCCTCCCAGCAGCATGTGAGACTGAGGGAGGCAGAGTAACTCTGCTAATGCAGTTTCTTAACTGAATAGAAATTCAAGCTAGCTGAAACCTAAAATTGAATGTATGGCCTCAATAACTGAGAAGTCCAAATATGGAACTGACAGGTTGTGCAGGGCTGATGTGGGCTTTCAAAAGACGTCTCCAGGAACTTTTGAATTTCTTGCTCTTGACTCTGCTTCCCTCTGTGTTGGCTACATCTTCAGGCAGTGTCTCCAAAAAGAGGGGCACAAAAGGCCACTGGCAGTCCTACGCTTGCAGTGTCCAAACCACAGGCAGGCCAAACAAAAAATGAATGTCTCTCTTTTCAAATAGTTCTCACAAAATCCGCATAGCTGATTCTCATCAGCCCAGACCAGGTCACACAACCATTCTTGAGCCAGAGGATGAGGTCAGCCTCCTCAGGACCACACGGCCTGAGAATGAGAGAGAGCGTTTCCCCCAAAAAGATTTTAATAGATTTATTTTTTAAATGTGCCTATCGTCCTGAAGTCAGGGAGGCAGACAGACTGGGGAATAAGTAAGTCCCTTACCAGAAACTGCAAAAAGGCCAATATTTTAAGATATTTCACTATACACATTTTTTAACCTTAAATTCTTCCATTCTGGTCTCTATGTTGGACACATAGTCTATTGATTTGCTATTCCCCTCCTACCTGCACACATCTTCATTCTGAAAATTACCCACAGTAATCGAAGTATTTCAAGGGCTGGCTTCTTAGGAGTAGCTGGGAACAGGGCACTGGGGCGAGAAGAATTTGCCTCTTTGTAGGACATAAACTAGGGCACCCAACTTCAAACTCCGTTTATACCATTTCTAAATATTTGTTCTGCAAAACTTTATTCCCTTTAGATGCAAGACGAAGGAAGTTTCCATGATCAAATAAGGCTTGAAGACATCACGCAGTACATTCTCCGTCTTGGAGAGTCACAATATGCATTAGCACGTTAAAAGCTCCAAGAAGTTCTTAGTAGAGACATTAGTTTAGCTCTTTTTGATGCAGTGTTTATCAAACTGCCCTATATTCACAAAATGTGTTTTAGGGCTGACCGTATACTAATTTCCCCGGAAACCAGTAATACATGTTGTAAAGTGCTGGTCTGAAGATTTCCAAAAACTTTAGACTTCTATCTTTCACAACTGTTAATCAAGTTTGAAGACAGAATAAAGGCCTTTCACAGACTCAAGGTCTCAAAAAATGTACTTCCCACGGACCCTTTCTCAGGCAGCTTTTGGCGAATATGCATCACTAAAATGAGGGGGTAAACTTGAGAAAGAGGAAGACATGGCTACAGAAAGCAGACGATTAAAGTCAGAAAAGAGAAGGTAGAACCCTTCAGTATAATGGAGAACTCTTACAGATACGGACCTCAATGATGACAGCCACGTGTCAGTGTGAAAGGCAACCAGTCCAGACTGGAGCAGAACTGAAGCATCCTGGAGAGATTTGTTCAGGAAGATGAAATTGCTAGAATTGGCCGGGCGCGGTGGCTCAAGCCTGTAATCCCAGCACTTTGGGAGGCCGAGACGGGCGGATCACGAGGTCAGGAGATCGAGACCATCCTGGCTAACGCGGTGAAACCCCGTCTCTACTAAAAATACAAAAACTTAGCCGGGCGAGGTGGCGGGCGCCTGTAGTCCCAGCTACTCGGGAGGCTGAGGCAGGAGAATGGCGTAAACCCGGGAGGCGGAGCTTGCAGTGAGCTGAGATCCGGCCACTGCACTCCAGCCTGGGTGACAGAGCGAGACTCCGTCTCAAAAAAAAAAAAAAGAAATTGCTAGAATTTTTGATGCAATGTCCAACATCTTAGAAGTAGAGTTGGAATATTTTAAAAGTTAGAAATTGAACTAAGTCATTTAAAAGTTTTAAAGAAATACTCCAGAAAAATAAAACAAAATGTAGAGAAAAAGAAAATACTGATTCAACCAAAACTAGGATATACGGTTCTCGTATATAGGTACAGAGAGGGAGAGCTGCAATGATGGTTCCAATTCTTCACCTCTTTCTTTACCCATGCCTTTTGCCCTGTAACTTCACAGTTGCCATGTAACCCCACCATGGGTAGGATGACATAACCTGCCTCTTGATCTTGGGATCAATCATGTCCCTTGCTTTGGCCAATGAGATGTTAGCAGAGGCTTCAAATAGACTTTCCTTCTTGTGCCTCTTTCATTTCCATGGGAACATATCATGGGTAACTTGGTATGAGATCAGTGATTGAAGAGGTAGAACCAAATTGCCCCTGTTGCCAAGTCACACCAGCTGCATCTAGTCTAGAGTAGCCAATGCCGGTCAACTCCCAGATACATGAGAAAGCTTAGTCTAGGCCAGTAGAGCTGCTGGACGTAAATCATCTAAACCCTGCAACTGAGAGAGAAATACACAATTTTTGTTTTATGCCACCGATGTTTTGTGGTTGGTTGTTATGTAGAATTTTGTGGCAATAGATAAATAATACAGGGGAGATGGGGCTGGAAAGGCTGTGAGAGTTGGTGGAGGTAAAGGGAAGACAGAGAGCTAAGAACCTCATCTTCTACAGTAAAAAGTCAACTGCCTAAAACTTTTTTAAAAAGGAGGACGTAGAGGAGAAGGAGGAGAAAGAGAGACAAAAATGAAGAGTAGAAAGAGAAGGAATGTAAGCAAACTGCTTAAAAACAGAAAACTGAAGTAATGGTCCTGGCAGAGAAGTAATAAGGGAAATGAGGAAGAAGATATGTCTAGCTTTCTTAGTAAGCCATAACTCTTTCATTTATATGGATATACAATGTTATGAAAAATTTCCATAGCCATAGATTTTAAAAATAAGAACCAAAGTTAAAACCCCTAAAGAAAATTTGCTAACAAAGTCAAATGAATTAAAAAAAGAAAGATTGAAAAACTAAGAATAAAAAATATTAGAGAAAAGATTAGACCTTAGGGAGCCATTCCTGAAGGCCAGTATCTGGTTAACTATATATATATATATATATATATTTTTTTTTTTTTTTTTTCCCGAGACAGTGTCTTGCTCTGTTGCCCAGGCTGGAGTGCAGTGGCGCAATCTTGGCTTACTGCAAGCTCCGCTTCCCAGGTTCACACCATTCTCCTGCCTCAGCCTCCTGACTAGCTGGGACTACAGGTGCCCGCCACAAAGCCCAGCTAATTTTTTTGTATTTTTAGTAGAGACGAGGTTTCACTGTGTTAGCCAGGATGGTCTCGACCTCCTCACCTCGTGATCCGCCTACCTTGGCCTCCCAAAGTGCTGGGATTACAGGCGTGAGCCACCGCTCCCGGCCAATAAGATTTTTTTTTTAAGTTTTTTTTTAAAGAGCAGAGGAACTGAGGTTATCAAAAAAGTAATGTAAGTATGTTTCTCAGAGCTGAGTGTCACAATAATCAAGGTTGGAAAGGGCCCTACATTTTTATCAAAACCACACTTCCCACTTCATTATTTTAAAAGACTAAGGGTAAAAATTCAAAACCCTGAAAGGGAATAAAACACTTTCCCCACCAAGAATTAGCAACAAACTAAAATCAAACCGTTCATCAGTTTGATGAACACCAATAGAGGTCAGAAAATAATTATGAGATTACATAATTAAGTTAGAAAACAATTAGGAGATATCTTCAAGCTTTTTAAAGAAACATGATTTTCAACTAAGCCAAATCAGTGAGCAAATGTAAACAGTAAATGTAATCACGTTCCAACATAGAGGACTCAGAAAGCTTATGTCCCACAAACCACGTCTTCAGGAATTTTACTTGAGGTTATTCTACAGGAAAAGGAGAGAAAATGCCAAGAAAGGGAGAATGAGATGTGGAAACCAGTGGAATCAATCCAAGAAAGCAGTGATAGGAAGTTCCAGACCACCTAGGAAACAAACAGTTCAGATGATGAACAAGAACAGAGACCCCTGGAGAAAGATCTGAGGGGGAAAAAAATCCATGCAATGCGTGATTGGGTGAAGAGGGCAGAAAAAGAGATATAAGAAAGGCAAGTGGTACAAAGAAAAGTAAGATGCCATTTGAAATCCAGGAAAAACAAAAAGTAATACAAAAAGTAAGTGTTATTACAGTACCTGGTTTCAGAGTGAATAATGTTTACATAGTTACAATAATGTAAACACTGTTTTTCAACTTTCTTCTTTTTCTGTAGATAAAATACAAACAACTCAGTTGTGTTTCTAGAATAGAATGTAAGTGAAATAAGCTCTAATTGTGTAAAGCTTTTTTTCTTCTTTTTTTTTTCTGAGATGGAGTCTCACTCTGTTGCCCAGGCTGGAGTACAGTAGCACTATCTTGGCTCACTGCAACCTACACCTTCCGGGTTCAAGCAATTCTCCTGCCTCAGCCTCCCGAGTAGCTGGGATTACAGGTGTGCGCCCCCATGCCTGACTAATTTTTGTTGTATTTTTAGTAGAGACGGGGTTTCATCATGTTGACCCGGCTGGGCTTGAACTCCTGACCTCATGATCCTCCCACCTCAGCCTCCCAAAATGCTGGGATTACAGGCATGAGCCACTGCACCTGGCAGTAAAGCTTTTAAATAAAGGTGGCAGAAGCTGGGAGGTAGAGAGGGAAAGGAGAGTTGAGGGATACTGTCTATAACTGACAGAACAGTAAACAAATATGTAATATTGCATAAGTGTAAAGAATAGAGGCCAAAAAGGAGCTAATGTTGCAATTGAAGAAAAGAGGATAAGAAGGTAAGGGTGGGAATGAAATTAAGAATGAGATAAATCCTCACCTATCATAGTACAAAGTCAAAATATAATGTCTACAACTGAAAAAAATCTATATATTGCAGCATAGGCATATTATTTACAGCTACCAGTAGAAATAGTTTAAAGAGTTCAAAGTCACTGCCTCTGAGAAAAAGAATTTAGCAGTAGAAAAGATAAAACATAGTTTTTTTCATTTATAAACCCTTCAAACATTTTAAATTTTTAATCATGTGCATCTATGATTCCAATAAAGAAATTTATTTTAAATAAATTCCATTTAATTCAACAAATCATGACTGTCCTCCTCTCTGTTTCTACCACTTGTCTCTACAGTTCTGGAACTGGGGAGGGGGAATATCCTTAACCGAAGTCCCTGACTGTCCCCACCCTTTAACCCCAGCTGAGGTCTGGCTAGGACTGAGGTTACTAGAGGAAATCAGGAGAGAATTCTGCAGATAAAGTACTCGTTTCACTAGTTTCTGATAAGCCAAGTTGGTGTAAATGAAGAAAATCACCAACCGGGCGCGGTGACTCACGCCTGTAATCCCAGCACTTTGGGAGGCTGAGACGGGCGGATCACGAGGTCAGAAGATCGAGACCATCCTGGCCAACATGGTGAAACCCGTCTCTACTAAAAATACAAAAAATTAGCCGGGCGAGGTGGCGGGCACCTGTAGTCCCAGCTACTCGGGAGGCTGAGGCAGGAGAATGGCGTGAACCCGGGAGGCGGAGCTTGCAGTGAGCCAGGATCATACCACTGCACTCCAGCCTGGGCGACAGAGTGAGACTCTGTCTCAAAAAAAAAAAAAAAAAAAAAGAAACCTCTTTTAGTCATCTCTTTTCTTCTTTCTTTTCTCCTTCTCTCTTTCTCTTTTCTTTCTTTCTCTTTCTCTCTCTCTTCTTTCTTTCTCTCTCTTCTTTCTTTCTCTCTCTTCTTTTCTTTCTTCCTTCCTCCCTCCCTCCCTCTCTCTCTCTCTCTCTTTCTTTCTTTCTTTCTTTCTTTCTTTTCTCTCTCTCTCTCTTTCTCCCTCTATCTGTTTTTTGAGACGGGTTTTTCTCTGTTGCCCACGCTGGAGTGCAGTCATGTGAACCTGGGCTCCAGTGATCCTTGCACCTCACTGTCTCAAGTCGCTGGGACTATAGGCCTGTGCCACCATGCCCAGCTAAGTTTTGTAACTTTTATAGAGGTGAGGTCTCACTGTGTTGCCAAGGCTGGTCTCAAACTCCTGGGCTCCAATGAGCTGCCCTCCTCAGCCTTCCAAAGTGCTGGAATTACAGACATGAGCCACCTGCCCTGCCTCTTTTCTTTTTCATGCTAAGAAAGGATATTCAATGTGAAGCAGTGAAAAAGATAGGAGTTGGGGACACCCTCCAACTCTCCATCACCTGGACACTGCATACATATCAAATTCCAGGCCAAGGACTGCCTCATCATACAGCCTTGCCTCTGCCTATGTTCAACACTAATTTCTTTTCTCTCTAAAATAGACTCATCACATGATCCATGCCTCACTCACTTAGTTGTTTTGAGATCAAATGAGGAGCCTTGGCAAAGCAATTTATAAAGTTTAAAGCATCACACAACTAGAAGTTACATGTCTAACCTTCAAAGTTCAGCATGCCCATTAATTTTGTCTTCCTACCTCTCTGGCAAAAACCATATATTTGGCTTCTTTTGTATTTCCCCCAAAGATTTTATTTAAATGCTGAGCACATAGTAGGAACTTAACATAATTGGTTGAACGGCTTAAAGGAAAAACGAAACTTCAGTATTTGCAGTGAAATCTGATTACTTTCTATTCCGCCAAGTTCCTATTGAAAGTAAACTGGCAAATGCCGGACTAGATCAAAGTCTTTTAAATTATTACAGTAAAATCTGGCAAGGCTACCAGTTTCAGATGGCAAACGAAGTACGTATCTCTGCTTCTCATCTCTCTTAAAACCT
Source organism: Papio anubis (assembly GCF_008728515.1). Taxonomy (NCBI): domain Eukaryota; kingdom Metazoa; phylum Chordata; class Mammalia; order Primates; family Cercopithecidae; genus Papio; species Papio anubis. The sequence goes on along the minus strand of NC_044992.1, from coordinate 13,911,755 downwards.
AGTAGTAATGCAGTTGTTTCTTTTTGAGTCACAAGCACATAATGGAGAAGGAATCAGGATAAGGAACATCAGTAGGGGAAAGAGCTGAACCCATTTCTAAACAATGGAAAGTAAATGGAACCTGAAGTACATATGGCAAAAATGTTAACATGTGTTAAATCTGGGTGGTGGGCACCCGGGTGTCCTAATAATTTTTGTCTATTTAAATCATTTCATCATCATAAAAAATTAAAATTAGATTAAAAGCAGATGGAAGTGTATTGACAGATGAAACAGAGCAGATGATTCCACACCCACAATGCAAACAGAGGAGGCTGCAGCTAAGAAGATAGCCAGGATGGGTGGTAGAATCAGAAGGCTCTGGAAGACACAAAAGAGAGAAGAAGTGAGGAATGGGCCTGGATAAGCATATTAATTAAAGGCCTATACACCACTTTATCCATGTCCTTGAAAAATAACAAACCCTCAAGCATTTTCTTCCAAGCTACAAATGTCAAGATTTTTCTCTAAAAATTAAGCTAGTCCCTGGGGAAGATAAGGACAGTTAAAGTAAATATTGGCCATCCAGAGTATAACTTTTTCTAACATCTGCAAAACCCCAGATTCTCACCCACCTATACTAAGTTGTAGCCTGATCATAGGGTAGTTTCATCATGCTCATAAAACTCTCAGGCAACCCTCTTAGTCCCCAGTTCTTATGTAGGATCTGACACAAAGATCTACCAGGCAATTGGGGAACATACAGTATGATAGCGAATAATAGACACAGCAACAGAAAACTGACTCAGAAGGAAATAAAGATAATTTTTTAAAATAGAAGAAAGTTTACAAATGAAACAAAATCCTATAATGAATACACTTAGAGAAATTGAAGCCTGATTGCATTCTTCAAACAAAAATAGAATACTATGCTGGGCGCAGTGGCTCACGCCTGTAATCCCAGTACTTTGGGAAGCCAAGACGCACGGATCACCTGAGGTTGGGAGTTCGAGACCAGCCTGACTAACATGGAGAAACCACGTCTCTACTAAAAATACAAAATTAGCCGAGCATGGTGGCACATGCCTGTAATCTCAGCTACTTGGGAGGCCGAGGCAGGAGAATCACTGCAACCTGGGAGGCGAAGGTTGCAGTGAGCCGAGATCGTGCCATGGCACTCCAGCCTGGGCAGCAAGAATGAAACTCCATCTCAAAAAAAAAAAAAAAAAGAATACTATAAGCATGAAGGAATCAGAGAAAAACAAAAAGCTTCTGCAAAGCACAAATATGAAAGCGAATGTTTTAAAACTTGATGGGGGTATTTGCACGTATTTGAGGAAGCCTCAAAATATATAGAGAAAAAGAGAAGAAAGCAAGAAAAGAAAGAGAAAAAAAGGAAAAGAGTCAAAGAAGATGAATTTAAGAGGTACAGCACCTAGAAGAAAGAGAACAGAAAACTGATATGAGGAAATTACCAAAGAATTATTATATGAAAACAAAATCCCACAAAGCTGAACAAGAAAACTGAGTCTTCAAACAGAAAAACGTTCACAGAAGTCTGGGCTGGGCCTGCTCTGGTTGAAATGCCCTGACCTCAGGGAGGTCATTCTGATACGAAGTTTGAATTACTGAGATTTTACCTGGTGAACGTGAAGCATTTCAGCACTTCTTTCCCATCTTCTGACCTGGGAGATTTTTCTGTCAGCAGAATAAATCAGAGGCCTAATTGGGCTCACACTAGCTTGCAGGGGGAAAGCAAGCCTGCTTATTTTCTTTCATGAATAAGCCAGTCTCATCAAAACTTAATGATGAGAGACCTTTTTCACATGAGCACCAAATCACCGAGCGAAGGCTCTGGAGGTGTGGAATTGTGTTGGAGGTGATGCTAGCAAAACGGAAGGAAGAAACCACAGAAAAGGCATTTCTGCTGACTGCTAAACAATCTCTTTCCTCTCAGTCTCCTGCTGAATTCCTGTGAGGCCGACCAAAGCCAAAAGACAGAAGGAAGTGGAACTCCATCTTCCTTTTTCTTCCAAAAAAAAAAAAGAAAATATAACCATAGATCAGCCTCAATATTCACCTCAAGAACCACTTCACCCGAATCTAGCATTTTCCCCCAAATTGCAAAGGCTTATAGTTTCACTCATGAAGTGTCACACTGATCTCCGTATCTATGGGGCCCATAATTAAAACCAGAACCCAAACTATGTTTAAGCTGTGATGAAAATACTTCCCACTATACAGGATTCTTGAAACTAATAATCTTTCCGGAAACCAAATATGTGCGTGAAGATGAATGTACTGTACAAGGATATCATTGCCTCATTACTTACAATGAAGAAAAACTGCAGGCATCCCAAGCGTTCAGCAATATGGAAATGGTTAAACAAATTATAGTATGTTTATACCATACATTATAGTCATTTAAAATTATTGATCCTGAGGAATGTTTCATGCCATGCAAAAATGTTCATAGGGTAATAATAAATGGAAAAAGCAGTATAAAAACATACACAGCACCATTCCCATTTGGTGAGAAGCACAATAAATGTATACATGTGTGTAAGGGTGTCTGCCTATGTGTATATGCTTATAGATGACTATTAGAAAATACTCTTAAAATGTTAACCATTATTATGTCTCGGTCCTGGGATTGTAGTAGATACCTTTTATTTATTTATTTATTTATCTATCTACATATTTCCTAATTTTCTGCCATGAATATGTATTATTAGATATTTTTTTCTTTTTGTTTGAGACAGAGTTTTGCTTTTGTTGCCTAGGCTAGAGTGCAATGGCATGTTCTCAGCTCACTACAACCTCTGCCTCCCCAGGTTCAAGCGATTCTCCTGCCTCAGCCTCCTGAGTAGCTGGGATTACAGGCATGCACCACCACACATGGCTAATTTTGTATTTTTAGTAAAGACGGGGTTTCTCCATGTTGGTCAGGCTGGTCTCCAACTCCTGACCTTAGATGATCCGACCGCCTTGGCCTCCTGAAGCGCTGGGATTACAGGCATGAGCCACTGACCCCGGCCTGTATTATTAGATTTTTATGGTTAGAGAAAAAAACATGAAAGATATAAAAAGCTTGCCCTGTCAAGGATCAGACTTTTTTTCAACATCCAGCACTAAAAATAACAGGTCTCCATTTGAACGTCAAGTTCCTCTCAAATACTCCCCTCAGGCTCCCTCTCTGCTCCTCAGTGATGGGTAAACCCACATGAAGAATCTGCAGAAGGACCAACTAGGGCTCCCCCGCCAGGTGCTGATGGCTGTCACAATGGTGCCACAGCTATCTGTGCCTCAGCCGCGGCTCATCTTGATGGCACAGAGAGCGAATGGGAGCTCTATACCAATTTCACTGGCATTGTAAGTTTCACACAATGGGCACCTGTCCACTCACTTACCTGGATGGTCAAGATGTCTTATTTATGTTCTCCTCCCGTGGAACCCACCTGGCGCAAACCACCGGGCTAGCATTACCTGAGTGTAACAAAGGATCCTGAGAGAAACAACAGTGCTGAAGAGGCTTGGCAGTGAGACAAATTTCACTCACATCCTTGGGAAGGAAGGAGCTTGCCCTGGACTCTCCAAGGCCCGTGATCCTCAGGAGTGCTGACTTAGATGCTGCTCACTGCAAAAGCTCTTTTGCAGCTCCCTATCTGCACCCCAGAATCACATGCCAATGATTGACAACCACCTGTACCCGAGGAACGATCTACTGGCCACCCACATTGGCTTGACTTATCATTTTGATTGATTCCAACTGGCTACTTGGAAAGAAGGCAGGGGCTGTCCCATAGCTGAGTTGGGCCTGCTGCCCACACCTCATTCATTTTAGTTGCCATGAAGGAGGATTTGATACTGGAGGCTGACAGCTGCCTTCATGGTAGCAGAGAGTACAGATTCAAACACCACTGGAACTGGTGCATTACCTGAGATGGACAAGTGGTTATCAATTGCATGACTGGAGCAAAGTCTCAGCACGTGCTGGATGTGAAAGGGCTGTTTCACTTCTCCATTGATGCACTTGTCTAATCCAGTAGTGAGGACGTGTTGGCTGCATCTGCCTAGGTCCAAGGTTAATGTGTTATGGCCCATACTTGCCTTTCCACCTACCACTTCCTTCACTCATGTGCTCATTTATTCATCAAGCATTCAAGGAACACCACATTTGTGTCAAATACATTTCACTTAGCCATAGAGTTGCTACTTAAGCAACAAACCAAGATGTCACTCTCTTTCTGCTTATGCAATGCTCTTGCCTCAGAGGTTCTCCTCCTATGTGCAAATCTAAGTCCTACCCTCCTTCAGGATGCATCTCCTACCTGCACCTCCTCCATCAAGCTTGCCTCCCCGCAGAGCCTCGGCCTTCAGCTGGACCTCCTCCTTCTTGCCATTCCAATGACAGCAATACAGGGTCTGCCTCTTGAGATCTGCAGGCAGAAAGACCCAAATTTCAGCCCTGGAACCGATATTCATTAGCTATGGGGCACCAAGCAAGTTACCTAACTTTTCTAAACCTGAATTCCCTCATCTCTCAGGTAGGGATAGTAAGAGTACCGGTTTTGACAACATGGATGAACCTGAAGGACATTACGTTAAGTGAAATAAGCCAGACACAGAATGACAGATATGACATGATCTCACTCACACGTGGAATCTAGAAGAGTCAAACTCATAGAAGCAAAGAGGTGTGGGAAAGGAGTTGGTCAAAGGGTACAAAGTCTCGGTTACACAGAACGAATATGTTCTGTAGATCTAAAGTACCGCAGAGTGACTACAGTTAACAATATCGTATTATATTTATGAGATTTGTGAAAATAGTAGATCTTAAGTGTTCTCATCACAATTAAAAAATGGTAACTGTGACGTGATGAACCTGTTAACTAGCTTGACTGTGGTAATCATTTCACAGTGTATACATATATCAAAACATCGAGTTGTATACCTTACATATGTACAATTTCTATTTGTCAGCTATACCTCAATAAAGTTGATTTTTAAAAAAGTTCTTTTGGGGCCGGGCATGGTGGCTCACACCTGTTATCCCAGCACTTAGGGAGACCGAGGCGGGCAGATCACAAGGTCAGGAGATTGAGACCACCCTGGCTAACACGGTGAAACCCCGTCTCTACTAAAAATACAAAAAATTAGCCGGGTGTGGTGGCGGGCGCCTGTAGTCCCAGCTACTCGGGAGGCTGAGGCAGGAGAATGGTGTGAACCCAGGAGGCAGAGCTTGCAGTGAGCTGAGAACGTGCCACTGCACTCCAGCCTGGGTGACAGAGCAAGACTCCGTCTCAAAAAAAAAAAAAAGTTCTTCATAGTGTTAACATTATCAAACAAATAATTCATTCAAAGTACCCAGCATGATTCCTGGCACATAACCAATAGTAAGTGCTAGTCAATAATGACAACAGCTTAAACAGGAAAAAAATCTAGAAATCAATCTGTAAACTCATCCCTTAGCAGATAAGGTTAAGATCACCCTGTTATTTCCAGAGCCAGAGCTAAAACTCAAGTCTCCTGACACCCAGTATAGGGTTCTAGGATTGTTTATAATACTTATCTACTGCTTAGCATATATGGTATAATTTAGGTTTTTGTGTGTTTCCTGAAGCACAATATTCTCCAAATACATGGCTTTCAGTAGTGTATTAATAATAATAACCTATGAAGAAATGAGTTTATTTTCTAATACATATTTCAATAGCCGAGTTTACATAAATCTGTAAAGGAAGCAATTCTGGCTTCAGCACAGGGCTAAGAACACCTTTTCCCAAGCTTGACTACATGTTGTGCTGGGAAATTACTAAGGGCTGCGTTTGTTGGATCCTTCCTATACTTACTTCTTTTTTTTTTTTTTTGAGACAGTGTCTCTCTTTGTCACCCAGGCTGGAGTGCAATGGCACGATCTCAGCTCACTGCAATCTCTGCCTCCTGGGTTCAAGCAATTCTGCTGCCTCAGCCTCCCAAGAAACTGGGTCTACAGGTGCGCCACCATGCCTGGCTAATTTTTTTGTATTTTTAATAGAGACACGGTCTCACTGTGTTGGCCGGGTTGGTCTCGAACTCCTGACCTCGTGATCCTCCCACCTCAGCCTCCCAAAATGCTGGGATTACAGGCGTGAGCCACCACACCTGGTCTACTTATTTTCTGCCTTAGGGCTATTCACCCAGCCCTCACTACACCAGGATCAATATTACCATATCAGTGTTCCCTACCCACAGTCATCATCACTGGATTAAAAGAATAAAGGACTTGTCCAAAGTCAAATGGCATCACCTTGCAGGGGACACTGAGTGGAACATCTTGCCAGAGACATCCAAAGAGCTTACCACAGCTGCCAAAGACTAAGAGTCAGGAAAATCATCTTAGTAACTTTAAAAATATAAAATAGATCATCAGACTACATTTATACTTGTGGATTTCTTTTTTAAATAATTTTTTATTTCTGTTCATCTGCAGAATGACATAGGAAAAAGAAAATCCCACAGTTTAAAAAAGAACATCTTTTATATTTAGCATGTATATATATATACACACATAAATAATATATTACATATGTTATATGTGATACACATAATACTATACATGTATTCCTTCACTCATGTGCTCATTCATTCATCAGGCATTCAAAGAGCACCACGTTTGTGTCAAACACACTTCACTTACCACAGTTAGTGTTTAAACAACAAACTGAGATGTCACTCTCTTTCTGCTTATGCAATGCCCTTGCCTCAGAGGTTCTAGTGGATCTAATGTAGTTCTTCCAAATTCCTCTAGCAGAAGCCTGGGAAAGGCATGGTCCCAGCCTGGAGCAGAAACAGAAAGTACTATACTCTGTCCCTCTATGATCCAGTTTCTGATCCACGAGCTCTGGTTACATTTTTTTTTTTAGATACAGCTTCTCTCTTGGTCATCCAGGCTGGAGTGAAGTGGCACCATCAGAGTTCACTATAGCCTTCTTGTAGGGAATCACAAAATATGTATGATATTATATGTTATATAATGTTTCTAATATATGTTATATACTATTAATATATGTAATATGTGTAATATTATATGTTATATGTTATATAATACAGGTAATATGTATATGGATATAAGTGTGTATAGTGTATATTATATAATATTATATGTAACATGTATATGATATAATATATTATGTTATTATATCTGTATATATGTGCTTTATATGTAATATGTATATGTATATATTATATAGTATATCATATGTTATATGTAATATAAATGTATAAATATATACTATAAGTCATAAATATATAATTATAATATATAATACATAATATAATATACAATGATATATAACATATTATATATTATAGTTATGTATAATATGTATATGTTATATAAAATATACTGTATACACTTACATATATACAGATTGCATATATTATATGACATATACACATATTCATATATAACATGTAAAATATATACCCCATGTTATATATCATATAATACATACCATATACATATACATAATATATTACATGGGTTGTACATATAATATTGTAACATATGTATGATATATGCTATATACACATAACATATAAATATATACATATGTTATATATGCTAAATGTTTTAATTTAATTTAATGTAACTTAATTTAGGAGAGCTAAGTAATTAAACATGAGGCCAAAGTACATAAGAAAGTGGCAGTCTTTTATTGCAAATATGCACACACTCTCGGGCAAAGTTCTCTGGTCCTCAGGTGTGGGGGGCCAGCGAAGTCGCGCCGGCGCTCTCGGGTGATGTTCTCCGGTCCACAAATGCGGGGGCCGAAGAAGTCACACCGGCTCCTGCCGGCAGCGGACCTTTAATCATTGGTACTGGAAGGGGGAGGGCAGTGGGCGGGATAAGGGCGTGATAGGGGCGTCTCTGTAGGCGTGGCCGGGTAAGTTTCGATCTCTTCGGATTGACATCACCTAGCGCATGCTCGGTTGATCTGCATCTTCCCGCGCGCGGGGAAGTTGGTGAGGAAGAACCCGGAAGCAACATGGATTATGCCTTCTTGTTCACCTTCCTCCATCTTGTCCTTTCTCCTTCACCCAAACACTAAATATATGATATTTTATATAACATATAATATTAGTGAGTATGTGATATAATATATACTAAAGATATTGCATATATTGTATCTCTTAGAAGTTCTAGAGAGTAAGAGAAAGGCCAGAAGATATTGTAATAATGAGATTTTTTTGACATCCAAGAGATTTCAAAATAACATTAAGAGAAAAAGAACACAAAATTGTAGGAACCGTATAAACATTAAATATAAACAGGTAGAAAAAGACTGAAAGTGAAAAAATGTTTATCTGCTGTCGCCTGTGCTCACCACTACTATCTCCAGTGGTGGGATTATGGATGATTTTTATAATTACTAATCAAAACATTACTGACCAAATATAAGCGGAGCCTAAACTATTTAAAAGAAAGTGGCAAGGGGACTTCTATAATGCGGTAGGTGCAAATTGCAGCAAGTTAAAGACGGGAAGTTTGAAGGAAAAGACAGAATGTAATATAGTCAAGACAACAGTATACAGATCAGAACTCCTCTTGCCCTGCTCCCCCTACTAAGGTGGAAGGATGTTCACTTGTCGAAGCAACACAGGGAGAACAAATGAGAAACCTGATAGAAAGAGAAGATGAGCAACCTGAGGTTGAAAATGGGTTTGTCCTAAGGGCTCAGATGGAAAGTCTGGGTTTAGAAAATGTGAGCAATTTCTGTGATCCCTGCAAAAAGAGAAGGCAGTTGTAAGAAATGGAGATTTACTGGGGTAAAGGTGGACATAAATGAAGGATCCAGTGCCCAAACCCCTGCCTTTTATATGAAGTAAAAAGCAAGGACTCTAAAGGTATGAGAAGAGTGACTTTTGAGAACTTGTCACTGGGCTTTCAAAAGGAGCCCAGGGGGCCAGGCGTGGTGGCGCACGCCTGTAATTCCAGTACCTTGGGAGGCCGAGGGGGTGGATCACGAGGTCAGGAGATCGAGACCATCCTGGCCAACACGGCGAAACCCCGTCTCTACTAAAAATACAAAAATTAACCAGGTGTGGTGGTGCGCTCCTGTAGTCCCAGCTATTCAGGAGACTAAGGCAGAAGAATCCCTTGAACCAGGGAGGCAGAGGCTACAGAGAGCTGAGATCGTGCCACTGCACTCCAGCCTGGCAACAGAGTGAGACTCTGTCTCAAAAAAACAAACAAACAAACAAAAGTTAAAAAAGCAAAAACGGAGCCAAGAAAAATGGACTTGGTCAAGTTGAAAGAGTTAAAGGATTAGTTTCATTTATGACCAGAACCACCATATGGAGCTAGATCTAATGTAGTTCTTCAGAATTCCTCTAGCAGAAGGCTGTGGAAGGCATGGTCCCAGTCTGGGTATTATACTCTGTCCCTCTATGATCCAGTCTCTGATCCACAAGCTCTGGTTACTTTTTCTTTTTTTTTTTTTTAATGCAGAGTCCCTCTTGTCACCAAAACTAGAGTGCAGTGGCATGATCAGAGCTCACTGCAGCCTCAAACTCTTGGGCTCGAGCAATCCTCCCACCTCAGCCTCCCAAGTAACTAGGACTACAAGCACACAGCACCATGCACAACTATTTTATTTTATTTTTTTATAGAGATGTAGTCTTGCTGTGTTGCCCAGGCTGGTGCAAGCTCTGGTTTCTAAGCGGACTTTGAGGTCTTCTCTTAGGAGTCATATCTTCTCTGAACTTCCTCATTTTGGCCTATTCTTCATCCCTTCTATCTTGCTGTCCTATCCTTTATTCTGGAGTAATATAGGTGTGTGTGGCAGGAGGGGACACTCTGTCTCTCCCCACCTTCAGCCTTGGAAACTTCAGGAACAATGTTTCCAGAATAACAATGTACCTCCAATGACGCTATAAGAAGAGATCAACATCAGCAAGAGAAATTTATTTGCCTGTGGGTGCTACAGAGTAAATAACAGGGAATGTGGAATAAAATGGGACGTCTCAAAACAGTCAAGGTTCAACAGCTTAGAAAAGAGAGACAACAGCAGAAAACCAAAAGAGGAAGTGAGGGGGAGGGAAAGGGCTCCACCAGGGCCCCTGAGGCCAGCCTGGGCATAGACTGAAAGGGCAGTGGGAAAGGTACAATAAAGAAATGTCAAACCACCATGACCCTGAGCATATTCACAGAAGTAAATATCACATTTTTTGGAAACTATAAAGCACCTTTCTTCTCATATCATTTCATATGCCAAACTTTTAAATTTTAACATAAATTCAATTGATGCTTGCAAATGACTGTGTACCTCCCAGCTTTTATCCGGAGGCAGTGGGCGTTGCTCTTGGGGGAGGGAAACATTTTAATGGTGTGGTTGAATTCTGTCTGCAGTTCAACACAAGCATGGTTCAGTTCCTCCTGGGTGTTGGTCCCTGGGGATGTTCACGCCACTTCTTCTCTCCCTGCTCAGCTCCACACTTGTTTTGAAGTGTGCCTCAGCTGCCAACACCCTGCCCCCTAACAGAGCAAACTCAAAAACACTGGAAACATACAGGAACTAACACAGGAAACCAAGCTCAGAGCACACGTGGTACAGGAAGGTGTGGGATGCCTCGCTGCTTTCTCGAGCACAAAATCAAACCTCAGTGTCACTTAGCAAGAAAAGACATGATGATGACAAAACACCATGGGCCCTCCGTGCATGTGCCACTTTCAAAGGGAAACTTGGTCCAGAGACTATGGGTCTCAATATAGCCAACTAGGAACCTTAACACTTTGGTACAATGGACAATTTTTTTCTGCAGAGAACCGGAAACTGAGAAACTTAGGCTACCTTATGTGCCAGGAAGCCTCTCGCAGAACCAATGGAAACACTGAGTTTCAAGAAAGATCTGATTCAAGCCTAAACCCCTTGGTTAAAAATAGCCTAGAAACCCTGGCATAGTTAAAGCCATCTCACATTCTGACTCTCTGTGAAAGTCAAAACCTGCTCATTGGCAGGGAGGATATTTCACCAAGAAGCGGCCCCAGGGAGCAGAACCAAGACCTGGAAGCTGAAAAGATAAGAGAAGAAATTTTAGGAGAACCGTTTGATAATTAGAACTGGCCTAAAAGTGTGCTGTGTGAAGAGGATAAACTTTCTGCCCCAGCAGTGATGGAAGCAGAGGCTGGAGGTTTAGAGACGATTCTTCTGAGCAAGGTGTGGGTGGAGACAAAGAGGGTCTGGAATGATTTACAAGATCACCTCACTACAGTGCCCCCCATCCCTTTCATTTCTCATCCTAAATTTGGGGCAGTGGAGCATAGCGAAAGGAGATTTAGAGTCAGGTAAATCTGACTTTAAATCCCAATCCTGTTCTTGGCTGAGCGTGTAAACTTACGCGCTTCATCTCTTCTCCTCCAGATTTCCTTATCTGAACGGTGGGATAATCCCCCTACGCTGCAGAGTGTCGTGATGAGTAGATAAACCTTGCATGAGTGAACACTCCGGAAATATAATCGTAACTATTGTAAGTAGGTAAACGAGGCCCACATATGAGGACTCAGGCTGGACAAGACCTTGGAAATGATCCAGTTGGTCATCTTCACTTTACAGCTCAGGAACTAAAACCTAAGGAGTATACATCATCTTCCCCAAATCTGACAAAGTTAGTGGTGGGGTCAATATTATTAGCTAGTTCCATTTCTACCTCCAAAGACCATGTCTTCATTCTACCATTCAGCTTAGTTTCTGCCAAGAAACTCTATTCCAACTAGACCACTTCTCAAGCTCTGAGTATGACTTTTATGGAGGGTCACTCTATATACAGCTCAATGTGCCAGATACAAGGGAGACAGTGATGAAAAGTGAGAGTCATACCCAGGAGGAGCTCATGATCCATTTACCTGGGAGCCAAACATGGTCATTTCAACCCCTAAAGATGGAGAGGTGGCATACAGGAAAGAGAGCCTGAACCCCACAATCTCCACAGAGATTACCGCAGAGGATGCCGAAGCGGGCAGGCATCTGGGACTTAGGTGGCGTTAACTTGAAGCCTGGACATTGCTTTTGCTTCTAGCTCAGGGTCTCATGAGAAATGCTTACAACACCGGCCACAGCCCTGGAACATCCCAGTTGACAGAATCCTCCTACATTCCAAGAGGTGCCCATAGGAGGACAGCATTCATTGTAACATTGGACATGCAGGCATATGTACACCTGGTTTTGTTGCTTTTGCTTTTGTTGTTATTTTTTTAACCAACATTCTGCCTTGCCTGCTCTTTTTGGGCCCCAGCATAGGGTACCAAAGCTGTATTCCTTCATGTCATCCACTTGCATTATTTCCGAGATCCTTCCATGACCCTTTACATAATCTTCCAACAACTTCCTGTCCCCAAAAAGGAACTTGCTCCACCAACCCAATGTTAAGTAGGCATCATAATCCGAGCACTGGGAGCATGCACTTAGCCACTCATCCATGTCAAGGGGGTGTCATCATCCTTGGATCTGTTTTTATACGGGTGATGGCACTTGGCCAAGACATTTTTATTCAGTGTGCTTCCGTTTCCTCATTTGTAAGCAAGGAGAATAAGACTAAGTCAGAAGTTGTGAAAAAATGCACCAAAGAGCCCCAGCATTTCACACGGTGCTTCAGATACCTGCTCAGAGGCTGGAAGGTGCCAGAAATGGGGTTCTGTGTCCCCAGTTCTCCTGTTTCCACCTCATCAGTCTCACTTCTGCTCTCATCTTTTAAATATTGGTTTTCCATATAGGATTCTAACTGAAAAACGTGTTCCAGTACTTTAAAAAGTTTTAAAACCTCTAAACCCAGTGTTCCCTAAGGACTCTTCCAACCTGAAATCTCTGACTTTGATATTCCATGCTTCACAGAGGACATGAACTCATGCTGGTGGCCACTCTGATCTGAGCCGGCATAAGAAGGCCTTTTATTTGTGAAGTCAAAGTTAAAAGATTGGTGTGTGTGTGTGTGTGTGTGTGAGAGAGAGAGAGAGACAAGAGTTAAAGTGAATCAAAGCCCTCACATGCTAGCATTCTTGTTACCAGATTGTAACGATTGCCGCCACTTTTTTTTTTTTTTTTTTGAGACGGAGTCTTGCTCTGTTGCCCAGGCTGGAGTGCAGTGGCTCAATCTCCACTCACTGCAAGCTCCGCCTCCCGGGTTCACGCCATTCTCTGCCTCAGCCTCCCGAGTAGCTGGGACTACAGGCGCCCACCACCACGCCTGGCTAGTTTTTTGTATTTTTTAAGTAGAGATGGGGTTTCCCTGTGTTAGCCAGGATGGTCTCGATCTCCTGACCTTGTGATCCGCCCGTCTTGGCCTCCCAAATGGCTGGGATTACAGGCTTGAGCCACCGCGCCCAGCCAGTTGCCACCACTTTTTAAAGGAAAGAGTGGAAAGGGCTTTTCAAATCAAAAACTTTTATTTACCCAACAGTAACAGTGCCACGTTTTATAGAGTTACCAGCAGAATACCTTATAGGAAATCCTTTTATCTGATTCTACCACCACATAGCACCTTGTTTGATCTTTCCGAGTTCTCCCATTTTATTTTCCTTATCCATTTTTGGTCCTCATTTTCTTCAAGAGTATAAACTGGCAATGCTTCATTGTTTCCATTCAGAGAGACAGATTTCAAATGGAAAGTATTGCATCTGATTTCAGGTAGTGTGTGTGTTTTGCGGTTCTTTATGAAAAGAACTTAAGGCCGGGCACGGTGGCTCACACCTGGAATCTCAGCACTTCGGGAGGCTGAGGCGGGTGGATCATTTGAGGTCATGAGTTTTTGAGATCAACCTTGCCAACATGGTGAAACCTCATCTCTACTAAAATACAAAAATTAGCCAGGCATGGTGATGCATGCCTGTAGTCCCAGCTACTCAGGAGGCTGAGGCAGGAGAATCGCTTGAACTGGGGAGGCAGAGGTTGCCAGTGAGCTGAGATCATGCCATTGCACTCCAACCTGGGTGACAGAGCAAGACTCCATCTCAAACAAACGACAAAAAAAAATAGAGCTTAAAATTCCTGTAAAACTCTTGTAAGTCATTCCTCCTCCTTATTTGCAATGCGATTTGAACAAGGTCTTATTGGATTTTTTGTTTCCCCTTAGCTTAGGGAAAATGACAATACAGTCATGTGCAAAACGTTAGTGGAAAAGGAAGAAATGATGGTGTTTTGGGAGGTGGAAAGCATTGGCAGAGGTAATGCAAATGATGAGACAGGAAATGCAAATGATGGGATAGGAAATGCTAATGATGAGACAGGAAATGCAAATGATGAGACAGGAAATGCAAACGATGAGACAGGAAATGCAAATGATGAGACAGGAAAATTCAAGTAGAGCCTTGAAAACAGGGAAAATGTCCTATTCATCTTTCTATTTGTGTCCCGTAAGATATTTAGAAAACAGTCTCAGTGCTAATGAACATCATACTTATACAGCAATGATTTGTTAAACTTTCTCCTGCATAACCTTCTACTTATCTACTTCATCCCTATAACAAATAGGAGGTATAGACACCTCCCAAGGATGAAAAACCAGTACAAAATTTAACTGCATAAATTTGAAGGAAGCTCCTGATTTTTTTGTAGGTGTGTGCAGTGCAAACACTTTCTATCACACCTATGATTCCCTCCCCTTTCTCTCCTGAAAACTCAATATTCTCTCTCATTTGGAATTGATTCTTACACAAGTACTCAAGTACTCAAAAACTGTCTCTTTATAGAGATAAATTGACCTGAGTTTGAATTCTATCTATTTCTTAACTTTTGAATATGAGTATATGCAGGGATTATACCTACAAAGACATAAGTTGGCTAATTGGTTATTTAGATTATAAGTTGGTGGGGGTGAGGGGTTTGCAAGATTTATATTTTGAAAAGTACACTAGCTATAGTGTGAACAAGTTGGAAGGAAGTCAAAGACGCAGGATGAAGTTAGAAATTTATTGCAGTGGTCCAGGTAAGAAATTATGATAGTTTGGATTAGCGAGGTGGCAGTGATGAAAGAAGATGGATGGAATTGGGGTATATTTAGGAAGTGAAAAATAATGTGATTTGATGATGAATCACACGTGAAAAATGAAGGAGAAGGTGGTATTAAGGCTGACTTTCTGATTTCAGTCTTGTGCAATTAACTGTATACATAATGTCGTTCTCTAAGATCTTTAGAGTGGACTGAGTTTAGAGGAAAGGGGAGAAGATAGAAGATCAGGAATTTAGAAGAAAGAGAAGAAGATCGGTGTTTTGCCACAGTTAGGGAGGGTCCTACTGACATCTAATGGGTAGAGGTCAGGGATGATGCTTAACACCCTACATTGCACAGGACAGCCCCTACAACAGAGAATTGTCAATAGTGCTGGTCGGGCATGGTGGCTCATGCCTGCAATCCCAACACTTTGGGAGGCTGAGGCGGGCAGATCATGAGGTCAGGGATTCGAGACCAGCCTGACCAACATGGTGAAACCCCATCTCTACTAAAAATACAAAAATTAGCCAGGTGTGGTGGCGCACGCCTGTAATCCCAGCTACTCAGGAGGCTGATGCAGGAGAATGGCTTGAACCCTGGGAGGCAGAGATTACAGTGAGCTGAGATTGTGCCACTGCACTCCAGCTTGAGTGACAGAGCGAGACTCCATCACTAAAAAAAAAAAAAAAAGTCAATAGTGCCACGATTGGAAAACCTTTCCACAAAGGAATACAAAGCACTGGAATTAGTAACTATTCATGCAGTCGAATTTTTTATAATATCTCTCCATTTATTTTTATTTTCTTTTATTTATTTGTTTTTGATTGACAAAAAAATGTATTTATTATACACAACATGTTGCTTTGAAACTTGTACACATTGTGGAATGGCTGCATTGAGCTGAGTAACATATGCATTACCTCACACACTAATCATTTTTGTTGTGAGAACACTTAATATCTACTCTCTCGGCAATGTTCAAGAATGCAATACATTGTTATTAACTATAGTCCCCATGTTTTACAATAGCTCTCTTGAACTTATTCCTCCTAACTGAAATGTTGTGTCCTTTGACCAACATCTTCCCAACCCTCCAACTCCTTAAGGCCCCGGTAACCACCGTGCTACTTCCTGCTTCTATGAGTTCTTTTTTACACTCCACATGTAAGTGAGACCATGTAGTATTTTTCTTTCTGTGTCTGCTTTATTTCATTTTCCATAACGTCCTCTAGTTTCATCCATGTTGTCCCAAATGACAGAATTTCCTCCTTTTTTTTTGAAAGCTGAATATAATTTTTTAAATACTTACAAGTTGAAGCAATTGATGAGATTGAAAAGAGATCGGGGCCGGGCGCGGTGGCTCAAGCCTGTAATCCCAGCACTTTGGGAGGCCGAGACGGGCGGATCACGAGGTCAGGAGATCGAGACCATCCTGGCTAATACGGTGAAACCCCGTCTCTACTAAAAATACAAAAAACTAGCCGGGTGAGGTGGCGGGCGCCTGTAGTCCCAGCTACTCGGGAGGCTGAGGCAGGAGAATGGCGTAAACCCAGGAGGCGGAGCTTGCAGTGAGCTGAGATCCGGCCACTGCACTCCAGCCCAGGCGACACAGCAAGACTCCATCTCAAAAAAAAAAAAAAAGAGATTGGATATTCAGGAGATACAGTGCCACCCAGATTATAAGATTCCTGCGAAGGAGAAAGTAGATAGGGTCTAAAGCACATGTAAGGAGTTGATCTCTTTCAGAAAGAGAAACAGCTGCTCTATGGAATAGGCAGGAAGGAGGACCAGATATGTACAGATGCTGTTGTGTTAGTGAGTTTGGCAGCAGCATTTGGGAGTGTGGAGTTGGGGGAGTGGCCATATGTGACAGTGTCTATTATCTCTGTGAAATATGAAATAAAGACATCCATTGACGGGTAGGAAAGTTGGGCATTTAAGGAAGCTAGATAAGATCTAGAATGGTCATTGTGGATTGCTGGACTGTAGGTTGACCAGAAATGTCTGAAGGATTCTGGCACTGCGGTGCCCATTCAGAATGGATTCTCATGAATGTATGATGGTAGAATTTGCTCTGTTGTGTTTTTCTCCAGCTGCTTAAATATAAGAAGAGAGACAGCACACAATGTGGGTTGCTCTAGGAATGGACTTCAGCCAAATGGGGTCTGACAAAAGCCCGAAGTGGCGAGGGAGTTTAGGATTTTGGCAGTAGTATCGCTGAAAAAATGGACCTTGAAATCTAACCTGGATAAGTAGAAAACTGAAGAAAGGGGAGGGCTGAAGCATGGGGAAAATTGAAGATAAAGAAGCTAGAGGTCACAATGAAATCAAGATCTATTTCACTGGTTGCAATTAAAAAGCCAAGAAGGTGGCCAGATGCAGTGGCTCATGTCTGTAATCCCAGTACTTTGGGAGGCTGTGGCAGTTGGGGAGGCTGAGGCCGTTGGGTCACCTGAGGTCAGGAGTTCAACACCAGCCTGGCCAACATGGCTTAAAACCCTGTCTCTATTAAAAATACAAAAATTAGCCAAGCATGGTGGTGGGTGCCTGTAATCCCAGATACTTGGGAGGCTGAGGCTGGAGAATCACTTGAACCTGGGAGGCAGAGGTTATAGTGAGCTGAGATCACGCCACAGCACTCTAACCTGGGCCAACAGAGCGAGACTCTGTCTCAAAAATAAATAAATAAATAAATAAACACATAAATAAAAATAAAGCCAAGAAGGAAAAGAAGGAAGTTGTGGTCGGAAATGGGGTGCCTTGCATTAATGATCTGGAGGAGATGCTATGATACAGAGTGGATGAGGAGTCACAGCAGTCTCTGGAGATGAGAGGATTAAAGACCAAAAACTTCCATGTGTTACATACAGTATGATTGTTACATGGAATTTATTTTCTTTGCTTTTTTTTTTTTTTTTAGTAATTTAGAAAGGATACATCCTGTTTGTATCTCCAGTTATCTTTATCAAGAGTTAAATAATATCCCTCTTGGGAACAATGAGGAAATAAGTGTTTTCTCCTACCATTCTATCTCCTTCGTTTCTATTTTTGTATGGCAAAACATTAGGCTCAAATTATTATAATTAGGCCATTTTTATACTATAAATATCCTCTTCCAAGAGTTGCATTTTACACTTTTATTCCGTTTTATAATTATATATAAAACAATCATCTAGACTTAATTTTCTTTGTACTTGTTTCAGTGGTCACTGATGTGACTCTCACATCCCACAGCTCTGTATTTAGATTCATTCACTGCCAGTTAAATCAGGTCTTCGAGGGCTCTGTTGAGAAGGTTATAACAGTGAGTTGCACATCTAAGAACATTTCGGCCGGGCACGGTGGCTCAAGCCTGTAATCCCAGCACTTTGGGAGGCCGAGGCGGGTGGATCACGAGGTCAGGAGATCGAGACCATCCTGGCTAACACGGTGAAACCCCGTCTCTACTAAAAATACAAAAAACTAGCCGGGCCAGGTGGCGGGCGCCTGTAGTCCCAGCTACTCGGGAGGCTGAGGCAGGAGAATGGCGTGAACCCGGGAGGCGGAGCTTGCAGTGAGCCGAGATCGCGTCACTGCACTCCAGCCTCGGTGACACAGCGAGACTCCGTCTCAAAAAAAAAAAAAAAAAAAAAAAAAAAAAAGAACATTTCTTCCACTACCCTTTCACTTAAACAACTTCCTAAATACAGGTTTCTTAGAAGGCAGTCTTTTTCCCTTGAAGCTCTTCTGGTACAATGTTGTTTCTCCCGCCATTAGACATTGCAGAGGAAAATATTGAATGCAGTTCAATTTCTGTTCCTGTGGGGTCAACGTGCTTTTCTGTCCAAATGCCTCTCGGAATATTTTTCTTGATCTTCAGTTCACGAAGGTAGGTCTAATAAGTGTTGGTCTCTTTCAAGAAATTTGCTTGATTCTTTGCAAGCCTTTTAGATGTTCAGACTTAGGTTCTTGTCTGTCCATGAGTTCTTGTAATAATTTCTAAATGTCTAGAATAGATAATAATCATAGATCACAAAGAAATATTCATATTAACAATAACAATAGCAACAACTAAAATAGTTCTTTTAATTTGGTTTTCCCCCACCTCATGTCATCCTAAAAGCAGGATTACAAAGACTTAAGTGTAATCAGTATATTTGCCATATGATTTCACAAGCAGGGAAAGAGACAAGCAGAAAGGATAAATGCCTACACGGTGTATGATATTAGCTCATTACCCTTGTGGGTAGCTCAAATCAATCCTGACAGAGACCATCTGAGAAGCCCTCTAGAATGCACCTCCAATGGGAAGACAGGAGGCAGGGCATTTACATACAACTACAGTACGCCCCCATTTCCTATCTGCATCTAGGCACAAGGTGATAAAATTCTCAATGCTTTGGACATGGCCCTGCAGGCTCTTGAGGTGGAATCGGGGATCAGGGAGGCCATGCATATTCTCTAGAACTGTCTTCCAGAGCTGCAGTTAAAGTCAAAGGGGGGAAGGGGACAGTAGAGCTAGACACCAATAGTATCTGATACTACAGCCAACCTTTCCTCAGCTCTTCTGATGTGCTAGGCAGTGGTCAAAGCACTGTGCATGAATTAATTCCTTTATTCCTTATGATAACCTGATGAGGCAGGTGGAGAACAATTTGTTTTTAAGTTGTCTTTATACAGACTCTTCTGACTTATTATCCCTTTTTCAAAAGAGGTCCTAGGGCCCCTAGACCCCTACCTAGGACAGTTTTCGTTACTTCCCAATCCTGCCTAGATTATATTATTGATCATCTGAAACATTCTTTCTTCATCACCTGCAGCTTCACGTACCACTGTTCTTTCACTAAACCCACGCAGCAAGACTATAATCCCACAGCCTGCCTCCTCAGCTCCATTGCTGAGCTGCTAAACATTATGAAAAAAATATCAATGAACAATTGTCATTTCCAGACTCCAAGTTCAACTGGACATTCAGGATGATCCAAGATACCATTCTCTTTTCCTCAGGCAGCTTTGTCTCCTATTTCCATTAGCAATCTACAAAACATTTACACCTAACTCATGTCCTCCACCAAAACTTAACTTTCCACTTTAAAAACTTTGCCTCCTGCTTCACCAAGAAAACTGAGACCATCAACCTCAACTGTTAGATTTACAGCAAATCTACACATTCAACCCCCAGATTAAAGGAATGATCTGACTCTCCTCTTTATCAAATTCAACTTCCCTCTCCTCCATATTCGTGATTGCGTCTCCTCTTTGTTCTAGCTGATCTCCTATATCAATTATCTATTCTTATCTCATATTATCACCCCCTCCCTATTTTCTCCTCCTATTTTTTCAATATGCTCAGTTTTCTCTTATGCTTATAAAATCCCTTTCTTGACACAGAGTCTACCTTCTATATATATATATCATCCTAACTCTCTTCTCTTTTCAGCCTGATTTTTGAAAATATAATCTATATTTAAACATCATACAGATCTGACCTTTGATCTGTGCATTCCACTGAAATTGCTCTCAATGAATATCTCTATATTGCTAGATCTCGAAATGCAAATTTCTCTTGGCTTCAATGACACAAACCTTTCCTGGTTTTCTTTCTACATCATTGATTATTCCTCCTCCTCAGGATCCCTTGCTGGTTCCTTCCTTGTCCAACTTCTAAATACTGGAGGGGCCTTAGCCCTTGATTCTCAGGTGAGGGGTATCTTCTAAATTCTAAGCACGGATATAACTATAGCAGTATTCTTACAGTTGACCCTTGAACAATCTGGGGGCTAGAGGTCCCAACCACCCACACACAGCCAAAAATCCATGTATAACTTGACTCCCCCAAAACTTAACTACTAATAATCTACTGTTGAGCAGAAGCCTTTCAGATGACATAAACAGTCAATTAACACATGTTTTATATGTTACATGTGTACTATATTCTTACAATAAAGTAGGTTAGAGAAAAAAAGTTATCAAGAAAAGCTTAAGGAAGATAAAATATATTTACTGTTTATTAAGTGGAAGTGAATTATCATGAAGATCTTCATCCTTGTTATCTTCATGTTAAGTAGGCTGAGGAGGAAGAGGAGGAGGAGGGTTTGGTCTTGCTGTTTCAGGAGTAGTAGAGGCAGAAGAAAATCCACATATAAGTGGGCCTGTGCTGTTCAAACCTGTATTGTTCAAGGGTTGACTGTACTGACTTTTTACTACAAGCACACCAGAATTCATTTTTCTAAATGAATGTTTTCACCATTTTACACACTTGCTAATCTTCCTCAGTTAGTAAAGTACTAAGAATCACCTTCAGAAACACCCACAAAGCACACAAGAAAAACATTGTCTGCTATAACAGCACATTTTCTTAAGAACAAAAATCATGTTATCTACTTTATTTACTAGACTTAGCTTGAAATGATTTTGTGAGCTTTCAAAACTCAAACCCACCCTTAAAAGATTAAAATCTCCCATCATCAATGTTATTCCATAGAATGGACCATAGCTTCTGAAGTTCACAAAGAGTTTCAGTAATTTTCTGGACAAGTAAATGATTTTAAAATATGTGAACAATAATTGGAGGACAGTTCTATCAGATATTTTAATATATGGACTTTTAAAGTCCCCATGAAAAAATCTTAAAAATATGTCACATCTTGTGGTATCACAACCTACAACTAACATAGTGCCAGAGCCTAGAAAGTGATCAATAAATTTGTGTTAAATAAGGTCATTGTATCAATTTTGAATCCTTCCTTGTATAGAATTTGTGGGAGACACTGGGTTGGGAGAACAGATTTTTTTTAAAGGTATGTTAAATTAAATTAAATATAAACTAAAGCAAACTGCAACCTAAGTGTGTAAACAGGTTGGAACCTAACTTAAGAGCATATTCTTGTAACAAGTTGCTGAGTCTCAGCCAATCACAGACTGCCAACTGATCAGCTCATCGTCACATGAGGCAAATACTTTATCACACCATGTTGAAACAAGGTATAGCATAAGCTGTAACAAAGCAATCAAGCTATTTCTGTATGACCTTTCCTTTTTCTCTGTACAAATACTGCCTGCTCACTTATGGGCTGTACTGCTGGGTGGAGCTCTCTGAACCTCTACCGGTTCTGAGTGCTGCCCAATTCATAAATTGTTCTTTGCTTGAGTAAACTGTCTTGAATTTAATTTGTCTACAGTTTTTCCTTTAACAGTTTGTCATTAGAAGTGGGACTGGAAGTAGACCTCCAGCAAACTCCAGGAGCACTCAGTAACCAAGCGAAGTATTCACAGGGTTCACTGTGATCACTGATCTGTCTCAGCAACTGGGGTCATGGAAGAGTTGTCTGTCTCTCCAGTTGGAGTTCCACAAACCTGGGTTTTGATCTCTTTCAGAAGAATTTATTTGAGCAGTTTAAGTGTAGACTATGTTTGAAAGTTGCCATAGAAACAGAACTGGGTTCCACAGCAAGGCCTCAGGCTTCCGACTAGGTCAGACAGAAACTGAATTGGGTTCATTAGGTAAGTAATGTTACTTAAAGATAGGGAATCATGAGTTGGTCTGGATAAAAGGAGCCAGAACTTCTCTATCTGGAATTCCAGCCAATTTCATGTATAAGAACTATGGGCCTAGAACCTGGAGAAACGTGTGAGCCTCTTACCACAGGTAACTTAGAGTTACAGTGGCCACAGTGGGGAATAATGCTTACAAAAGACAAGCAGGCACATACCTTTAGAGTTACAACAGCTACAGAGACCAAGAGGACCTCCTCATACATATTTTAAGCCCAAACAGAGAAATAGAAAAATCCTATACTAAAGTACCCTATGCCCCAAGATGTCTGTCCTTATTGTAAATAGCCAGGCCATTGAAAAATAAATAGTCCACATTTATACCAGTTATATGATGTACCTATTCCCTTTGGCCTGGACTATTTCCCCATTAGAGGTATTCACTCAAGGACTTCACTCCTGGGATGATGATCAACCAATATCTCAGAGAGAAAAAGTAATATTCCTGTGGTGAGGTTTTTCAAATCAAGTTCAAAAGATCCCTCTTTCGATCCTGTCTAATTGACACTTGAATCATGAAAATATATGAACTAGTCCTCTCTCTTCTCATTTTGATCCTGCTTCTCCAACGGAAACCTGTCAGTCAACTGAAGCCCCTCCTCTTAAATACCTACTGACCATATGGTTTGCCAAATCTGTCTACCTCTTTCCCATTGTCATTGTCTTTGCTATGCTCTAAAATGCTTTACTGAAGAAAAATACACAACTAATTGGTCCATCAGTCAATCTTGAAACCAAACAAACATAAAAAGGATGAACCAATCTCTGACCATAAAACAAGATTAGAAGTATCCACGCTTTACTACCTAATGAGTGCAACGTTTACTATTCAGATGATGGGTACTCTAAAAGTCCAGACTTTCTCACTATACAATATATGCATTTAAGTAAGAAACCTTTACTTGTACCCCCTAAATGAGAGAAAGAAAGAACAAAAGAAAGAAAAAGAACAATTAGAAAGAAAGAAGACAAAAGACAGAAAGAGAAAGAAAGAAAGAAAGAAAGAAAGAAAGAAAGAAAGAAAGAGAGAGAAAGAAAAAGAGAGAGGAAGGAAGGAAGAGAGGGAGGGAGGGAAGGAGAGAAGGAAGGGAGGAAGGGAAAGAAAAAGAAGGAAGGAAAGAAAAGAAGGACAGAAAGAAAGAAGGAAGGAAGGGAAGGAAGGAAAGGGAGAAAAGGAAGGAAAGGAAGGAGGGAGAGATGGAGGGAAGAAGGGAAGGAAGGAAGGAAGGAAGGAAGGAAAGAAGGAAGGAAGGAAGGGAGGAAGGAAGGAAGGAAAGAAGGAAGGAAGGAAGGAAAGAAGGAAGGAAGGAAGGAAGGAAGGAAGGAAGGAAGGAAGGAAGGAAGGAAGGAAGGAAGCTGAATCCAGGCATTCAAAGTGTTTGTTTTTTTGTACCTGGCACATGGCTAAAATTTTAGAATGAAAACTCTAAGATCTGTTTCTGTTTATATGTTTATGTATGTCTGTATGTATAATTTAAATGTGATATTTTTCTATCTCCTTATGATATCACCAGAATTAAATTGTAAAAGAGCTCTGTTTATTTGGCTTAAAGAAAATTAAGTGCTTATATAAATTAAGTATTCTCTTGGAAAAATAAGAACTAGCCCAGATGTTTTTCAAGTTCATACAACTTGGGTAATTTTTGGTAAATAAGAATATTGTTAGTTTTATTATAACAGGCTTATCTTCAGAGTCGTCACCATTAAATACAACACAAACACACAACTTTTCCTAATTAGGTTTGCTGGAAATAAGCTTTTGTTTTCTCTATATTACAAAATTTATCAGCAAGAAAAATAACATAAGATGATGTCTAGCTGTTTAATGTCTCATATTTATGAGAAATCCAAGCATAATTCTTAAAAAGAAACAACAAGTGAGTCAAATAGATGCAAGTAAGATACACTTCCAAGGTTTTTTGTTTTTTTTTTTTTTTTTTTTTTTTTGTGAGGCGGAGTCTCGCTCTGTCTCCCAGGCTGGAGTGCAGTGGTGCGATCTTAGCTCAGTGCAAGCTCTGCTTCCCGGGTTCACGCCATTCTCCTGCCTCAGCCTCCCGAGTAGCTGGGACTACAGGTGCCCACCACAACACCTGCCTAATTTTTTGTATTTTTAATAGAGACGGGGTTTCACCGTGTTAGCCAGAATGGTCTCGATCGCCTGACCTCGTGATCCGCCCACCTTGACTTCCCAAACTGCTGGGATTACAGGCATGAGCCACTGCTCCCGGCCAAAAGGTTCTAACATTCTTATCAAGAATGGAAAGTTGACACTGAGGAAAGTCTGTACAAACAACAATTTAATTCTCAGGCCTAGAAAATAGAAAAGCTAAGAGGATAGAGATAGAATTTTGCCTCTTCTACAAACAATTTCTTATTATAGGGAGACTAAAAGTATCTGAGACTGTTAGTAAACATGTTCTGTGCCACTCTAACAAACTGTACTGTAAGAAAGCACATGTGAGCCAGGCACGGTGGCTCAGAGCTGTAATGCCAGCACTTTGGGAGAGCGAGGCCGGCAGATCGTCTGAGGTCAGGAGTTTGAGACCAGCCTGGCCAACATGGGAAACCCCATCTCTACTAAAAAAATTACAAAAATTAGCCAGGCATGGTGGTGGGTGCCTATAATCCCGGCTACTCAGGAGGCTGAGGCAGGAGAATCACTTAAACCTGGGAGGGGGAGGTTGCAGTGAGCGGAGATCACACCATTGCACTCCAGATTGGGCAACAAAACATGATTACGTCTCAAAAAAAAAAAAAAAAAAAAGAGGAAGAAAAAAAGCACATGCTTCTAGATATCTTCTAGATATTATGGTTCAGAATTGCTGGTGTGACAGACAGTTCACAATTTTTTGCACCATGGTGTTCACTGGAACTTAAGGTCATGGGGTAAAAAATTCTAATTAATATATGTAACTAAAATTACTAGTAATAATAAAAGAAACAACTGTATATGCAAGTATACAAGGAAGGTAATATATGCTTTTCATGATAAAAAGCTATAAGTTATGAGGATGTTCTGTTTTGTTAAGGGAAAAAGAGAGTAGTTTTTATCCTAAATTGGAATGACTGGTTATTCAAAATGAGAAAGATAGGCCGGGCGCGGTGGCTCAAGCCTGTAATCCCAGCACTTTGGGAGGCCGAGACGGGCGGATCACGGGGTCAGGAGATCGAGACCACCCTGGCTAACACGGTGAAACCCCGTCTCTACTAAAAAATACAAAAAACTAGCCGGGCGGAGGTGGCAGGGCGCCTGTAGATCTGGCCAGCTGCACTCCGGAGGCTGTGGCAGGACGAATGGCGTAAACTCCGTCTCAAAAAAAAAAAAAAAACAAAATGAGAAAGATGAAAAGCATAGGACAAAAAAGTGAATGGGTAAGAAAATTGTAGAAGGTTTATGGAAGATGAATCTTGTGAAAGAAATTTGATGTGTGGTCAAACTGGCTAATCAAATAAGTAGAAGGGAATTATTTATTAGTTTTTCTTAAACTTGAGCATTAATAGCAAAATATCAC
This sequence comes from Papio anubis, assembly GCF_008728515.1. Taxonomy (NCBI): domain Eukaryota; kingdom Metazoa; phylum Chordata; class Mammalia; order Primates; family Cercopithecidae; genus Papio; species Papio anubis. The sequence continues at coordinate 13,885,764 of NC_044992.1, read as the reverse complement.
TAACACAAAACTAGAATTTGGTCCTTTCTGTTAAAAAAAAAACAACAAAGTTTTCTTGGAGTATTGGTTTGCTCTTAATAGGAAAACGTGAAAGGCTTTTCTTAATCTTTTAGGTAATTGACCAAGGAGAAAAGATTCTGTGTCTTACTATGATATTTCCTCTACTTCATGATGTGTTTATTAGGATTTGGATCATATAAGAAAACTGAGTCCTCTTTATGAAAAGAGTTAAGGTTTTTCTATGGCTATGTAATTTTCTGTTTTTGCCTTTGAAGCCTTTAATTATCACTCTGGTTAAGTGAATGCCTGTTGTTTCAAGTGATTTGTCATCCTATTTTGATCAAGTGTTTTAAATCCTTGATATTTTTGACAAATGTCCTAAAATCAAATTCTAAATTAAATCTTTCTCTTGACCTTAAGTTAATTTTAAGAATTTTCAGATGGGCCCTTGGAACATCTTAAAATAATATCTTTCCTTACATAAAGAGAGATATTAAACAAATTTGGCTTGATATATGAAATTGTATAGAAAGCATTGTCAAACAATAAGTAATGCTAAACGTTACTTGAGTTATATTGAGATGGATGTGTTATTAACACGCATTCCAGAAATGGTATGAAATCTCCAGAAATCTGATCAGACCACCGGATTGGGTAAGAATTCACAGAACTCTTATGCAAAAAAATGGATTGGTTTCATAAAACTGCTAACCCTACATCGAGCACAACATGAATTAATTGAATACCAAGGAAATGATTTGGCAAATTTTCATGCTATGTCAGGCAGTACTGGAATTGTTAACATATGTGATTTGAATAAACTCCATCAAATTAATCCAAGTCAAATTACCTATGATAACCTATTTAATAAACAGTGGTATGCACCTGAATTGGAGAAACAAAACCAGAACGTAAGATGACGTAAATTCAGTGTTAAGCATGGACTCATGGGGAGCCTGGACCGCCACCTGTTCCTTCCTGAGCCCTTAAAACTTCCATCATCATTATTATTATTATTGTTATTATTATTATGATGATTTTGAGACGGAGTTTCACTCTTGTTGCCCAGGCTGGAGTGCGATGGCGCGATCTCGGCTCATTGCAACCTCAGCCTCCGGGGTTCAAGCGATTCTCCTGCCTCAGCCTTCCGAGTAGCTGGGATTACAGGCATACGCTGCCACGCCCGGCTAATTTAGCATTTTTTAGTAGAGATGAGGTTTCTCCATACTGGTCAGGCTGGTCTCACAAACTCCCGACCTCAGGTGATCTGCCCTCCTCAGCCTCCCAAAGTGCTGGGATTACAGGCGTGAGCCACCGTGCCCGGCCCCCAAAACTTCCATTATTAAAAGCACTCTATGACTCATCATGAAGCTGATAAAATAAAAGAAAATTAAAGTTGGTGGAATGATCATTCTAAAACTGCTAAAATGGTTAATAACCCACGTTTGATTTGTCAAACCCATAATTCTGATAAGACAACAACGTTCGGGTGGTGCATTTCCAGTACCTGATGAATAATTTGAACACTTACAGATGGATTTCCTTCAACTGCTACTTTTAATACATGTTTTCTGGTTGTACAGAAGTTTTTTCATTCAGAAAGACGATGCTACATTAGTAGCTAAAAGGTTATTAGAAAATGTGTTTTACTGATGAGGCATTTCTGAAGACATCTAATAATAAAGGTATTTATTTCAATGGACAAGTTATACAACATTTAAAAAAGGTACTACAAGTACAATGGCATCAGACAAAGCTAACTGAATTGATGAGATTGCCTTGGTTAAAGGTATTACTGACTGACGGCTATCAGATCTACCCCCAGTGGAAAACACAGATTGTCCCCTTATGAAAGTTACTGGAAGGCCTATGCCCCTAATAATAGAACTCCATGTGTCTCCTTCTCATAAACTCTGAAATGACTCAATATTGCAAGGTTTTGATGCATTATGCCAAAGTATATTTTCACCAGGTAAAAGAAGCCTTTTGTAATCCACCAACTGATGCCAACCAGACCTTTCACAATCCAGAAGATTAGGTCTTTTAAAAAAGACACCAGAAAAAGACCGCCCTTGAACTCCACTGGGAGGGACCATACCAAGTACTTCTCTACAGAAAAACTTCAGGGCCTCAAGTCTTGGATCCACATCTCTCAACCCAAGAGGACCCCTCAAAATTCTTGGAACTGTATACCCAATGGGGGGTCTCAAGATAAAACTGATTAGGGAGGTTTCTTCTCAGAAGCAGGTGGCATCTCAGGTGTGGACAGGTTTTTCAAGATCACACATCAAGACTTCTCTTCTCTGTCACCATGAAACATTTGTTCCTGGTACTCTTTTGTTCTGTTTATACATGACAAAATCATATGATATTGAAGATTTCATAATCCACAGTTTCTGTAAGAAATTTAATGTTGGATGTATCATGTGAAACCTAAATTTGTACATGATCTTACAGATTCTCTGGTTCAGCCTGTAACAAATTGCATGGATATTCCAAGTCTGACTATTTGTTCAAATTGCACCCTTTCTAGAGGGTTATGTTTTTCGATTCATGTATTCAAATCCTTTATCTAAATCTAAGAGTAGATAATACCTGAGAATTTTGTAATTTGCAGTTAAATTATAGCATAAGAAAGCCAAAAGAAAGATAATTTAACAGTTTGTAGACCAATGTATAACTCTTATCCCTTAATTGTTGGTACCCTCCAACCATTAAATGATTCAGTAATGGAACTTTAGAAAAATATTACTAGTGCTTCCTTTTTGGTGACCCCTAATGCACAAGATGTCCCACAGAAACTGTCTTTTGTATCCCTTTAGAATGTATTTTTATCTGTGGAAGATTTTAACAACCAACTCTATGTGTGGGCAACTCTATGTCTCAATAGTGGAAAATAAGGGGCCAGTGTGGATTAAGTATTCTAATAGTATCACTGTCACTCCATAGCTTATTGGAAACTGAACACTGGTCTACACCTCTGAGTTTGCACTGCGGAATAAAGACAAATTTGCCAGCCCTCATAAATCTCTCTAAGTGGACGTCATTTGGTACAATGCTCCTTCCCTGGCTTGGTATAAATGTCAATAAAACTATGATGAGAAATCTGCCTCAGACATTAGCTACTATAGCTGTTCTACCACACAGGCTACAGTTGGCCAGCAAACTTCTTTAAATTCCCTTGCTAAATTTGTTTTAGATAACATGATTGCTTCAGACTAGGAGTGCATGCAACTGATACAAACTCAGCTGCAAGAAGTCAGCAAACAAACTACTTAGTTAAAATTACTCATCTGGTTCAGTTTTGATATATTTGATTTTGATTGGTTTGATTTGTGGAGGGTCCTCTTAAGGAATATACTTCAGCTTCCCAGTATTGTTCTCAAAATAGCCAGAATAATAGTTTCTTTCTTGCCTCATATCCTCTGAAGACAGTCTTAAATGTTTGTATGCAGCATAAAATGGTCTCACTACAGTTAAAATAATGAAGACACCAGAACATAAGGAATCATCCAACTGACTTGATGTCATAAATTGTGAATTTGTACTGAGACCAAACAAGTCCATAATGATGACATAGTGGCATCAATACCCAAAGTTGGGTCAATGTCTCAAAATTGAGATGCTTATCAAAAGGGGAAATTTTTAATTTAATTAAATTTGGCCTAAAGCTGCCTCCACATGTAGCAAACTGCAACCTGACTGATATGGTCTGGCTCTGTGTCCCCACCCAAATCTCATCTGGTAGCTCCCGTAACTCTCATGTGTTGTGACAGGGATCTGGTGGGAGATGATTGAGTTTTGGGGGCAGGTCTTCCGCATGCTGTTCTCATGATAGTGAATAGGCCTTACAAGATTTGATGATGGTTTTAAAAATAAGAGTTGTGACCAGGCACCAAGGATCACACCTGTAATCCCAGCACTTTGGGAGACCAAGGCAGGAGGATCGCCTGGGGTCCAGAGTTCGAGACCAGCCTCGTCAGCATGGTGAAACCCTGTCTCTATTAAAAATACAAAAATTAGCTGGGCATGGTGGCAGGTGCTTGTAATCCCCGCTACTCAGGAAGTTGAGGCAGGAGAATTGCTCGAACCCAGGAGGCAGAGGTTGTGGTGAGCAGAGATCACACCATTGCACTCCAGCCTGGGCAACAGGTTCAGATTCCATCTCAAAAAGAAATGGGAGTTGCCCTGCACAAGCTCTCTTTTTTGCCTGCCGCCATCCTTGTAAGATGTGACTTGCTCCTCCTTGCCTTCCGCCATGATTGTGAGGCCTCCCCAGCCACGTGGAACTGTAAGTCCAATAAACCTCTTTCTTTTGCATATTGCCCAGTCTCGGGTATGTCTTTATCAGCAGCATGAAAACAGACAAATTCACTGACTTAGTATGCAAGCACGTTGCAACCTAACAAGAGTATATTCTTATAGGCCGGGCGCGGTGGCTCAAGCCTGTAATCCCAGCACTTTGGGAGGCCAAGACGGGCAGATCACGAGGTCAAGAGATCGAGACCATCCTGGCTAACACGGTGAAACCCCGTCTCTACTAAAAAAATACAAAAACTAGCCGGGCGAGGTGGCGGGTGCCTGTAGTCCCAGCTACTTGGGAGGCTAAGGCAGGAGAATGGCGTGAACCCGGGAGGCGGAGCTTGCAGTGAGCTGAGATCCAGCCACTGCACTCCAGCCCGGGCGACAGAGCGAGACTCCGTCTCACAAAAAAAAAAAAAAAAAAGAGTATATTCTTATAAAAAGTAGCTGAGTCGTAGCCAATCACAGCAGCCAATTTCAACCAATCACAGGCTGCCAACTGATCGGTCCACAACCATAAAAGGTAAATGCCTCATCATACCATGCCCATATCAGGTCAACACAGAGCTGTAGCCGGTCAAGCTGTTTCTGTATGTCACTTCCTTTTATTGTCTGTAAATACTATCTGCCCATGTTGCCGAGTGGAGTTCCCTGAACCTTTCCTGATTTGTTCATGACAATTCAGGCCCAATTCATGAACCGTCTTTTGCTCAGATAAATACAAACTCTACTGAATTGAATTTGTCTGACCTAAATTTTAAAAATAAATTTTTCTATTTTTCATTTCCAGGAGGACTTTTGTATTAAAATCTGAAATTGAGGATCAGAAAATGACTAAGTGGTCTTGTCTCACTTATCATCCATGCAGCTCTGAGCAAGTGATTATCTCTGGGTCTCAATTCTGTTATCTGGAAGTAAGAAACAAATTGCAGTACTTTTGTAGTTTCAAATGAGATAAGGTATAAATGTAAAAATGTGTTAATATTTCTAGGCTTCCACGACACTGACCCAGCAGTTCCATGGACAAAGCTTTCAGGGATAATCATCACCATCACACTCTGATTAACTCCAGGGCTCATACTCCAGCCATTGTCTCTTGGTTATTGCTGGTTTCTCCTCTCTCCCTTCGACATACATGGCACACCAGCCTCAATGACCATCCTCACATACACATCAACACATGCGCCCCTGTTGGAAACTGCTAGCAGCCTCAGCCCCTGCTGACGTAGGGATGCTGGAGCAATTGCTATCTGTGTATGAGGCTAATTCACTACCAGAGTGGCTGAAGACTCAGACCACAGCTGCCTGTGCTGGCTTTCTTTACCTAATCTGTGAAAATGCCAACATTCTCTTTCTCCAACAAGTCATCATTGAGCCAAGACCTCAACAAGACGGGGAAGTCCCCTCCTTATGCACGTAATAACTTCTCAGGCATGGGGAAAACAAACATAGGAGATCTAGGGATTACCAAATCCAATTAATGTCAAATCAAGCCCAGCTCAGCCCCTGCAGCTCAATAGAGCTGCCTTGTGATTTGATTACTATCAAAATGGGTAGTCATGAATTCATCAACTCCCCCAGCAACAGCCCGTTAAGAGGCATTTCCAAAAATAACCCAAGTAAGCAAAGCATTAAGAAAACGGTAGACCCTTTGCCCTCTGGCCTTCCCAGAAGACATTCCCAAATGCCTCTACTGTTGCCTTATGCCCCCCCCTCCATGGGTAGGGCTATTTATTGTCCCCCATACTCAAATAGAGCTTCAATTAAAAATCAGGATTTGGCAGCAACAACCTGTTTTCTTGTCAGACACGTTGTAAATTGCATAAAATCTATTTTGGTGCAATTTACAACTTTGGAAATAAAAACACCCTCATACAGCAATTTGTCTGCTGTAGGAAGTCTGGATGCCTGGGCTCCTGGTCAGAGGTTGGAAAATGGCCAATAAAGGGAATGTGTTTGAGGGTGGAATGCATACAGTAGTGACCACCAACAGCTAGGTGTGGATACAGAAATACATTCCACCTCCTCTGAGCGCTGCATAAAGATTAAATGGATAATAAATTTAAAATATTTTGCACAGTACCTGGCACATTGTATTTTAATAAAAGCAGGGGGGGTGGGGATGACGATAGTAGTAGTAATAATAGCAGTCGTCATCCTGGTAGTAATAAGAGTGGTAAGTGCTGAACCGGAGCCAGGAAAACCTACGTTCTCATCATAGCTCTACTACTAATAAGCTATCCAGTCCCTCTTTCCTGAGTCCAGGAAAAATCAATAAAAACACTGGAGAAGCAGATCAAAACCAGGGTAAAGTACTGTGCTCAAGGATAACTCATTATTACAAACTCAGCAATTACTTGAAACAGGCAAAGGTAGGCAGAGCCAAAGAGAAAAATTAGCTCTCACAACCTGAGAATGGAGCAATAAACTAGTCAACCTGTCTCCTTATTAGGCCCCTCCAAAAGCTTCTCTCAGGACAAAAATAGGCAGGAAAGTTCTGAAAGAGAAGATGCTGAGTTTTCCAGATAGTAAATACATATAGTTGTAAAAATTGAAATTTAAGTTACGTGATACCAGGACAGAAATAGACAGACAGATAAATAGAATCAAATGGAAAGACCAGAAACAAACTCTAGTATTTGATAAAGGTGGCACTTTAATTCAGTAGAGGAAAAAAGATAGATTATAAGTAAATGGTATTGGAAAAAATGGATAGCCCTCTGGAAAAATAAATAGATACATTTTGTTCTCTAACTCATATAATAAAAGTAAATTACAAATAAAAAAATTGAAATATGTAAAATGAATCCATAAAAGAACTAAAATAAAACATGAGCCTTTTTTCTTAGAAAGGGTAATGCCTCCCTTAAAATATTATATAAAGCCCAAAAGCCATTAAAATCTTAATTATCACAAAATTGAAAAAGAAACTCTGCATGACAAAACATAAAAGCAAAACAATAAAAACATAGAAAGCAACAATAAAAATCTCAAATTAGGAAGAAAATATATGTACATCATATCACAAAGGGCTAATTTTCCCAATATATAGAAAGTTCTGGCAAATCAATTGAAAAGGGCAAATATATAAACAGACTGTTTACAGAATACAAAATAGAGATGCTCTGAAATATATCAAAAAAAGCTTAATCTTGCTTGTAACAACAAAACCAGAATTACAAGATATCATTTCTTCACTCCTCAGATTTGCCATTACAAGGAATAGGTAATGTGGTTAAGTAATAAAATAAAAAATATATACTTAGGTAATAAAAGTAATAGTGGTATATAGAATATTACTATTTGTAGGGAAACACACAAACATGTATATGTTTTCATAAGAAACTTGTGCCTGTAGTTGTCTGGGTAGCAAAAATGGATGGCTAATTGCAAAAATGTGGAATTAGCTTACATGCCCATCAGCCAACAAGTAGATAAAGGAAATGTGATATATATATATACTCACCATGAAATACTACTCAGCCATAAAAAGGAACAAAATAATGGCATTTTCAGCAACTTGGATAGAGCTGAAGACCATTATTCCAAGTAAAGTAACTCAGAAATGGAAAACCAAGTGTTATATGTTCTCACTTATAAGCAGGGGCTAAGCTATGAGGACACAAAGGCATAAGAATAATATAATGGAATTTGGGGTCCACCATACACATTTGGGTACAGTGTACACTGCTTGGGTGATGGATGCACCAAAATCTCAGAAATCACCCCTGAATAACTTACTTATATAAGCAAAACTCACCAATTCCCCAAAGACTATTAAAATAAAATCTTAAAAAGTTTTTAAAGTTTTTATGCCTCTGTACCTGCTCCTGAGTACCTTATATTGTATGTATTTTGTCCAGCCCTCTTATTAATTTAATAGACGGGAAAAAGGCCACATAGCAAGCCTAAGCTCTTACAGCTATTTAGTGGCAGATCATGAACTGCCAGCCTTCCTCTCTTCCCACTGTCCTCATTTGGTTGCCTGCTTATTCTTTAACTGGTAGCCAGGCACTAAGAGTCTTTGTCCTCCGTTACCACCATGGTCTACTAAATGTACCTCGGAACTCCCTTTCCTTTTTATCCACGCCTTTTTCTTCCTTCAAAACATAGCTCAAAATGTCCCAGCTCCCCACCTGCCCATTCCTCACAGGCTTATGGACGACAATTATACATCATTATTGTGTTCTTTGTTGTTCAACTTTCAAAGCAGTGTTGCACAAGTAAGAAGGGCCCTTGGCCTGAGTTGCCAGGCCTCCTAATTATAGGTCCTAGCTTTCATTCTTGCTAGCTGGGAATTCAGAAGACCTCTCTAAGCCCCAGGTTCCCTGTTTGAGATATGGAACGATGGTGCCTGCCCCACCTATCTCATGACTATTAAGAGAATCAAATATGTCCAAATGTTTTATACATTTCATGAACTGTATTATAAGCATTTCAACCCTTAAAGAAAGCCCGTTGTTATTGAGGGAAAAGACGGGTTAGCCCTCCCATCTGAGTGATTACATGGAGCATTTCCTTCTTTAGACTAGTCTTTTTCTAAAAGCAGAAAGATACTCGGAAAGCAGGCATGGGGGTGAAACCTATCCACTGTACTTTCTGGGGAGGTGGTTTCAAATAAGAAAAATTGCACTCAGGAGGCTGAGGCAGGAGAATCGCTTGAACCTGGGAGGTGGAGGTTGCCATGGGCTGAGATCACACCACTGCACTCCAGCCTGGGTGAAAGAGTGAGACTCCGTCTCAAAAGAAAAAAAGAAAAGAAAACAAAAACTGCAGAATTTTTTTTTCTTTTCTTCTTAAAATTATTTTCTGGCATCATATCAAAAGCTGAAAGCTTTTTGCAATTGAAACAGAAGATGCAACAAGACCACAGAGTCAGGAGGCTGTTTGTTGACTAAGTTATCTTTAGAGCTTCCCCACAAAAGAGCAAAGTTGGTGACTGGGTTAATTTGGGTGCTATCTGAAGAAAGAATGACACTTTAAAAAACAAAAAAGCTGGTTTCCTATGTTACAAGAATAACAGCCTTGTGGTGGACACCAGCAGAAGTGATTCTTCTATTTTCTGCTCTACTAGTAACTAGCTGTGTGATCTTTGGTAAGTCACCCACCCTCTCTGAATCTCAGTATTCTAGCTGAAAGGGATGCTATGAAGATCAAATGAGATCATAGATATACAAACGCCTTGACCATAACTGCCTGTGAGTGTGAATTACTATACTCTAAACTGGCATTTCCCAAAATGATGCTTTGCAGAGCTCTGTTAATAAGAGGGCAATGAGAAAAGTGTCTGCACTCGCAAGAGTTGGGGAAATTAGCTTCCTCACTGCACTTCAGCCTGGGCAATAAGAGTGAAACTCCATCTCAAGAAAAAAAACCTAATCATCTTACAAACAGGTGTGAGGGTAGAAGTCATCTTCTCTGCCTACCTACCCACACACAAAAGCATGCACCAGAGAGAGGAACAGAGACAGAAAGACAGACAAAAATGAGAAAGAAGTAGAAAGAAGCAAAAATAAAAAGAAGACAAAATTTGCCTATTATAAAGTCCTGGGCAGTTACTGAGGGTTACTACCATAGGCTACTTGTGCTCAGATTCAAATACCAAGATTTACTTTTAAAATAACTAAAATCAAAAAATTCAAAGAGATAGTTGTATACCACATTCCCAGAAGGGTTTTTCACAATAGCCAAAAGGTGAAAGTAACTCAGATATCTATTAACAGATGAATGGGTAAACAAAATGTGGTATATCCATACAACAAAATATTATTCAACCTTTAAAATGAAGAAAATTCTGACACGTGATACAACATGGATAAACTTGGAGGACATTATGCTGAGCAAAATAAGCCAATCACAAAGGGACAGATAGGGTACGATGCCATTTGTATGATGTATCAAGAATAGTCAAATTCTTTTTTTTTTTTTTTTTTTTGAGACAGAGTCTCGCTGTGTTGCCCAGGCTGGAGTACAGTGGCCGGATCTCAGCTCACTGCAAGCTCCGCCTCCCGGGTTCACGCCATTCTCCTGCCTCAGCCTCCCGAGTAGCTGGGACTACAGGCGCCCGCCACCTCGCCCGGCTAGTTTTTTGTATTTTTTAGTAGAGACGGGGTTTCACCGTGTTAGCCAGGATGGTCTCGATCTCTTGACCTCGTGATCCGCCCGTCTCGGCCTCCCAAAGTGCTGGGATTACAGGCTTGAGCCACCGCGCCTGGCCAAGAATAGTTAAATTCTTAAAGACAAAAGTAGAAAGGTGGCTTCCAGAGTTGTGGGGAGATGTTGCTTAGTGAGTACAGAGTTTCAGTTTTACCAGATTAAAAGGGTTCTGAAGATGCTTGGTGGGGTGCTTGTACAATAATGCAAATGTACTTAACACCACTGAACCATACTCTTAAAAATGAGATGACACATTTTATGAGGTGGGTATTTTACCACGATTAAAATAATTTTTAAGAATAATAAAAAACCAGGACCGGGCGCGGTGGCTCAAGCCTGTAATCCCAGCACTTTGGGAGGCCGAGACCGGCCGATCACGAAATTAGGAGATGGAGACCATCCTGGCTAACACGGTGAAACCCCGTCTCTACTAAAAAATACAAAAAACTAGCCAGGTGAGGTGGCGGGCACCTGTAGTCCCAGCTACTCAGGAGGCTGAGGCAGGAGAATGGCGTGAACCCAGGAGGTGGAGCTTGCAGTGAGCTGAGATCTGGCCACTGCACTCCAGCCTGGGTGACAGAGCGAGACTCCGCCTCAAAAAAAAAAAAAAAAACCCAAAAAGCCAGAGGTAATCTTGGCAAAGGAGCGTTGAGCCAGTGCTAAGAGAGTGACTAATAATAGAGTAGCACCTTAGTAAAATCACTTTCCTTTTATTATATTTTAAAGCGTGCTAATTTATAAACCCTGAGTCATCCACAGCATAAACGATTTTATATTTCTGGGTATGGTAGTAGTCATTCATTTAACAAATATTTATAGAGTGCATACTACATGACAAGTCCAGTCTTTGCAGAGCTCACAATGCAGACACTTGCTCTCAGCTGAACAAGTCAGTTGGAACACGCAACGACCACACAACAACGACCACTTTCCTCCCTCCCCCAGCCCTGGTCACTTCTAAGCTGGGATCCTACTATCTTTTTTTCAGAAATAGATAAGGGCAGAGGTGGCAATTTAGAAAGTCAGCAAATAAAACTTCATAGATTGAATTCTTATTGATTACAAAACTCAGCCCCAGCTTCTATCTCTAGCCAATCACAAAAGGACAAATACTGTGTGATGCCACTTATATGAGGTACCTGGAGTAAATTCCTAGAGACAGAAAGTTGATCTAACTGGCTTAACTATTCTTCAGCTATCTCAGTTCAAAGGAGAGACAGACCCCTAAGATGCCTCTGTGGGACTATACTGTTTCATCTAAAAAATTATTATTGTTATTGCTATTATTATTAACACTTGCATAGTGCTTACTATGTAATATTACATATATATGTGTTTATATACACACACAAGCACATGCACACACACCCCCCAACATACACATTTAATAGTAGTAAGGACTAGTATTATTCTGCATTAATAGGTGAGGAAACTGAGCCACAGAAATTTAGATAGGGCCAGGCACAGTGGTTCATGCCTATAATCCCAGCACTTTGGGAGGCCGAGGTGGGCAGATCACGAGGTCAAGAGATTGAGACCATCCTGGACAACATGGTTAAACCCTATCTCTACTAAAAATACAAAAAATTAGCTGGGCCTGGTGGCACGCATCTGTAGTCCCAGCTACTCAGGAGTCTGAGGCAGGAGAATCTCTTGAACCCGGGAGGCGGAGGTTGCAGTGAGCTGACTGCACTCCATCCTGGCGACAGAGCGAGACTCCATCTCAAAAAAAAAAAAAAGAAAGAAAGAAGTTAGATAACTTACTCCAAGTCACCCAGCTAATAAGTGGCAGAGGTAGGATTTGAACCCAGGCAGTTTGGCTCCAGGATCATGCTCTAAACCAGTCTTGCATAAAGTAGCTAGACTTGTAACTTTTATTTTATTTATTTATTTATTTATTTATTTTTTGAGACGGAGTCTGGCTCTGTCGCCCAGGCTGGAGTGCAGTGGCATGATCTCGGCTCTCTGCAAGCTCCGCCTCCCGGGTTCATGCCATTCTCCTGACTCAGCCTCCGGAGTAGCTTGGGAATACAGGCGCCCGCCACCACACCAGGCTAATTTTTCTATTTTTAGCCGGGACGGGGTTTCACCGTGTTGGCCAGTATGGTCTGGATCTCTTGACCTCATGATCCACCCGCCTCGGCCTCCCAAAGTGCTGGGATTACAGGTGTGAGCTACCGCACAGGACCTAGACTTGAAACTTTTTTATCCTGGTCTGTGAGATGATAAGGAGATCACACCAGATTGTAAATCTATGCACTGCTTCCTTCATTAAGAAAGTCTTTTTATGAAAAAATATCAGCTGAGCTAAATAGTGTGCTTTTTTGGAGCTGACTTACATTCTAGAGAAAGCTTCTTATCTCCTTGGGAACCAGTTACAAACAGTTGTAGAGCGGCATTAGTCAGCGGGCTATATGTTGGGTAGCACTGCTAAGCTGTTATGCCTTCCTGCCTCCCAGACTACCTCCCATAGAAGACACAGCATCCACATTTCTTGCGCAGGACTATGACTGTTAACCAGAGGTGTTTGGAGAAGTCAATATAGGTCAAACACTATCCAAGGGTACCCCAATTCCAAAGAAAATCTTAAAAGGATGAAAGGATTTCCAAGTCCTAGCTCACCCATCCCAAGCAGCATTTAATATCCGTAAGGTATAGAAACCTCCATGGGAACAAATCCTTTCCAGACGAACGTACAAAAAGGCATCTTCTAGAGTGACAGCTGGAGCCCTTTGTAATTTATCTTAGCTTTGAACCCACAATAGTAGGATGCAAAATAAGCCAAATTATGGTTACTCTCTCAGAAAGAGATAAGACTTCAAGATTTGTCTTTTCTTTTATATGGATGACCTGAAGCTATAGCCAGAGGAGAGTGCTCGATTACAAAGCATGCCTGAAATAGAATCCTGTTTCAATCAGTCAATTAGTATGGAATTTGGACGGGATAAATGCAATTTCCATGTGCCAAATGTGAAAAGGTAAAGAATAGCAAACACATGCAAGTCTCTGAAGCCACTGAAATTTGGGAACTAAAGTTCCCAGGGGCTTATAATGTCACAAACTGCAACAATTTTTCTAGGGAAGCATCAGAAAAATGCAGTAACGCATAATAAAATCTTGCAAAGAATTGGGCATACTCTGAAGATGTAACTGAATAGATGCTGAGACGCAGTATGGTTCAGTGGTCAAACGTGGGCTCTGGGTCAATTCCTGGCTCTGCTGCTTATAGACCTGTGACCATGAGTGTTAATACCCACATCTACAATTTCTTTATTTGCAATGGCATCTGCCTAGTAGAGATCTCATGAGAATAAACTAAAATGCTAAAGATAGTTTCTGGCACAGAGGAAGCCGCACTCCATAGGAGTTAACCTTGATTATCAATAAATGCATAGATCACCCCAATTTTAGCTTTTACTTTTTAAATTTGGGAAACTGTGCCCCTTTCCACAGCATCAGTTTCACCACCACCTACATCATCACCATCACCTCCATCATTATTGCTTCCACCACCACCACCATCATCACCTCACCATCACCACCACCATCACCACCACCTCCCTCATTACCACAACTATCACACTCACTGCTACCATCACTGCCACCTCCCCATTATCGTCTTCTTTGTCCCTCCATCCATCCACCATCCTCCTTCACCATCCGCCCATCCTCACTATTACCACCATCCGCCACTGCCACCGTCCTCCTTCATGCACTGCCACCGTCACTCCTGCCATCACCGCCACTACCACCATCCTCACTAATACCACCATCACCGCCACTATTACTATTACAACAACCTGCACCACCATCACCGCCACTATCACTACCAACTCTACCACCATTACTGTCATCATCACCACCACCACTACCACCATTATCCCTAGCACACAACTACATAATTCTCATTGAGCTATTATTACAAAACCAAATATTTGTAATTTGGACAGCTTCTATTCCCATAATAGCAAAAACCACTTCTACTTTTCTCTACTCCTTTTCAGACTCACCTTTCTCCAGTATATTTGAGAACACGAGATTTTTGTCACACTTGCATTGTGATATTGATCAAGATTGCCCCAACTTTTCCACTGGTACTTATTGCTCTATGCTGCACTCAACATGCTACACGTCACAGCCAGAAACCCAAGCACTTCTACCTGTTCCTCAATGCTACACTTATAGGCCTACACTTGTGTCTACTTTCCACTGCGAATGTCACTAACTGTCATCTAGTTTCCTAGCATAGCCCAATACACTAGAATACATGGCCTTGAAGTCAGGCCTAGATTCAAATCCCGACCTTGCCTCTAGCTTTGTGACCTTAGGCAAATAAACATACTTTACTGACTTTCAGGTTTGTTTATCGTGAAATAGCATTTACAAAATTCATTTCATGGGAATTAGGAGGAATCATAAATGAGGTTATGACTATCAAGTACTTAAGACTCTATTTAGCATAAAGCAGGAGCTGAGTAGGAGAAAGTTTCCTTCCTTTCTTTCCTTTTTCTGTAACACTTGATTAGTCAGTCCGTAAAGCTGTGATTTCCAAGCTGTGAGCAATATCAAAATCACCTTGAGATCTTGCTAAAATCTGAACTTCTGAGTCCCACTCCCAGAGTTTCTGACTGAATAGGTTTTAAATGAATCCTAAGAACGCGGATTTCTAACACGTATCCTCACCCACTCATCCACCCGTGATACCTGTTCTTCTAGTCCAGGGACAACATGTTGAAAACCACCTCTGTATACAAACAGCAAAAAGAAAAAACAAAATGATCACTAAACTTGGAAGATAAAAGCCTAATACATATCAAAAACTTTTGTTTTAAAATACCGTAAGAGGCCAGGTGCCGTGGCTCACGCCTCTAATCCCAGCACTTTGGGAGGCCGATGTGAGCGGATCATGAGGTCAAGAGATCCAGACCATACTGGCCAACACGGTGAAACCCCGTCCTGGCTAAAAATACAAAAATTAGCTGGGCGTGGTGGCAGGCGCCTGTAATCCCAGCTACTCAGGAGGCTGAGGCAGGAGAATCGCTTGAACCTGGGAGGTGGAGGTTGCAGTGAGCTGAGATCGTGCCACTGCACTCCAGCGTGGCAAAGAGTGAGACTCCATCTAAAAAAACAAACAAAACAAAACAAACAAACAAACAAAAATGTAAGAAATATTTAACCCACCTTTTTAAGGAAAATAATAATAAAGCATCTCAAGTGATTCAATGACAGAGTGTGCAAGTGTCATTTTCACACTGTAGTGAATGTTGTCAATGCTCCTTCATGCCCCTTTTCCCTCTTGTTCACACCAGCTCCC
This sequence comes from Papio anubis, assembly GCF_008728515.1. Classification (NCBI taxonomy): domain Eukaryota; kingdom Metazoa; phylum Chordata; class Mammalia; order Primates; family Cercopithecidae; genus Papio; species Papio anubis. Next base: position 13,869,992 of record NC_044992.1, on the reverse strand, counting down.
TGTGTACTTTGACTCCCAATATCCAGCACTTGAATTTTTTTTTGTCAGCTTTGCCTAGAACCCCTGATAGCTGAAAGTGCCTGGGGTTTACATGTTTCTGCATTAAGCCTTTGACTAACGACTGGTGTATGCAGCTAAACAAACACCACAGCTCCTTGCCCCAGCTAGGGATGACTTTCAGGTGTGACCTGCCCTGTCTCCTGTGAGAACAAAGCCAACATTACCCTTCACGGGACTTTGACTGATATCCCTCTTTCTTTGACCTTTGGCATTCTCAAGTCCCTGTTGAATCTCAATAACCTGAATATTTGCTCTTTTGATGCTGCCCCATAGTTCCTATAGGCTTTCTTCATTCCTTTTCATTTTTTTTCTCCTCTGACTGTGTATTTTCAGGTAGCCTGTCTTCAAGCTCACTATTTTGAAATATGTAACACATTATTATTAACTCTAAGCATCTCCTTTCCTGTGCTTCTTAACCAGTTCTTTTCTTTGCTTTATCAATTCTGCTGTTGATGCCCTCTACTGCATTTTTCATTTGGTTCATTGTATTTTTCAGCTTTAAGATTTCTGTTTGATTTTTTATTATTATTTCAGTCTCTTAACTTTCTCTGATAAATTACTGAATTGTTTCTCTATATTATATTGAAGTTCACTGAGTTTCCTTAAAGCAGCTATTTTGAATTCTCTGAGAGACCATACTATTTTAGGGTGTCTTATTATGTTCATTTGGTGAGGTCATGGGTTCCCCAAGTGTTCCTGAGGCATATGGGCATGTGATAATGCACACACATTGAAGGATTAGATATTTATTTTAATTGTCACTGTCTGGCTTTTTGGGCGCCTATCCTTTCAGAGAATCTGTTGTTTAACCACAGAGGATAGCGCTGTGCCAAGAGCAAAATAGGTACTCAAAAATTAGTTTGTTAAATTGATGAAAGAATGAATTATAGTTCTGCCACTTACAAGCTATGTGACGTTGGGTAAGTTTTCTTGTCCATTAATGTTGGATAAAAATACCTATCCTAGCCAGGCGCGGTGGCTCAAGCCTGTAATCTCAGCACTTTGGGAGGGCGAGGCGGGCGGCTCACGAGGTTAGGAGATCGAGACCATCCTGGCTAACACGGTGAAACCCTGTCTCTACTAAAAAATACAAAAAATTAGCCTGGCGTGTTAGTGGGTGCTTGTAGTCCCCGCTACTCGGGAGGCTGAGGCAGGAGAATGGCGTGAACTTGGGAGGTGGAACTTGCAGTGAGCCGAGATCGTGCCACTGCACTCCAGCCTGGGCGACAGAGCAAGACTCCGTCTCAAAAAAAAAAAAAAAATACCTATCCTAAAGTTCTGCTGTGAGAATTAAATTTTTTTAAAGATCTATAGAAGCGTCTAGAATATAGTACCTGCAACTTGATAGGTCCTCAATAAATTTTGGTCACTTGTTCTGTCAATTTCTCTACCCTCATGTTTTAAGCATGGGGCATGGTATAGCCCACGTGCACTTAGGAAATACTGTCAAAGAACCCTGGAATCCATGTCAAATAAAGTGAAATGGAAGAAATCGAACAATTCACCATAGTTGTGCAACAACAATAAACCAACCAACTGCTTTGTGTGGAAAGCCCACCCACACACCCCTTTCCAGAAGAGCCACTTTATCCACACCCACACACGTAGAGAAACTTGACTTGCTTTTCCCAGACGACACGCAGTTTTTCCAGGGACTGCTAATCAAAGGCAATGTGAAAAATCACTGTCATGAAATATTTTTAAAATACTGGAAACAGAGAAAAAAAAAAAAGAGAAAAAGAAAAAACTACTTGAACTGAGATTCTTGCAAGGGAAAACGATATTAACATATTCCCTGAAATGTTTCCATGCTCTTAAAAAAAGAAGGAACTCTACATTACCATATTTATTACCAAAGCAAACTCCTTTTAATCTATTGTTTTGTTCCTCTCTGATTTTCAGCAATTCACATCTCCCTGATGAAGTCTAATTTCCATAAATGCTTTACAGAATTCAAAGAGGACAGATCTTTGGATGATTCTCATATTATTAATAAATGCTAAGAGGGTGTAACAAAATTAATGAGGAAATTTAATAATTCTCCTATTGGAATTTCCTTTCCATGTAGTTCCCAGGGGGAACATGTTAGTGAGCACTTTCTGTAGACAATATTGTTTAATGGAAACTTTGCAAAAATTAGAATTAGGCCTTTGGTGAACAGGGATCTTTAATTTAATTTGTTTTTACTGCCAGAACACAGGGAGTTACTCACAGTGGATTGCACCAGCAGGCAGCCCGTTAGAATTAAGTTTTGTTGTGATCAGCAGGGTAATGACTTCTCCAAGGCCCGGTGTTTGGAGAACAGTGTGGTTTAGTTATTACGGGAATCGTAAATGGCATTAATAAAATCCTGGAGGAGCAATCGCATTGCAGAGCAGCCTTATAAACACGGGAGGCCAGTCACTCCTCACATACTTGAGAGGAGAGAAGGGGATGGCTGTAAGGCACTGGGGGAGGGGAAGAGGCAGAGAAGTCAGAGAGGAATGAGAAGGAAAAGGGAAAAAGAGGAGAAAATGAGATCCCTTGCTTTTACTTGGATTTTCCCCCTTAACGTGTGTCTCCAATTTAAAAAGCAAAATTAAGACCCTTTGTTACTCACATCCAGTTTTCTTTCCTGTTACTGATGCTGTTGCTTCCACCTCAATAATAGAGAGCCAGCGTCTCTAGAGATATGCTGAAAAGGTAAGGCTTAAATGCAAAACTGCCACTGCTCAGTATCTACCCAAAGGAATGGAAAGCAGGGACTCGGGCAGATATTTGTACACTCCTATGCAGAGCAGCACTCTTCACAAACTGCCAAAAGGTGGAAATAACCCAAGCTGTTTCCATCAACAGGTAAATGGGTAAAGAAAATGTGGTGGGTACACACAGTGGAACATTACGCAGCCTTGAAAAGGAATGAAGTTCTGACACATGTTACAACGTGGATGAACCTTGAAGATAGTATGCTAAATGTAGTAAGCCAGTCACAAAAAGACAAACAGTGTATGATTCTGCTTATCTGAGGCACTTAGAGTAGTCAAATTCATAGAGACAGACAGTAGAATAGACATTAGCAGAGGGCAGGGGGAGGGGGATTAGGGACTCATTGCTTAAGGGTTACAAAGTATCTGTTGAAAAGTTTGGGAAATAGTGGTAATGGTTACGCAACATCGTGAATGTAAACAATGCTACTGAATTGTATACTTAAAAATAGTTAAAATGGTAAATCTTATATTGTATGTTAGATATTTCATCACAATAAAAAAGGATGGGGAAGGAGACCCAGGCTTTGGAAAGCTCTCTTCCTCTTTTCCCTCTCTTCCTTCTAGCCCCACCTCTCATATGTAAATCTCAGTTTCCCATGCCTTGATTTTATGAGGTGAAATGAGCAGAAGTGCATGGCTCATAGTAAATGCTCAATAAAATAGGCATCCTGCGCTTCCCTCAGCTTGTCTGTCAATGAAATTACGTGGATACCAGTTCAATATCTTTCTCCCTTTCTTTATCTTGTTGAGTTTAGGTTTTTCTTTTATTTTCTTTTTTAAGTTGTTTAAAATTATTTCTATCGAAAGAGAGCTTGATTCTTTCAGAAAACAGTTTTTTGGCCTTCACTGAGATGTGTGAATTTCAAAAACAGGGTTGGGAGCAGCCTTTAAAAATGGCCACTTGTGGCTGGGCGCAGTGGCTCAAGCCTGTAATCCCAGCACTTTGGGAGGCCGAGACGGGCGGATCACGAGGTCAGGAGATCGAGACCATCCTGGCTAACACGGTGAAACCCCATCTCTACTAAAAAATACGAAAAACTAGTCGGGCGAGGTGGCGGGCGCCTGTAGTCCCAGCTACTCGGGAGGCTGAGGCAGGAGAATGGCGTAAACCCGGCAGGCGGAGCTTGCAGTGAGCTGAGATCCGGCCACCGCACTCCAGCCTGGGCGACAGAGCGAGCCTCCGTCTCAAAAATAAATAAATAAATAAATAAATAAATAATAAAATAAAATAAAATAAATAAAATAAATAAATAAATAAGTAAAAATGGTCACTTGTTCAGAGAATGATTTCACTTGGAATTCAATTAAAAAAAAAAATAGCGTCAGAAAGCCAGCAGAGAATCAACTCATTTGACCTTGTTCCCAAAGACAGGGCAGCTTCTGATTGGCAGCTGCCACCACAAAGGCCGTGGGATGGAATTGAACGCTGGCACGTTTTGGGATCTCTTGAAGTCAGCTCAGAGTTAATATGAAACATTACCAAGGAAAACTAGGATTTTCTGTCTCGTCTGCAAAAAGCATCATCAGGTAAACTCTTATTCTTAGGAGAGAAAGTGAAGGTCCAGGTACTTTAATAATTTCCATTTAGAGATTTAGAGCTGTGGAAAAGCTTTCTCCCCAAATTAAAGAAGGCTCCAATAAAATTCGTGCCCACAGTTAGGATTACAAAGGGTCCAAATTAGACCTAGATGCTTTTTTGATAGCTTACTCTCAATGTTCTTATCTTACAGGAAATACATGAGCCCAAAATACAGATTTAATTTGATTTGTTTTTCCCACCCCTTCGCAAAGAAAATTTAAAGTGGATAATAACATTTGGCTGGAGAAGGTCTGGGGATTTTTCTTTTCTTTTATTTATTTTCCAAATTTGGCATGGATATTTTCTTTCATAACACAAAAGCATTACTATAGGATATAATATGTTATTTAACATTGCTGAGATTAGCAGTTTTGATAAAGAACTCTATTTGCATTTGCAGCTTTTCATTGAATAAAATCGGTTCTGGTCTGTATCTCAGATCATCATGCAATGCTTGCTATTTAACCACATGGCTCAATCTTGCACCTGGTGGTGAATTGTGACCAAATTTTAAAGAAATTAACCAAGAGTTTCTTTGGCAATGTGTTTAGGAGGATGTGCCTATAAAATAACGACAACAGACATGCATATCACTGTTTTTCCAGGACTGGATTAAGACTGTCAGAGAGCCGAACCTCTTAAAAAGATTATGCTGTTTGCATCCCTCTGTGATCCAAAATGCAGTAAAAATAAGAGTAAACGGTCCTCATTGCTATTACTCTTGAAGTCTACTGTTTGCCTTGCCTGAGCTTTGTCCAGGGTTAAATGGCACACATTGGAAGTCCAAGTCACACTTTGGCCACCCAGGTGCTAAAATGAGACACGAGGCATGAAGACGTTGCCGGGCACTCCGACAGCTAAGCCTGCACTGAACGAAAACACGAAACCAGAAGCAATTGATCCTGTATTTTCAATCATCTTACATGACCTAATTGGATCGACCATTTTAATGGAACTGTCTCATCAATTCAAGCAGCCAGTCAATTAAATCTAACAATCCATTTAACTGGTCTCCTCCTGCACCCACCACAACACTCCGATGATTTGAACGGATGGAATTCACAGGTTGTTTTCACATCATGTACACACGGCCTTAATGATGAAATTGGACCGGTGCCACTGCTGAGCTCATCGATTATACAGAAATCACTCCCTAATATGTGATCTCCCCACCTTCTTTCAAAATAAAATAAAATAAGAATCAAGTGCTCTGGTGGCCGAAGAATGCCTTGGCCTGCGGCTGTGAGGAATCACAGAACTGAGCCTTTAAATGTCTTAGTATGTTTAGTATGTCTAAGTCTTCTGTCTTACTATGTTAATGTCTTAGTATGGCCAGGTGCGGTGGCTCACGGCTGTAATCCCAGCACTTTGGGAGGATGAAGCGGGTGGATCACATGGTCAGGAGTTCAAGACCAGCCTGGCCAACATTGGTGAAACCCGTCTCTGCGCAAAATACAAAAATTAGCTGGGTGTGGTGGCTCACACCTGTAGTCCCAGCTACTTGGGAGGCTGAGGCGGGAGAATGGCTTGAACACAAGAGGCAGAGGTTGTGGTGAGCCGAGATAGTGCCACTGCATTCCAGCCTGGGCAACAGAGCAAGATTCCATTTAAAAAAAAAAAAAATCTTAGTACAACTTCTGCCAAAATGGACTTCAGGCAACAGACAGCCACTCAGTACATTACAGGTCTCTGCATGCATTTCCATGCGTATCTGAGCCTGTCAATGTGACCACAGGTTCCAGAGAATTCACAGCACTCTCCAGTATAAATATTCTGTCCTGTTTTCCCCATAAGTGTACCTCCTGGGTCCTCATTTTTTTTATTTCAAAACTATGGTCACTGTAGCATTCAGACCTTTAACAGCCCCCTTCTGGCTGCCTACAAAGTCTCGAGTGCCCATTAAAACGTGGTTATAGAACTCTCTCATAAATTGCCAGAGTGTGTAAATTGATACAACTTCTATAGTAGGCATTTTGGCAAAAATCTATCAAAATCACAAACACATATATCCTTTGTCCAGAAAGTCCACTTCTCAGAATTTGTCTCACAGAGAAACATATTCTCAGACTTAACGGAATAACCTAAATATAGGATTAGTTGTGGCAGCTTTGGCTGTAATAGCAGAAGATTGCATACTATGTCAATGTCCATCAAGTCACTGGTAAAATACAGTATCATAAATCCATACCACGAAATAATATACAGCCGTCAAACGAGGAAACGCTATGCATTGATATGGATGAACCCTCCAGATAGAATATCAAATGCCTAAAATGTAAGATGAAAACAATATATATAGCAAGTTTCTATTTATTTATTTTTTAAAGGAAACACTTATTGATGCATTTGCTTTTTTATGTGTCATGTAGCTCTGGAAACATGCACAGGAAATAGTGAACGCCTCAAGGGAGATCGCTGGTAGGCCAGGGGTTGGAGACTTACACGAGTGGGAGGAAGACATTTTATCATAGTCTTCTTTTTTGCTTTTGAATCTGGAAGCACATAAAGCTTTAAATATTTAAATTTTTGTGTTTTTTTCCGGTGGTTTAGCAAGTCTCCTAGGCCCCCAATATCCTCTTAGACCCCAAGTCTCCAGTCTTCTAAAGGCTTTTAATCTATCATCTCTCTCTCTCTCTCTCTCTTTCTCTCTCTCAGGTCTGGGTCTCTGATTTTCGTTTTTTTTTTCCTCTCTGGAGTCCTCCTTTCTCTCAGGCCCTTTTGTGTCCATGACAAGGGGACAACTTGCCTGTCTAAAACACTTGAGCAACTGTCACTCACCTCACTCAGCTAAGGTGCTCATGACCCCTCTGTGTCCAAGGCCTGATAGGGACAGTGAGGGGACCCCAGAGCCAGGCTTCACCTATCACAGACCCTTAGGTGCTGGAAAGAACAGGCAGCTCCTCAGCTGTGTGTAGCAGACAAAGGGGAGGTTCAGTGTTTCCAGCTGTGCACGGCAGCCCTATCACTCGAAGCCTGTGTTCTCTTTATTCTTCTTTGTTTTTTTCTTTGTTTTTTTTTTTTTAAGACAGAGTTTCACTCTTGTTACCCAGGCTGGAGTACAATGGCACAATCTCGGCTCACCGCAACCTCTGCCTCCCGGGTTCAAGTGATTCTCCTGCCTCAGCCTCCAGAGTAGCTGACATTACAGGCGCACACCACCACACCTAGTTAACTTTGTATTTTTTATAGAGACAGGGTTTCTCCATGTTGGTCAGGCTGGTCTTGAACTCCTGACCTCAAGTGATCTACCTGCCTCGGCCTCCCAAAGTGCTGGGATGAAAGGCGTGAGCCACAGTGCCCGGCTGTGTTCTCCTCTTTCTGACTTCTGGAATGGTCTCAGAACTGAAGCCCAGGACAAGAGCATTTCAGGGTTTTATTGAGGAACGTGTAGGGTAAGGCCTGAGGATCTTCCCACCTCCTCTTTCTTATAGCTCAAAAAACTAATTTTCTTTCTTACTAAAAATATACTTAGTGATAGGATACATTCTTGCTGAGTAATAACCCCACTCTGTCTCATTCAATTAAAACAATAATGTGTTTTATTCATTCATTTATTCATTTATTTAGGCAAAATATCATGCAACAGCTAGTTATTTGGCAGAGAAAAAAACTGAAACTGACTCTCTTAAGTCCGGCAGCTGTGTAGACAATCTTAAGAACAATAGGTGGCCGAGGTAACTTTGGGAATATGTCTCTGGCATTTGACAAAATTCCCTGTACCTTTCCATCTCCTATTCCAAATATCAGTGATAAAGCCTACTACCCTTCATAGAGCCTTCCTTCAAGAATGCACATACCAGTCAGACACAGTGGCTCACGCCTGTAATCCCAGCGGTTTGGGAGGCTGAGGCGGGTGGATCATCTGAGGTCAGGAGTTCAGGACCAGCCTGACCAACATAGTGAAACCACGTCTCTACTAAAAATACAAAAAGTTAGCCGGGTGTAGTGGCACGCGCTTGTGGTCCCAACTACTCGGGAGGCTGAGGCTGGAGAATCGCCTGAACTCGGGAGGTGGAGGTTGCAGTGAACCGAGATCGTGCCACTGTATTCCAGCATGGGCACTCCAGCATGGGCAACAGAGGGAGACTTGTATCAAAAAAAAAAAAAAAAAAGAATGCACATATCTGCTTTATCACAAATACATAATATCTAAAATCATCCCATTCATTCATTCAACAAATATTTATTGAAATGCCATCAGCGCCAAGTGCTGCAGAAATAACAGCAAACATGGGGAGAGAGTCATAAACACGTAAATCATAATTACACGGAGAAACGTCTATGAAGAAAAATGAAACACATGCTTCTGAGTGATGAGTACCAGCATTTTCTCCTTTCTGCCTTGGAAAATACAAAAGGAAGAGAAGAAAACTAAGCCGCTGGCCATTCGATGACATCCAAATAAACCACACTGAACCAAATGCCTGGTAAAGTCCTGGGTGCGAAAGTTTCAGTTTCCAGCAACACAGACTATTTCCGTGAAATGACAGGTTAATTCTGCTAACAATCGAGTTTGAAATGGACAATGGCTGTCAGTGGTCCAGGACAGACCTTTAGAGATTAATAAAATAAATAAAAATCCCTACCAGTCTGAAGATAAATATTCTTCCAGATTTCAAAATATGCTAAACCTAGACAGCCAGGAATACGGCAAGAAGGACAACAGGAATGAACGGAAGCCCTTCGCACAGAAACGGAAACCTGGGAAGTTGAGAAGGAGTGGTGTTATTAAAGCAAGCCTCCAAAGTCATTGCTGGTAAAAATAAACAAATAAATAAATAGCTTGGTTTACAAAGAGAAGTAAAAGGTTGATGTTGTGTCCAGTGATCTATCCCGAGGTTAGGTGGAAGGTACAGAATATAAAAAGGTGACTGCTTATCCCATACTACACACAGCAGTATCAGAATAGCAACATCGCACTCTAACAGTTGATATAATTTATGAGAGTTGTTTAAAAAAAAATGCTTTCAGGCCAGGCACAGTGGCTTACACCTGTAATCCCAGCACTTTCGGAGGCCAAGGTGGGAGGATCACTTGGGGCCAGGAGTTTGAGACCTGCCTGGGCAACATAGCAACATCCAGTCTCTACAAAAAAAAAAAAAAAAAATTAGCTCAGTGCGGTGGCATGCACCTGTAGTCCCAGCTATTTGGGAGGCTGAGTTAGGAGGATTGCTTAAGTCCAGGAGTTCCAGGTTACAGTAAGTTATGAGGCCACCATTGCACTCCAGCCTGGGCAACACGTTGTCTCAAAAACCAAACAAAATAATGTTTTCATATGCTCTCCCATTTCCCCCTATTTTTGTGGTCATCCCATATCTGCATTGTCAGATTGTATAACCATCATATGCACTGTCCTGCCTCCGGTTTAGCCCTCATTTAATCTTAGCTCTAGAGTAACTATCAACCCCAGTCCTGTGTGACTGTCCTCTAGCCATTTTGCTTGTCTACAGCTAGTCCTTTAGGAGAATCTTCAGGAAGGGGCTGTCTGAAAGATGTTACTCTACTTTTTTCTGGCATAAAACATCGTTGTCGAAAATCTGATGATAATCGAATTCACTTTCTGGGTCAGGTTCTTGCTCAAAGGATTTCTTTTCTTTTTTGTAAGCCCCCAAATGTTGCTAGAATATGTCTCAGTGTTGGTCATTCTGGGTTAATATTCTCAGGAATATGATAATTTTCAAAATGTAGTTTTTGTATTTCAGGAAAATTGTCTTGAGTTAGAGTTCTTAGTTCTATGCCATTGCTTTGCTTCTTTGCGGGGGACCACTATTGTGTTAGCTACCATCCTCTCAGCCCCTGTGTCTTGGACTTCCCAGCACAGTCTCCATCCTCTCTCTCTCGCTCTTCCGGGCACGGATGTAGCACTTACTGACTGGACTGTGGCACTCACTCCTCCATTTTTTCTCTCATTCCCTGCTTTTTCTTTACTTCATGCACTTTTTTCTCCTCTCCCTAAAAAAGACCACAAATCCTTAAGAGCCGGCACATTGCCTTATTCATCGTTTCCGTATTTCCAAAACTGTTCTCACCCACCGCAGCTCTGAGTTCCTTGTAGATATTCATCAAATTTCTTGTAATTGAATCAAATAACCTCTGTGCCCTGAGACCCCTCTGAGTGGCTCCCAGGGGACCGCAATAATCTGCCTCTTGCAGGAAAGTAGAGAACGTGATAGGGATCTGAAAGCAGAAAACGCCTTTAAATTTTCAGTAGGTGGTTGGGAGCCCGCTCACCGGCTGTCCCGTCCCTGTAGGCCTTACCTAATCCGCTGTCATAATCCTGGATGAAATGCATAGGCTTATTCTGCTAAATCTGATTGCTTGGTTTAAAAAGTAATGCATAGCTTCATATATCACTATAACAAGGAGGAAAGGCCATTAAAATGTTTACCTTATACTTGCTGGGCATGTGGTCATTTGGGTGTGATCCACTTTGCCTGCCTTACACACTTGCTTTGTTTAATAATATTTTTCTTAAAACAGAGCTATTCCTGATTCTGTTTTTGGTAAAGGAAATAATTTTCATGTACTATGTTGAAGGCAGTCTCTTATTTTGTGTTTGACTAACATTCCATTGATGTATTCCAGACAATTAAAGTGATCTCCAAGGTAATGGAGTAGCTTTTTACCTACTAGGTTTAAATAATTTTAACCTTTTCTCATTACGAATAAAATCAGATTTGGTACAATCATTCTCTTCCAAAATCATGTGTAGATTAGAAGAGAGTTTTCAAATGTTCCGACTTGCAAAGCTCCCAAAAATATTTCCAAAAAACATGTATCAAAAAACTTTTATCAGAGGTTTATATTACCACAAAGAATATTACTTCTACTGCTTTCTATTTTATTACTAATTTTTAGGTAAAAGTGTTATATTATTTTTTAAAGGTTTTTTCTTCAACAGGCCAGTCTAATAGATACTCAGCCATCTGTGGAGAGATGAGGAATCTCAGGATAGGCTTATTAAGCTCCAAAGAGTCTGGAATTGGACTCCCTGAATTCAAACCCTGCTCCTTCACTTCTCGGTTCTGTGATTTTAAAAAATTATATAACCCTTCTCTCTTCTGTTTCTTCACTTGTTAAAATAGCACTAAGAAGAGGCACCTCATAGCATTTTTTTTTTTTTTTTTTTTTTTGAGACGGAGTCTGGCTCTGTCGCCCAAGCTGGAGTGCAGTGGCGCGATCTCGGCTCACTGCAAGCTCCGCCTCCCAGGTTCACGCCGTTCTCCTGCCTCAGCCTCCCGAGTAGCTGGGACTACAGGCGCCCGCCACCACGCCTGGCTAGTTATTTTTTTGTATTTTTGGTAGAGACGGGATTTCACCGTGTTAGCCAGGATGGTCTCGACCTACTGATCTCGTGATCCGCCCACCTCGGCCTCCCAAAGTGCTGGGATTACAGGCGTGAGCCACCGCGCCCGGCCCCAACACCTCATAGCATTTTTGTAAAATGAGATGAACTGACACACTCAATAAACGTGTGTCTGGCGCAAAGCAGATCATAAGTGGAAGTCAGAAGCTCCTGCCACAGGTCCTCCCTCTTCTACACAGGCAGCCTTCCACGTCTGTACAGCATCTTCTGAAATCCTTTGAGTGTTCGATTGTTTTAGACTTTCTTGATAGTCTAAATTAATTTTAATGAAGAATTGGAATGCTGGCCAGGCGTGGTGGCTCACGCCTATAATCCCAGCGCTTTGGTAGGCTTAGGTGGCTGGATGACCTGAGGTCAGGAGTTGGAGACCAGCCTGACCAACATAGTGAAACCCCGTCTCTACTATAAATACAAAAAAATTAGCCGGGCATGGTGACGGGTACCTGTAATCGCAGCTACTAGGGAGGCTGAGGCAGAAGAATCACTTGAACCCAGGAGACGGGGGTTGCAGTGAGCCAAGATCATACCATTGCACTCCAGCCTGGGCAACAAGAGTGAAACTGTCTCGAAAAACAAAAGAGTTGGCATGCCACCGACACAATGCTTCGGGTTGTGGTGCTTATACTACCCTCGAATTTCTACCAAGACAAACCTAACGCTGCAACATTCTATCAGAACAAGAACAGTTGTTCCAAACTGGCCATTGAAATGAGGAGTCCTTCAGTCTTAGAGGAAGGGTAAAGACAATAAACTGTCGGTGATTTTAAAACCCTCCTGGTCCAGGATATTGTGCTTCTTGCCACAAAATGGCAAGAAAATACATGCCTGAAATTCTGGTTTTGTTCTTCTTTAAATAGATAGACGCTCACTGACAACCTCATTAATAGTGATGCTGTGCCATTTCTTCTGAAAACTCATTTAGACAAATTATCCCTCTCAAAAGCAATAACACTGTTTAGACATCCCCTTTCCTGACCAAATTTGCTCAGGAATGTGAAAATCCTGATGTTATCCATTTGAAACACACTAATCGAACCATCCTGGTGCTGGCTCATAAAAGCAGGCTATTAAAATCAGTGGGCCCGTTATGCTAAGTACAATAAGCCAGTCACAAAAAGACAAATATTGGGTGATTCCACTCATATGAGGTACCTAGAGTAGAGGCAAAAACTAGAATAGAAATTACCAGGGGCTGGGAGGTGTTTAATGGGTATAGAGCTTCAGTTTTGCAAGATGAAGAAGTTTTGGAGAAGGATGGTGGTAATAGTTACACAACAACGTGAATGTACTTAACACAACTGAACTGTACCCTTAAAAGTGGCTGAGATGATAAATTCTCTGTTATATGTATTTTCCTACAATCAAAAATAATATTAATAAGAATATTAGAGGACCATAATCAACCCTACCCTCTTTCTACACATTTGATACACAACCAAATGGTCGAGTCAGAAAATGTTAGAGGGGCTGGGCGCGGTGGCTCATGCCTGTAATCCCAGCACTTTGGGAGGTTGAGGCGGGTGGATCACTTTGAGCTCAAAAGTTCGAGACTACCCTGGCCAACATGGTGAAACCCCATCTCTACTAAAAATACAAAAATTTGCCAGGTATGGTGGTGCAGGCCTATAATCCCAGCTACTCAGGAGGTTGAGGCATGAGAATTGCCTGAACCTGGGAGGCAGAGGCTGCAATGAGCCTAGATCGTGCCACTGCACTCCTCCAGTCTGAATGGCAGAGTGGGACTCTGTCTCCAAAAAAAAAAAAAAGAAAGAAAGAAAGAAAGGGCCAGGCAGAGTAGCTCATGCATGTAATTCCAGCACTTTGAGAGGTTAAAGCAGGTGGATTGCTTGAGGCCAGGAGTTTGAGACCAGCCTGAGTAACATGGCAAAACTTCGTCTCTACAAACAATTCAAAAATTAGCTGGGCGTGATGGCACGTGCTGTAGTCCCAGCTACTTGGGAAGCTGAGATGGGAGGATTGCATGAGCCTAGGGAAGCTGAGTATGCAATGAGCTGAGATCATGCCAGTGTACTCCAGCCTGGGTGACAAAGAGACCCTGTCTCAAATTAAAAAAAAGAAAAAAGAATGATACATGCAGAATTTTTATAACAAGTAACTCTTGACTTTGGTTAAAATAAATTTTGAGACCGGGCATGGTGGCTCATGCCTGTAATCCCAGCACTTTGGGAAGCCAAGGTGGGCGGATCACAAGGTCAGGAGTTTGAGACCAGCCTGGCCAATATGGTGAAACCCTTTCTCTACTAAAAATACAAAAACAAAAAAAAAATAGCTGAGTGTGGTGGCACATGCCTGTTATCCCAGCTACTCGGGAGGCTGAGGGAGGAGAACTGCTTGAACCTGGGAGGCAAAAGCTGTAGTGAGCCAAGATCACTCCATTGCACTCCAGCCTGGGCAACAGAGTGAGATTCCATCTCAAAAAAATAAATACAAAAATAAATTTTGATATAGCCATATGATTCAATGTAAAGCCTTTTCTTAAAAAGTATCTTCATGAGAATGTTTAATGGCAGGGAAGATATTTATCCCATATCATTATACAAACAAAGCAGGTTACATAATAATTTGTTTAATAGGATTTTATTTTTAAAAGGTAAATATGTAGATAAATAGATATAGGTAGTTGTCTAGAAGCACAGGTAGTGTATTATTAAATATAGCTATTTCATCGGTGATGAGATTACTGCTGATTTTTATTGTCATATGTTTGCTTCAGTGAATTTTCATTTATAGATCTGTGTTATTTTCGAATAGCGAAAATAAGTTTTCTTAACCAATAAGATATATACTATACATATGTGTTTAGTATGTGTATGAATTTTCAGCCAAGCAGCATTGTATTTACACAGTGGTTCTCAAATGACAGCCCACAGACCCTGGCCATCCCCAAGGCAACTTGCAGGAAGTCTGTGAAATCCAAACTACTCTCAAAATAGATTTTTCCTACCCCCGTAGATATCATTATTACCTAAAAAACTACAAATTATCGTGATTAGGACTTGAGTAAGTGATAGACACATTCTTGAAAATGAACAAAGTGAGACTGTCACTTCAAGGAAAACAATTGGCAGCATTTGTTGCTAATTATTAAATACATGCTTTCAAGTGAAAACCAGAATTGTATCAGCCACCATGAACTTAACAGCTTGCTATGCTTTGAAGATTTTTCTGATGATATGAGGGGCAATGGATGTGATCGTTTTATATTATATTAAAGATGAACTGTTACTTGGAAAAGCTACATAATTCAGCGAACCAGTCTTTTCCAAATGGCCCATACAAACTGAAGAATCACGTGAGGGTTAAAGATTTACTCAATGTGCAAGGCAGACCAATGAATTTCAATGTAACGGGTCACAAAAGTTCATTAATATGGTTTCAGATTCCACCTTGTAACTAACCTTTAAGAAACTACTACTTAATGGTATGGCAATCACTCAAAAAATTAAAAATAGAATTACCACACAATCTTAGTAATTCTGCTTCTGGGTATATAACCAAAAGAAGTAAAAGCAGGGACTCAATCAGGCATTTGTGCAACTATCTTCATAGCAGCAATATTCACAATAACCAAAAAGTGGATGCAATCCGAGTGTCCTTGAAGGAACAGATGAACGAACGAATGAATGAATGAATGAATGAATGAATGAATGAATGAATAAAATGTGGTATACATATGTAATTGGGATATTATTCAGCCTGAAAAAGGAAGGAAATTTGGACCCATTCTACAACATGGATGAACCTTGAAGACATGCTAAGTGAAATAAGCCACAAAAAGATAAATACTGTATGATTCCACTCATATGAAGTGCACAGAGCAGTCAAATTCATAGAAACAGAAAGTAGAATGGAAATTGCCAGGACCTGGGGGAAGTCAGGACTGGAGAGGTATTGTTTAATGGATGCAGAGTTTCAGTTTCGCAAGATGAAAAGAGTTCTGGAGAAGATGGTGATGGTTGACAGTGATGTTAATGTTCACTTAAAAATGGTGAAGAGCCGGGCACGGTGGCTCAAGCCTGTAATCCCAGCACTTTGGGAGGCCGAGACGGGCGGATACGAGGTCAGGAGATAGAGACCATCCTGGCTAACATGGTGAAACCCCGTCTCTACTAAAAATACAAAAAATTATCCGGGGGAGGTGGCAGGGGCCTGTAGTCCCAGCTACTCAGGAGGCTGAGGCAGGAGAATGGTGAGAACCCGGGAGGCAGAGCTTGCAGTGAGCCGAGATCGCGCCACTGCACTCCAGCCTGGGTGACAGAGTGAGACTCTGTCTCAAAAAAAACAAAAAAAAGAAAAATATACACGATTATCTAAAAGGCTATTAAAATACTCTTCCTCTTTCCAACCATATATTTGTGTGAGGCCAGATTCTCTTCATATGCTTCCACCAAACAAAATATTACAACAAATTACATGCAGAATCAGATAAAAAAATTCAGCTGTCTTCTATCTACCAAGCCAGACACAAAACAGATTTGCAAAAAGTTAAAGCAATGCCACTCTTCCTGATATATAGTCTTTTCTTTGAGAAAATATATTTTCCATAATATGTTCTTATGTTAATATATAGTGGTTTTATTATTTTTAAATGGATTAATAATAATTTTTAACATGCTTCTCAGTTCTAACGTCTAAAATATGATTAATATCAGTAGATATAGCCCACATAAACAATAGCACTTGGTGGGTTTCAGTACTTTTTAAGAGTGAAAAGTGTCCTGAGACCAAAAAGAATCTCTGATTTGGCACGTAGTAAACCCTCAATAAACATTTGTTAAATGACTTTCCTCTTTCCCCTTCCTCACTGGGAGTGCACCCTACAGGATAGGAGGTCAGACCTTCTCAGTCTCCATGCTAATCAATGTATTACGTTTCTCAAAAAATCTGCAGGAGATTTGTCTCACGCCCTGGGTACCCTCCCAGCAGCACGCGCTGGGAATCTTGCACTGTCCTGTTTGTCAAAAGTGCAGATCCTACTCTCTTAATAACCATTTGCCAAAAGTGTTGTCAAACAACTAACTGCACATAATTGAGCTTCTGAAAGAATATGCCCTCTGGTGAGTTTAAAAGAAATGTTACAAATTAAGATAATAGATGATTATGTGAGACATACATCAAAATTGTCAGAAGGCTGCTATCTCAAAAATTACAAACTTGGCAAACGGATATATGTGGTTCCATGACTGTCCACGGAGCTTTCTCTCTTGATTATTTTATCCAGGCATTTGCTGCCTCAGAAGTTGTTGTAATTCATATTGCCTTTCATCATAAGCCTGGATTTGTACAAAGGAGTGATTAATTAAAAAAAAAAAATCTCATTACTTGAGATACATTCCTGAAGTTTGTAACAAAAACCACCAAAACAGATGGAAGGGCTGGAGACCCAGCTGCCAGAGGAACTGCATTCCTGTCTCTTTTGATCAATGAAATTGATGGGATGATCATTAGTGGGGGAGTAAATAATAAGGACTCTCCTGGCTGAATCTTGGATATCTCTGTGAGTGCAATGCTGAGCTTTCCTAGCAATGTAGGACACCAACGCACCTTTTGCAGCACACATTCTTGATGCTCTGCTCATGGGCCAGAATAGCTTCTGCCAATCTGCACCCTGGCTCTTCTCCTTTGGGTTCTGTCTGACCACTGGAGGCCACTCAGGCAAAGTGGGGACAAGCCTGGGAGGTAATGCCTCTTGGGAAAATCCCTCCACCAATAGCTTGCAACAGCTGAGAGACGAATGACTCAGCTCCCTTTCCCCTTGGATGGCATAATTCTGGAATTTGCTCTACACATTCTCTGGGGGTTCCCCAGAGATACTGAGCCTAGTTGGTCACAGGGGCCATCTGCTCAATAATGCATATTTTATTGGCTTCCTTCGACATTTCAATTTCCTACTTTCCTTCTGGTGTTTCCCAGGATCGCCTCCCAAATAAACTGCTTGTACTAAAATCTTTGTCTCAGGGACTGCTTCTGGAAAACCCAAGCTACGACTTGATTTTACATGTCAAAAGTCGAACCTTCAATTACCCTTTTTAAAGATTTTGTCGGCTCCCTGCTCTCTTACAAACTGAGGATCCTGCTCCCAGCACCCTCTGCGCTTTCTCTTTGGGGGAACCCAACTCTTCCTATAACATAGTATAGCCTGACAAGAAGCAATAAAGCTCTTTTTTTTTTTTTTCCTCAATATCAGGGCACTGCCTTTGCAGAGGGTCCACATTTTCACTGTCCCCCGACTACCTGCCAGCTGCATTCCATTTTCAGCACCTATAGGGTCCCCAGGCAGAACCCAAGGAAGAATGGTTCTCACCAGGGTGAAAGAGGAGAAAACGCAGCTGGGCCAGGCTGCAGGCAGCTGCCTCCACGCCAGCAGCCCCCCGCCTGGCTGGGTGGTCACATTCCTGCCCTGCTTCTCCACACGGCCACTCTCCTGGTCACCGAGTATTTGCATGGGCTTTGCCCCCGGTTATCTCTGTCCCTTGATCTCCGTTTGCTTTTCCGGCCTCTGACCCCTCTGTTGGCCAAAACTTCAAGTGTTATCATGCTCTTTTGTCCTAGTCACTCCTCTGTCCTGGCGGCCTCAACTGACCGTCAACAGCACAGGCACAGAGTGGGAGGGGGTGAGGGAGAGAATTTCATTTGGTCCATTGAGTGGTTAAAAGAAAAAAGGTTGCTTTTATTATTTTGTTTCTTTCTTTTTAAGCAAGTAACTTGTTTAACTTGCATTGACCAACCATTTGACCTAATCGACTCTTCAGTTCCAATGGTCAGGCTGATAGAAGTAGGTAAATAGATGAGAAAGAGCCCAGCAGTTCAAGGCCTCCTGGCTTTCCCTCCTACTTCCGATTTGAAAGTAAGAGAAACTGCAATGAAAAAACCAAGTTTCTAAGCTCGTGGAAGGGAGGGTGGCCTGGCACTGTTTACTTCATGAGAGAGTCGTGGTTGAGAAAACAGAAATTCTCATGCCGATTGAAGTTTTAAAAACGTTCTGTAGAAAACAAAGCATTCTAACATTTTCATTTAGAAAACAAAAATAAATTCCTCCCTAAGGCATCCATGCTTTGGTTCGTAGATTAGGCCTTCAAAAATTACCTCATCAAGAATATAAACACGTCATTCTGAACGAAATGATGCCAATTCAAATTCCTGGTTAAAAACATTAGCTAGGCATGATGGCTTATGATGGTAGTCAGGAGAGTGAGGCAGGAAATCCTGACCCCAGCAGTTCGAGACTATAGCAAACTATAATGGTACCTGTGAACAGCACTCCATAGCCAGTGGCAACATAGAGAGACGTCATCCCTAAAAATAACATAAAATAATAACAAAGAAAATCCTACCTACACTAAGAGTGAAAGGCAAGGCCGGGTGCGGTGTCTCAAGCCTGTAATCCCAGCACTTTGGGAGGCCGAGACGGGTGGATCACGAGGTCAGGAGATCGAGACCATCCTGGCTAACATGGTGAAACCCCGTCTCTACTTAAAAAAATACAAAAAACTAGCCAGGCGTGGTGGCGGGCGCCTGTAGTCCCAGCTACAGGAGGCTGAGGCAGGAGAATGGCATAAACCCGGGGGGCGGAGCTTGCAGTGAGCTGAGATCCGGCCACTGCACTCCAGCCCGGGCGACAGAACCAAACTCCGTCTCAAAAAAAAAAAAAAAAAAAAAGAGTGAAAGGCAAAAAATGAGGGCATGGTTAGCATTTCATTGATCCCCCTGACACACACACACACATACATGTACACATATGTACATGCTTTCCGTGTATACTCACAAACAAGGTTCATATTGTCAGTGATCTATAAAAAAATGAGGGACTTGCCAAAAAGAAAAGAAACAGAAAATACTTGACAATTAGAATATTTTGGCTGGGTATGGGGAGCCACGCCTGTAATCCCAGCACTTCGGGAGGCCGAGGTGGGATCACCTGAGGTCAGGAGTTCAAGACCAGCCTGGCCAACATGGTGAAACCCCGTCTCTACCAAAATTACAAAAATTAGCCAGGGATGCTGGTAATCCCAACTGCTCGGGAGGCTGAGACAAGAGAATCGCTTGAGCCCGGGAGGCAGAGGTTGCAATGAGCAGAGATCGAGCCACTGTACTCCAGCCTGGGCAACAGAACGAGACTCTGTCTCAAAAAAAAAAAAAAAAAAAAGAAAGAAAAAGAAAAAAAATGGAGGACATGGCTAGCATTTCATTGATCCCCCCAATACACACACATATATGTACACATATGTACCTGCTCCCCATATATACTCACAAACAAGGTCCACATGTCAGTGACCATAAAAAAAAAAAAAAAAAAAAAAAAAAAAAAAAAATCAGGGACTTGCCAAAAAGAAAAGAAAGAGAAAATACTCGAAAATTATAATATCTTGGCTGGGCACGGTGGCTCGCGCCTGTAATCCCAGCACTTTGGAAAGCTGAGGTGGGTGGATCACCTGAGGTCGGGAGTTTGAGACCAGCCTGGCCAACATGGAGAAATACCGTCTCCACTAAAAATTATACAAATATTAGCTGGGTGTGGTGGCACATGCCTCTAATCCCAGCTGTCAGGAGGCTGAGACAGGAGAATCACTTAAACCCGGGAGGCAGAGGTTGCAGTGAGTTGAGATCATGCCACTGTATTCCAGCCTGGGCGGCAGAGTGAAACTCTGTCTCAAAAAGAAAAAAAAAGAAAAAGAAAATTATAGTATCTTTTAGTTACATCTATATAAAAACATTGGCATTCTATCTGATGGGATAGGGCTCAGGCAATATTTTTCATTCTCTGTTTTCCCAATAATGAAAATAAAAGCATTTAAAAACCCTGAACATAAAACCAGATTGATTGTTTTAACAAAAAGATTAATCAATAGAACCCAAATGTTCAAGTAATTTTTTTAAAAATTTGTATACTTACTTCATTTTTTCTGAAAAGTAATTTGATAACACTTATTAAAACCCTTAAAAATTTTATTCTGTTTGACCTAGAAATTGGAATTTTATAAATCTATACCAAAAAATTTTCTAAAATTCAGACCCAGATTTATGCTCAAGATACCACTGAAGTACTGATTATAATTACATGAACCTGGAAGCAATTTACATTCTAATAATAGAATTGGACATAAAAGCAAATTATGGTATATTCATGCTATAGAGTATACCATATTCTATATTTGCTCATCAAAAGTATCATAAAAATTATAATCCTTTAAAAATAATATCAACTAAAAATAAGATGTAAACCTGTATGTTTGGTGTAATTTTGACTATAAGAAGTATATATACATATGCATGTATGTGTACACAAATACATACATGTTTCTGACATTTACAGGAGGTATATATGTGTGTGTGTGTGTGTGTATGATTTTGCAAGAGACAGATTATTATTCTTACATTTAGTAAATACATATTATTTCTAAATGCATCCATGTGTAAACCACTCCATCATACCTGCTCAATCATTTCAATCAGAACAATCCAGCCACGCTCTCAGGCTGCCAGGACCTCCCAAAGGTTCTAGAATGAGATTGTCACCTGGTACTCTATATTCTTGGATAATCAGGATGAGCACAAAAATTTATAGGAATTAATCACAACACCAATTTGAGAATTGTACAAATTAAGACTTCAATTATTTTGAATTAGAAATAATCTCAATCTCCAGACTTGGTCAGACTCCCCTTAATGCACATACCTTGGACATCTCCTATATGACATTTATCACAATAAGACACTCACATGCGCTTCTTTGTTTAGAGCCTGTCTTCCCTCATGCATGAGAGCAGAGGTGGTATCTGTTTTGTGCCTCCCTCTATCCCTAGCATCAGCACCACATATGGGATAGCAGATGCCAGCACTGCCCAGCTCCGTGTCATCATGCCCCACCTTTGGGTTGACCTGCGGTGAAGGAGGACAGGTGCCAGCAAACCGATGGCGTCCTACCTCACGTCTCTGCTTCTTTCTATTTAGGAGTTTGCTAGAGATATGCAAACACATCAATGTCTCCAGGGGTTCATCTCAACCAATGAGGGGCAGGAGGAGACGCCCAACCCCACCCCTATCCTCTTCATGGACCATTCTCAGACGCTCCACATGTTTTCTCAGAGTGTCCACAGCAGGATGGAGCCCTCCTCCTTAACACGACCTTCGTGGGCTCTCTGCCTTTCCTTGCCTCACTTTTCTCCTCTCTCATTCCTGCATCCTGGGGTGATCTCACAAATAAACTACCTGAACCCCCATTCCTTTCCTCAGACTCCTCTTAGAGGTAAGCCCCGCTGAGACCTGTGGTTCCTAGTAGGTTTTTGATCAATATCCTTTGAACAGGTGGATGAGTGACTAAATTCTCACTGTGCCTCGTCTGGGGCTAACAGCATGTAGTGAACCCTCTTCTCATAAATAGTATGAAATTATTGCAATAAAGAAGTCTATGAGAGGAATCAATAAAACCAAATTTGATGGCAAACTTACGTCTTCTGAGTTTTATAAAACAATTAGGTGCTATTAACAAGTTGTTTGCATGGCTAAATAAAGCAGGTCTCTGAAAATCTATGCCTTTGTATCATGGCCATATTTTTCAGTTAAAGGAAACCCTCATTGCATCCGGGGAGAAAGCTACCATTTTTGAAGGGGTCCAGTAGTCATAGACTCCCTCATTTCTGAGAAAATAAAGGTCATGGATTAAACTAGATTTAGGGTAGAAACCAAATAGTTCATTTTTTTACTAGTTACACATCATTAGGAAAATATTCTCAGCTTCACTGTTCCTGAGCCTCCTCGATTTTCCTGATGGCTCCTTTCAACATCTGGGAACAGCTGGACGAGCTCGCTGTGCTGCCGTCAGTCCTTGTATGGCCCAGTGTAAACAATCATCAGGACACTGATTAATTTCTCAAGACTTTAAAATAATTAAGGTAACAATCATCCCTCACCCACACACTCCCCCATTTTTACAACCATTTAGGAGGGAGGTGGCAGAGGGCAACCATAACATTCAGCCCAGAGTTCCCATTACTGCCCTGTAGCTTGTAGTAACGTGCACTCTTGACAGTCATCAGGGGAAAAGGTCCTCTGGCCTCCTGCACCTCTAAGGGAGGAGTAAAACCGTTAGCCCCATGTAAACCCTGGAGAGTTGCTCACCCCAATCAGTGTGAGGCACTTCTGCCTCTACTTTGTGAATTGGGAGAGGTCAGTATGACTGTGAGTTTCTCCTTAGGGGGAGAATTTACAGTGTGAACCCGTACAAAAGAATATTTAAGAGTGCACACCCAAAAGAATTGAAAGCAAGGTCCCAAATAATGACGTGCCCATGTTCATAGCGGCAATATGCACAGTAGCCAAAGGTGGAAGCACTGCAGATGTCCATCAATGAATGAATAAACGAAACGTGGCATATGGATGGAGGGAATGTTTACCAGCTTTACAAAGGAAAAAGGCCAGGGGCAGGGGCTCAGGCCTGGAATCCCAGCACTTTGGGAGGCTGAGGCAGAAGGATAGCTTAAGCCCGGGAGTTCAGACCAGCCTGGGCAACATAGTGAGACCCCGTATCAACAAAAAAATAAAAATAAAAATAAATAGTTGGACATGGTGGTTCACACCTGTAGTCCCAGCTACTCAGGGGCTGAGGTGAGAGGATTCCTTGAGCCCAGGAGGTTGCGGCTGCAGTAAGCCGTGATCATACCACTGCACCCCAGCCTGGGTGATAAAGTGAGACACTGTCTCAAAAAAAAAAAAAAAAAAAGAAGAAGAAGAAGAAGCTGTTCAAGATTTGTGGGACAGAATGCAGGTCCAGGGCCTACAGAAAGCAATGATGGATCCCTGAGCATCAAGAATGCATTCACGTTTTTCCTTGGTTCTTTGAGACCCTCCCTGAAATCCCCCCACCAGTTATGCCCTGGTTTCTTGTTTCTCCTCTGGATTCAATTCCACTTTGCAAGCATAGTCTTCCTGACCTCGCCAAGCCACCTGCCTGCTCCTACTCATGGTAGAGCGCTGACTGCTCCACTGCTTGGCCCTCATCCTCTGGGCCTCTTGCTTGACTGTTGATTATGTATGCACTGTGGCCTTGCCCTCACTGTTGTACTGAGTATTAATTTCTGGTAGTATGACTGCATTGTAGTGGAAGGTTGATATGGTTAGGCTTTGTGTCCCCACCCAAATCTCATCTTGAATTGTAAACACCATAATCCCCATGTGTCAAGGGAGAGGCCAAGTGGAGGTAATTGAATCGTGGGAGTGATTCCCCAATGCTGTTTTTGTGATCATGAGTGAGTTCTCACAAGATCTGATGGTTTTATATGGGGCCCTTCCCCCTTCACTTGGCAATTCTCCTCCCTGCTGCTTTGTGAAGAAGGTGCATTGCTTCCCCCTCACCTTCCACCATGATTGTAAATTTCCTGAGGCCTCCCCAGCCACGCTGAACTATGAATCAATTAAACCTCTGTCCTTTGTAAATTACTGAGTCTCTGGCAATTCTTCATAGCAGTATGAAAAAGGACTAATACAAAAGGTCTCTAGACAAAGAATCAAGAGACCTGTGTTTCAGCAGCTCTGACTTCATGTCCGCTCCACTGCCCTTCTTCCCACATCTCTAGACCTCGGTTCCTCCATCTGCAAAGTCGAGGGGCAGGCTTATGGGATCTCCAAGGGCTTTTCAAGTTCTAACATCCTATCCTCTTGTTGACCTGTTCCTCCAAGGAGTACACAAATACCTGAGTGGATGACCAGGAGCATGTGCCACTCTATAACCCCCCGGAGATTCCCATATGGTTGGCACCAACTAGTTGATTGATGGGCTAAAGTTTACTTACAGAGCCGATGAAAGCACATTCAAGGACTTTCAAATGAAGGTAATGTTACAGGTGTGACTTATGAAAGGGCAGGACTTGGGTTGTGGCTACACAGTGCTCCAGCTCAGCCCATTCAAACTCCCCAGTTCAGGAAAAAATCTAATGTTCTTATTAAATTCCAAAGAAATTCCACCAATCAATACTGTGGTTTCATTTAGTGAATTCACAGGGGCTATGGGGGATGGGGAATTAGTGAATGAGTCATTTGATGCAATAGAGATCACATAGCTAGTTGGTTTGATGCAATTGTCTTCTCTTATTGTAGATATTCATAATGGCATCATGAATATTCCAAACCCAGTTAATTTTAGAATGCATTAAGGTATAACTGAAAACACAAAGGGATTATTGGCTTGACCAATTGTCTTTGACGGTAGAGATTTGAAGCAAATCTGGAAAATAAGCTACTATGGTTTGAATATGTATCTGCTCCAAAACTCATGTTGAAATTTAATTCCCAATGTAACAATATTGAGAGGTGGAGCCTTTAAGAGATGAGTGGGTCACGAGGACTCTACTCCCATACATAGATTAATTCATTCACGAATTGATGGATTAATAGGCTAATGGATTGATGGGTTATCATGGGAGTGGGACTGTGGACTTTACAAGAAGAGGAAGAGAGACCTGAGCTGGCCTGCTTAGCCCAGTCACTGTGTGATGCCCTGCACCTCCTCGGAACTCTGCAGAGTCCCCACCAGCAAGAAAACAAACCCTCACCTGATGCAGCCCTTGATCTTGGATGTCTCAGTCTCCATAACTATGCAAAATAAATTCCTTTTCTTTATAAAAAACCCAATTTCAGGTATTCTGTTTTAAGCAACACAAGCCAAAATGTCTACCCTTTCCAATGCACTCGGCAGGTTTGCATTTGAATTGTGAGTTCATTGGAGGAAAATAAACCAGGTTGTGAGGGGTCTTCTTCAGATGGAGTGGTCAAGAAGGGCCTCTTGGAGACCTAAAGAATAAGAATGTATTGCTCCAGGCAGGACACAAAGGAGAAACAAAATCCTGGAGACAGAAAAGGACTTAACCTGCTCAAGAATCAAGAAGACATACCTGTTAAGAGGTTAGGAGCAAAGGGGGAAGCTTGCAAAATGAGGCTGAAGAGGTTGAGGGATCTACCACATAGGGTGGTCAAAGTCACCACACAGGGTTCAGATTTGACTCTAAGTGCAATGGGAATGCATTGAAGTCAAAGAGAGACATGATCCTATTTCTAGTTCAAAAATATTGCTGTGGCTATATGGTGGCAATTGTACACATATTAGCAGACTTGTTTAACTCTAGTAAGTTCAGTGTTTTGTAAACAAGTTTGATCCTGGAACCATTTTTCTTCCCGGAGAGCACTTTGAAGTTTTATGATTCCATTCAGATAGGACACAGCAGAGAGCATAATATAGGGTAGATCGTTCATTTCCCAAAGAATTTTTTTTTTTTTTTTGGAGACAGAATCTCGCTCCATTGTCACCCAGGCTGACGTGCAATAGCTCAGTCTCGGCTCACTGCAACCTCTGCCTCCCGGGTTCAAGTGATTCTCCTGCCTCAGCCTCCAGAGTAGCTGGGACTACAGGTGCGTGTCACCACACCCAGCTTATTTTCGTAGTTTTAGTAGAGATGGGGGTTCTACAATGGATATGCCTATACATAAGAATCCTTAGTGTTTAAACATCTAAATGTCTAGCAAAGTGAAAGATAACCTGTTCCTCAGAGGCAATCACTAGAATATATCATTCCAATATTTTTATGTGTTTTAAATCATTGAGATAACAATAAAAATTTAATTTTGTATCATCTTACTTTTTTCACTCACTACTAGATTAGAACCACTTTTCTCGTTGTAACTATTGCTTGCGAAGAGAAGTCTTCATAAAGATCACAGCCAGGCCACGCGCGGTGGCTCATGCCTGTAATCCCAGCACTTCGGGAGGCCGAGGTGGATGGATCACCTAAGGTCAGGAGTTCGAGACCAGCCTGGCCAAAATGGTGAAACTCCATCTCTACTAAAAATACAAAAAATTAGCCGGGGGTGGTGGCGTGCACTCTGTAACCCCAGCTACTCAGGAGGCTGAGACAGGAGAATCACTTGAAACCCAGGAGGCAGAGGTTGCCGTGAGCCACGGTCATGCCACCACACTCCAGCCTGGGCAGCAAGAGCGAAACTCTGTCTCAAAAAACAAGAAACAAAAAAAAAAGATCCACAGCCTTTGAGCCTGTATCCATTCTACTGATTCTATTTACATCTAGACTAAAAAAAGTTTCCAAAATAGAAAAGCATGTATAAATTTTCATTTAAAGGTGATTTAAAGTAGTAAAAAATTAGAAACGTCCAGAATTCAAATAATAGGGGAAGGGCCAAACAAATTATGATAAATCCATAAGATGAACTAGCTTGAAGTCATTAAAAATTCTGTTTTCTTGGCTGTGAAATGAGTTGAAGCAAAATAAAATTTAAAAAAATGTTTTCTGCAAATATTTATTGGTAAAGGGTAATAATTTACACTGTAATGTTAAATAAATAAAGCAAGACACAAACTATATCTTCTTATCCAGTTTTATCATATACACATATAAATGCACATGCAATTCTACACAGAAAAAAAACTTAAAATATTATCCTAAAAGTGTTCTCCGTGATTATTTCCAGGTGGTAGGATTCCTGTGACTTTTATGTTGTCAGCATATTTCTCTATAATTTCTAAATTTCCTTTAATAAGTAGGCATTAATTATTTTTATCCAGAAGAGGAAAGATATGCTTTTTAGAAAGCCCCTTGATTGAGTTAATGCATAAAAATCATTAGAAATTTTTTTTAAAACTTAGATAATTCTACTCTACATATGAATGATAGCTGTAAATAAATTATAATTGTGTGACAGTCCTTAATTAGGTGGAAATAGCGGTACTTGAGAAAACTTTCTCGGGTAAAGTTTTAAAGCTTTGGATTCATAAATTCCAAGCTAAGTGCCAGAGCTGTCAGGCCCGTCATCAGTCACCGCGTATCCAGGCCAATTTCTGGATGACATTTTGAAATGTTATTCCACCAACTTTGGGACTGGCAATGGTCAAGAAGATGAGGAATTGGAATTTACAAACTCTTCAGGTCAGAATTTACTTTTTTTCAGAGACTTAAAATATTTCTATTCTCTAAAACAACACAGTCCAGCCCGTTCACAGAACAGCAGGCAAAAAATAAATAAATAAATAAAAATTAAAAAGAAAGTTAATGGAAGAGTTTGAATGATGTCTGGAGAATCTCAGCAGACAATCTTATAATGGAAATTAAAATTAATAAATATGGAGAGGGGAATGGAGGAAGATGGAGGGGAGGGAGGGAAGGAGAAGAGGGAGGGAGTGGAGGGAGGAAGGAGGAGGAAGACATGAAGACAGGGGAGGAGGAAGGAGAAAGGTGGAGGGAGGGGAGGAGGGGAGGGAGGGAAGGGAGGAAGGAAAGAAGGACAGGAGGGAAGAAAAGGAGGGAGGGAATGGAAGAATGGAATAAAATACACTGGAATAGCTGGATGATCCAAAACAAAAAATATCATAATGTTTCAAGAAAGTTTACCAATTTGTGTTGAGCTGCATTCCAAGCTGTCCTGGGCCACATACGGCCCGTGGGCTGCAGTTCGGATAAGCTTGGAAATAGTGGAACAGGATGGGGGTGAGCTGCCCATGAAGAATAAAGCAGCTCCAGGAGAAGACACATGGCCCCAGGGATCCACTCTTCTTCTTGTCCGTATTTGTTTTACCAGTTGAGGCAGAGTATTGTACTGGAAAAAAAGGTAGACTTCAGAGCGAGACTGGAGTCTAAGCCCTGGTTCAGCTCCCTGGAAGCTGAATAACTACTTTAGATAGTTACCTCTCTGAGACTTCAGTCTAAGCGTAATATGCTGCTAAGAATTCTTACCCTGGTGAGACAAACTGAACACAGCTGTGGGTGGGGCTGTGGGAGCCAATGTGTTGCTTGGAGTAAGAACCTGGCTGGACGCTTAGGCACTGCTTTGACTCCTGCCTTCTCAATTGTGCGAAGAATATTTCTGACAACAAATGAGAAATATCCCAACTCGCACTCTGTGACAACTTGCACTCTGTGACAAGGTAGGATTGGAGACAGGGAGACAGGGAGACCAAGGTGATAGGAAGTGAATCTTGGCAGGCAGAGACCCAAGGAAGCTTGTGAGATCCCTCAGCGGACGAAAATGTCTGAGAGAATAGACTAATGGTTAGGATTAGAGAACAGGCAATAGTACTGCATCACTGTAATGTTTGATATTATGTGTCAACCTGACCAGACTAAGGGATGCCCAGATAGCTGGTGAACATTATTTCTGGGTGTGTCTGTGAGGGTGTTTCTGGAAGAGATTGGCATTTGAATCCACCAATTGTGTAAAGAAGATTCACCCTCACCATGGCCAGATTCGGTGGCTCACGCTTGTAATCCCAGCACTTTGGGAGGCCAAGACAGGTGGATCACCTGAGTTTGGGAGTTCGAGACCAGCCTGACCAACATGGAGAAAACCCATCTCTACTAAAAATACAAAATTAGCTGGGCACGGTGGCGCATGCCTGCAATCCCAGCTACTCCAGAGGCTGAGGCAGGAGAACCCCGCTTTAACACTGAACTTGGGAGGCAGAGGTTGTGGTGAGCACTCCAGCTTAGGCAACAAGAGCAAAACTCCGTCTCAAAAAAAAAAAAAAAAAGATTCACCCTCACCAATATGGGTGGGCATCATCCAATTCACTGGGGATGAAATAGAACAAAAAGGCAGAGGAAGGGCGAATTTGCTCTGTGTTTGAGCTGGGGCATCCATCTTCTCCTGCCCTCAGATGTCAATCCTCCTAGTTCTCGGGCTTTTGGACTCAGACTCAGACCTACACTACTGGCTCCCCTGGCTCTTAGGTCTTCAGGTTTGGACTGGAACCACACCACTGGCTTTCCCAGGTCTCCAGCTCACAGAGGGTAG
Organism: Papio anubis; assembly: GCF_008728515.1. Lineage (NCBI taxonomy): Eukaryota > Metazoa > Chordata > Mammalia > Primates > Cercopithecidae > Papio > Papio anubis. The sequence continues at coordinate 13,840,429 of NC_044992.1, read as the reverse complement.
ACCGTGGGGCTTCTCAGCCTGCATATTCACACGATTCACCTGAGCCAATCCCTCATAATAAATCTCTTTCTGTGTATCTATGTACATCCTATAGGCGCTGTTTCTCTGGAGATCTCTAAGTAACAATTGCAAAATGCTAAAGCGTGTATGCTAGGGAAAATAGGCAATCCATGTTCAAAACAAGGAGATGACAACATGTGGACTTCAGTGTCCAAAAATGAGTTGGAAAAGGAAACAGAATTTGACCTGGGCTGCAAAAGGAGAGAGGGACTTGGAGAAAAGGGAGGAAGGGTGGGGGCTTCAGCCAGAGGCTGGTGAAGGAAACAAAGTTGCATGTAAGGGAGGCAGCGAGGGAGGAGCTAACTGGAAGTGTTTCCTTTTGCAGGGTAAAGCAGAGTCCCTTGCTTGGGAGAGATCAGACTGCCTCCTATTAGTCACTGGCTCCCAGTTCTTCCTCTGTGACCTCGGATTGAACAACTATGCTTCCTCTTTCATAGGCACAGATTGAGTCCCAGTGTGCATCGTGTCTTCACACCTGGGTGACTGTGTGACCTTCCTGCCCACAACATCCCCACCATCCTCTCAGTGGTGGGAGAGGAGTGTAGAAGTGAGAGATGCTGAGGGTGCATAGGCTGGGGAAACCCACCTGGCCGAGAGCTGGCCTCCTGGTGCCGCTGTGGGGCAGCGCCTCACCAACAGTCATGGCGGTTTAATCCCCAAGAGGGGCTCTGCATGGAGAACAGATGGCTCAGAATGCACAAAGCTGACCGGCAGCAGGATGAGGATCACAAAGTACCAAATGGCTGTTCAGAGCTGGGCTCAAACCCATGTCTGCAGAGGAACAGAGATCAGAGTGGGTATAAGAGCTGCCCAGGGCCTTAGGGATCTACACAGATTGAAGTCCAGAAAGTCTCTAATTCCAGAGGAAACAGGAAATCCTAAAGCAGGTAAACTGAGGCAGAATCTCATTCAGATGGTCCGAGCCAATGGCACAAGGGCAGAAGAGACTTCCACAGCTTTGAGACTACTGGGGTTTGAAGGACTTACCCTGCACCATCACACACCAGGTTTATAAAAATGGGACTGTTTTTAGGCACTACGAAAAATGAACCCTATGCTTTTCATATTCATTCCACCCTGATCAAAATTAACTCAAGAGGAGTGAATGAAGGAAAGCAATGTTTATCAAATATTAACTATGTGCCAGATGGTATGGGAAGTGTTTTGCAGATGAAATCTCTTTTAATCTTTTTATACTTGTTAGGCCTGTATTATGGACTCCAAGCTATTGTTAAGGAATCTTGGGTTCAGAGAGTTTCACTAATTTTCCCAAGGCAAGGGAACTAGCAAATGAGGGTGCAGAGCTTCAAATCTGGAGTGGAATGGACCGAGCCTGGGTGTAGCAGGTATAAGAATCTCAAGTTGGGGGAACTGAAGCAACAAGAGTCCCCTATTCTTAGACTGTGCGTAGATCCCATTCTTACTGGATTCCCTTCCTATTTTCCCACAGAACCAATTTTCAGACCCCAACATGACATAAGCAAAGGGTCATTTGGGCGGAAGACAAAGACTCATACGGACATCCACATTCGGATCTTTAAAATGGCACTTGCAGGCCTCAAATAGAGCTGATTACTCATACATACACACAGATACAAAAGATAGTCCGTCTTATTGAAAGAGCTTGACAGATTTAGTAAGTACCAACTAGATGCCTTAACATCACCATGATAAAGAGGGTTAAAGTTGAACTGCACTATACCGTGTCACCAATCACCAATTCAAACCACTTGACACCCGCAATGATTAATCTTATGTATCAATTTGACCAAGCTAAAGGATGCCCAGGTAGCTGGGACAACATTATTTCTGGTGTGTCTGTGACCACCTTTCTGGAAGAGATTATCCCCTAAATCAGTAGACTGAGTGAAGAGGATCTGCCCTCACCAATATGAATGGGCATCAACCAGTCCACTGGCAGCCTAATAGAATCAAAAGGTGGAGGAAAGGTGAATTTTCTCTCTCTTCTTGAACTGGGACATCCAGCTTCTCATGCCCTTAAACATTGGAGATAGGGATTCTCTGGCCTCAGACTCGGAGTTAATTATACCAGCAGCTCTCCTGGTTCTCCAGGTTGCAGGCAGTAGATGGTGACTTCATGGCCACCATAATCATGTCAGACAATCCCTATAATAAACGTGTGTGTGTGTGTGTATGTATATACATATATATATTGGTTCTATTTTCTGGAGAACTGTGCCTAATACAACGCCCCGTGTAATATGTTGCTTTGGTGTTGTACAAATGCCAGGATCTGTAGGAGCCCAAGAAGCACTGAAGAATAAACACTTAAAGTGAGAATGTTCTGCAACTATTTAGCACATTATCAATGTTTATATATTTTCTGGTCCATGGATCATTAAGGAAAAAAAGCTAAATTGATACAATATCAGAGTAAAATTTTATAACAAAATAAATGATTATTTTTTAAGCTTAATAAAATAATACGATTTTTTCCCCCAGAGTCCTCAGTTCAGCCAAGATTTTCTCTGACTTCTAAAGGTTCAACCTGATTTTCTGGGCTCCCAGACACTTAAGGACCTCACGCAATCGAACTGTGGCCATGTTAGAACATTAGGAAAGCAAACCAACTGGAAAAGCAGGGGTTAGTCAGCGTGTCGGAACCCTTTCCAGCCACCACCCTGTCTAGGCCCTCATTCTTTATTTTTTTTAATTTAATTTTTTTTTTTGAGATAGAGTCTCGCTCTGTCACCTGGGCTGGAGTGCAATGGTGTGTTCTCGGCTCACTGCAGCCTCTGCCTCCTGGGTGCAAGTGATTCTCCTGCATCAGCCTCTGAGTAGCTGGGACTACAGGCATGTGCCACCATACCCAGTTAATTTTTTTGTGTTTTTTGTGTGTTTTGTTAGAGACGGGGTTTTACTATGTTAGCCAGGCTGATCTTAAACTCCTGACCTCGTGATCCTCCCGCCTCGGCCTCCCAAAGTGCTGGGATTACAGGCATGAGTCACCGTGCCAGGCCAGCCCTCATTCTTAAGTGAGTAATGTTGCAGTAACACATTGTTACTGCAACAATGTGTTCCCCCTTGTTGGTTTCCCATCAAAGCTTTAGCATGAATATTCATTTACCCAAGTGTTGAACCTAAAAGCCTGTTTGTCCTCCTTCCTGCATCCTTACCTCCTAAATTCCTTCAGTTTGCTCTATATGGTTCCCAGAGTCATTGACTTCCCTCCATCTTCAACACATTACCATAGTCCTGGCCACCATCATTGCCCATCCGGGTCCCTGCAGCTGTGCCTCCAAGGGACTCCTTTGTCTCTGTTCCTAATTCTTCCAATCTATTTTCCCCAGAGGCCAACATCATCTTTTAAAAGTGCTAATCTGATAGTAACTTGGGTTTTTCCTAAATTCCACAGCCTTCAGAGGTCATGCTTTTCTTTCATAACCAAATAAAATAACCAGAGCGGAACCACAGGAAGCCCCTGCTTATCTTTTACTTCTGAGGCTCTCATTTCCTGGTGTTCCATTGTGATGGATCCCTTCCCTCTCTCACACAATTCCCAGATCTTCTCTTCATTTCCCAAGAGCAGAGCCAACGTCTCCAATAGTCCACTGTCAAGGTTCACAAAGCCTGTAGCAATTAAGAAAGACTTTGGGGTTGCATGCCAGAGCGGAATGAGAACACCTCCCAGTAACAACCTAACTTAGGTGTCAGGCTATTAGGGGTTGAACTGTAACCCCCATAAAGATACAATGAAATGCTAACCCCTAGTACCTCTGGATGTGAGTGTGGGGAAAAGAAAGATCAGACTGTTACCTTGTCTATATAGAAAGAAGTAGACATAAGAGACTCCATTTTTTTCTGTATTTGAGATGCTGTTAATCTGTGACCCTACCCCCAACCTTGTCCTTGCAAGAGACATGTGCTGTGGTGACTCAAGGTTTAATGGATTTTGGGCTGTTCAGGGTGTGCTTTGTTAAACAAGTGCCTGAAGGCAGTATGCTTGTGAAAAGTCATCACCATTCTCTTAATCTCAAGTACCCAGGGACATGTACGCTGCCAAAGGTCGCAGGGACCTCTGCCTAGGAAAGCTAGGTATTGTCCAAGGTTTCTCCCCATGTGATAGTCTGAAATATGGCCTCGTGGGAAGGGAAAGACCTGATCGTCCCTCAGCCTGACACCCGTGAAGGGTCTGTGCTGAGGAGGACTAGTATAAGAGGAAAGAAGGCCTCTTGGCAGTTGAGATAGAGAAAAGCATCTGTCTCCTGCCCATCCCTGGGCAATGGAACATCTCGGTGTAAAACCCGATTGTATGTTCTGTTTACTGAGAAAGGAGAAAACCGCCTTAGGGCGAAAGGTGGGACTTGCTAGCACAATACTGCTCTTTATGCACTAAAAAGGTTTATGAAGATGTTTGCATATGCATATCAATCAAGGCACAGCACTTTTCCTTAAACTTATTCATGTCCTAGAGATCTTTATTCATGTCTTACTGCTGATCTTCTCCCTACAATGATCCTATTACCCTGCCACTTCCCTTTTTCTAAGATGGTAAAGATAATGATCAATAAATACTGAGGGAACTCAGAGACCAGTGCCGGCGTGGGTCCTCTGTATGCTGAGCGCTGGTCCCCTGGGCCCACTTTTTTTTTCTCTATACTTTGTCTCTGTGTCTCATTTCTTTTCTTTTTCTTTCTTTTTTTTGAGACGGAGTCTTGCTCTGTCGCCCAGGCTGGAGTGCAGTGGCCGGATCTCAGCTCACTGCAAGCTCCGCCTCCCGGGTTTACACTATTCTCCTGCCTCAGCCTCCCGAGTAGCTGGGACTACAGGCGCTCGCCACCTCGCCTGGCTAGTTTTTTGTATTTTTAAGTAGAGACGGGGTTTCACTGTGTTAGACAGGATGGACTCAATCTCCTGACCTCGTGATCCGCCCGTCTCGGCCTCCCAAAGTGCTGGGATTACAGGCTTGAGCCACCGCGCCCGGCCCCATCTCATTTCTTTTCTCAAGTCTCTTGTTCCACCTAACGAGAAACGCCCACAGGTGTGGAGGGGCAGGCCACCCCTTCATGTGAGCTTATTTGGAAATAGGATCTTTGCAGAGGTAATCAAGTTAAAATGAGGTCATTAGGTGCCCAATATGACTGGTGTCCTTATAAGAAGGGGGGATTTGGACACGGCCCCTGGGAGGAGAATGCCATGTAAAGACACAGACACAGAAGGAAGACAGCCATGTGACCACAGAGGCAGAGGCTGGAGTTTTGCTGCCAAAAGCCAAGGAATGCCTGGGGCTACCAGAAGCTGCCTCCCTAAATGCCTATCTCCAGAGTTCATCTCCAGAAAATGAGAATCCCTTAATTTACTTTTTTTCTGCCCAAGGAAGTCACAGTTCACATTATTTCTAGTACACTTTTAACCTCTCTCTGTCTTATCCTCTCTCACCCAAACTATGCCCAAAGTCTTCTCTTTTCAGACCCCAACGATCTTACTGTTTCTAAACCATGAGAAAAGCTCTCTTAGACGCATTGTGCCCTCATTAAAAGCTAGCTTTCCAAATATCCCTTTTATTCCTTCCATGTAAAACTATCTTGTCACTCATCTGTTTAAAACTCTTATCCTTTCCCCCTCAGGATATAATCTAAATGCCTTATTCTTTCATGCAACAGATAATTAAGCAACTCTTAGGTGCTATCGAAAATACCTTGCTGGCAAATTAGAAGTCATGATCTCTTCTGTCATGGAAATTGCAGACTAGTGCCGAAGAAAGACAATAAGCAAACACACAAATACATACATAACTACAAATGTGACAATCGCTCTGAAGAAAGGGGATTGGATTTTCTGAGCTAAAAAAAAAAAAAAAAAAAAAAAGAGCAGAAGTTTATTTGACTGGGGATTGTTCCAATTATCTATTATTTGAATTTTAAACCACCCCAAAACTTAGTGGCTTAAAAGAAAAATCAGTTATGATGTCTCTTGATTTTGTTGGTTGCCTGGGCTCAGCTGGGTGGTTCTTTTGTTCCATATGATAGAACTGCAGTCACCTGGGGGCTCAGCAGGGCTAGGACACCCAAGAGGGATGATTAATGTGGTGGCAGTGTAGCAGGAGGAGCCGCAGACAAAACTTCTCAGACACTGAGTTAAAGAAGGAAGGTATTTATTCGGCTGGGGGCATCGGCAAGTCTCCTGTCTCAAAAGCCAAGCTCCCCGGGTGAGCAATTCCTGTCTCTTTTAAGGACTCACAACTCTAAGGGGGTGCATGTGAGAAGGTCTTGATTGATTGAGCAAGCATGGGGTACCTGACTGGGGGCTCCATGCACTGGTAATTAGATCAGAACAAAACATGGTAGGGATTTTCACAGTGCATTTCTATACAATGTCTGTAATCTATAGATGACATAAGCGATTAGGTCAGGGGTTGATCTTTAACTACCAGGCCCAGGATTCGGCGCCGGGCTGTCTGCCTGTGGATTTCATTTCTGCCTTTTAGTTTTTATTTCTTCTTTCTTTGGAGGCAGAAATTGGGCATAAGATGATATGAGGGGTGGTCTCTTCCCTTCTTAGTTGATGCTGGCTGCCAGCTGGGAGCTCAACTGAGGCTATTGACCAAAATGCCTATACGTGATCTCTCTATGTGGTCTGGGCTTCTCAAAGCATAAAAGCAGGCTTCCAAAAGAGAGCATCAGAAGAGAGGAAGCAGAAGTGGGCAGGCCAATTAGCAGCTTGTCCAGGAATGGGCTCAAGAGTGTTTCTGTTGTCTTCTGTCACAAGCCCAGTGGCTAGATCAGTGTTGGAGAGCGTTACCCAAGGGTGTGAATGCCAGGAGACAGGGTTCACTGGGGTAGTAGTCTACCATAGGGAGTTAAAGAAGTCCTCACTGAGAAAGTCATGGGCAGGGTTGGGGAGGTAGAGTATAAGTTAACCAGGCAAGGCGTTGGAAGAAATGCATCCAGCAATGGGAACGTGGATCCTTCTAGGAGCTGAAGGAAATGATGTGGCTGGAGCAGGGGGACCAAGGAGGCATAAGTATACAACAACGAGCCTGAGTCGAGCCTTCCCAGACACATTAAGGAGTTGACATTTATCTGAAACGTAATGGGAGGCTATTTAAGGGCTGACAGCAGGAGGAGTACACAGTCCAATTTGAGTTTTAAAAGATCCCTCCAGCTGTTGTTGTAGCAGGACAAGCGGCAGACAAAGCTCCTCAGATACCAAGTTAAAGAAGGAAGGAGTTTATTCGGCCAGGGGCATTGGCAAGACTCCTGTCTCAAGAGCAGAGCTCCCCGAGTGAGCAATTCCTGTCCCTTTTAAGGACTCACAACTCCTTAAAAGGGACAGGAATTGGTCACAACTCCTTAAAAAGGACAGGAATTGGCAAGACTCCTGTCTCAAGAGCAGAGCTCCCCGAGTGAGCAATTCCTGTCCCTTTTAAGGACTCACAACTCCTTAAAAGGGGGTGCGTGTGAAAGGGTGGTGATTGATTGAGCAAGCATGGGGTATGTGACTGGGAGCTGCATGTACCGGTAATTAGATCGGAACAAAACAGGATAGGGATTTTCACAGTGCATTTCTATACAATGTCTGTAATCTATAGATAACAGAACCGATTAGGTCAGGGGTCGATCTTCAACTACCAGGCCCAGGGTGTGGTGTCAGGCTGTCTGCCTGTGGATTTCATTTCTGCCTTTTAGTTTTTACTTCTTCTTTCATTGGAGGCAGAAACTGGGCATAAGATGATATGAGGGCATAAGGTGATATGAGGGGTGGTCTCCTCCCTTATTGTTAGCAAACTTGGTTGGAGGAAGTAGGAGGAGGACATCATGGAAGCCAGGGAAAGGCTGCCACAGTGACTCAGCATATAGGACTATAGCTTATACAGGGTGATAGTGTCAGGGGAGATACAAGGAAGTGGATGGATTTGGGAAATTTTCTGGAAGTTGTCTTGACAGCACTCAGTGATGGATTGGATGTAAGGAATGTGGGAGAAAAAGATGTCAAAAATGACTCCAAGTTTTCTAGCTTGAGTACTCCCAGAAGGAGGGATTAGTGGAGATTTAGGAATGTTTATCTTTCAGATGCTTATGGAGACATCCAAATAGAGATGTCAGGTGGGCAACTGGAGAAAGGAGTTGGGAGCTCAAAAGCAGCTGGATTGCTCTTAATTTGCCTGCAATACAATTTTCTGGGTTTTGTTTGTTTGTTTTTGTGTTTTTTGAGACGGAGTCTCGCTCTGTTGCCAGGCTGGAGTGCAGTGGTGCGGTCTCGGCTCACTGCAACCTCCAACTCCCTGGTTCAAACGATTCTCCTGCCTCAGCCTCCCGAGTAGCTGGGATTACAGGCGCCCACCATCACATCCAGGTAATTTTTGTATTTTTAGGAGAGACGGGGTCTCACCATGTTGGCCAGGCTGGTCTCAATCTCCTGACCTTGTGATCTGCCTGCCTGCGTCTCCCAAAGTGCTGTGATTACAGGTGAGAGCCACCGCACCCAGCCACAATCTTCTGTTTATTCCCTCCAGAACTGTCTTCACTCCTCCCACCATCCTCTCCAGGCTGCTTCCCTGCTGAATGGCCGTATTTTTTTCACATCTAGATCTTTGCTTGGGATAATGTCCCTCTACCTCCCCATCCCATCACATGGCTACATCTTACCAGATTTATAGCCTTGACCCTCCCTCTACCACGAGCCCCCACCCCCCACTTCTCACCCCACGACACCTCACCTCGTCAGGGCCCTTGTCACACTGCATTGTGGTCGCATCTTCCCTTGTCCTTCAACTCCCCCATGGAATGCAAATTCCTTGAAGCAGGAAGCATTTCTTATTTAGGGTTATGTCCCTAGCAGCGATAGACACTTGGTAAATAACCCTGGATGAATGAATTGACCTTTGACTTCAGCTTCTTCTTGTTCCAATTCATAGAGAATATCATATCCAAAGTACACTACTCTGGACATCCCTCTCCTAAGATGCCTCCCTTCCTTAGAAGCTCTGGAGGCTTCCTGTTGTTTACTGCTTCCAAAGGAGGCTTCCTGCCCCTCTCTTCTCTTTTCGAATATATGGAAACAGAAAGCATGCAAGGCCTGAATGTTTTGAGGTCAGGGTTTCTTAACAAGTGAGGTGTTATAAATAGCTTCTACATATCCAAGGAGCCACCAGAGCAGGAGGTGCTGGGGATCAACAGGGAAGATGTAAAGGAGCCTCTAACACCTTCTTGTAGGTATAACGTCAGGTCCAGTGGGCGGAATTTCAATTCCTCATAGGCACCTTTCTCAGGAGACATGGTACATTGAGGTCCTTGAGCCACTTTTAGTTCATTTTAAAAAAATCTGTTGCATAGAAGCAAAACTTCCCGAACTCTCAAATGGGGAAGGCTGTCTGTGAGACCACAGATATGTATACAGCTGACTTTGTGCAATAAGATAATTACTTAATCTTCTTTTGCATGTAATAGTAAGTATGAATAGGAAAACGAAACTAGATGCTAATGAGAGCAACTGTAGGTTTATATGAGCTTGTTATAATTGAGAACATGATGGCCACGTGGCCAGGCTAAATCTTTGACCTTGAATGACCAGCCAGTGTGCTTTAGGTAGCCAACTGTGGGTTCCGTTGTGAAGGATAAGGAGAAATAATGGTTAATCATGTACAAAACATTGGGGATACATTGTTGGACATTGAATCTAGGTGAGGGGAAATTAGGGATGTAAAAGATCTTTTTTTTTTTTTTTTTTTTGAGACGGAGTCTGGCTCTGTCGCCCAGGCTGGAGTGCAGTGGCCGGATCTCAGCTCACTGCAACCTCCGCCTCCCGGGTTTAAGCCATTCTCCTGCCTCAGCCTCCGGAGTAGCTGGGACTACAGGCGCCCGCCACGTCGCCCGGCTAGTTTTTTGTATTTTTTTAGTAGAGATGGGGTTTCACTGTGTTAGCCAGGATGGTCTCGATCTCCTGACCTCGTGATCCGCCCATCTCGGCCTCCCAAAGTGCTGGGATTACAGGCTTGAGCCACCGCGCCCGGCCTGTAAAAGATCTTTTAGCTCTCTTAAAAGAAATGCCTTATGATATACAAGTCTATGGTTTCATTTTCAGGAGGTTCCAGAAATATATTATAGATGACCGTTGGGAGCTGACTGATAAAAGAGGGCCCAGAGGTCTTGGAACTATTTGAAATGCTGTAACAGCAACTATGCAGGAGTTTCCTTAAAGGAGATCTAGAGTTATCTGGGGAGACAGCTTCATAACTGACCTTACTGGTGAAATGCATGGTACAGAGGAAAACAGCTTTCATCAACAGTCCAAGCTGTCTAATTTAAAAAAGATAGGAAGTCTATGCTCTAACTGGGTGCGAGTCAGAATTACCTAGAGTGCTTGTTAAACCCTGTGTTTCTAATTCAGTAGGTCTGAGGCGGGCAGGAATTTGCATGTCTCCCAAGCTTCTATGTGATGCTCTGTGGTTCAGGGACCACACTTTGAGAACTACTCCAGACTAATGGCTTTTAACCTTGTATATACATTAGAATCTCTTGGGGAGCTTCTTAAACATACCCATGTTAAGGCCTCTGCCCCTAGTGTTTCTAAATGTAATTGGTCTGAATTGTGTTCAGGCTTCAGATTTTTTTTTTTTTTTCTTTTTTGAGACTGGGTCTCCCTCTATCACCCAGGCTGGAGATCAGTGGCACGATCACAGTTCTCTGCAGCCTTGACTTCCAGGGCTCAAGTGGGTGCCTCATCCTCTTAGGTAGCTGGGACCACAAGTGTGCCACCACACCCGGCTCGTTTTTGTATTTTTTATAGAGATAGGGTTTTGTCATGTTGCCCAGGCTGGTCTTAAGCTCCTGGGCTCAAGCCATCCACACACCTTGGCTCCCAAAGTGCTGGTATTACTTGCGTGAGCCACCGTGTCCAACCAGGCTTTGGAATCTCTTGAAGTTTCTTCAGGTCATTTGAATATTTGCCCAAGCTCGATGACCACTGCTCTAAACTGTGCCATCAGGTTAATAAGCAGATTTTGTGCCGGGCACAGTGGCTCACACCTGTAGTCCCAGCACTTTGGGAGGCTGAGGTGGGTGGATCACTTGAGGTCACGAGTTCAAGACCAGCCTGACCAACACGGAGAAGCCCCATCTCTACTAAAAATACAAAAAATTAGCCAGGCATGGTGGCGCATGCCTGTAATCCCAGCTACTCGGGAGGTAGGAGAATCGCTTGAACCTGGGAGGCGGAGGTTGCAGTGAAGGAAATCATGCCATTACACTCCAGCCTGGGCAATAAGAACTAGAAATTAACAGCAATGTTAATACAACATAGCTAGAAATTAACAGCATTGATTTACTTTCATTTTGTCTTTTAACAAGAGCAAAATTCCATCTCAAAAAAAAAAAAGTAGATTTTAGGTCCATTTTGTTATCTTTCTGTAGAAAAAGCATAAAATTGATGAGATGGGGTGCAAAGTCAAGTCAACACTTCTATTTCACACACCTATGTCACCGAGTGGCCAATTTCTAGCTTTGAAGAAACTAGTCTCCACAGAATGCTAGCTTTTGAAAACCAAATCTTAAGTAAGGCTCGTTTTCTGACTGACGCACTTACACCCTGTTCTAGTTAAATCAGGGTTTTCTTTCCACTGCTTTGCCAAAACGCTAGCCTAATTTTCAACTCCGTGCCTCGCCGAGGTATTTTCTTAGTGGGAGGCACAGTGTTTCCAAAAATGTCAGAAAACCAAGAGAACTGCCAGAGATGATTTGGGATTGGGAGGTGGGCACCCATATTTTAGAGACCTAACCATGAATAACATTGAGTAAGTCATTCCTTCACCAAGTCCCATTTATTCTTCATGGCAAGATGCAAATCTCACTTATGTGCCAGTCTTGAACAGTAGAATCTTTGCCAGGAGCAGCGAGTGAGCCTAAGGTAAGGCTAGTGTGGCTTCAGTGATACTCTCTGGCTAGAAATGAACAGCATTGCTTTGCTGTCACTGTGCCTTTTAAAAATGATGATCTCTTGATGGCAAGACACCATGGTTTTTTCCTTAAAATATGTTTCCTTTTAAAGTTAAGTAAAATCAGAGTGTGAATCAAATGGTTAAAGTAGCAAATACTAATTGTGCAGATGGTGTGCCAGGTCAAAAGTAAGCAGAAGGTAGTTTGAGACGGATTAAAGACACAGAAATGCTGCCGGGCGCGGTGGCTCAAGCCTGTAATCCCAGCACTTTGGGAGGCCGAGGCGGGCGGATCACGAGGTCAGGAGATCAAGACCGTCCTGGCGAACACGGTGAAACCCCGTCTCTATAAAAATACAAAAAAATTAGCCGGGTGTGGTGGCGGGCGCCTGTAGTCCCAGCTTCTAGGGAGGCTGAGGCAGGAGAATGGCTTGAACCCGGGAGGCGGTGGAACTTGCAGTGAGCCAGGATCGCGCCACTGCACTCCAGCCTGGGCGACAGAGCGAGACTCCGTCTCAAAAAAAAAAAAAAAAAAAAAAAAAAAGACACAGAAATGCTGCCTCATCTGAGTCCTTTCTGTCTCTGTCTTACAGATAAGGATCTCCACCTAACAGAAGAACAGTCTGTAAAAGTGAGAAGAGAAGGCACCTATTATCAAAATCCACCCAGCCATAGGAGCTGTGCTCACATTGCACCTGTCGTGTGACATGTGGCTGCCCATGCACACGAACCTGTGGCACTGAAAGACTAGGGCAGGCAGCGGCTTCAGTATTCTTGGAATCCTGTGTCATGGACAGCACTTCCTGGGGGCTGCGGGGAAACTCCACCGGGGCACATGAGCCCCTCTCTCCGATCTTGTCTTCAGAGTCATTTATTAAAAAAAAAAAAAAAATCCACCCTAAATGCTTGTGGATTAGTTGTATATTGGATTGCACCCTTTAAAATCTGAAAGATCAGCCGGCCCTCAGAATGACTCTGTGTGTGTGTGTGTGTGTGTGTGTGTGTGTGTGTGTGTGTGTGTGTGTGTAAGTGCGCATGCGCGCACGTGGGATTATTAAATAAAACCTTGCTACCTTGTCTTTCTGTAATACTTAAGAAGACATAAAGGTGCCCACATGTTGATAAAATATATTTTATTTGTTCATACAAAGAAATAGTATGAATTACGAGAATTTCATTTGCCTAGAAACATCTTTCTCTGTGTAAAATTAATTTGTGTTATACATAGGACAAAATACTTGATTTAATTTTTTGTACATATTGGCTATCCTAACATCCAAGTTATCAAAGACATACTGCTAGAATTTGCACAGTATTTTAGATTACTGGGTTGAATGAGACTCAGGGATAAATTAATGTCACAAAAGTGAAAAACCATCTAACCACACCTTTTAAGTTTTATTGGCCATCCTCTTGACAAGCTGAAAAGAAAAGTCACATTAGCTTCCGTGTCAGCGTCTTAGGTATGTACTGTTTCTAGTATACTGGAACCTTCCATTATCCTTTTTTACAAAAATATCCTGGCAGGATCTGAAACTGTTTTTCCAAATGTCTAAAATGTATCTGTCACTCAAAATGACCCCCAAAGAGAATCCTGGGAAGAAAACAATTTCTCCTCCTCCGTCATCCAATTAAGTATTTGTTAAACAGTCACTACACTTAAAATACCTTTCCAGGTACCACCTACTAAGTTAACAGACTACTGTTCAAACACCGCAAAGAAAGCATGAACTAGATAGAAACAAGAAAAATCTCCCAATTTTTTTTTGTTGAATTTTTGTTTGTTTTTAAATGAGAAAAGAAACAAAACTGAGGAAAAAAAAATAAAGTATTCCAATGAATATCAGAGCTTTTCCTGTAAATTGGAGGAAGCCCAAAACACATGCCAGGACAAATTGCCGAAACAGAAAAGGGTGTTTGTCTTCTGGTAGCTAAAAAGTTAAGCTTGGTGGTCTTGCAGATTGCTAGAACAGGGAGAAATCTAAGGCTTACATTACCTAACTTCCGCAGGAGGAAGATGACCGTCAGATGACGGGGTGCAAGCTCCGGCAGATGCTGCCACCAGATCTGTCAGGAACTTTAAGCCATGAGACCCTTATGAGGAGATGTACATGATGTTTGATTTGTCTTACATAGAAAAACTTGCTGTATTCCATCCGTACTAATTATGGACATCTGTTGGAATTCAAGGATTTGACCCAGAATAGAATTTTGACTCACTTCAGTGTTCATGACTAAATGACCCTCCTTCTACCAGAAAAATTTCCTGTTTCAGTTTTAAGGCAGGGAATAAAGAATTTAATAAAACATTGTCCAGCTTGGAAAGAGGGCGGGGCCCTGAAGGGGAGGGAAAAGCTCCTGTGTGTTTTCCTATGGTTTTGTTGCATACTCTTCTCTCAACTCTTCCGTAGTTCCACATCGACAGCCACATCAGACCATCCGAGTGGTCAGAAATTAGACAGGGCAAGACCAGGTAAAAGACTTGGATACTGCCTTTTACTTCAAGCCAAGTTATGCTGTAAACTGAAAAGAGGTGTTCTCAGTTTGATTTCAAATAAATGAAAAAATGCACGACCAATTAGCACCCTTTCGCAGGTGTTTTCCACACCCACTCATCAAGAAGGCAGAACCACACTATGATTCGGGTATTTCCCTAAGTGCAGGTCCCACATTACTTTCTGGAGACAGTGGAAAAGCTAAGAAATGGATATAGCATTGGAGAACAGGGAGAAACCTGACATGCGCAGATCCCCCATGAGCTTCCTCCAAAACAGAACTTACACAATGATGGTTTGGCTGCTAAGTGTAAGCTAGTTAGATGTAGGCTAAAACTTTTGGGCAAATACAAACCGGATTTTCAAGACATCACTTAAAGACCAGTGACATCTCTGATCAATTTCCAAAAATGAATTATCTTTTCCTCTTTTCATACAATGTTTCTTATACTATCAGGCAAGTGATCCCATACAACATACAGAAGCGTCCTTTGTAACTATCTCATCCCAACCATTTTGACAATATGTATATCTTCCCACATATTCCTTGATGGAAGTATAACTGAAATCACAATTCTTTTACAGTAGACGCATTCTGGTTTAAAAGGTTTAAAAAACTGAGGTTAAATTAAACATGTCTTTATGTGATATTGCTATATGTTTAACCAACTGTCCCTGTATTACTATATGGCTACTCAATTGCCACTATATTGCTATCTGGTTACCCAACTGTTATAAACCAACAGAGAGGCACAGGGAGAGCATTCTGCACATCAGTGACAGTGCTGCTAACCCTTCTGTCAAGACCTGGCTAAAACAAGGGACAGCTGTATGAGCATCAGGTTCAAGGGTTTACAGGCAACATGGAGCCAGCTTTCCCAACCTTTTTTTTTTTTTTTTTTACAAGGGCCACTCTTCGTTCTTGCTGTTTGGCCACTGGCTACCACCCATATTATCACTCTGAGAGATCATTCTGAGATGAGCTAGGAATTCCAAAGACACATCAAGCTGAGGTGTCAGACTCCCTTCCTCTGCCAGGCTGCCTGTCCTTTTGAGGCCTTTGTCTCTTCTGCCTATTGAGGCTGTGAGCCTGCTGCCCAACACTGGCTGGCTCTGTACCTAGCAGCACCTTGGTAGACACTGATGCCGAGGGACACAGCTGATCCCTCTGAGTCTCGACACCCAGCGCCCTTGGTTTGTGCCGGCGGCTCTGCTAGCCTACGGGATTCTTTGGTGTGTCAAAGCAGAACTGTCTGCCTGGGGAACGCAGCATGGTGTAGTTTCATGCAAATTAAAGGAGATCATCTTGATTTCTAAAGCAGCACCCAAGCATCTCACACATGTGACCTTGGAAAGAAGGGGCAACAATCTGCATACACTTCAAACTGGTTAATGAACCAGGGAATGGAGCAGAGGAGGATACAGGGCCATCCTTCAAAAATCAAAAGCTGAAGTCAATGGACCCTAGCAATCTGACTCTAAAAGGATGTGGATAGCGGGCGCAGTGGCTCACGCCTGTAATCCCAGCACTTTGGGAGGCCAAGGCAGGCGGATCACCTGAGGTCGGGAGTTCGAGACCAGCCTGACCAACATGGAGAAACCCTGTCTCTACTAAAAATACAAAATTAGCCAGGTGTGGTGGTGCATGCCTGTAACCCCAACTACTTGGGAGGTTGAGACAGGAGAATTGCTTGAACCGGGAGGCGGAGGTTGTGGTTAGCCCATATTGCGCCATTGCACTCCAGCCTGGGCAACAAGAATAAGACTCCATCTCCAAAAAATAAAATAAAATAAAATAAAGTAAAGGATGTGGATGTCCTTGTAAAGGGAGTGAGAGATTCCTCCATGTACTGAATGGAGGTGGGGACAGAACCCTAGCCCTGTGGCTTTCAGGCTACATCATTGGACCCACATCTGCAAGGAGGCTGCTACATGAGGTCCGCCCTTCAGAATACAGCCCTGTTGAGGCAGCTCAGCGTTCCTAGGAGGTACACAGGCAGGAAGAGACAGGGAAGCTGGAATGGGAGACCCAAGACAAGACAAGGAGGCAGCAACTGGAGAACTCAGACGGTGACTGAAGGCTGAATACCCGTAACAACAAAAATCTCAAGTTGTGCTTTTCTTTGTTTTAAATATAACAGGTAGGGGAGAAGAAAGAAATGGAAGCACCATCAATTGTGAGGAAGAGAACAACATTTTAGAGTTAAACACTTTGGAATGTTAACAGATTATGAAGCTAACTCTCTCAAGAGTGTGGCTAGGCAGCTTAGTGAATTAATTGCTTATGAATTAAAAATAAATTATTATAAAATAGATTTCTGTACATTTTACATACATATAATCTCTGTCAATAGATAAGCCACGTGGGTAAGGTACACAGCCCTGGTCTGTTCAATCCCAGCCAAAGTCGTGCCCGGTCATCTGGTAGAACTTGAGGTTGAAAGGCCGGTAGAACTCGCGCAGCCTGCGCACCACCTCGCGGTCGATCTCAGGGTGGGTCCTGCCCTTGGTCTTGCCCAGGCAGTGGGGCCGGCTGCTGCCCTCCGCCTTCTTCAGGCAGGGGAAGCCCTTGGTCTTGTTGAAGTAGAAGTGCTTGTCCGTGATGATCCGCTTGAGGCCCAGGAAGTCCTGCACGCGGCCCAGCTCGCCGGCCGGGTCGCTGATGAGCCGCTCGCCGCTCACGAAGAGCATCTGGCGGATGGGGAAGTGGCGCAGCCAGTGCTCCAGGTGCTTGGCGTAGATGCCGATCTGGATGGCGCTCCACGACGTGTCGATGAGGCCCGTCGTCCTGTTTTTGAACGTCAAGCTCTCGAAGGTGGGGATGTCGGGCCGCTTGGACAGCGTCTGTGTGTAGTCCGAGATGGCCCTGGTCACCGGGTCCCGCACCACCACGATGAGCTTGGTGTCCTTGGACATGGCCGAGATGCGCGCGGGCGCCTCCCGCGTGACGAAGTAACTGGGCGTCTTCTCCATGGTGATCTGCCCGTCCAGGGTTCTGGGCATCAGGTCCCTGAGAAAAGCAAGCAAACAAACCGGGGTCAGAAGGTGACGCCTCTCTGGCCACACGTCTTAAGGTCACCACTTCTAATCCCAGCTCCCTCTTATTTCTGGAAGCAGTGGTAGAAACATGTAAAAATGCAAGAGGAACTTTAGAGATGAAAGGTACATTAGCATCCCACCTGGTTTGGAGGGCAGGTACCATCTACCGGAAACATGAAGGCCCCTTCACCAAGGTTGAAAGAGCAAGCTACCTGTTTCTCTAAGATCCTCTTGTTTTTGTTTTTTTTTTGGGAGGGGGGACGGTGTCTCGCTCTGTCGCCCAGGCTGGAGTGCGGTGGCCGGATCTCAGCTCACTGCAAGCTCCGCCTCCTGGGTTCACGCCATTCTCCTGCCTCCGCCTCCCGAGTAGCTGAGACTACTGGCGCCCGCCAGCACACCCGGCTAATTTTTTGTATTTTTAGTAGAGACGGGGTTTCACCGTGTTAGCCAGGGTGGTCTCGATCTTCTGACCTCGTGATCCTCCCGCCTCGGCCTCCCAAAGTGCTGGGATTACAGGCGTGAGTCACTGCGCCCGGCCTTCTAAGATCCTCTTGTGGGTATAACCTTCCCTTATTTTCGCAGCTTTCAGATTGCCCCAAGCATCTCGTGCCAAAATACAAAAGCCTTTGGCCTCTGATAAGTGCCTTTCCTAAAAATATAGCACCCAGGACTCCCAGAGATTTCACTGTCCATGAGTCCTGCCGCTAGTCCGCCTTCCCACACTTGCCAAACCCAGGCAAATGTGCCGTGGACACCGGAAGGAAAACATCCCTCGGGTCCAGCCCAGTTGTTCCAGGTTTATCACAGTGACTACTGACAAAGCCTTTACTCCGCAAAGCAACAAAGCACACAGCAGTCAAAAAATTCGGTGACATCGGGTAAGTAAACTGATACAAACATGCCACGAGAAAATTCCCAAGACACAATTCTAGAAACCTCCAAAAATACTTTAGAGGGGGTACTATGCTCACTACTTGGGTGACGGGATCAATGGTACCTCAAATATCAGCATCATGGAATATGCCCATGTAACAAATACCTGCATGTGTATCCCTTGAATTTGAAACAAAAGTTGAAATTATAAACAACAATTAAAAAAAAAAAAAAAAACGGGCTGGGTACAGTGGCTCACACCATTAATCCCAGCATTTTGGGAGGCAGAGGCGGGCAGATCACCTGAGGTCAGGAGATTGAGACTAGCCTGGACAAAATGGAGAAACTCAGTCTCTACTAAAAGCTAAAAAGAAATTATCCGGACGTGGTGGTGCATGTCTGGAATCCCAGCTACTTGGGAGGCTGAACAGGAGAATTGCTGGAACCAGGGAAGCAGAGGTTGCAGCAAGTCGAGATGGTGCTATTGCACTCCCACCCGGGCAACAAGAGCGAAACTCTGTCTCAAAAAAAGAAAAAAAAAAAAAAAAAAAAGGCTGGGTGCGGCGGCTCACGCCTGCAATCCCAACACTTTGGGAGGCCGAGGCTGGCGGATCACGAGATCAAGAGATCGAGACCATCTTGGCTAACACGATGAAACCCCATCTCTACTAAAAATGCAAAAAATTAGCCAGGCGTGGTGGCGGGCGTCTGTAGTCCCAGCTACTCAGGAGGCTGAGACAGGAGAATGGCGTAAACCCGGGAGGTGCAGTTTGCAGTGAGCCGAGATCGGGCCACTGCACTCCAGCCTGGGCAACAAAAAACAAACAACAACAACAAAAAAATTAAATGAGGTTAGATCTAGCAATCTCATTTCTGGATATATATATATATATATATACACAAAGGAATTGGAATTGGTATGTCAAAGAAATATCTGCATTTCCCTGTTCATTTTATAATAGCATTATTCAAAACTGACAAGATATGGAAGCCACTTAAGTGTCTATCAACAGAGAATAGATTTTTTAAGTGTAGTATATATGCACAATGAAATATTATACAGCCTTTAAAAAGAAGGAAATGCTGTCATTTGCAATAACATGAATGCAACTGTAAGACGTTATGTTAAGTGAAATAAATCAGCACAGAAAGACAATACTGTGTTATCTCATTTATATGTAGAATCTAAAAAAGTTGATCTCACAGAAAGAGAGTAAAAATGTGGTTACCAGAGGCTGGTTGGGGGATTACAGGGAAGATGATGAAAGACAAGATGTTGATCAAGGGGTTCTAAGTTTCAGTTAGACTGGAGAAATAAGTTGTAGTGATCTATTTCACTGCACAGTGACCACAGTTAATAATAATGTATTGTGTATTTCAAAACTTCTACAAAAACAGATTTTCAAGTTTACCACACGCAAAAAACGATAAGTTGGTGAGGTGATGGATATGTTGATTTGCTTGATTGAATCTTTCTTTTTTTTTTTGAGATGGAGTCTCGCTCTGTCACCCAGGCTAGAGTGCAGTGGCATGGTCTCGGCTCACTGCAACCTCTGTCTCTCAGGTTCAAGCAATTCTCCTGCCTCAATCTCCTGAGTAGCTGGGACTACAGGCGCCCACAACCACGCCCAGCTAATTATTGTATTTTTCGTAGAGACAGGATTTCACCATGTTGGCCAGGATGGTCTCGATCTCCTGACCTTGTGATCTACCTGCCTCGGCCTCCCAAAGTGCTGGGATTAAAGGTGTGAGCCACTGCTCTTGGCCATTGATTAAACCTTTCTGGAATGTAAACGTAGATCAAAATATCATCTTGTACCCCCAAAATATGCACAATTATTTATTACAAATAATTTTTTTTAAAAAGGAAAAAAATTAAAGGAAAGTCATAAAGCTGACTCAGTTTAGCTTAAATTAGCTCCTTAAATTAGTTAAGGAATTTGGGCTCTAAAGTCAGACTGCCTGGGTTTAAATCCTGGCTCTACCACTTGTAAGTTACGTCACTTTGAATAATTTATTTAACTTTTCTGGGCTTCTTTTTCTCGTCCACAAAAATGGAGCTACCAATACGTATTCATGGAAGTTTAATGAGGATTAAACAATTAATCATTATAATATGATTAGAACACACCTGACATATGGAATATACTTGACAAATATCAGCCACTACTACTGTCATTATTATTATCATTATTAAGTTGCTCAATACACAGTCTATGGTATGTGATAGAACCAAAATTCAGCATATGTGTATAAGTGCTAGCGTGTATGCATCAAAAGGAGGTGTGTTATCTAAGTGGATACTAAGCTTTGGCCACAGATCTACAATCAGGCAAGTTATTATTTACAAGTCGGATCATTTCTTGTGTGCCTGCGATTATTCTAGATATCATGTTAGAGGCTATATCATCTATTAGCTATCTACTATGGAATAGAGATTTCTGATTGATTCCTGCCTAGGCACAGGAATTAAAGGGGGAAAAAAAAAAGACAATTTCCACATTATTTTTGACCAAATATTTACCTCTCAGTAAGGCATTCTAAGCTTCAAGCCATCTTAATCCACAGAGACCACAATTGCCCTGTCTAGCACTGATAGGGAAACCACAGAAACTTTATCACAGGAGACAGAAAAGGCAATTCTCTAGAGGGCAGGCACTCCTTCTTCCGGACTGCCAACAGGGAGTTTGAAGAAGGGTGTTTTTCCCATAAGGAAGATTGCTCAGCAGCACTGCAGTCAGCCTTGGTTTAAGCTAAAGCTGGATTGACCCACTTTGCCCATTAACCACTTAAATTAATGTAGCAGTGTCATCAGCCTAATGTGGTTGAGGATTACAGAGAGTCTCGGCTCGCAACTTATTTTGCATTTGACCAAAAAGCAGGTCAAGTCAGATAAGGCCCAACTTCTTTTTCCTCTGTGTTAAACCATCTGCAACTAGGCAGTTTACAAGAAGTTAATATTCAGAATCAAAGCATTATCACCACGATTGAAGGAATATACCAAACCCCAAGGTTCTTCAGGGCCATTGCAGAGAAGGGGGTTTAGGGGCATACTCGGTGTCAGTCTGACCTAGCATGGGCTTGGAAGTCAGGCCACCGAGTTTGACTCTCAGCACCTCCATTTACTAAGGTGTGTGACCTTGGGGGATACCATCACTTAATCTGTTCATGTTGCAGTTTTCTCATCTGAATTAAAAAAAAAAAAAAAAAAAAAGATGATGTTTGCCTCCCAGGGCTTTTGAAAGAACTGCAAAGTTAGCTTTGGAAAGGATGTAAGGAAGCAAGGTTTTTGCGCAGGGGACTTGTCACTCATTCAGTTCTACCCCACAGTGGGGCAATGAGGGAGGTTTGGCCCCTGGAAGAGGCTAAGTGCAGGAATGCTGGATTCTGCTTTCAGCCTGCCTGGGGTCCACAACCTTCCCTGAACTCTGCAGCCGGAATTTCCTCACTGGCCCTAAAGAAGGGTTTGTCAGTAGCTGAACAGAATGCTAAATTGGCAATTGTGTATAAGAAACCACATAATAAAGCTAGTAAAAAGGAAATGAGAGATCAACCATAAATAAAGATTCCCTGAGCTGTGGGCAGATTTACTGTGCTCGACCGCCTGCTGGTCCCCTCAACCATATAAGAGCCCCTCTCCCCAGGACAGTCTGGTGTTTGTCTACATGTGTCAGAAAGCACTCAAGGAGCCTCAGAATTTATTTTGATTATTGTCAAAATAACCGAGCCAGGGGAACTACTGCTGTGACAAAGAGACTTCTAAGCCCTTGTCCAGTGGAGGCTCTGGGGCTGCTCTCCCCTCAGCATGCCTGGGTGCAGACAAGCAGTGGCTGAGAAGTGAGATCCACAACAGAATTTATCATTTTGGCAAATGCCTCCTGAGCCCTCTCCAGAGGCTTCCCGGGACACATCTGTAGTAGGCGCTGGGCTCAGACCCTGGCATCTCCCAGCATGCCCCTGTGGATCCATCTGTTACAGAAAAAAATTACACAGCCGGGCTCGGTGGCTCACGCCTGGAATCCCAGCACTTTAGGAGGCCGAGGTGGGTGTTCACTTGAGGTCAGGAGTTCGAGACCAGCCTGGCCAACATGGTGAAACCCCATCTCTCCTAAAAATACAAAAATGAGCCGAGCATGGTGGCACACATGCCTGTAATCCTGGCTACTCGGGAGGCTGAGACAGGAGAATCTCTTGAGCCTGGGAGGCGGAGGTTGCAGTAAGCTGAGATTGCGCCATGGCACTCCAGCCTGGGCAACAGGGCGAGACTCTGTCTCAAAAGAAAAAAAAAAGAAAAAATTAGTCAATCATGCTTGTTAAATCACAGTAGCAAAGACTGTATTCAGGACCATCGTGATAGGTATAGAGACCCACTGCAATGGAGTCTTGCAGTGACGGGGAGACAGACTGGCCTCAACTCAGAACACAGCATGGGCAAGCGGGGTTTATAACCAAGGATCAGGGTGGAATCAGTGGGTAGAAAATTACTACGAGGTGCCATGAGGGATAAGGGAAATTCTGGCTAAACCGATCTAATGGGACTCTCTCTGAAGACAGGCCAAAGTGACCAGACATCACCTGGGGGCTGGTGGAGGCTGAGGAACCTGATAAGATATCAAGGGTGAGGAGTTCATGCTAACATGACTTATCGGGGCCTTTGCTAAGACTGGGTTTTACAAGGAAGTGCACAGGGGTCATGGGAGAAGGTTCAGTAGGTAGACTAAAGTTTGGTCAAGCAAAGAACCTTTGTCACACCAAGTGACAAGCATGGCGGGCCTGAGAAGTGTGTGAACGGCTCCTGGCACAGACCCATCCAGGCAAGTCCCTCTTTGCCCCTTTGGCTGCTCTTCTTCCGCCACCCTCACCCCACCACCACGCAGTCCTGGAGTCAAGTTCTTTCCATTCACTAACTGGGCACACCTTCCTCTTCCTCCGCCCCTCCTCTAGGCGCGCTTTCCTGCCCTCACTCTCAGAAACCTCTCTGATCTCAACAGTTGCACAGAGAAGAAAGGATGAGGATGCGGCCGAGGGTGAGACCCCCTCACATGAAATCTGCGTGCCCATCCCAGCAACCTCAACAGCCTGTCCAGCCCCAGGCTGGCCTCCACAGTGAGCATATGATGCAGGTTAATGGAGTCACTCATTATGAAAGCCAGTTTCTCAAAGGGATAGTCAGAGCTCATAATTATATAGTGCCCTGGAGCTTGCGAACTTTCACCTGCTTCATCACCTACTTGAGCGCCTTTGTGGTAGTTACCGTAATCTCCAATTCAAATGAAGACACTGAGTCTAAAGGAGAGAGGGTGGGTGACTCGCTTGGAGATGGGTCACCAGCTGCAGGTCAGAGAGTTGGGACGTGTAGTCAGCTCTCCTGATGGGCCTCCTTCCATTCATGATGATCCTCTCTCTTAACACACCTCTGCTTCTTCTTAATATGATTTAGAACATGTAGAGCTACACACCTGTCCTCTCTTTAAATAGATTTCTGTACTTTTTTCTTTCATTCATAGATTAGTAGCCTAATCGGTATTTCAGTGCTAATCAGATCACTGCCGATCATAACTGTTCAAATAGGCCTCCAATTTCGAAACAATAAGGTTCTTTGGTTTACATGTTCCCATTGTTAACTGCCTTCTACAGGGCCTGGAAAATTACCAATCATTGCAACAGCACCTCCTCTCCAGCAATGCTGCCTCACCTCTTCTTCCCCTCTACCGCGTGGGCAGGAAGGGATAGCTTTTTGAAAAGCACATAAATCTGGCACATATCACTAATAGATGTCTGTGAGGCCGATGGGGCTAGACAGCAATCTCCAGTCCAAAGCTAAGGAAGACACAATGCTCACAGCCCACAACAGTATTCCTTGGGACGAGCCTAGGAGATACTATCCAGATATGTGTGCCCACATGAACACAGGGTGACAGAACCCAAGAAAGATCCTACTTCTTCAATTAAACCTAAGGGCAAAGCAGGCTTGTCACCCCATTAAAGTTTGGGGATGACAAGCACAGTGAACTTCCAGGACCACCAGTGGCCTCAAAAAACTGGGCCATAGTGCATGATTCTGAGAACCAGGAGGATTTGGAGTATTTCAGGCTTTCAATTTGTTTAAGGATAGTTCAAGAAAGGTATTAAGCCAGGCTGGGTGTGGTGGCTCATGCCTGTAATCCCAGCACTATGGGAGGCCGAGGCAGCTAGATCACCTGAGGTCAGGAGTTCGAGACCAGCCTGGCCAACATGGTGAAACCTCGTCTCTAGTAAAAATACAAAAATTAGTCAGGCGTAGTGACTCCCACCTGTAATCCCAGCTACTTGGGAGGCTAAGAAAGGAGAATCACTTGAACCTGAGAGATGGAGGTTGCAGTGAGCCGAGATGGTGCCATTGCACTCCAGCCTGGGCAACAAGAGCAAAACTGCGTCTCAAAAAAACAAACAAAAACAAAGAAAGGTATATGGGCCAGGCGCGGTGGCTCATGCCTGTAATCCCAGCACTTTGGGAGGCCAAGGTGGGTCGGATCACGAGGTCAGGAGATAGAGACCATCCTGTTCAACATGGTGAAACCCCATCTCTACTAAAATAAAAAAATTAGCCGGGCGTGGTGGCGTGCACCTGTAGTCCCAGTTACTCAGGAGGCTGAGGCAGGGGAAATCATTTGAACCCGAGAGGTGGAGGTTGCAGTGAGGTGAGATTGCACCACTGCACTCCAGCCTGGTGACAGAACAAGACTGTCTCAAAAAAAAAAAAAAAGGTATATGCCACCTCTGTGGCACTCAGTTTCATCCTAGTTGCATTTTATTTTATTTTATTTTTTATTTTTATTTTTATTTTTTGAGACGGAGTCTTGCTCTGTCACCCAGGCTGGAGTGCAGTGGCCAGATCTCAGCTCACTGCAAGCTCCGCCTCCCGGGTTCACGCCATTCTCTTGCTTCATGTTAGCCAGGATGGTCTCGATCTCCTGACCTCGCGATCCGCCTGTCTCGGCCTCCCAAAGTGCTGGGATTACAGGCTTGAGCCACGGTGCCCGGCCCTTAGTTGCATTTTAAATCATGCAGGGTGCTTTCAACCAGCATTAAAGGTCTGGTCCCTCCCCACACCCATTGAATCAGGCCCCGGATGGGTGGGGCTTCAACATGGGATTATTTTAGATGATTCTAATGTGCAACCAGGACTGGAAACCATTATGCTGTGGTATCTGTGGGCCTGGAACTTGTCATGATCTAGTCATTTATTCTGCTGATATTCATATGTGCACCTAAGTGGAGGTACTATGTGGGTATAGAGGTCCACCATTGTGGGGGAAAAAAGTGAGAAAACAACATTGTCAGCAAAACTGAAACTTGTTCAGCTAATCCAAGACTAGCTATTTGAGTTAAGGCTAGAGGAGTGAGGGTCACACGCTCAGATGCCTGTAGACCACCTCCCAGGGCCAGTGAGGGCTTGTGTCCTGATGGTCTACAAACTGCAGAGAAAAGAAAAGCATTCCAATCAGGCAGGCCAGGTGCGATGGCTCACGCCTGTAATCCCAGCACTGTGGGAGGCTGAGGCGGGCAGATCACCTGAGGCCAGGGGTTCGAGACTAGCCTGGCCAACATGACAAAACCCCATTTCTACTAAAAATACAAAAAAAAAAAAAAAAAAAAAATTAGCCAGGCATGGTGGTGGGCTCCTGTATTCCCAGCTACTCAGGAGGTTGAGGCAGGAGAATCACTTGAACCTAGGAGACGGAGGTTGCAGTGAGCTGAAATCGTGCTACTGCACTCCAGCCTGGGTGATGGAGCGAGACTCCATCTAAAAAAAAAAAAAATCCAACCAGCCTAAGATACTTGTTGCCCCTAAACACACACTCACACCCCTCTGAGAGTTGGTTACCCAATAGGAATCAGGCTACCAGTAAAACAAAACAAATGAAAGGAAATTAGAAGAAAGATAAGTCCACGTCTACTGGTGTGATAAAGAAAAGCTAACAGAGGTATCTAATTCTTTCATCATCAAAAGTTAAATAATATTACACTAAGCAGAAGAAAGACAGGTAAAGAATAATACTAGTATTAAATTGTCTAATTTATGCTTGTATAAGAGTTTGTGGCTGCAAATTAAACTCAGTGCTCCTTTAGAGTGTATGAGTGCACTCTGCCTCTCGCCATGGGATGCCTCAAGCAGCCTTAGGACTCAACAGAGTCCCCACCAGCAAGAAAGCCCTCACCAGATGTGTCCCTGAAATCTTGGTCTTGTCAGCCTCCAGAACTGTAAGAAATAAACTCTTTTCTTTATTTAAAAAAGGAAAGAAAGAAAGGACAGAAGGAAGGAAAAGGAAAGGAAGGCACTAAGTTCTCCTTTAAAAGAAAAAAATTCCGTGAAAGTAAGATGAATTAATGGCATAAATTCTTGTTTTCCTTTTTCCCAATCTTGAGGCAGGATGCTCAGAATCACGTCTGAGGATTTAGAATTCCCATCCGCAGTCGGAGATAGCCTCTGCTCCTTGCCTTTCCTCTCCAGAATAGACAGGTCAGCCGAGAAGATGAGCCGACTTCCTGTCAAATCAGTTTCCCACTGGGGAATGGCGGTCCCAGGGCTTTGGAGAAACACGAGACTTTACCACTAAAGCATCCCAGCTTTTGCTGGGGCTCTTAAATACTGCAGCTAGAAATGGACTATTAAAAACCAACCTTGAAGGCTAAAGGCGTAGGAAATTAAAATGAACCAGAGTAGTTCTAAAAAGCCCTGTAATTCTGATGTTACCCAGTACCAAATGTTGCCCTAATTTCTTCTTCTGCTTCTTCCTTTCCTCGGGTGATATCCCTCCTCCTATAGCCCAGCAATTGAAGTTACTGTTTGAACTGGTAAATTACACAACAATAAAAAAAGAAGATTATTGAAATGGGCGTAACCTAACTCACAACAGGCAAACAGATGCCTGGAAATTTATGTAAAACAGATGATGGAAGTTAATGTGCTTCAGAGAGGAAAGCAAGCTGCAGCCCACATTGAGTGGGGGTAGGCCCAGTTTTCCAAACCAATTGAGGAAAACTGGGAAGAGCAAAGGAAACCTTCACCCCACCCACTTCTCCTGGCCCCTTAGGAAAATGACTTCCTTGTTTAGTTGCAGAAATACCCCATGTTTTGTGAATTCCAACAAAGATTCTTTTTCTTTTTTTAAACATACTTTTTAACTTATATAGAATGAAAATCATTCTTGGTGTCCAGTTCCAAGAATTTTGACAAATGCATAGAATTATGTAACCACCACTATCACCAAGAGGGAGAACAATTCTAGCATTTCCCAAAATCCACTTATTCAGCCTCTTCCAATGAAGATTTTACGAGTTCCCTTTGAAAGGGCCAAAGGTTGCCCAAATCCTTGTTTTGACACTGCTTTGGGGAAAATATTGATTGAAATGAAAAAATGGTCAGTAGAGACATAGAAAATTTTTTTCCTTTTTCTTTTCTTTGTTTTTTTTTTTTTTTTTTTGAGACGGAGTCTTGCTCTGTTGCCCCGGCTGGAGTGCAGTGGTGCAATCTCGGCTTTCTGCAACCTCCGCCTCCTGGGTTCAAGCGATTCTCCTGCCTCAACTTCCAGAGTAGCTGAGATTACAGGTGTCTGCCACCATGCCCAGCTAATTTTTGTATTTTTAGTAGAGATGGGGTTTCATCATGTTGGACAGGCTGGTGTCAAACTCCTGACCTCAAGTGATCCACCCACCCTGGCCTCCCAAAATGTTGGGATTACAGGCATGAGCCACTGCATCTGGCCAAATCTTCATATAACTGATATATTTACTGTTTTTTTTTTTTTTTTTTTTTTTTTTCTTTAAAGACAAGCTATTTTTGTGAAGATATCTGCTCCTAATCGGCATGTCCCAGTGGTTACTTTCCTGGGCTTCAGCTTCCTCATCTGTAAAATTAGCTCAGCAGTGGAGTCTCCAGAGGTTCTGCCCATTCTGATAAACTGTTCTCACACCAATCCCAAGAGCTTCAGCTTTTCTGGGCCTTTCTGGGCCTCAGCTTCCTCATTTATAAAATTAGTTCAGCAGTGGAATCTGCAGAGGGTCTGCCTATTCTGATAAACTGTTCTCACACCAATCCCAAGAGCACGGGACAGGAAATTGTGACGTCACATCCGCTTTACCTTCCAAGAAGCCCAGGTCCAGCCTCTGAGAAGTCACAACTCAAAAATGTGACAAAGAGAAATCTTTACAAACGCAAGAATCAAGATTTCTAGGAAGGCTATGTTTCCCCCCTCCCCACTCCAAAGCAAAACTTGTTCCTAGCATCTACACAGCCACAAATCTGTCTAGGAAATAAGGATGCCTCCTTAAAAAGAGCAAAGGAAATAGAGAGCACAGGTTTTTCAGTGCCTGATAAACCGACCAGCATCAGCAGCTAAACTCAAAAAGAAAACACTGGGATCCTGGGGGTTGGGTGAAGGGCAAAAAGAGATGATTCAGAGAATATTTTAGGGCAGTGAAACTATCCTGCAGGAAAATAACATGTAGGTTCCATGTCATTATACGTATGTCCAAACCCATAGACTATGCAACACCACCAGTGAACCCCAGTGTAAACTATGAACTTTGGGTGATAATGAGATGCCAATGTAGGTTCATCTATTGTATCACTTTGGTAGGAAATATTGATAATGGGTGAGTTTATGCATGTAGGGGGTGAGTAGGAGTATATAAGAAATCCCTGATGAGCCTGGCATGCTGGCACGCCTGTAATCTCAGCTACTCAGAGGCCCTGAGGAAGGAGGATTGCTTGAGCCCAGGACTTTGAGGCTGTATTGGCTATAATTGCGCCTCTGAATATCCACTGCACTACAGCCTAAGCCACACAGTGAGACTCTATCTCAATAAATAAATAAATATCTGTACCCTCCCCTCAATTTTGCTGTGAACCTATAACTCCTCTTAAAATTAAGTCAATTAAAAAAAAACCAAACAAACAAACATGAAAAAACACTGGAATCTGGCAAAGATTCTTCTCCCAATCAAACGACTCAGGCTCCCCCAAACTTTTCAACTACGCCTCAACTTTTGTCTTTCTCTTTGTCTCTGCAATGTCCAATTTTAGCAATTAATTCTACTGAGTTGGTTTAGCTAGAATACCCCATCCTCTAAAGCTGATCAAAGGTTCTCAGCCTTGGCCGGGAGCGGTGGTGGCTCACGTCTGTAATCCCAACACTTTGGGAGGCCGAGGAGGGTGGATCACCTTGAGGTCAGGAGTTCAAGACCAGCCTGACCAACATGGAGAAACCCCTCTACTGAAAATATAAAAATTAGCTGGGCGTGGTAGCGCATGCCTGTAATCCCAGCTACTCAGGGGGCTGAGGCAGGAGAATCACTTGAACCCCCCGGGAGAGGTTGCAGTGAGCCAAGATCGCACCACTGCACTCCAGCCTGGGCAACAAGAACGAAACTCCATCTCCAAAAAAAAAAAAAAAAAAAAAGTTCTCGGCCTCTACCATCCCTCAGGTGATGTTGGGCCACCCTGGCCTGTCTTCAGTAAGAATCTGGTTAGGTGGGTTTAGCCAGAATCCCTGGACCCCTGATGACTCCTCTTAGTAATTTTCTAACCACTGACAACCTCTCACCCCCTGCCCAAAGACATCCCCTACTCCTCCCACACCCTACCCCACCCCCTCACCCACAGCACCTTGCCTATAAATCCCCACTTGTCCATGCTGTATTAGGAACTGAGGCCAGTTCTGAGGTCTCTTTTCCTTTGTTGCAATAGTTGTTGAATAAAATCTGTTTTTATATCACTTTGACGACTATGGCTCTAGTTTTCTTTGACAGATCCCATCTCTCTAGTTTCTCTTCTACTAGAACAATCATTTTCTCCTCTGGGGACGAACAGGGTCTCACCCCTTAACCAAGGCCAATATCATCGGTATTATTCTCATCACCTGTGCTTTTGGAACTGCGGGCGCTTCCTAGGGTGCAGGGAGCATGCGCAGCTTTGCTGGTCTTGAAACCCCTAGCAACCACCGCCAAGCACTCAGGAAAAAGAAAAACTCTTCTTCCTACTCAGTAAAACTGAGATTTGTCAAAGTTAGCACGTCTTAGCCTAAGACATTAAAAAAAAAAAAAAAAAAAAAAGGTCCTCTTTTATGAAAGGATGCCCCTCGGTTATAAGGGACTCTGCTCTGTACCCTCACCGTGCTGAATGGGGTTACCCAAGCCCCTCCTTGGCCTCTGCTGCTTGGAGCTGGATCCTTAGCTCCTGCTCTGTTCCCTGGGGAAGGAAATGTGATAATAAGGGAAATGAGGCACCCACATTCCAAACCGGTGGGATGGAAGCTGAGGGCTTATTAGGACCAGTTGCTCAATCTTCCCATTCCAGGGAGATCGGTGACACCTACTCAGGTGACCAGCTTGAAAGGGCGGTGGGAGCGGTTGCAGACTTTTAGGTTAGCTGGGAATGGGGGAGGGTAGAGGACGCTTCCAAGAAGCAAACTTCCTAGCTGCCAGGCAAGTGCTAGAGGTGGAAGACGCTGGCAGGTTATGCGGGGAGGGCATCTGGTACTCCAGACCAATGCGTTCAAGTGTTTTCAAAAGAAAATGCAAGGAAAAAAGAAAGAGTAGGCCGCAAGGTCATTAGAGTCCTAATCACAGCATTTTCTATAGTAACAAGCACAGCCCAAACTACTGTCTTCTCCGAAAGCCAATGTACTAATCTTAAATATTCTCCTCCCCAAAACTGCCTGGGATCTTCCCACATGACCTTATACATCGCAGGGAACCTCAGGGGTCAAAAAGACAAAGGTTGCAGTCTCTCCTCTCCCCTTTCTTCTTCTACTGAAAGATAAGACACCCAGCCAGGGATGCGAAAAGGGTTTTCCCAGAAAACTTAACACAGTCATGGGGACAATGACAGAGGAGAGCTGTAACTTGAACTGCAAGTTGTAACTCCGGGAAGTTTCTTCTTGAAAGCAGCTTTCATCCCAGGGAGTGGGGTTTGGCGGGAGGCGGCCGGGCGAAAGATGTGTATCAGCCCTGCCACTCCTTATCTGGAACCTCCTTCCTTTCCTAG
This sequence comes from Papio anubis, assembly GCF_008728515.1. Taxonomy (NCBI): domain Eukaryota; kingdom Metazoa; phylum Chordata; class Mammalia; order Primates; family Cercopithecidae; genus Papio; species Papio anubis. The sequence continues at coordinate 13,809,039 of NC_044992.1, read as the reverse complement.
GAAGCCTCAAAGCCACCTTTTCTGAGAACTCCCTTCAAAGGCCCACATCTCCATAAATAATTATCTCCATTTGGAGGAGATGTTTGCATATCAAAGAACTCCTTCGGGAGGGTTTAAAATAATTTGAACTGAAATTGTAAACAGTTACTGGCTCTCAATTTCCGATTTCGCAGCAGGATCCGTAGGGCTTCCGGAAGTGATGTCATTATTCATTAAAAGTTTACTAGGCCTTTTCTCTTTCCTTTTTTAAATGTTTTAAAGGTAATGGGTAGGAAAGAAGAAAAATAACAAAGGATGGACTCCCCAGCCCTCCTCCTCTTCCAGCCCCTCTCTCCTTTCTCCACGCCTAGCCCCCAACCCCCACCACAAGGATTTGGCCTCCATTGTCCTAGAATTTCAATACTGCTCAGAAAGTGAAAAGCCCTTGAATACCATAAGGGGGTGGGGCTCAAAAGAGCATCTCGCTTCTCTGGGTCAACCCAAGATCCCTTTCATTGGGGCAGAATCCTCGGTTATAGGCCCCGCTTCACAATGGCCAAAAGTTCCTGTTCCTGGAAGGGGCTGGGGGTGGGGGTGGAGGGAGGGTTTCAATTAAAAGCTAATAGTCTTTTGTGGGTGAGCTCTCTGGGGTACTGCTCCTGTTTACAGGACCTCACTGTACGCTGGGACAAATCCTGTGAAATCGGTGATCCTGTGTCCTATTTCCTAGGGGGGCGGTGGGGAGGAAAAAAAGCAAAACAAAATCCAACTTAGAAATAAAATCATTATAAAGAAAGAACAAGAGTTTTCTGGGAAGCAGACTTTTTAGAAAGTAAAATTAGTGCTGCCCATGGGCAGGGGCGGGGCAGAGCTGAGTACCCAGAAAGAAGGGGAGGAGGGCACCGAAATCCAGCGGCAGTTGAAGTGGTTCTGTTTTTTCCTGCTTGGACGGATTCTTCTCTGCACACGCTGGGCCAACGTTTTGTCTCTGATGAGTCCTAGCTTCCCTATCTGTAACACCCTTCTTTTTTTCTGGGCTGGTGGGGGCTCCAGCCCTATGTGGGTTACTTTCTTGGCAACAAAGGGTCATTCCTCCAGCAGGCAGCTTGCAATTCGCTTTTTTTTTTTCCCCCCACATGCCTCTATCGTCCCCTCCCTTCTCCCAGCTTCATTCCCAAGAAAAGCAGCTTTCCCTGTACCCTTGGTAGTACAGTGTAAATGTTTGTAAACAGGCCTTCAGCCAGAGAGCTTCCAAAACACTCTGCAACACCAGTCAACACAGAATTGATGAAAATCACTAAACCTCCACCTGCAAGCAACACACACACACTGGGAAACCAGGAGAGAAACAGGATAGGGGGAGGGGCTGCTCAAAGCAGAGTGGGCACTGGGCATATGAAACCCCAGGTTCCTGTTCCTGCCCGGACACGGACAAGAGGTACTTGGACAAGACCCTCAAAAGCTTGGACTCAGTTCTCCATGTATACAAATAATGGATTGGTTTAAAAGGGTGTACCTCAGCTCTAAAGTTATTACAACTACCTTTTCTCCCACCACTCTCCACATACCACTTCCTCCTACAGCCAGCAGTAGGGTGGCACAAGCTGGTACATGTTAAGTAGAACCTCTATAAATATTTGATGTTTGAATATGTACAAAACGCACCCCAAGGGCATCAGTACAGGCCACCCCCAGGAGGTGTCATCAGGTGGTGTTCAATGTCAAATGTACCCTAAAATGAGGCACTCAGTCTGGTGAATCAAAAGAAAAGTGGAGTTCAAGGTCAGGCTGTGTGGCCTCAGGCAAGGGCCGTCTTCTCTCATCTGTAAAACATTTGTCCTGCTACTTTTACGAAAAAATTCTTCCAAGAATCCAGTGTAATTTGTAGGTGGATACACTCTGAAAGCAGCAAAACCCTACCTAAGGGTAAGGTGGGATGCATCCCACTCGCATCCCCTCTTTATATCTCCCTTGGCATTTGGCTCTGGATGAGAGAAATGATGTTAAGGAAGAAGAGACATAAAATTGGTTTTTAAATTTAAAGGCTCATGTAACAACAAATATTTAAAAGAGTTTGCATTTCCTGTAATTTTCCCCTTGTGGTATGAAGCATTCCATTTTTGGTGCCCTCTTTCTTAGTCCCCCTGTAGGATGTTGGAGACAAAGGAAAACTGAGTCTCCTTCTGGGGTTAATATCACTGAATGAACTGGATGATCAGCCAAGGAGGAATGGAAAATGAGGCAGCTTTTAATACAAGCTCTTTCTTTTCTTTTCTTTTCTTTTCTTCTCCCTCTTTCTTTCTTTCTTTTCTTTCTTTCTTTTTCTTTCTTCTTTCCTTCCCTTCCTCTCTCTCTTTTCTTTCTTTCCCTTCCTTCCTTTCTCTCTCTCCCCTTTCTTTCTTTCTTTCCTTTCTTTCTCTTTCTTTCTTTCCCTCCCTTCCTTCCTCCCTTCCACTCTCTTTCTTTCTTCCCCTTCCCCTTCTCCCTCCTTCCTTCCTTCCGTCTTTCCTCTCTCTCCCTCTCTCTCTTTCTTTCTTTCTTTCTCTTCTCATGGCAAACAGTTAGGTTGAGAAGGAGAGAAACAGCCCCAGTTTAGGGGCAGGGGTCCATCTGATCTGAGGCTACTAAAAAGAAACAACCACTGTGGGAAGACTCAGTATCATCAGTGACCTTCCCTACCTCCTGAGTGCAGGACCAGTAGGAGTTTGGGACAAGAGAAATTTCAATCAGCGCTTGACTTAAGTCGTGAGATAATGGCTCCATCCAGCTCTCTGTTTCCCTTGTGCTCAACCAACAGAATCCTACTTCATGGCAATCCACTAAAAACAGTACAAGGTTAACTAAGTCAATAAAAATCTGAAGACATAAGCTTGAGTTCAACTAAAATGAAGGGAAGCGAGTGCAAATAAACCTCCGTTATCATAGGCTTTAAATAGCTCAACAACATTTTAGAAAAGAAATGAAGCGCTCGCTCACTCTTGTTTTGTATTATTTTATTTTGTAGAGACAGGGTTTTGCCATGTTTCTCAGGCTGGTCTTAAACTTGTGGGCTCAAGCGATCCACCTAGCACAGCCTCTCAAAGTGTTGGGATTACAGGTGTGTGCCACCTTGCCAGGTGCAAAAGAAGCAATTTCTAACCAGAGAGAAGATCCCAGAGAGTATAAAACTTGAGATGCTACAGACAAAGTAAAGGGTACTGTTTCTCCTTTCACACTCCTTCTTGTCATCAGTACTTCTTCCTAATTGGCTTGTCCATGTGCTTGAGGTTGACCAAGAGATGTCTCAAGAAAACAAGAGACACGGCAATGCCAATGGAAACTCTAATTGGACACCCATCAATTAAAGTCCACACCCCCTTCCCCAGCCTTTTTGGAATTCTCATTTTGTGAAGTTTAGATGTTACCCGGAATCAACTTTCAACAGGAGAAAAGTAAGCCCAACCTCCCTACATTCTCATCTTTTCACTGTCATGGTCAACCATTTATTATAAAAGCCCAAAACATTTGCAACAGATCAGTATACAGAGTCCAACCTGCCTTGTGCATTTCACCTCCAAAGATATGAGAGAAGGAAAGCGTTAGAGGCTGAAGCTATGGACAAAGGTTCTGCATTATTTGCTCAGGTTCCATGATTATCTGTTACATTCTATGAGAGCGTTTGGTAGATGATGTTGCCTAACTGGTGAGTCTTAAAATTTCCAGCAACTTTTCTGTGCTTTAGACAAAGCATTCCCGTTCGTCTCCCATTCCCCACTGCTAAGGAACGACACAGTAAACACCAAGGAGATTAAGTAACTAAACCATCAGTGAGAGAGCTGCTAAGAATTACAAGTGAGATTAGCCTTTTACCCTGCATTGGCCTGGTGAAAAACTGACCCTGTGACTATTTTTAAGCCTAATGACCATTTCTAAAAACAAAATCTCTAATTGAAACTTACTGCCTTCCATGTTTTGTCTTGTATTTGTTTAGACTGTGAGTTTTAAAGACTCTATCTAAAAAATAAAAAAAAAATAAAAAAAAAAAACAAGAAAAACAGCAAAACGCCAGGCATTGCAAGCACTTGAAAATATTTGTTGAACGAACAAATACATGAATGAAAGAAAAGGAGTCAACTAGCAAGGCTTAAAGCTAATGACTGGAGGTCATGATGCAAATATATCTAGAGACACAGGGGTGAATCGAGGGCAACTTGGAATAATAAACAGGTGGGGCCAGGTTTCAGAAGGGTGATGGTCTCAGTATCCTAATGTCCAAAGATGATACATATATGTATCATCACACCCATTACATTAAGTGACACAATGACATTAAGTGGCTATACCCATAAAAGTCTTGAACTTAAATGCTAAGCAAAAACACACAGCAAATGTGGTAAGATCAGAGTTCCTTATTTTACCTGTGGATCACAGCAAACTCTGAGCCCATCTCCCCATTGAACTTGGAATGCCTTACCTCTGGTGGCCAGCAATTAACGTCTGTTCAGACTAATAAATGGTTACAGTTAATAACAATGAGAAAAATTGCACTAATTAGCAGATTTGTGTTAATTATTACTTACTATTTTGCCTTAATTATTATTACAGTTAGTTTGCATTCCCAAGCATCCCTCAGGTGATGGCAAATGTCTCCTAGGTAGCAGCAAGACGAAAGAAAACTCAAATTTAAGTTTAATATTTGTCATGATGATGAAGGGGTCAGTGATATGGCCAGTAAGTGTTGTTGATCGGGATGATTCTTGCCCTCCAGGGGCTTACCGTTTATGTCGAGAGAAATTCCACACACAGGTTTACCAAGAGATATTATATACTTGACTCAAAAATGAGAAACGTGAAAAATTGGCACCCAGAGGTTGTGCTCGGGGCAACTGAAGCTGCTGCTGCTTCTTCTTTTTAAAGACGCAATTTCTCTCTTGTTGCCCAGGCTGGAGTGCAGTGGCGTGATCTCCGCTCACTGCAACCACCACCTCCTGGGTTCAAGCAATTCTCCTGCCTCAGTCTCCTGAGTAGCTGGGATTACAGGTGCGCACCACCACGTCCAGCTAGTTTTTTGTATTTTTTAGTCGAGACGGGGTTTCATCATGTTGGCCAGGCTGGTTTCAAACTCCTGACCTCAAGTGATCCACTCGCCCTGGCCTCCCAAAGTGTTTGGATTACAGGCGTGAGCCACGGCCCTGGTCCTGAAGCTTCTTTGAGCCTGCCCCAAGGGAAGGTAGAAGTGAAGAAATCAGGAACAAATGATGTTCCTATTTAGAAACATGAACAAAGCCTACTCAATGAGACAGCCATTGGGCCATTTAGCCAGGACTGAAGTTTTCCTTTTTTGTTTTTCTATTTGTTTTTAAGAAATGATGGCAAATAAGGTTAGAAAAATGGGTTGGAAAATAGGCTGGGAATACCCTCATCCACTCTGCCCATCCCTCCATCCTTTGTTTCCACAGACATCTTTCCGAAAGCCAAATCTGGAAATGTTCATAGCTTCTCGCTGTGTTGAGAATGATCTGCAAACTCCCTGGCAGGGCACATGTGCATTCATTCACTCCAAGGGAATTCTAAGTTCCTCCCTTGCTCTCTTTCCAACCCTCCTTCCAACTCTGCTTCACCCCAGCTATCAGCAAAGCACCTGTGGTTTCTCCAGTGGGTCATGAGGTTTCTTGGCCCCCATGGACTTCCCTCCTTGCTCCTTTTTCATAACTATTACATTCCTTCCTGAAAATGCACACACACACGTGTGTGCACACACACATACATGCACACACACACAGAATCATCATAACCTCTATCCATCTGCTACAGCAGTCCTCCAAGGGTGTGAGGACTGGTTTATTTGTACTGTGGCAAAAATAAATGGTTGCTAGATAAAGGAAGAGTAAACAAATGCAAGAACAAATGCTAGACAGAATTTGAATTTGACCTCTGAGGCAATGAGAAGCCACAGAAAATGTAGGAGGTTGGCGGCATGAAAATCTTGCGTTAGGCGTCAGGGAGCCAGAGCTTACCAGCAGCATATCTTAAACAGGCTTAGGCTTTGAGCTGATTATAAACTCCACGAGCCTGCTGAAGACCAGTATTTTTAAAATGTGAAGAAATACGGAATAAGCAAAAAAAAGATCACTAGGTGTCTCCAGTGGAAAACTTGCATTGTTTAGAGCATGCTCGCTGATTATCTGACTCTAGCCTTTTATTGCTTTTGAGAGACTCTGCAACTTTCTAAATTATATAGACAGCAATCCAGCAATCCAATATAATTCTTGATTCTTGACCAGAGATATGCAAATAAATTCTTTCTGGTGGGAGTTCTATGGACTTTCTTATCTACCTCCTACTCTGTGGAAGAGGTCAGTTTCTCATCTATTCGTCAATTTAAGTCCAAGTAAATTTGTATTCTTTTGACTTCTCCTTTGAACCAATGGTAACATTGTCTGGTTCCTTCATTAATAATGAGTGAAATAAGGCTTTTAACATAGTCATTGTATACCTGGATGACAGCATGATTTTAGCTTTTTCTAAGAAAATTATCCTTTAACAAAAAGACTGGATTAACCATGTGCTTCTTGCAGGGGCTCTATCTGTGCCAGTAGCCATTGCCCTATGGCAACCTCTTTATGACAACCCCTTGGCTTAATACTAAGAACAGTCATGGTTCTCTTTGAGCAAACAGCTTGTTTTTGTGATTTCTGTAATTAAGGTTTACCCTTTTTAAAAGCTGTGAGAAAGCTGTGGATCAGGTCCATAGTCATTTGGGGTACATTTCTTAGGACAACTCCTGGGTCCATCTTACATGCCCACTTTTGGTTTTCTTCTTTAACTGTCATGTTTTATGTGCTTTTTGTGCTTTATATATCATTTTTAAGAATCACTTTAATGGTGGCTCACACCTATGATTCCAGCACCTTAGGAGGCCAAGATGGGAGGATTGCTTGAGCCCAAGAGTTTAAGACCAACCTGGGTAACACAGTGGAGACCCTATCTGTACAAAAATTTTTTAAAATTAGCCAGGCGTGATGGTGTGCCTGTAGTCCCAGCTACTCAGGAGGCTGAAGCGGGAGGATCACTTGAGTCCAGGAGGTCGAGGCCGCAGTGAGCTATGATCACACCATTGCACTCTAGCCTGGGCAACAGAGCAAGACTCTGTCTCTAAAATATATTTTTTAAAAACAAATGATAGATAAAAATAAATGAAATTATGTAGATCTAAATGGGGAGGGGACAGTGAGGATGTAAAAGAAGGGGCAGCTAATTCTAAACATTTTGCTACTCAGGAAGCTGAGACTGGAGGATTGCTTGGGGCCAGGAGTTCAAGACCAGCCTGGGCAACATGGCAAGACCCTCATCTCTAAAAATAAATAAACAAACAAACGTTTTAAAGGAAGATAAAAAAGAAAAGCCAGTAACAGGTTAGAGATGGAGAAAGAAGTGGGGACAAGGAGCACCCTCGATTTTTAAGCAAAGTTGATCAAGGGCATGACACTAAAGTACTTTGCGTACACCCACAGAAGTAGCAGCAACCCAGGTAGTTTTAGGGGTAGAGGGTGAGGAAGAATTTAGGTGTTCATCCAAGAAATGTTATAAACAAATGAAGATTTAGGTCCTGTGTCCATGTGTAAAAACAGATCAAAACTGAGAGAAGGTTAGAATAACCCCAGATTATAGGCTAGAAAAGAGCTCCTGGGTCCAGAAAGGCTCATTCTGGGCAGATGAATCAGCCTAGGTTGGGGTTGGGGGCAGGGGTTGCGGGTGCACCAAGAATAATTTACTGCCTCTCTCTGAAAAGCTCAGTGGTGTTCTCTATTCTCTGACAAAATCAAGTAAAGACCTTTAAGCTGTTACTTTCCCAAATGAATCAATTTCCAATTCCCTGGGCTGGGAACACAGGGCATTAAGCCCACAAGCAAACACCACCCAAAGGAGAGAACAAGAGCTGGGGTCTCTATTGCCCCATTAGCACGTTTTGGGGATTAATCAAGCTCAAACCTCTCCAAAGACAATGTTTTCCTGGGTTTGCTAAACGCACATTGATTCACTTGTCACTTGGAGACAGTCAGGACTATATCAGATAACAAACTGAGGAACGGAATCAACCAACTACAAAGCTAAAACTGGTGCAGTCATCAGCCTCCTTACACCCAACATGAAGTTATCTCAATGAATCTGGAATTGAGATAGCTTTCTTTATCAGACAACTATGTCTACCCAAGGAAGGATCCCCTTTCCTGGGCTCCTCCTTCCTCTGAAGATAGATGATTCTTCACTTGTTCAGAACAGAAATAGGTCTTATTAAATATTACAACAGAATGCTACCCTTGCTGACTGCAAAAAGGTATACAAATTCCCCAGTGCAGTACCAAGGAGCAGAGATCTGGAGCTTTTAGGAGCTGCAGAGAATCTGAGTAAAGGGATGCACCCTCTGTGCGGCAAAATGCAGGTATAAGACACATACACGGCCGGGCACAGTGGCTCGCGCCTATAATCCCCAGCACTTTGGGAAGCCGAGGCGGGTGGATCACCAGGTTGCGAGTTCGAGACCGGACTGGCCAACATGGTGAAACCCTGTCTCTACTAAAGATACAAAAAATTAGCCGGGCATAGTGGCACACGCCTGTAATCCCAACTACTCAGGAGGCTGAGGCAGGAGAATCACTTGAACCCAGGAGGGAGAGGTTGCAGTGAGCCGAGATCGCGCCACTGCACTCCAGCCTGGGCGACAGAGCGAGACTCTGTCTCAAAAAAAAAAAAAAAAAGACATGCAGACAATTCTCGGTTCTCAACTTCAGGAGATTCACAGATTCCAGCACTACTGTGGGCCCAGATTAAGAGCCTTGGCACAGCCCAACAGCTACCCACCAGCCACTGGCTGGTTGGTTGTTCTGCTGGTCAAAAGCCTGGTTGACATGATCTGTGTTAGGCGTCAGTGAATGGGAGAGAGAGGACATGGACTCTTCCAGACTTTCTAGATTTCATCCATCTGGGAGGTTAACATAACGCTTAGGCCCACCCAAACACTCTCCCTGAACTACACACACATGAGATCTGCCTTTATATTTTATTAAGCATTGAAATGATGAGTCTGCACAGTTTTGTGAAATCACAAAGAAACTGTCCAGTCCAATACTCAAAGTTCATGCTGTGGAAAAATAAGTTTGCCTCCTGGAAAGAATAAATAGTCTTCCCTTTTATCAGAAGATGATTCTCTTTCCCTTGGCCATCATGATGTCAGCTCTAAGATTTGCATAGCACTTTACCCGCCACAAAGGACTAAATATTCAGGATCTCATTGGCTCAGTGTAATAACAATGAAGGGCTGTTTCCTTCCTTTTAGAGAACGGGACGGTGAGGCTGAGGGAGGAGAGACTGAGTGGCCCCAGATCAAATACTGGGCAATATAGCAAAGCAGGGACTCAAAATCCAGAATGTGAAACGCTGAGTCTCATACTCATCCCACTTCTCTACATTTCTAAGAACCTTCTAGATCAAAATGCTCAAATATAGTAACCACCCCACCTCTGACTCATCTCTAATTACCCACCTCCTTTCTAAAGAGATTTTCATCTTATTTTCCTATCCGACAATTTAAAAAAAGGTTTGGGTTTAAATTAGTTTTTTGGAGTTATAGGGCCTGTAAATTACAATGAAATAAACAGCACTTTATACATACATATATAAAAGAGATGATGATGATAACGATGGTTATGTGTGTATATATATATATACACATATATATATATATGAGAGAAAAATTAATTTAGAAAGTGGAAGCTAAATCTTTTACTGGTTCTTTGCACTTCTGCACCAATGCCTTTATTTTAGGAGTTCATTTGTCACTGAATCCCACTGAAACGAATGATCACAAAACTGAAAATAACCAGATTAGCCTCTTCAAACCACAGCCCTCATTCCTCTGTCCCAATTCTTATTCTGTTTTACGTACTTCAGCCCGTATTTTTTCTCAACCGCATCAGTGTTCTATGGAAGAAAAACAGCACTTACCCATATTCTGGAACTAATCTTACAGGCCAGAGTTGCTCAAGGCAGCTCACCTAAAAGGTTCTGCTGGTGATACAAACCCAGCTGGAAAGAAGGAAAGAACTGGAATTTCACAACGTGCTTTACGGGTATCGTGGGCTCATGAACCGACCCAAGGCTATCCCCTCTCCCCTCCTTCTTCCCTTTGAATAAACCAAGTGTGTAAATGGAAAAGAGAGCTGATTCTAAAGGTTCAGAGGCCAGAAGTCAAGCTCAATCCATCTTTAGAAGAAGGAAGATACATGAAGCTGTGCCAGGCTGAACAAGCCTCTCGAACCAGGAGACGAACAGGCTAATAAATTAGGACGGCTAAACTACTGAGCCGAGGAGCCAGAATCAATCCAATAGGCTGCCTCTTCTTCTAGCTCATTAACTATTTGAGATTACCATCATATGGGGAGTAGCCTCTCAGCTGGAAATTAAATTAGCCTAGCTATAAACCTGGAATGTAGACAGAAAAGTGTCTGATGAGTGAGCAATCCCGGGGAAAAGATCCACCACCAAATGCTTGTCCAAACTCCATCCTCAGGCACTCCCAGCTGGCCTTCCTTTACAATTTCTCTTTTTGAACAACAAAAGGAGTTAGACTTCCTTACTTTGGTGTTCAGAAAATGCACAGTAAATCAAGGTTGTACACACACACCCCACCGTCCCTGCAAATGGTCTGTGCAGAGGGCTGAGCTCAGTAAGAAGGGCGGCAGGCACTAATTGCACACTCAGAACAGGTGTGTGCCTGCAGAGCCACCTCTTAATTACCAGGTTGGGCATTTTGGCACTGGCAGCCTGGCACTGAATGCTGGAACTGAGCGGCCAACGGGGCTGTTCGCATTGTAGGTCCGTGGAGCTGAGAAATGGAATTTCTAATTACATGGCTTCAGCCTAATGAAAGACTCCTTCCAGACAGGCAGAAAGCAACCAGATTCGAGGACGTGGAACCTGGAACACATCCTGAGAGGATCTCTGGTGCTGGCCCTTTTTTCTGAGTGGCATCTTCTTTGATCACCAGCAAAAGCCATTTGTGTTCAACGCTACTCAACAGCATCTTACAATTCCCACTTCTGAGCTGACATATTGGAAAAAGAAAAAAAAAAAAAAAAAGCGCAGGATAACCTGTACTAGTTACCCTTTGATGTCATGAGATTAAGGCTTACTTACAAACATCCTCGATCCCCCTCGTGGTGTTACTGTCTTCTCCTGGTCTGTCCCTGCACCAACCATATTTTTTCATAGGAACCTCCTTGCCTTTTCACAGGCATTCCTTCTGCCAAGATCTTCTTTCCCACCCAATCTGTACATGAACTCTTATTCATCCATCAAAATTTCACTCTCATGTCACCTCCTCCCTGAAGCCTTCCCAATGCAGCTCCTCCCTGCCTAGACAGATTGAAATTCTCCCCCTGTAGGGTTTGTTTTTGAACTACTTCTCTTTTTGCAAGTATCATGCCATACTGTATTTAGCCGTCTCACCCTCTCCCTTTATTCTCACGCTCTACAGTCTGTCTCTGCAAAGCAATCAGGGTTTTTCTAAAATGTAGGACAGGTCCTGTCCCTTCCATTCATAAAGCCCCATACATGCTGGCATCCCACACTAAGATCTGCTTCTCTGACCCTCTCTGTCCTCATCTTTTTACCTTTTCACCTTTTTAAAAAGGTCTTGCTATGGAAAAGCATAAGAATGATATAATGGACTTTGTGACTCCGCAGGAGGGTGGTGAGGAATCGAAGACTAAACATTGGGTACAGCGTACATTGCTTGGGTGACTGGTGCACCAAAATCTCAGAAATCACCCTAAAGAACTTATCCATGTAACCAAAAACCATCTGTTCCCCAAAAACTACTGAAATAAAAAAAAGTCCTTCCTGACCTCCAGCCTATAGTGTCCCTTTTCTCCCATCACCCTCTCCCACAAAACTGTCTACCCTCTCACTCTTGGTGACATTATATTTTTATTAGTCTACTTGTTTTTTTCTTTACCGCCCATCTCCCTACTCGAATGTAAGCTACAGGAGGGCAGGAACAGTGCTCATAAAATAGGCACCCGATGATATTTGTGAAATGAACAAATCTTTGAATCCCAGAGCCTGACCCAGAGTAGATGCTCAATAAATTAATAAAGTCAGTACTTAAATTCTAAGGAACAAAACGAAAATCAGTGGACATTCAGATACAGAGAAAAAAAGAGCTAACTAGAATTAACCTGATTCCTCCCCCTCTTCCCTGTGTCCACTGTTGGTTTCCAAATGGATATAATCAATCCTCAGGGACTGCCCTAATGATGGTTTCCTCTGGGAGGAGGGTACATGGTACCTGTTCTCTCAATACACTCTTACTGAGTAAAGAGAAGCCAAAGGATTTTAGAATGGAGACAAAACAGCACCAAATCCAAAGCAGAATGTAACCGACAAGCTGCTAGAAAACTGTCTATGGAGGGCATGTGTGAGACAGAATCTAAGCCTACCACTACACTTGGGCTTGCAATCGCTTAGGAGGCATCTTTACCTGCAGCCCAGACTGCTGCTGTCTGCTAGTGCCCCTCTCCACACCCAAGCTTCTGGCACCCACGATCCATCTGCCACATCTGGAGGCTGATCAACCACAAGAAACTCACAGCCCTCGCTAATGTGCTTTTGCACTTCCCATCCCCCAAACCCACATCCCCAGAAAGACACCATCTGGGTAAAATGAGGTGGCTTCCATCAAAGTCCTCGAAACCAGCGAAAGCTTCAGTCTTGAGGAAGCCAGTACATCTGCTGCCTGGCAAATGCTCTTTTCACAGAACCCAAAACAGTCATGGGTCTGTTCTGTACTTCTGTTTCCAGCTGGGACTGGAAGAAAACACCACCCTAAAAATAACAGTGAAAGACTGAACATTCCCTTGGAGGAGACAGATGGGAAGGAGACACAGCCAGGGCAGGGGGCCACCCAGCCACAGTGGCAGCCCCCTAACCAGCTGCCTCCTGGCTGTGTCCTCTTGAGTCTACCTCTCAGCCTCTCTTCTCCGTCTCCTCTAAACAGAAATAGGATCTGATCGGGGCAACCCAATTCTGAGCTAGACCTTATCAATAACTGCAATCACTTTTATACGCTAACAAGGAAGATTGCTAAACTTAACCACAGTGAGTGATGGGCCCAGGACTACATCACACTGGGAGTGCTGGCAAGCAGGAGCCAAGCGTGGCTGCTTTAGACTGCTCGCAATTCTGAGACTGAGGGCCAAGGTTCGCTCCGACCCTGCCTGGTTGAGCCAGAGAGTCGTGGCCAAACGTGGCATTCCCTCATCTCCTCTCCCACTGTGCCTGCTGACATGCCCCTCCTGAAGAATGACAGGGATCCTCTCTCAGCAGCACTGGTGAAGGGAGAGGAGAGGTGGCAGGGCCCAGTCTGCAGACTACCTGCCTCTCCACACCGTCGGGCTGGAGAAGCTGGCCTGGGGAGCCTGGCGGGGAGTTGGAGAATGGCTCTCTTTCCCTCAATACTTCAAACCACAGAATGAAGGTGCCGAGGACAGTTACCCAAGCTACCCAGGGAGGCGGCAGGGAGAGGCGTGTGTGGATTCTGCAGGGGCAACGAGTGGGGATGGGGAAGCCCGTCCCAGCCATATTTGCAAACACCACAAACTGCTGCTTGTTCCTTTGGGAGCCTTACTTGAATCGCTCAGCACAGCTAAATATGGTTCATCTTAGAAAACCATCTATGTGTTTTCTTGCTTTCTCTGTCTTGAAATCACAAATTTTTAAATTTTCCTTGCAAATACATGAAAAGAATTTGAATTCACAACTCACAGAAAGCTTGTGAATATCTCTGGTATAGGAGCTCTGCTGGCCCGAAAAACTCCCTGTCTGTAGGATAAAATTCTTCTCTTTAATGTGCCATTCCGGCCTCTCCACCTCTGAGCCAGCCTCCGGACTCCTCTCTCCCCCAATCCCAGGCACCCTCACTGTTTTGCCCAGGCTGCAGTGCTCTTGTGTGCTTCTCTGGGCCTTTTTCACACAGAGCTTCCCAGCCCTGAATATTCTGATCGGTTTCCAGGACAACCAGCCAGCAAGTTCCTATCCATGCTTCAGAGCCCAGCTGGATGGTAGCTTTTTCTTTGGGCCTCTTTCTCTCCTCTCTCTGCTTCTACAGCATTTCTTACTTTGTTCTATACACCTCTCACCATGGCCCTTTGACCAAGATGGTGAGTTCCTTGAGGATTTGAACAACGGCTTAAAACCTTGTTTTCCCAAATGTCTGCCTATCACTTGACCCATTCTAGGAGTTCCGAACCTGTCTGGTAGATAAAATCATGAACGAATGAATGAATGAATGAATGAATGGTAGACAAGACGATATTCCACTAGTAGTGCCATCTAGATGCTCTGGTCATACACTGGCAATAAGGCTGCCCTTGTTATTGCCTGATTTTCACAAGGCTGCACAGAAAGAGAAGGTGGGTATTAAATTTCCCTTTAAAAGATACGTAACTTTATAGGAAGGGAAGTGTGATAAGAATGAAAAGCTAGTCGAGTACATGCAATAGAGGATCCCACTCTGGTGTGAAACTGTTCACCCACAAACCATGTGAAATGTCCTTGCCAAACGCCTCCTCCTGAGCAAGGGCTCAGGTAGACGTGAGCAGGCTATCCATGCAGGTGTTACAATTTCCCTGAATACGAAGAATCTATGGTAAGTGTATCAGGAGATAATAAGATAACTATGGCAAGCTTAGAGTGCTTGCAAGAGAAATCCAGATACTCCTGTAACTTTAGTTTTATACAAACAGGTAAATCAATCCCCATCTCTCTCTGTTAAAAGGCTCCACTCGCCTCCTTCCCCAGTGACACCTAATCTGAAAGTTTCCTTTGTTTCTGGTGCTGTGTGAACTGCAGAACACTTTTCAGAGTTCCCCTTGGCCACACAAAAAGGGGAAAAGGCATTTTTAAAGATAGTTATTGGCTTCGATTGCAGCTCAAGGCTGCCAATGTTTACATGTGGCACTCACGTTATTTAGTGAGGACCTCAACGTTACACCCAGGGTGAGCAATCATCTCGGAGCCAGCATAAAACATACCCAGACCCCAAGAGGAGCTACACAGTGCCAGGCAGGCTGAAAAAAAGCTTCACCCTTTCCAACACCATCAAACATCTTGCTCCATAAACACCACCGACACAGAACACTTACCTTTGAAAACAGACATAAGCTGCTTGGGGGAAAGCTGAACCTGCAATTAGCCTGCTTACGGAATAACAGCAAGTGGAGGCCTACCAAAGGAGCTTTCTGCAAGACCCGACTTGAAATCCTAATCAGCAAGTCTGTTCCCCTGGCCTCGGCCTCAGCCTCAGCCACTTTTTATCCAGGGTCCTTGATTCACTGCAACTCCACTTCTTGCTCTTTATTCTTTTTGCAGCAATCATCTGGGGCCCGGGGAGGGTGCAGACACATTAGGTTTGAGATGACATCACAGTGGGAGATGTGCAGGAGAGGAAGAACTCAAGCTATAGGAATAGGAAGCCTGCTGCAAGGGGTAAAGGTGGATGGAGAGAGAGCGGGAGCACAGGATTAGGGTCAGACTCTTAGAACTGCAAGAAACTTCAGAGACCTCTTTGGCCAGTGTGGCCCAAATTGGCACCTGGATGGACACAATGTCTCAGGATGCTGGTAGGTATGAATGAAAGAAGGGTTCTGTACTCATGGGGGAAGTGCTAGGTGAAACAAACATTTATTTAATTTATAAATTTTTTTTTGTTTGTTTTTAGCTGCAGTATTTATCAGGGCCTTTAATAGGCTAACATGGAATTCTTTTTTTTTTTTTTCTACACTCTAACTATTAATCAATCTTTTTTTTGTTGTTGTTATGGAATCTTGCTCTTGTTGCCCAGGCTGGAATGCAATGGTACGATCTCAGCTCACTGCCACCTCCACCTCCCAGGTTCAAGTGATTCTCCTGCTCCAGCCTCCCGAGTAGCTGGGATTACGGATTGCAGGCACCCACTACCACATCTGGCTAATTTTTTGTATTTTCAGCAGAGACGGGATTTCACCATGTTGGTCAGGCTGGTCTCGAACTCCTGACCTCAGGTGATCCACCTACCTCGGCCTCCTAAAGTGCTGGGATTACAGGCATGAGCCACGACACCCAGAAGAACTTTCTCTTCACTCAAAGAAACATGGAACAGTGCATCTCAAGGTGTGACCTGCTAGACTACCCACAAATTGTCCTGGAGGAGATACATGCAAAACCTGAGAGGAAGCATTTAAACCTATTATAAGTAATTTGACATTGCGACAGCATCCAAGGCCATATGATCAATGAACTCACTGGCCAGTGTGCGCGTTGCTAATTGTATGGCAGGAGGCACACGGCATGCCCTGTGTGCTTGTCACATGTCATAGGACAACAAATTGAGCCACAGTGGATTGGGGGAAAACGTGGTCCTACAGCAGAGTTGGCTGAGAACTGGTTTAGGAAACGCTGCTCGTTCCAATTTCTATGGTACACATCGGGTATTCTGCTGACACCAGAATAACTGAGTGACCTGACTAGGTCACATCACAGTGTATCCACAGCAAAAGGCTGACCTTAAGACTCACCAACTGGGAAACCCGATAAAAGAAAAGTCAGTTAGGGAACTAAAAAAGTAAAAAATAGGAGAAGCATGTCACTGAAAATGATTTCATCATCACCGTGATTCTGATTTTAATGGGCAGCCAGCTAAGCAGACCTCCACACATCCTCTCCTGCGATCCCTATGAAGGTGTAAAATGAAAAAGCCAAATAGATAAAAGCTCCTGCCCAACTCTCACAAGAATGCCCGTGATGAACTGGATTGAGGACATTTAATCCTGAAATGTACATACCTGAAAAAAGTGGGAAAACCGTTTGCAGCTCCCCACTCTGGTAACAAATGAGAGAAGCTGCCCAAGTGTGAGACAGGAAGGGGCAGGGAGGGCGGAATGTGGGAAGGAGAGAAGATTCTCCCATCTAAAAGCCCAGGGGCTCACCAGGTCCAGCCATTTGTTGCCATGAGAAAGGCAGGCATGGTACTGTCCCATCCTTTATAAAAGCAGCAAGAAATCGGGATTTGTATGTGAAATCTCCCAGCCTGTCAACATAGGCAATACATGTGCATGTTTTAAAACTCCATGAATGGCCGGGCGCGGTGGCTCACGCCTGTAATCCCAGCACTTTGGGAGGCCGAGGAGGGCGGATCACGAGGCCAGGAGATCAAGACCATCCTGGCTAACACAGTGAAACCTCGTCTCTATAAAAATACAAAAACTTAGCTGGGGGTGGTGGCGGGCGCCTGTAGCCCCAGCTACTCCGGAGGCTGAGGCAGGAGAATGGCCTGAACCCAGGAGGCGGAGCTTGCAGTGAGCCGAAATCGCACCACTGCACTCCAGCCTGGGTGGCAGAGCAAGACTCCTGTCTCAAAAAAACCACAAAAACCCATGAACATTCACTGTTAGGCTTCATTGATATTAGGTTCAACAACAGGCAAAACTAACCGGTGGTGGTAGAAGGTGAGATAGTGGTTGTTCTTGGAATGGGGACAGTAACCAGAAGGGCATACAGAGGTAGCTTTGGGGGTTCTTGAACTGCCACTTCTTGGCGCTTGTTACCAACAACATACTTGTATGTTTGCCTTGTGAAAGTCATCAGGTCGTGCACTTCTGATTTGTATACTTTTCAATAAGTATGTAAATAAAAATTTAAATAAGAAACCCAGGCCTGGCAGGGTGGCGCACGCCTGTAATCCCAGCACTTTGGGAGGCCGAGGTGGGTGCATCACCTGAGGTCGGGAGTTCAAGACCAGCCTGACCAACATGGAGAAACCCCGTCTCTACTAATAATACAAAATTAGCCGGGCCTGGTGGCTCATGCCTGTAATCCCAGCTACTTGGGAGGCTGAGGCAGGAGAATCGCTTGAACTCGGGAGGCAGAGGTTGCAGTGAGCCGAGATTGCGCCATTGCACTCTAGCCTGGGCCACAAGAACAAAACTCCGTATCAAAAAAACAAAACAAAACAAAAAAAGAAACTCAAACCCCACAGATTTATAAATAATGTAATGTCTGAGATTTCTTTGAAGTAATACTGAAAAGAGATAACACAGCACTTCCTTAGAAATAATGGAGGGGGCCAGGCGCGGTGGCTCATGCCTATAATCGCAGCACTTTGTGAGGCCAAGGTGGGTGGATCACCTGAGGTCAGGAGTTCGAGACCAGCCTGGGCAACATGGTGAAACCCCACCTCTACTAAAAATACAAAGTTAGTCAGGTGTGGTGGCATATGCCTGTAATCCCAGCTACTTGGGAGGCCGAGGCAGGAGAATCACTTGAACCTGGGAGATGGAGGTTGCAGTGAGCTGAGATCACATCATTGCATTCCAGCCTGGGCAACAAGAGTGAAACTCCGTCTCAAAAAAAAAAAAAGAAGAAAAAAGAAAAGAAATGAAGGGGGGAAGTCTTGGGGAAGGTATAAAATAAAGCCATGTCGGGAAGTGGTTAAGAGAGGGGTGTTCATATGCGGGCTGCCATCTCTCTGAGGTTTCTCCTTTTGTGTAGGGAGAGCTAAATTAACTGGTGCTTCAAGGAAGAGGATGTCCTGCAGAGAAACAATGCACACAAGCCATCTTGGCACAGGTAAGGGTGGTGACTAGCAGAGATAGCAGCTGCAGAGTAAGTAAGGGCCAAGTTCTCCGTGGAGCGCATGAAGTTGGGATGGGCCGGATCAGCTTTATATACGACATTTTTGGCCGGGGCAGTGGCTCACGCCTGTTATCCCAGCACTTTGAGAGGCCAAGGCGGACGAATCACAAGGTCACGAGTTCGAGACCAGGCTGGCCAAACATGGTGAAACCCCGTCTCTACTGAAAAAAAAAAAAAAAAACAAAAAAACCAATAATTAGCTGGGTGTGGTGGTGGGCACCTGTAATCCCAGCTACTCAGGAGGCTGAGGCAGAATTGCTTGAACCCAGGAGGCGGAGGTTGCAGTGAGCCGAGATCATGCCACTGCAATCCAGCCTGGTTGAAAGAGCAAGACTCTGCGTTGGGAAAAAAAAAAAAAAAGACATTTTCATGCACACCTGCTGGGGACTGTACAAAACCCAGTGTCTCCACGGGTGGGGCGTTCACGGTGCTGGACAATATAGCTCAGAAGCAATGGGCCCCAGAGTGTAAAATGTTGGAGGGGGGATGTCAGTGTGATCCCAAGAGCTGAGAATCTGAGTGGCGTGGTTGTGGGGGGCAGCGCAAAGGGCAGGTGGGAGAGAAGGGATGAGTTGGTAGAGGAGGGGATGGGAGCAGGCTTCAATCAGAGAAGGGGAGTCAAATGCACAGATGTTGGGGCAAAGGCTACAGGGATGGCAGGAAAGTGCTGGGTTGACACACGGATGGCGTGGTTGAAGACTGCCACCATCAACACGGGCATCATAGCAACAGAGACAGGCTAGGAACCAGTGTGGGGAGTAAAAGAGAATAGGGACAGAAAAATGGATGAAAAAAACCAGAACCTTGCAAATGCTTTTAAGTGGAAAAGTCTACATCTTTGGGAGGAAAGAAACAACAGAAGAGATGGCTTAAACTGGTCCAGAAGGAACATGGCATTGAATTGCAGCCAGGTAGACAGCCTCCAAGTTGTGGAGTTTGAAAGGCCCTCAGGCTGTCATTCCCTTCTTCCTTAGGTCCAAGAGGTAGAGCCACCTACAGATACAGCTGTATGACCTTAGGCAATCTCTGTGAGTTTCCGTTTCCTCCCTTGGAAAATAACGGAAATCACACAGGAAGCATCACTGTTAAGATTAAGTAAGCGCCTGGCCCACTCGCCTGCACGCAGCAAGTTTTCGCATACTGAGGCTAAGACATATTTTTTTTTTTCCTTTTTTTAAAATCACACAGTCGCTGACTTTCTGGCCCCTTCTTACCTCCTTAGCCCTCTTCGGAAAGCTACTGGAAAAGTAAAATGCAAAAATCACATTTGAAAATTCGTACTACCTTATCTCATGCTTCTGCTTCCTCCTCCAATGGTTTTCAGATTTACCAGTAATTTAGTAGGACTAATGATTTCAAAAATAAAAATAAAACATCAGGCTTAAATTGCCTGCAGATCTCCTCGAGCCCGTAGATGTCAGTCCACTGACTAAAACAGGCTTCTCAGGGACAAGTTCATGGCTCCTGTACTTCCTCAGTGCTTTAAGTGCTGCCTTGCACTAGACAAGAGCAAGTGCTCCGATGGGATTTTTGAGGCAGTAAAACTACCCTGAATGCTACTACAACGTGGGATACAGGTCATTACGCATTTGTCCAAACCCATGCAATGTACAACACCAACAGTGAGCCTTAACGTAAACTGCGGACCCTGAGTGATGATGTGTCAAATGCGGGTTCATCAGTTGTAACAAATGTACCAGTCTGGTAGAGCATGTTGATAGTGGGAGGCTGTGTGTGTGTAGGAGTGATGAGTATTTGGGAAATCTGTGTACTTTATTAAATTTTGCTGTGAACCTAAAACGGCTCTAAAAATATGGTCTGGGTCTGGCATGGTGGCTCACACCTGTAATTCCAGCACTTTGGGAGGTTGAGGAGGGCGAACTGCTTGAGTCTAGGAGTTTGAGACCAGCCTGGGCTAGCATAGTGAGATTTCATCTCTACACATTTTTTTTTTTTTTTAATTAGCCAGGCATGGTGGTGTGCACCTGTAGTCGCTGCTACACGAGAGACTGAGGTGGGAGAATCGCCTGAGCCCGTGAGGTAGAGGTTGTGCCACTGCACTCCAGCCTAGGTGACAGAACAAGATCCCGTCTTAAAAATAAAAAAAAAAAAAAGATATATTTTTAAAAAAGTTCTCAATAAATCCTTGTTAGATGAGTGAAAAAGTAAGTAAACACGATTTACACGAATGTATTATTCATTGACTATAGAAAAGGATTTTAAATGGTCACCTTTGGCTTCCTCCATTAATAAGTATTTTAAATCAATGATAAGGTAATGATGACTGCCTTTCTCTCTTTACCCCATTACTTCCCGCACTCATCCACCCACACACTTGGGGATCTTCCGTGGGAACAGGATGTTTACTGCTTTGTGTATCTGTGTCAACTGGCAGCACTAGCATATGCTAAGTGCCCGGAGGCAGACTGGAACAATCAGAGAAGAGGGCACCAGGGACCAGCCCCATAGCACATCAAGAGGAAGGGCTGGACCCAGCCAGGAGAGTTTCCTGTGCACAAGGCCAGGACGGGCAGGGAGAGGCTGCTCAGCTAGGAAACGGCACCAGGAGCTACCTGGAAGAGAGTTACTGGTCTCTAATTGTGTGCTCTGTGTGTGTCTCTCCCCAGGGAAATTGTACTTTTTTAATGGAAGTAATCACGAAATTTTGTATTTCTTCAACATCTCATGCAACAATGTTCAACGTCTTATGTGCACTTCCCGACGTGCCCTTTTCATAGGCCTTTAGAAACGCGAGGAAAAAGGTTGCCTTTTTCAAATCCACAAGGGTTCTTGGCACCACGGAGGAAGCCTATCCGCAAAGGCTGGGGCTGGGGCGTTTGTGGGCTGAGTCCACCTTGGGCAGCACTAGAAATGGGTGGGCTTATCAGTGCCCACGAGGAGAGATCCCCTCTCCCCTCTGAGGCTGTCCAGGAGAGCCTTCCTTCCCCTCCTCCGGGTAGGAGCGGCTGCAGGGCCCTGTGCACACGGCTTAGGGTTAGGAGGACTAGCCTTACATGAGTGAGCAGCGGGGAAGGTGCTGGGGAGAGGGCGGACCACTCGGTCTGAGTCCAGGTGAGATTCAGGAATCGGGAGGCGGCTTGAGACTTACTGGCCTTTTCCTCCTCTCCTCTCCTCTCCATCCCAGTCCTTCTCACTTTCTCTTCATCCAGTCACTTAATGGGCCAAATTATGGAAATCAAGGTATTCTATGTTATCTCCCGAATCTGCGGAATCGCCTTACAGGCATCCATTATAGAAGTGGGTGGAAAAAGGATTATCCATTTCTTTCCCCCAAAGAGAAAAGGGGGCGGGGAAAGGGAGAAACGAAAAGCGTGCTCTTTGCAAACTGACTCAACTAAATTCACTTTCTTGCCAGCAACCCCGCCCGCTTCCCAGATCCAAAATAAGGTCGGAAAAAGCCGAAGTGTCCTCTCTGGCTGTAAAGAATCCACTAGGGCCCACGTCCTGCCGGCGAGGGCTGCATAAGGCGAGGCGGTCTCCCTGCAGGACTCGGGAGCCGAACATTCGGGGAACACACATCTCCGCTCCAGAAAACAGGAGAATTTGTGCAGGAGGGTGCAGACAGGACAAAGAGAGAGGAACCAAAGGAAGAGAGTACAATAGATCAGCTGATAGGCTCGACTTGGAAAGCGAAGGCAGCTCAGGACCAAATCAGCAGCACGGAGTCGAAGCTGAGCAGGGTAACAGCCAGGCCAGCACCGGCGGGGGCGGGGCGCACCCACTCAGCCCGCCTCTCTGGGCGGGGTTCTCCTCTCAGGCGGAACCCCATTGGTCTCTCCGCAGCCCCTCCACCCAATCAGCATGAAGACGGGTCCCGCCGGCACCGCCCACCTCGGGTGCGGGCCGCTGAGCCAGGCTCAGCCCAACAGGTGAGGCCGGACGGCGAGGCTGGTCACGTGGCCACGGCCGACGACCCGGCCGGCAGAGGGGCGGGGGAGGCGGCCCCAGTCTCGGCTGCCAGCCCTGCCCCCGCACTGGGAAGCTCCGCCATCTGTCTCCGGCTCAGCGGCCCCCGGGCCAGAGGCGGCGATCCTGCGCGACACCAGGGCCTCGCCGATTGATGCCCGAGGCCAGACGACTCGGAGCCATTTTCCCAGCCCGTGGCAGCGCCCCCGGCCACCCTTCCACAACGCAATGTCCAAGCCGACGCCCCCCTTGCTCCCGAAAGGAGCGGACACGTGGCAACGTCGTGGGCCGCTGCGGCCCTGCTGGACACTTCCGTCCCCAGACCTGAAAAGGGGGGGCGGCTCTCCCCCCCGCTCCATTCATTAAATCACGAGTGGGATTCTCACTGCTCTTCCCAATGTTTCTTTCACTCTCCATTTGCTTCTCAAACCTCAAGTTGCCCAGAACTATCTTTCAGCATTTTATGGGTGTCTAAGGAAGGGTGACAGTGTTAAGTAGTGTGGGGCAAAAAACTTGGGAGAAAACAGGGATTCTGAATCCTACGTGTAAGGTGCTTCACGGACACACATGGAATCGTTCACATTCTAGGCAATGGTGTTTAAAACAGTGACCCCTTGGCGAGAGAGTCTGGGCCGAAACACAATCAACTTGATGTTAAACCAGAGTCTTATTTGTTCACATTTGCCATATTTAGAACAAAAATATCTTATTCCAACACTGTATGGTGGGTGTACTTTTTTTTGCTGTCCGGAAAGTATAAACTCCGCTCGGACAGTACTCTTCAACCAGCTCTAAATCTAAAGATACGCACTCATAATTTTTACAAACAGCAATCTTTGGGAGGCAAAACCTGTGCAGTACAACTTTGCTATTTAAACATGTTTCATCCACGACACAGTGAAGTACATTTTCTGAATGAGCCAGTAAAAATATATTTTTGATATTTTTCAGGTTACAGAAATTGTGTGAAATTTGTATTTAAAAGAACTTATAAAGGAAATTTATACCACTTTTATCTATGTACAAATAAAATTAATGGTGGGTTTTATTAGCATTAGCAGTATTTTAACACATAGCCTCTTGGTTGCCATAAAAATTATTTATTATCATTTTATTAAGATGGTAATTGCTTCTCACATCCTAAACTTTTCCCCAAATCTCTTGACAAGAAAAAATCAGAAATAAAAATCAGCATGCACGAACATCAGTTTTATTTGATGTTAGTTTTATTTTGGCATAGTTTGAGAGAAACCTGAGAGTTCCAACAAGGTAATGTTTTAAATATATAAAAAGTTTCATGCTCTACTTACAATTAGTTTTCAAAGATATCAGTATCTCATTTCTTTTCGGTCATGGTAAATGTTTTCATTCGAGGTAGGCAGCATATTGTTTTCATTACCCTTTAAAATATGCCACATACTTGGGGGACTCATTTTGCTGGAATTCCTGACTGTCCCAACAGCCTAGGATTGAAATTTCTCTTACTGTCTGAAATCATCGACTGTTAAATGAGAGAGGTAGCGCCCTATTTGGAAACTAACTCTATTCACAGCAAAAGAAATGCTCATTATGCCCTGCCTTTAGAGTAGGCATTTTGTGTTTCTGTCAATCAACTTAATTTCCATGTTCATAGAGTGAGAACATAAAGTATTCAAAAAACTACTGACATAGAAACCAGTCGGCAAGCAGCCTGAGTCACGTATTTCAGTTCTGAAGCTTTAAATAAATGCCACCTTCCTGATTCATAAAACTAGCTGACTGGTGAGTTTGTCTTTTTAAAAATTCCTGGTGTGCTTTTAATTATAAATAATTTTAGTGATTCAAGGAGTCATTTCGTATAACCAGAAAACCTTATTCCTACAACATATTATAAACCAAAAGATAAATTAGCATACCTACGTGGGATGAGGTTATGTGACATTGACTTTTCAAAATATTAAAAAGTTTTTTTTTTTTTTTTCAGACTAAAACATCAAACTAGAAACTCAGAAGCTGTGACAGGTCATTTTAAAGTTTCAAGCAATACAACTTTAGCTGGAAAACTATCTTTCACAAATACTAGTCTGTGCTAAATTATAAATTTTCAATTATCAGATTTCATTAAAAAACATAATCTAGTTTAGCCAACATGTAATTCCTACTTGTAGTATTCTATTTTGATAAATATTTTTGAAGACATGTACTGCAACCTAATTTTTAGAGACCTGTTCAATAATAACATATCATTTGGAAGATAATAAGTGTAATCTACTTCATATATTTTAGCATCATATTTATCTAAAACAAATGGGTTGCTATTAAATTTTGACTATTTTATTAACTCAGAGCATCTGGGAAAACACTTATGATTAGGTTAATTTATGTTATATTTTCCCTTCAACTTGTAGAAGATTAATCAACCATTTTATGGTCTAATTTAGGTGCCTAATTAAAAACAGAGTTCAACACATGCTCCACTGTCTTGCTAATAAATCTTGACAGCTTTGTAACATGATGGTTTGTATTTCAAATTGTTGCATACAAATGTAGATTTTTTTTTTTTTTTTTTAATCTTCATCCAGCATCTTGGAAGTGAGTTACATACTTGGTTTAAACTCTGGGACTGAGAGAGTGCAATTACTTCAAAATGGATTATCCCCAATCAGATCTTATCTTAAATTTCCCTCAGTGAAGACAGAAACATTCTTTGCTACCAGGTTTTCTGAAGTAGACTAGAAAAATAGGGGGCAGTTTTGTTTTCTCAGCATTTGTTACATTGAAAATGTAGGGAATATTGCTATTTTCAGCTATTAGCCTTCAAGAGAGAGATTTCTGAAGTTACAGAGTTTTCTATTTTCATTCTAAAAAAATCTGCTGAAAGTGTTAGCTGTAATTGTCTGCTGATTAATCAGTACAAGTTAATTATGGACTTGATTTGAGGGCACTCTTTTTTATGAATAAATTAATTCCACGAAGTTCTGGAACATGTCATTTAACCCCACAACCTCCCAGCCTTAAAAAGGGCAAATGGCAGAAGATAAATCTCAAGAGGGACACTCACTATGTTTTCTCTGTCCGGATGCTTGAGGGATTTTTTGTCATTTTAGTGACTCCCTTGATTCTAACTGTCCTTTGCAGAAAAATGAAACTGACACAGTGGTGTGATTATCCTCACTCTAGTTATTAACCAATGTTAGATGTAATAACTAGCCTGTTTGGGGGCTGATATTGTTTTCAAGTGAATGACAAAATCTGCAGTCTGCACTGAGACCACTAAAGGCATGTCAGAAAGCTGTCAAACTCTTCTAAGGCAAACTCAGTTTTGGACCCATGCTATATGATAAATATCCCACTTCGATCACTTAAGCGAGGAAGCGTGATCCAGAATGATCCAGAATGATCTCTGAAGCAGAACTGCCTGGGTTGATATATTAGCTTTGATTCTTCCCAGCTGTGAGATCTTGGGCAGATTGCTTAACCTCTCTGTGCCTGTGTTTCCTCATCTGTAAAAGTACCTACTTCACAGAACTGCAATGAGGATTAAATTTGCTAATCCTGTAAAACTTGAAACAGTGCCTGGCACATAGGGAAAACATTCGGTAAGTGTTAGCTACCACCATTATTATGCCACACACACACACACAAAATATACTTTGTTTAATGTTGGCCAGAGCATTAAAGTGTCAGCTTATTTTGTATAACCCAGAATGGGAAAGGGAGGCAGAGGTGGTAGAGGGAGTTTCTGCCGCTGTACAGTCTAAGGCATATTTTTGTGTAACAAACAATAATTACGCAATATTTTGCTAACTTAATTCCCAAACAGAGGTCATTAAAATTTCAGAATATTTACCAACACTTCAGTAAAATCACAAAGTGAAACTTTAAAAGTTACAGATTTATTTTTTTGACCATTCAAAGTTTAAATTAACATCCCAAGTGTAAATGTACAGGGCAGGTGCTTTCTCCACCTTGGCATATGTGAAATTGTCCTGAAACACAGCCCCATGTTTCCCAAACACTATGGGGTACCCATGGAACAGGAGATAACACCCAGTTTCACCAGCCTGCTTGATGAACCTCTCTGTGGTGCCTGCTAAGTTTGGGAGGCCTGATTCAAGAGGGTTGCATAACGAATTGGAAAAGTCAACCGAGAAGAGTCATCATCGCAGACTAAAACCAACTGCAGTTCCAGTGTGGATGGACAGTCCGTACTAGCACGTTTGATTTTTGCGGGGTCAAGGAGGTAGAAAGGCTCCCACTCTCTGGCCAGTGGCACGGTCAGCTCTGGGCACCACCTCGGTGGGTTCCATCTCTCCGTGACCCCTCCTGATCCTGCTGATGGTGTCTCCTTTTGCCAAGTGGAAGGAAGAGCAATCAAATTCCGAGATGTCATGCAAATCTGCCAGGCCCTGGGCTACTGGTTAGGCCACTAGCAGGCTGTGTATCAACCGATTAAACCCGTTAACGACTCCCAGACACAGCCACGACCTCGTTCTCTAACAGATTACGATGCTGATCCTCAGACTCAACCATCCGTGCCCATCGTTTTTTGTTCTTAATGCCTTCAAAATGTCTCCCCACTCTCATATTCTCTAGTTTTTGAGGACTTGTTTTAACCAGGTTTCTGAATTACAACTCTCCCTGGTTAATTACTATTTATACTCTTCTCCAATTGGCTGCCTGACTGCAGGGACAGAGCGGAGGTACAATGGCGCACACCTCTGGCAAGGAGCAAAGCTTGGCAGACAGGAGAGAACTCCAACGCGGGCGAAGGGTGCACTCTGCGCACCAGATTTCAGGTAAAGCGCTCTGGGTCAGGAGTCTCCTCCTGGCGGCGTGGTCTGTTTAAAGTTAAAAAGGTCGCCTTCAAAATAATTGTGACGTCCATATCTTTGCCTAGACATCCATTCATTATTCTTAAGTAATTAAAAATTTTAAAGTAAACAGATAGCATTTAAAATATTTTTTCCCCCTTAGAAAATATCCACCAACCCTGCGGCCGCGCCAGGCGCTGCTGGTGCAGTCCAGGAACGCAGTGTTTGGGGCCAGTTGCGGCATTTACAGTGGGCTCCTCCGGCCGCCCGGTCCGCCGGGTCACCGCCCCGGGCCCTGTGCCTCCTGGACCCGGGAGTCCTGCTTGTCAGTTCAGAGAGATGGCTCGGGAGGACGAAGAACCTCCCGCCTCCGGCGGCCCAGCCAAGCCCTTGCGACCCCCTAGGTCCAGCCGCCGTGCGTGGCCGCTCGCAGAGCAGCCCCTCGGGCGCAAGTACCCACCCGAACCTCCCGGGCTGCACTCTCCGCTGCTGGCGCGCGGCGAGGGTTTCCATGCGACTTCGTTCTTCATTCAGCGTTTTTGAGTCAATCAAAAAGAACGTGGCAGGTGGAGGGCAGCCGCCTAAGAGACTGCGTGAGCCCTCCTGTGGGGATTTCCATAGCTTGCCCCAGGTGCTTCAAAACCGCCTGACATTAAGGGTTCAGTCCTTTTCCTGCCAGTTCCTCCCAACCCGGCCCCAAGTGTGTCTGATCTCAGAAAATCCTAGGCTGCCTCGGGGCTCTGGCGGGTTCCACCTGGAAGGGCGCTAGTTATAGCCTGCCGCCCGGCCCTGGAATCACCATCCCAGGAGGAGGGGGAGTGGTGGTGGTAGAAGTAATAACAATACAATCGATGACAATAGCTAACAATTAGAGAGGTCCTCACGTGCCTGCGAGGCACCTTACCGTACCAGCGCATTCACTCTTCCCATCCCTGCCCAGAACTTGCATTATTCCCACTGCACAGATGAGAGCATCGAGGTTCACGCGACTAACCGGGACGTGAATCCAGGCGTCGGACTCCAGAGCCCCCATTCTTGTCCACCAGTATCCCGAGAATGGGTCACAGCCTGGGAACGGTGGGAAGGGTGACTGTCACAGCTGGCTAAACCTCGAGACTTGGGCAACTCCTGACAATAATAAAAAACATTAAGGACAAAGGGGAAGGGGTAGGACGAGGCTGGGAAGGGAGCGGTTTTAATCCGCGGGGTCAGCCCTCTTTTATTCTCCATCCCACCCAGGTCCCGAGAGTGGGGTGGGCACAGGGAGAGGGGTTCAGTTCTCTTCTCCTCTTTTGTTTTCCCAAGTCTGGAGCCTCTGTGAAGCTAATTGGGCCTGGAGGGGTGCCTGAACGTCGTGTTGGCTGGGGTTGCGGGTGGAGACCCCAACAAAAAGGTGGGGGTCGGTACCTGGGCCCCTGGTTGAAGACAGTTACCGGAGGTCGAAATCTAGATCTCCTGCCCACTCGCGCCTTACCCGAAGCTCGGGAAACCCAACAGCTCACCCCAAAGACCAGCAGCTGCGGAAAGCAGTGGGCAGAGGCAGTGATTATGACCCGGGGGCTGCTGTCCCTTTGGAACCTGACCCGCAACCCGACTCGAGAACAGAATTTCCGGAAACCGCGACCTCAAAGCAACCCTCATTTCTCAATCAATGGGCCCCCGAATATTCTTTGCCCCGGACGTGTAAAAGCCCCGCGGAGACACGCGTCCTTGCTTTCGCTATCCCAGCACCGAGGCCAGGGAGGCGGAAACGGGCGGCGGTGCCCGGGGGCCCGGACGCCTTCAAAGCCGCGCGCCGCTCCAGCCGGTTGCAGTGCGCGCCTTTGCCCGACAGGGACCAGCACAACTCCACGCTCTGCGCGCCGCCCGCCCGCCCGCCAGGCGGAGGTGCCGGGCCACCCGCCCAGCTCACCCTCCCGAGCCCAGGCAGCTCGCGAGCGAGGCGGGTCTGACCCCCTTGGGGTTCCGGTAACCAGGCTGACTGTAACAAAAAGTTAACAGACTCTGCAGCCTCGGCGGGACGCCACGGCCCCCACCCCCTCTCCCCATCTGGGAAGCAGAAGCTGCTCTAGAAGTTCTTTGAGGGCGGAGACCAACCAAAGGGGCGCAGAACATTCCCAGCGTCTCGGGCTCCGGGAGGAAAAATTTAAGACGGGTCATAAAATACTGTTCGAGTCGGATACCGCCATGGTTGGAGGGTGGCTCGCTTTGCTGAGCGCGGTCTCAGACGCTGCCCTTCTTCTTTGCGGCGAGGTCGCCTGATTAATTCAAGGGCACCATAGACCACTGAGCCGCCAGTGCTCCGCGAGAACTTTCTGGTGGTGTGACGAGAACCGAGCGGAGCGCAACCCTCACCGCACCCAGACAGGATGCGCGGCGCAATCTGCGGTGGTTTCCCTGCCCCGCCCCGGGTGGTCCGAAGCGGTAACACTGCCACTTCCCTATCATACGCCATGTCTCCCTTCGCTCAGGGTCTGAATCGACGATGGAGACCCTGCCCCTGGCAGGGAAACTCACCGGTACCAAGCGAGGCCCTTGTCGTAGCTGCGATCGAAGAAATGGGGCTCCGCACCCACGGCGCGCACGTCGGGGTGCACGCGCAGAAACTCCAGCAGCGCCCGCGTGCCGCCCTTCTTCACGCCGATGATGATGGCCTGCGGCAGCTGCTTGCTCCCAGACCCACTGAAGAAGCTGGAGATGGGGCTTGGGGAGTCCGGCACCTCGGGACTCTGCTCCTCAGGGCTCGCAGCGCCCTCGACCATCTCCTTGCCTGAAGCCAGTGGGGTGGCTGGCTGCGCCCGGAACGGCAGCCTGGGGGGCGTCCCGTCCGGTGCTGTGGCCAGGGCTGGCGGGGCGTGTGCGGCGCGGGACCCGGAGCCCAGCAGCAGCAGCCCCGGCGCGGCAGCGCAGGAGCCGGCGCAAGAGTACAGGAACATATAGAGCCAGACGCAGAGCATGGCGAAGAGCAGCGCGAGCTTCCTCCTCACCGGCGGCGGGGGCGGCGGCGGCTGCGGTAGGAGCCGGCCGGGGACATCGAGGCAAGATCTGCCGCCACTCAGGCGCTGCCCCATGCGCTGCCCGCGGGCGCGACCAGGGGCATGGCTCAGCACATGGCGTGGGTCCCGCCAGGCAGTGAGCGCAGAGAGGGTTTCCCGGCCCGCTGGACGCCTGTGTGGCTGGGTTTATTGCCCCCGCGTGCCCGCGGCCGCCGCTGCTGCTGCTGCTCTTCCCCAGGTGGCGGCTGCAGCTGTAGCGGCGGCGGCTCTTGACATATTGCCCGGCAGGAGCTGCAACTGCAACGGAAAGTCGGGACGGCGGTAACTGCTGGCCGAGGGTCTGCTCCTGGGGCGCGACGACGCGCTCGGGGCCTGGAGGACGTTGCACTCCCGCGCCCTGGCCACTCTAGACGGTGCGCCCCGCCGCACGCCGGGGCTGCCTCCTTGCAGTCCTAAGAACTGAGCCTGGAGCAGCCCCGGCACTTCCCTGCAGAGGCTGCGGAGGCGAACTGCGCAGGAAGAGAGCTGGGGACCGAGGTGGAGTGGGCGGTCCCAGCCTTCCAGAGTGACGGGCTGCTCTACCTACCAAAAATCCCTAACGCCATGCAAATACAGGCACTTCGCCGAGCTCTCAGCAGCCAACCCTCTCCCAAGACGTGGGGGTGTGGAAAGGCTTCTGGGCGGTGTAGGGCGGTCGGGGATTGCCATTGGCTGCGGAACAAGGGGCGGGCCCAGAGGGGCGGAGTTAGGGGCTGGTGACAGGAGCAGACGGTGGGAAGAATACTGCAGTGACCGAGCACTGGGAGAGGTCCTACCCTACTGAGTGGTGCGTTCCCGCACCCGCATGCATTTCCGCACTCGTTCCCTAGAAGTCAGCCTTGGCGGTAGTTGCCCAGATGTTGGGACACGAGTCCCCATCCAGATGTTTCGCAGGAGGTTTCGTGATGCTTACGTGTTGCAGAGTAGGGAGGCGGTTGGAGGAGGGAGAGCAGGGCCGGAGATGCACTAGGCACTCGAACCCCCCCTCCCCAACCCACGCCGGAGACTTATTCGGAGGCCCTTCCTGAACAGGCACGGGATTAGGAAGTTAAAGCAGAAAGAGTGTTTGGAAATCGCTGTCGTGTGTGTGTGTGTGTGTGTGTGTGTCTTTCCTTCTTTGCCTGGTTAGCTTGGCCTGCCGGTTAACTGAGATCAGTGTAAAGTGTCCTTAACAAAAATCTCCAGCCTTCCAAACTGCCGAAAGTAGGTTGGGGAGGGGAAAAGAGACAGGAGAAATTAACAGGAAGAGAGAGTCTGGTAAATGAAAGTTTCCTGGTCGAAACGTGTGTGTGGGAGTCACGTGTAGGAAGTTTTATCTGGATATGAGTTTGTTGGAGACTTTAGGTTTGAGAAAATTTTCCATCTCCCCCTTTTCCCTGAATAGATATAAAGCCAACATTTGCCATAATTTAGGAGACAGTTTGATTTGCTAACCCGTGACACTGATTATTTCGTGTTGTCACTCGCCACCGCTATTTTAAAAGTCAGACATCAATTTGGAACAAATCCATGACTGAGGTGCACTTATTTAATAGTGAAAGTCTACTCGAAGGCACCCCCAACCACATTTTCTTTGGCAAAATGACCCACTCACCCAGGACGGGGCGGATAAGCGCGTCTTCCAAGAAACAGCAACCGCTAGCTGGGGGAAGTGCGGGTGAGCGGTGCTACGCTTTGCTGAATTCTTGCCCAGGCGTTTGGAGTTCGGAAGCTCAAGATCAAGTTCGTACTGGTCGTGTTCAGGAAGTTTTCGATGCCTGCAACCCAGCCTCTGCGGGGCCAGAGGACCTCCAACTCCCGGTTGCAAGCGGTTCCGGGGACAGAACATTCCTTCTGATTCTGACCCCAGCGCGACCCCCGGGACTGAGTGTCACTCACGAAGTGACTCACCGGCAGCCGCCGCCCGCACTGTACTTACATCACGGTCGGCGAAGGCTGGCGCAGCGGAACCGACCTGAGCCCTGGTCCCTCGACCACGCTGTCCAGGACCAGCCGCCAGCAGCCGGCTCCTCTCACTTCCTGTGTAAATGTTCCCAAGTGTCCCCGAGTTTACGCAGCCCCACCCTGGGTCCCGGTCCCCCACCTTCGGAAGCAGACTGAGAAATCCAGATTGACGTTAGCACCTGTGGTTTGAAAATGTGCCTGAGCAGCGGTAATGGTCAGAGAGGATTCAGATAGCACAGCCGCCAGCACCGGACCCGTACGCCCTGGCTGTGCTACGGGACACTTCTTTGCAACTACTTTGAGCCCAAGACGTTTTCTTACAAAACTGTTGAGGGGGAAATAAATGAGGCAGAGGATTTCCCTCCCGCTTTTATATTCTCAGCAATAACTTCTTTCTAGCTTTTCTTTCCCTCTCTCACTGGGAGGTTGTGTTTGTTCTTCGAAATGACTTATTCGCTCTTAATTTTTTAATCTAATTCATTTATTTTAAACTTCTAAAACATGAGAACAAATATATTTCTGAGCACTAACCCGACTCTACTTGGAAATGTCAGGAGAAAATAGTGTCTCCGTAGGGAGTGTCTTCAAATTTTATGTTATTTAGGTGGAAAATTCATGTTGTATAGGTGTGTGTGAGGCGAATTGTAGCTCCCATGTGGCTAACTTCAGGCCTGCCTGGGTGTGAGTCTTCCAGTGTTTTAAGGATTTTGATAATCCCAATAAAAAAGGTCCCTGTTCTGAGGATTAGTACAGTCTAATAAGTGAGCAATTACAAATCGAGGCAGCTGAATACATTTGACATTTCTTTCTTCCGGGGGTGGATTGAGGGAAGGAGGGAGTAGAGGTAAAGATGTGGGCGTCGGAAATTGTTCTGACTGCAGAGCAGAGCTGAGCTCCCACAGCTGAGTCTCGGGCGGGGCCCACCTGGCGTCCATTCAATTCTCACTATTGAGAACGATAAGGGAGTTCGCGGTGCTCACCGTGCCGCGGGGCCTTCCCGGCACAACGTTGGAGGGTCGTCTGGGGCCTGGACAGCTCCCGGGCGGGCTGGGAAGCGGCGCCAGAGGACGACCTGGGCGGCGAACTCACGCTTTGGCCCTTTGGCCCACCCAGCTGATCCTCCCATTGCTCTAGAGAGCCGCAGGCTGCGCCGTGAAATTCCCACGCTCAGCGGTCGCTCTTGGTTCACCCTTGGCAAGCGCTACCTCTCCCAACCCTATTCCCATTCCGCAGATGCAGAACCCAAGGCTCAAACCTGGACAGAATTGGTAGCCAAATTAACCGTGAACCCAGTTTGAGCTTCTGCCCTTAACCTTTAGCTCAGCAGTGCGGGGGTCCCCACGCTTGGACCCTGGGCATCATCAAACTGCCACCACTAAAACCGAGGGAAAGGTTTACCTCTGATAAACTCATTCGAAATGTTTGCATTTGGAAATGGAGAAAGGAGAGAATTCTATTTCAGCACGCCTATATGGTTTGTGTTTTATTTTGGTGGATTTGTTTGGTATTACCTAATGGGGTGCGCAGCTAGGGCCTCTGAGGGCATCTGGGAGGCAGCCCCTCTTCTTTAGGACAGGGCAGGGCCGCCACAGGGGCTCTCTCCTCTCCCTCTTTCCCCAGGTACTGCTGCCAACAACCCTCTGTGCGACCTCAATCGGGTCACTCTAAAATTTCACATCTGTAGAATGGGAGACTTGAGCCAAAAGATCCCCGCAGTATTTTCCGCCTGAAGTTTCTCAGATTCTAGGCTCGTGATGGGAGGCTCCGCAGCTGCTCCGGCCCTGCGGCCAGCTCCGCCTCCCCAACAGCCGCCCTCCGGGGCCGAGCTCCCCCACACCCTCTGCGGGACCGCAAAGCAGGCATTTCCTGGGGCCGCCTGAACCGGTGGCCCAGAGCCCCCGTTCCTGCCACCGGAATCCGGACCCTCCTCCCGCGCCCCTAGCCAGCGAGGCGGCGCCTCGGGGGTTAGCAGCTGCCAGCTCGCTCCGCCTTCTTCGGCGGCCCGGGCGTGAAGGGCTGTCGGCGCCGCAGCGGCTCCGATGCCCGCCCGGAAGGGAGCGCTCTGGCCCCGGTCTCGCAGCTGCGGGACAGCCGCGAGCGGAGCAAGGGGCAGCCGCGGCCAGTTGTCTCCCCAGTGGACTGGGAAGGGAACTTTATCTCGGCCTGGACTCCCGCTGTACCTTTGTTGGGGGTTAGTGGGGAGGCTGCGGTCGTCAGAGCTCCTCGATGTCTCAGGAATCCCTGGCCAGAGACCGGCACTGGCGCAGCCCCGCGAATGCCGCTGGGCAAGCCGACGACAGGGATGAGAAATTCCTTGCAAGAGTGGCTGGAAGGCTCTGCGGAGAGGGAATGAACGCTTCCCAGAGCGAGCTCCCACTGCGCCTTGGGAATGGTGCACTCTCCAGTCCCAGTTGGACCCTCTGACATTGTCACAGGAAGCGCTGCCATGTATGAGGAGCCCTCTGCAAACTACAGGCGAAGGATGACTGCTCTTGGCCTATCAATAAGATTTTGACACTCAGGTTGGTTTGATGACTTGTGTCATGAGGAGTAGAGGTGTGGGCTGATTTCAAATTCTTCTTCCACGCGGCATCCTTGTCTGGGCCGGAGCCTCCCTTGTCTCCTAGAGAATGGGGCAGGGAATGGAAGGATGGGGAGACTGAGGGAGAGGCCCCTATTCCGCAGGCTGTCTCCTGAAGGGCTGGCTGCTTCCCTCACCTGGAAGTCCAGGCCCCTGTCAGGAAGTCCTCTCCGCACAGCCTGACAATCACCTGGTTCTGTTACAATTGTTCTCCTCCCTCTTCAGGCCTAGGACGGCAAGGACAGCTCCCACTCACCAGAGCCAAGGCACTATGCCTCCTGGGTGTCCTCTTCTCCTCCAGCCCCTTTGTAAGTCACATGCTCCTCTATTTACCGGCATATGATACGCCAGAGCTGCCTTGCTTTTCCGAGTCTAGTCAAGCTGTAGAATACTTCTGAGCCTCAGTACCCCCAGCCACCTGTGGTCCTCCATTTGTCCTCTTCTCCTACAAATACCTCCAGCCCCTCTCTTCCTCCATGATGCTTCTAGCATTGGAAATCCTCCAGGACAATTCTGCCTTCAACTTTCCTGGCCTGAGCCACGGAGTTGATGGAGGGAAACGTGATAGAGATGACTGGTCCTGCTTTAATTTTCTCACTCCTACAAGCACATAAAGGTGCTCTGCCACTCTCCTAAGTGTCCCCAGGAGGCCTGCTTTCCCAGTCTTTGAGACAAACATTTCTTAGCCTTCTGTCCTGCAAGAGATAACATTTCTCAAAGTGTCTTTGAGCATGTAGATGCTGACAGGGGATGATCTATCCCTTCCACCACCAAACCTCCACACCAGTTGGCACTCCACACTTGTCATAGGGGAGGAAGTTGCAGGCTAATTCCAACAGACAGTGAACCTCAATAGTGCTTTGCTTCTCAGCCTTTGCCATCTCCTTGTCCCTGAGCCATCTCCCTGTGGTGGACACTGATGGGCCACCAGCACTGCATCAGTGAAGGACTTGCTGCCCTAGCCACTGGCATGCTGTCAACGTGGCCTCCTGCAGCCCGCCTCTCCACCATTGCAGAGAGCAGCTAGGCTGAAGGGCAGGTATGCTGCTTCCCAGGTGACCCCTAGCCAGTGACTGATGTAGAAGCTAAAGGCTTGCTCTTCTCAACCCAACTTCGGACATCTCCGAAGGGCTGTTCAATCTCTAGAGCTTCTTGTGAGTCGGGCAAAGGATGTTGGGCTCCATCATAGCTGATCTTCTCCCCGTGCCCACGCCTGCTTCCTCCTCCTCCCTTCTACAGGTGCGGGTGCTATATGCGTTGGTTTATATGCTTCCTGTACACTTCCCAAGGAACTCAACCTGCACCTCTCCTCTATAGTATGGTTCCCATCAGTATCCAAACATACTCTTTTTTTTTTTTTTTTGCTTCTCTTCATAGCAAAATGTATGAACAGTTTTTACCTTTCACCTGTCATTTTCTTTTTATTAAGCTAGTTTTTTTCTTCAGTGATGAAAAATTTATACATGCCCTGAAAAGGATCGAATGTGTAAGAAATACAGAATATGACTCTGACCCCAAACTGCCAAACATTGTTTGCGAATATAAGCAAAAAAGTATACATTCCTCTCCTCCCCTCTTTTCCTTTCCCAAATGGCAGCATTAAAGAGCAATGTTCTGTGGTGTGGGTGATTGCTGTCTATCAGTGTATGTTTCTTAGAAACATTGACTATAAGTAACGACAACTTAAAAATGATCGAAGTTATAAATGTCTCTTTATGCTTTCCTTACCTCCAAACATTTTCCTTTCCGCGACTGCCCCCTGCTCCACTCCTCCAGGCTGTCCTGCTGCTGCGAGGCCGGGACCAGAGCCCTCCCTTCCGGGCGGGCATCAGAGCCACTCTAATGCTATGGGAGTATGGTTTCCTAAATGGTACCTCTAAAGTTAAGAAGAAAGTACAGGCTAGGCACGGTGGCTCACACTTGTAATCCCAGCACTTTGGGAGGCCGAGGCGGGCGGATTACGAAGTCAAGAGATTGAGACCATCTTGGCCAACACGGTGAAACCGTGTCTCTACTAAAAATACAAAACTTAGCTGGGCATGGTGGTGCGCATCTATAGTCCCAGCTACTTGGGAGGCTGAGGCAGGAGAATCACTTAAATCTGGGAAGCGGAGGTTGCAGTGAACTGAGATCGCACCACTGCACTCCAGCTTGGGCGACAGAGTGAGACTCCGTCTCAAAAGAAAAAAAAAAAAAGTACAATGGTTGTGTCTGGACTCATTTTTTAAACTACACATTTTCCCTGTTGACAGCATTTATTCACGCCTTAATCTTAAAAAATAGGTCAATAAGCATACATACTTGCTTTCATCCTTCCAACTTAAAAAAATGAAGCAGTGTACATTTTATTTTACTCTATCACGATTGATAATATTTGTAGTCTTAACTACAATTCCTGGAGTACTGTACTTTCAGTTTTATGTTTATGTGACTCACAGGAGCCAAGACATCTGAGAACTTCATTTTTGATACATTATAGTTGGCTGGCGATCATGGAATGATTGGTTATTGTTTGTTGTTTGAGAAGTATTCATTGATGCTGTATTTTTTGTTGTCTTACCTGCTTGAGAACATCTGTCTGTTGCCTTTAATACTTGATGAAAAATTTGACGGAGTAGAGAATCTTTGGTTAAAATGTACTATTTCTTTCCACTTAGAATTGAATGAAACTTGTTTTGTTCTCTACTGGCAAAGGATGTTGCTAGTTCATTCTTTGTATTCATTCTGCAATTTCTCACATTCATTGAATTTTTTTTTTTTTTTTTGAGACGGAGTCTCACTCTGTCGCCCAGGCTGGAGTGCGGTGGCCGTATCTCAGCTCACTGCAAGCTCCGCCTCCCGGGTTCACGCCATTCTCCTGCCTCAGCCTCCCGAGAAGCTGGGACTACAGGCACCCGCCACCACATCCGGCTAATTTTTTGTATTTTTAGTAGAGATGGGGTTAGCCAAGACAGTCTGGATCTCCTGACCTCATGATCCGCCCACCTCGGCCTCCCAAAGTGCTGGGATTACAGGCGTGTGCCACCGCGCCTGGCCCATTGAATATTTTATTTCAACCACTATATGTGTTATATCCAGCGTATCTATTTTTTAACTGTTAGTTTGCATGCCTCAATTGTCTATTTTTTTTCTCAGTGAGCTCATGTTCCTGGGGGCTATCAGCCGCTTAGTAGATAATATTTAGTTGGGAAGGACAAAAATCCCAGGCCATAGCCTGTGCCCGCTCCACTTGTTTTTTTAGGGTAACGGGAACTCTGGTGTTGTCAATGGAGTTCAACTACTACCTAGGGAACCTTCTTCCTACTAACTTCAGATGACTCCCACTGTCAGGGAAACTTCAAGTACCTGAGCTCAGGGTACCATTATTTCTTTTATTTTCTTTTTTGAGACAGGGTCTCACTCTGTCACCCAGGCTAGAGTGCAGTGGTGCCATCATGGCTCATTATAGCCTTGAACTCTGGGTTTAAGCAATCCTCCCACCTCAGCCTCCAGAGTAGCTGAGACTTCTGGTGTGTGCTACCACACCCAGCTAATTTTGCTTATTATTTTGTGGAGACAGAGTCTCACTATGTTGCCCAGGCTGATCTTTAATTCTTGAACTCAAGCAGTCCTCCTGCCTTGGCCTCTCAAAGTGCTGGGATTATAGGCATGAGCCACCACACCCCAGCTAGCACTGTAATTTCTAATTGCTGCATCCTTACATTGTAATTACGTGTAGGGGAGGTGGTGGGGAAACAAAGCTCCTCCTTCACCTATTTCCTATGGTGACAACTGGCCCCCTTCTACTTTAGGTACCATTTTTCTTCCCCACAATGAAATACAAAAACCTTCTACCTTCCTAAGGCTTCTGGTGTTTTCCCCACCCTAAAGTCTGGGATCTCTTGCTTCGGTGGCATCTTTACAGTTGAATTCAAGGGAAGAACTTTGCAAAACATGCTTTTCCAAAACTTTGACTCAAATTCTCTGCTACTTTTAAAGCTGAATAGCTTCACTAGCAGCTATTTTGAGGTTGACTTTTCTGTATCTATTTTAATTGAAACATAATATGTTTCCACCTTCATGGTTTACTCACTGCTTAAGGAGTATATTTTTAGGCTTTTTTTTCTATTTTGCTTGTTTTATTCTATTTTTCAGAATACGGTCATGTGCTGCAAAACAACCTTTTGGTCAACAAAAGGACCACATAGAAGATAGTGGTCCCGTAAGATTATAATACTGTGTTTTTACTGTATCTTAGATACACAAACAGTTACCCTCATGCTATGATTGCCTACAGTACTCAGTACAGTAACATGCTCTACAGGTTTGTAACCTAGAAGCAATAGGCTGTACCATACAGCCTAGGTGTGTAGTAGGCTATGCCATCTAGGTTCATGTAAATACACTCTGTGATGTTTGTACAACCACCAAATGACCAAGTACACACTTCTCAGACATATTCCTGTCATTAAGCAATATGTGACTATACTAATTATGAACTCAATACATCTCCTTTGTCTTTCATGCTTATACTTTTCAGTACAATAGTTTCAAATCTTAGATATTCTCCAATGTTTAATGTGTGTATCATTTCCTTTAGCCTGTCTAGTTGATCTCTGAACAATTCAATTATTTTCATTTGTTTACTTCTTCATTTTGTTCTTCTCTTTCACTCTTTTCTGCCATCTGTCAGCAGCTTGCTTTTTTCTTTTTCTTTTTTTTTTTTTTTTTTAGCATTTTATATGAACATGTCCATTCTTTAATCTTACTTGTTTTTCAGAAGGGTCATGTTATTTGTAATTCTTTGAGAGTTAGGGAATTATTATTCTTCCTCAGCAATTTTTTTTGTAGTAAGTTTTATTTTTTAGAGCAGTTTACATAAAAATTGAGTGGAAAGTACAGAGAGTTCCCATATATCTACCTTAACACAGACACAGACACACACAGACACACACACACAGAGACACACACACACACACACACACACACACACACACACACACACAGACACACACACAGACACACACACACACACACACACACACACACACAGACACACACAGACACACACACACAGAGTTTCCCCTGCTGTTAACTTTTTGCATTAGCGTGGTACATTTGTTACAGTTGATGAACCAATATTAATAAACTATTATTAATGGAAGTTCACAGTTTACATTAGGGTTCACTTTTGGTGTTGTATATTCTAGGGGTTTGGACAAATGTATACTGACATGAATCCACCATACAGAACAGTTTCACTGCCCTAAAAATTGTCTGTGCCCTGACTGTTCATCCCTCCCTCCCCACTAACCCCTGGCAACCACTGTCTCCATATTTTTGCCTGTTCCAGAATGACATTGCTATGATCTGAATGTGTCCCCAGATTCATATATTGAAACTTAATGGCCAATGTGATGGTGTTAAGAAGTGTGGCCTTTAAGAGGGGATGGAGCTGTGAGGGCTTTACCCTCATGAATGGTACTTGGTGCTCTTATGAAAAGGCTCAACAGGGAGCTTGTCCTTTTTCACTCCTTCTGTCCCTCCCATAGGGGACACTGTGTACCTCCCATCAGAGGATGCAACCACAAATGCAATGTCATGGAAGTGGAGAGCAGCCCTTGCCAGACACCGAACCCATCAGCACCTTGATTTTAGACTACCGGCCTCCAGGACAGTAAGAAATAAATTTCCATTCCTTGTAAATTACTCAAGTCTCAGGCACTTTGTTGTAGCAGCACAAATGAACTAAGACAGTCATACGGCTGGAATCATGCAAGATGTAGCCTTTTCAGATGGGTTTCTTTCACTCAGTAGTGTGCATTTAAGGTTCCTCTATGTCCTCTTTTCAGGGCTTGATAGTGCATTTATTTTACTGCATTGTATGGAGATGCCACAGTTTGTTTATCCATTTGCCTATCGAAGGATATCTTGGTTGCTTCCAAGTTTTGGTAATCATGAATAAAGCTGCTATAAGCATCTACGGTTAGTTTTCAGCATTGATGTAAGTTTTCAACTCATTTGGGTAAAGATAAAAGAGAGCAATTTCCGGGTCCTATGGTAAGAATATGTAAAAAACTGCCAAACTGTCTTTGGAAGTGGCTGTACCATTTTACATTCCCATGAACAACAAACGGGAGTTCCCGTTGCTCCACATCCTTGCTAGCATTTTGTATTGTCTACTCCTCACTTTTTAATAAGATTTAAAATACAATTCCTCTGCGAACTATGCCTTTTTCTTTTACTCAGTTTTAAACAATACATTTTAAACAATGTATTCAGAAATATTTAAAGAATAGTTTTTAAAAACACAGAAAGTGATATAACAAACATCTGTGATTCGAGTATCCAAATATTTTACATTTATTTATGTATTTATGTATTTATTTATTATTTGAGATAGGGTCTTGCTCTGTTGCCCAGGCTAGAGTGCAGTGGTATTGTCTCAGCTCACTGCAGCCTCAACCTCCTGGACTCTACCAATCT
Source organism: Papio anubis (assembly GCF_008728515.1). NCBI lineage: Eukaryota > Metazoa > Chordata > Mammalia > Primates > Cercopithecidae > Papio > Papio anubis. The sequence goes on along the minus strand of NC_044992.1, from coordinate 13,767,607 downwards.
TCTCATTTCAGCCTCCTGAGTACCTGGGACTACAGGCACACTACCACACCTAATTTTGTTTTTTATTTTTTGTAGAGATAGAGTCTCACTATGTTGCCCAGGCTGGTCTCTAACTCTTGGGCTCAAGCAGTTCACCTGCCTCAGCCTCCCAAAGTACTGGGATTAAAGGTGTGAGCCACTGCGACTGGCCTTCATAACTTATTTTTAAATAAAGTATTACAGAGACAATTGACTCCCTTTTTATATTGCAAATAATGAAGTAGTTGCACTTATTTCTACCATTTTATTTGAGATGTTATTTGCCACCCTTTATCTTTGCTTCTTTTCCCCTAATTTTCTACCTTGTGTTGAACTGTGTTTTCTGCATTTCCACCCCTTGTTCTTTTCCTGATTTGGAAGCTATAGACGGTATTTTTATTCTTCTGGTGGTTGTGGTAGATGGTTACATTAACGGACCTCATTAATCCACACCACTTGGCATTTATACCCTTACATTTTCATCTCCCACACTGATTTCATTTGACACAGATTTGACCATGCGCCTTGATTTGTCCAATGACACATCAGCAAACATGACTCAAGTGGAGTTGTAAGAAGCCCTTGTGCATTGGGGCATATTGGAACATTGCCACCACCTTCTTCATGATGAAAGATCTCTTGGAGACAGAAGCCCAACCAGCTCATCTGCCTCCGACACTCAACTGAGGTCAGTTCCCAACTGCTCCTCCAGATGAACATTGCCACCTAAATGGGATGCATAAAAGAACTACCCAGCTAGCCAACAGGATCACAAGAAACAATACACTGTCACCTTAAGTCACTAAGTTTTGAGGTCGTTTCTTATGCAGCAATTGATAATGGAAACAGTGGGTATCTTTAAGTTTGTTATAGACATATGCAAGAAATTAATAAATTTTTCAAAATGTTGGTTGTCTGTAAATGTATTTTTATAAACTTTTGGTTATGTGTCAGTCTGATTGGCTTTTTGCCTCTGTGTAACTGCATTATCTAGAAACTTGTAAGTATTTCTCTTTGTTCTTGGAGTTGTCGGATTTCTCAAGATAGGTAAAGTTCCTGACAATCCTTTCAGGAATTTAGTAAAACTCTTCAACCCAGAGAGTCAAATCTTCCTCTCAAGGTAAATTCCTTCTTGTTGGTTGAACTATTGCCTCCCCTTCCATTCAGTTTACTCCCATTGGCATCTTTATTTTTTACTTGTTATAACTCCTTGACTTAACGCCAAGTATTCCATCTTTTCCTTCCTATTTTCTTTTCCTGTGGTATTTTTGCTCTGGTCTTGGAAATATTTCTTTCACTTGATCTTCCAAGCAACTTGTTTGGAACTCACCAGGGTCTACATGGTCCATCTACTGAATGTTTTGTTCCAAATTATGGGTTTAAAAAATTCACCATGTTCAGCCAGGCACAGTGGCTCATGCCTGTAATTCCAGCACTTTGGGAGGCCGAGGCGGGCGGATCACCTGAGGTCGGGAGTTCGAGACCAGTCTGAACAACACGGAGAAACACCATCTCTACTAAAAATTCAAAATTAGCCGTGCGAGGTGGCGGGTGCCTATAATCCCTGCTACTCGGGAGGCTGAGGTAGGAGAATCACTTGAACCTGGGAGGTGGAGGTTGTGGTGAGCGGAGATTGTGCCATTGCACTCTAGCCTGGGCAACAAGAGTGAAACTCCGTCTTAAAAACAAACAGACAAACAAAAAACTCACAATGTTTTGTTTGTGTTATACTTAAATGTCCTAAACTGTGCTCCTTTGTCTTGTCTTCCCCCAAGAGCTTTATTTTTTAAGGATCTCTTGTGAAGGTTCTGCTTGCTCCTTCTCTCTCCGCCTGCTGGGTCCCCTTGGTGTGTTACTCTGTTCCCCAAGTCCTTTCAATGGGGCTCCGTTCCTGCTGCTGTAGGACAATAGATGGTGCCGCCTTGAGTGGTGACAGGGTCAGCAGCCTGTCCCCAAGAGCCTACAGCCAGTGAGGCAAGGTTGTCAACTCCCTACAGAAACATACAAGGAAGACTCCATGCCTTTGAACTCCCATCGGAATGGAAAGAGACGACTTGGGCCACCTCTTTACACTTTCTGGAGCCAGGAAGGCCAGGAACCGGAACCCTCATGGGAATGGAGAGCACTTTCTCTCCCAACTGTCCATGAGTCTGTAGTAGCAAAATTCAGACACTTGCTTTTGGCTGCTGCTTGTCTCTTGGAAGGAGTTTGGCATTGAGGTTGGGAGGGAAGAGGAAGCTGTGCACAGTTGGGATGATGCCATCTTCCCAGAGTCCCCTGATTCCCCCAGGCAGCCAGTGCACACTTTTCTGTCCTTATCTTGCATAGGATCTCAGCAGCATTAGATACTGTTGACCATTGTGTCCTGCTTGATATTCATCTCTTTTGGCTCCTGATACTTCACATTCTTCTGTTTTTTTTTTGTTTTTTTTTTTTTTTTTCTTCACTGTAAATTCAAAATAAAATCCTAACCCCATCCTCACCAACCAAAAGAACTCCCTGTTGGCCAAGGGTACCACAGAAAAAACTTAAAACTGAGTTCCCAGTCATGATGGGATGGCAGGTCAGACATGCCTCATTATGCCCCCTCTCCTGTCTGTGGTTTAGACAGAACTGACCAGCAGTAATGTTATTATTTTATTATTATTATTTTTTGAGACAGAGTCTCACTCTGTCACCCAGGCTGGAGTGAAGTGGCACCATCACAGCTCACTGCAGCCTGGACCTCCTGGGCTCAAGCAGTCCTCCCATCTCAGCCTCCCAAATAGCTGAGACTTACAGGCCAAGCAGTCCTCCCACCTCAGCCTCCCAAATAGCTGAGACTTATAGGCCAAGCAGTTCTCCCACCATGACTTCCCAAATAGCTGGGACTTACAGGCATGCACTACCATGCCTGGCTAATTTATGTATTTTTTATAGAGATGAGGTTTCGCTATTTTGCCCAGGCTCGTCTTGAACTCCTGGACTCAAGCAGTCCCCCACCTTGGCCTCCCAAAGCACTAGGATTATAGGTGTGAGCCATCACAACCAGCCAATATTAATGTTAAAATAGAGATTATAAGACTGACATATGAACTCTTTATGGCAATAAGATATCAAATTATAGGCCAGGCGCGGTGGCTCATGCCTGTAATCCCAGCATTTTGGGAGGCCAAGACAGGCCGATTGCTTGAGTCCAGGAGTTCGAAACCAGCCTGAGCAACATGGCAAAACCTTGTCTCTGCTACAAATACAAAAAATAAGTCAGGCATGATGGCACATGCCTGTAGTCCCAACACTTGGGAGGCTTAGGTGGGAGGATCACCTAAACTCAGGAGGTTGAGGTTCACTTCGAGGCTGCAGTGAGCCGAGATCGTGCCACTGTACTATAGCCTAGGCAACTGTAGTGAGACCCTGTCTCAAAAACAACCACCACCACAACAAATTATAAACAGGACAGAAGGCCATGCCAGGCAAGGGTTAATTCATGTACCCTACATTTCAAGAAGAAACTACGTTCTAACTACCACAAGGTTGTTCTTTTTCTCTAGCAGCTAAACAAGCATTGGCCTCGAGTTAAACAATATTAAAACAATTAAAACTCATCCAGCTCACTGATGCTGACTTAACTGAATCCGTGTTCCACGGAAAGCTACTGCAATCAGTCTCTTGTCCAGTCCAAGCTACGACTACAGCTTGGACTGGACAAGAGACTGATTTCAGGAGCTTTCTCCTGATGAGACCAGTGATCATGGACTGGTTCTGGCCAGCTGACAGAGATTGCGCACTTGAGTAATCTTTGTGTCCTGAAAAGGCCTTTTGACATATAGGGGCTAATTGTAACACATTTATATGTTCAGTCTCCACCCAAAGTGAACATGGGTTATATGTGACACGCATGTTTGTTCGGGCTGTATGTGTCAGGACCACCTTTGTGAATATTCATAGCTCCTCCTGTCATCTGTTGAATATGTATGTTTAGTCAACCTGACCAGTATAAAGCTCCTGCTTCAACCCCTCCTCCTTCAAAGTGTCTGTCTTTCAGGCTTTGTGTTTCCCAGCCTGTGGGATGACTACCCTGTAGGCTGTAACCCCTGACAAGAAATAGTCTCCGTTTCCAAACGTACAGATTCTATGTTTTCTTTTAAGTTGACACACCTAACTGTTCACTATATCTCATCTTCATTTCCTTTGCGTATTCCGTACTCACTCCCTAGCTCAGTGGCTCTCGAGCAGGGGCGATTTTGTCTTCATTCCCTTTCTCAAAGGACATTTGACAATGCCTGGAGACATTTTTGGTTGTCACAACTGGGAAAAGTGCTACTGACATCTAGAGGGTAAAGGTCAGAGATGCTGCTAAACATCCAAAATGCACAGGACAGTCCGTCCCCCTCCCCGACCCCACCAAGAGTTATCTGGCTCCAAAAGTCAAAAGTGCCTAGGTTGAGAAGTCCTGTCCTAGATAATTTTGCCGAGTCCAACGGCTTAAAATATTTTCCATTTTACGATGACTCCAAAAGTACACGCCCAGCCCAGATTTTTTTCTGAGGTCTAGACTCATAACACCCAATGATTTATTAACAGTTCCACTTGGATATCTCCCAGGAACATCAAATTTTACTTAGGATAGGAATCTTGATTTCACCCCAGTTTTGCTCCCCTCATCCTTATCTCTCATGATTTTTCAAGCTAGAAACCTGAGATGAATCCTTGATTTCCTTCTTCCCTCCACCTTCCATATCCAATCTATCAGCATGTCTTGTCAGTTCCACTGAGACGCAAAGCTTGAGTCTCCACTCTTCTCTTCACCATCATTGCTACTGGTCTGATCCAAGTGTCCGTCTTCTCTTCCCCGGTCTTGCGCAACAGTCTTCTAACCCACCTCCCTCTTTCCATCCTTGGCCCACCTCCAATCCCACTTTCCAATTACAGCCAGTAGGAGCTTTAAAACACTCACCACATCCCCTTTGCTGCTTATAAGTTACCAGTATCTTCCCCAAATACTTCAGGTCCTCACACTGTGTCACAGGTTGTAAGCCTCTGCATGCCCCAGCTCCTGCCAACCTTCTCAACGCATCCCGTCAACACTCTAGTTGATCACTGCAATCCAGTTACACTGGCCTTATTTCAACCCCTTAAATATTCCAAGTGTTTTCCTCCTCACTGGAACTTTGCACTGCTAGTTCCTCTCCTCGTAACTGCCCTTTACCTCAATCTTGACTGATTGCCTCCTTCTCAACCTTTAGTTTCAGTTTAAATGCCACTCTTCAGAGTCCTTTTCTGATCATTTTATTAAAGGTAGGTCTTCTCCAGCTCAACTCCATTTTTTTCCTTCCCAGTACTATTGGTAATTTGTTTGCCCACTCATTGGATCATCTTTCTCCTCCACTAGGAAAATACCTGCTTACAGGCTTTCCATGTATATTCGTTGAATAAATAGATTAGCTTGGGCGGATTAAATTAAAGTGTATGTGTAAGGTGCCTAATAATATACCTGACACATTGTACAAGTTCAGCAATATTTAAATTTCACTTTGTAGAATGTGGCTATTTCTACAAAGGTACCATGGGTTGTTTGCAAACAATCCAGCAGGTTCCCTTTGTTTTTGAAAGAGAAAAGATGTCCTTTGTGGAACCCTAGGAGCAGTGGTTCTCAAAGTGTGCTCCTTGGACCAGCAGTATTAGCATCACCTGGGAACTGGTTCAGAAGCAGTGTTATAGCACTCTGTGTTACTGTAACAAGACCTCCAGGTGGCTTCTGCTGTGTGCTCAAGTTTGAGAATTACTCCCTTAGCATTTTGCTTTTCTTTCTTTCTTATTTTTTTATTTTTACTTTTTATTTTCAGTTGTGGTAGCCCTCTTTAAGTTTACAGTTCATAGTGTTAAGTACATTGACATTGTTCACACTCACGGTCTCCAGACTCTTTTCATCTTGCAAAACTCGTTAAGCAACAACTCTCCATTCCTCCCTCCCCTAACCACTGGCAACCCCCATTCTACTCTCTGTCTCTAGGAATCCGACGACTCTGGGTACCTCATGCAAGTAGAAATCACACCATACCTGTCTTTTTGTAACTGGCTTATTTCACTTAGCGTAATGTCCTCAAGATTTATCCACGTTGTCCGAACTTCCTTCCTTTTCAAGGCTGAATAATATTCCATTTTGTGTATATACCACATTTTTCTTAACTATTCGTCCATTGATGGACACTAGATTGTTTCCACCTTTTAGCTATTGTTAAGAACGCTGCTACGAACACAGACGTACAAATATCTCTTTGAGACCTTGCTTTTACTTTTTTGGAGCAGATGCCCAGAGCTGGAATTACTGTATCATATGGTAATTCTATGTTTAATTTTTTGAAAAACTAACGTGCTGTCTTCTACAGTGGCTACACCATTTTCCACTCCTACCCACAGAGCACCAACATTCCACTTTCTCTATAGCCTCACTGACACCTGTGATTTTTTTTGTGTGTGTTTTTTTTTTACTAGTAATGATGCTAATGGAAGTGGGGTGGTATCTCATTGTATTTTTGATTTGTGTTTTCCTAATGTGTGCTTTAACATGTTTTTACTAATACTTGAGCCCAGTTTATAGGATAACAAACTTTTAGTACTGCTGGGGATGGGGAATTTTCAATCACTGCAACATTTAATTTTTTAAATTGGATGAAAATCCAAATTCCCTACCAATGCTCTTAAAATTTTGGCCTATGTGTATTTTTCAGCCATCGAAAAGTGACCTTTTTTCCACCTCCACCATCACAGCTAGAAAGGCTAACACACACTTACATGAACAGGTCTGTGCTGAAAATCTGCCTGCAGAAACTGACTCTTCCCTCACATAGAGACGGCCTGGTTAGAAAATGGTACGAACCACACCCAGGAGTTCAATTGCCCTGAAGTAAATTGCTCAGGGAATTGAAAGAGCTTTTGAAGTAGCAGGTGGCAGTTTGAGAGCCTTTGAACCAGATTCTACTTACATATTGGCTAAAAAGGAATCTTGTCATTTTAATCGAAGAGAAAATCCTCAGAGGTATGTGGAGGCATCAGTGATTCTGATAACCTACCTCCCAAAGGCCTGCATACATTTCAATCCGATTCCTCTTAAAGTGGCAAGAAGTTATTGGCTCTTGTATTTGATCCACCAACAGCCACAGACTTGCCGAAGTCATACAGGGAGTTTTCCCAAACCAAACCCGTGGAAATATAATGTGGGATTCCTTCTAAATCTTGAGATTTGTTCACCCTGGAATGTTCCCTGCAGCCAGGTAGATGTTTGCTACCCTGTTTTGTGAATAGTTACCAGATTTGCCAACCTGGTTTGAATAAATGCAAACGCTCACTACCCCTTGCTCCATTTCTCATCCGAAGGGCTGCCGATTCCAGAGGTTTCCATGCTGAGTGTCACTGTCCCTTTATTTCCACTGGAAACGTCATCCACACTCACCTCACTGCTGATGCATTCTCTCCTTTCATTTCTGACCATTCTTTTCCATTTTCCACTCTCTCTCCCTCTGGAAATCACCTTTGTAACCTATTCCTCATTTTCAATTCCCAGCAGTCTCCAAACAGGCTGAAGCAATAGATAAGTGAGTCTCCTGTCGTCATAAATGCTAGACTCGTCTCCTTCACTTTGCTAAGTGCATTATGGAAAAATTGGCCACGCAAGGAATATGATTTTCCCATTGACTTCCATTAGCAGTTTATGATTCCCCAAACTTTGAGCTTTTGGGAAACCCGCTTGAAATAGGAACGCCTGGTACTTTTCGTGAGGTAAGCGTGTGAGTATAAAACAATGATGTTGACTTTCATAAGCCATCCATGAAAATCAGTTATGTAACTGAATGGCAGGCTTTGTCTCCACAGTGCTCTGCCCAGTTTTTAAACTTCCGGAGGCCATAATCACAGGTTTTTTGTTTTTTATTGAGACGGAGTCTCGCTCTGCCGCCCAGTCTGGAGTGCAGTGGCCGGATCTCAGCTCACTGCAAGCTCCGCCTCCCGGGTTCACACCATTCTCTTGCCTTAGCTTCCCGAGTAGCTGGGACTACAGGCGCCCGCCACCTCACCCGGCTAGTTTTTTGTATTTTTTTTAGTAGAAACGGGTTTTCACCGTGTTAGTCAGGATGGTCTCGATCTCCTGACCTCGTGATCCTCCCATCTTGGTCTCCCAAAGTGCTGGGATTACAGGCTTCAGCCACCGCGCCCGGCCCACAATCACACTTTTAACCCTTGTTTCTATCTGGGAGGCACAAAAGCACAAATGTGAATCTATCGAAAAAAGAGGCTGACTTGCAAAACCCAGAGTTGCCTCTTATTTGGTTTCCTTCAGAATTCATCCTGAGGAGGTTAATGGTAAAAGTGTTTGGCAGGAAATTGCTTTTCCAGCCATTATCAACAATTCAATTAGTATGTAGTACCCAGGCTCTGTTCCGGCCATCCAGATCAATCCTCACCAACACCAATTTCTGCCTGTCGCCGTCCCACTCAAAGACCTGTGGGGCTCCTTGGTTGTGCACATCTGTGGCCCTCAACCTTGGTTTCAGAGAGACTATCTAGCTCTGTTCTTTTTTTTTTTTTTTTTTTTTTTTGAGACGGCTCTGTTGCCCAGGCTGGAGTGCAGTGGCACGATCTCAGCTCACTGAAACCTCCATCTCCCGTGTTTAATCAAGTCTCCTGCCTCAGCCTCCCGAGTAGCTAGGATTGCAGGAGAACTCCACCGCGCCCAGCTAATTTTTGTATTTTTAGTAGAGACGGGGTTTCGCCCTGTTGGCCCGGCTCATCTCGAACTCCTGACCGCAGGTGATTCACCCGCCTTGGTCTCCCAAAGTGTTGGGATTACAGGCATGAGCCACCGCACCCGGCCCTAGCTTTGTTCTTGTGTTACCTTGCTTCACCTTGGTTTCATGTGAAGTAAGACTGTCTAGCTCTGTTCTTGCCACCTGGAGCTCTTTGGAAAGCTGCTAATCTCTTCATGCCCTCCTTTCCTCTGTAAAATGGGGTCAATCATGCTCGTAAGGGGCTTAGAGCAGTGACAGGCCCAAGCAGGCATTCAGTGAACACTGGATCTTGCTATCATCACTGAAATGATCAGTGCACGCCCCTCACCTGCCCTGACGGGATGCTCTTTGCTGTTGCTTATGACACCCTGTGATTCTCAGCTAAGGATATGAAGGGAGGGTACCATCAGAATCTCCAGGCTTGGAAAACCTTGCTAGGTTCCTACCCCACTGGGGAGCCCTCTCCCACCTACATCAACATCCACATGCTCCCCGAGAATCACTTGCCTGCAGGTTACATTTTGAATTCCTTCTGATCCTTACACCTGCTTTGAAACTTGGTCTACAGACACAGATAGGCCGGGTAAGAAACAAAGATGAGGCCCAAGGTCAACAGGAAAGCAGCGTGGCCACCTCCAGACTGGTATTTGCCTGGTGTTGTCAGATCTGATCTTTCCGGCAAAGCTGGAAAACTGGAGTTACTGAAATCACCTGAATTTTAAACATGAGTTGATTTTAAGGGTTACAAATTTGAAATAAAATTTGAAAAGAGCTGTGGAGCCATTCATTGATGAGCCAAACACAAGCCTGCACCATCGATTAAGACGGTAGAACTCCAGCTTGTAACCTCTGGCCCCTGTTCCCTCCTTTAGATAGTTACTGAAGACAAAGAGGAATGACAGTGTTAGAGTGGAAAGGACTTCTGTGTGCACAGAATCTAAACATTCCCTCCTCCCCTTTTTTTTAGACGGAGTCTTGCTCTGTCACCAGGCTGGAGTGCAGTGGTGCGATCTCAGCTCACTGCAACCTCTGACTCCCTGGTTCAAGCGATTCTCCTGCCTCAGCCTCCCGAGTAGCTGGGATTACAGGCACCTGCCACCATGCTCAGCTAATTTTTGTATTTTTAGTAGAGATGGGGTTTCACCATGTTGGCCAGGATGTTCTCGATCTCCTGACCTCGTGATCTGCCTGCCTCAGCTTCCCTAAGTGCTGGAATTACAGGTGTGAGCCACCGCACCTGGCCAAAACATCCCTTTTTATAAAAGAGAACACCAACTTTCCACAAAGTGAAGTGACCTCCTGCTGCAGGTCATCTAGACTGTAACACTGTCACTATTCCTCCACACGAGAGCCTCTTGCTCCTTAAGTCTCCTTGTAGGGAGATGTATAGACCTCAGACCACCACTGACACAGCCATTCCTCTCCTGTACTGTTCATTTTCTTCCCTATGTCTTAGTTTCCAAGCTGAAGATCAGTTTTCTTCCACTTCTTTGTAAACCCTCCTCCAATCCTGCCCCCCCCGCCCAGTGCCTGGTACAATCCTAGACCTACAGTAAACGACCAACGTATTGTTGTTTCTGAAAGTCAAAAAAGCAATTAAGTGCCTTGGATTATTTCATTAGAGTAAGAACTTTTAATGTCCATTTAAAGACTTATATGGATAATATCAGTCTATGGTCTGCTTCAGACCTCTGAGATTCTAAAGGAAATGAGTTTCTGGATCCTCCACTAGCTCAAAGCCTCCATTCACTTATTTGTTTACTCACCCATTTGGCCTTTATTTACTCCTTGGTCTGGGTACTGTGCTGGCAACAGAGACACGGTTGGAAATGAGAATGCCCGAGGGCACGCTTTCATACACAGTCTATAGAACACTCTTGATATAATTAAGTATAGATATTAGAAAGATATACATTCATTACAAAATGGAAAAAGACATACCGATTTCATTCATGAACATAAAAAGTGAATGCAGGTAGAAACTGAGGCAGCTGTATACAAGGACTCTCTCTCCCTCCATCTGTCCTATATCCTTTTGGTGGCTCAGAAACAAATAAATATTTCCTCAAGCAACTGAGGAAGCCTCACTAATTCCTGCACAGCAAGTTGGCATCATAGGAGCATAGTTCTGGAAGAGGCCTGGGGGATCTATTTGCCCCTACAGAAAGCATTTACCAACCTTTTAGAGCAACATTCCATGACCTTCCATCTGCCTTTGGCGTCAGTGACTGCTGAGTATAAACACAGATACTATCTAAGTCATGATTTCAGCCATTAGACTCCATTGAGTAATTCTGGAGAAAGTTTATTTCAGTAAATCCTGGCACTCAGGCGGTCTGATCTGGATATGTTTTAGGGCCTAGCTAATGTTAGGCCATTCTTTTGCTGCTTCCCCCCCGCATCCACTTGGCCTCTGAATGGTGGTTTCTAGGTTTTCCTCTTCTTTTCTTCATATACACTCTCCCTAGGTGATCTCATCCATTCTTCTGTTTTGAGAAATTCTATGTTTTGAGCGCTTCCACACTGACATCTCCAGCCTGGTCTTCTCATGTCTAAACCACAGCCTCATATGTTCTCCCTAACCAACATTTCCACTAGAGCTTTTACAGATATTTCAAGATAAATCAAGAGAAATCTTTCTTCCTTCAAATTTCCCCCAGTACAGTAAAGTGCATCATCATCTATTCATCATGTATACAAAACCAGGAGTTATTCTTAAGTTTCTTGCTCTTCCTCTCATCTATCCTGTCCATTCTATCAGAAAGCCCTGCCACATCCTCCACCATGATATAGCCACATATCCCCCTTCTCTGCATTTCTATCTCTACCTTAGTCCAAACTACCACTCCATCTCTCTGGACTATTACAAACATCCTTCCAGGTAGCCTCCCTACTCCCATAATACCACCCTCCAATCAGTTCTCCACTCAGCAACAAGTAAGGTTAAAAGATCAATCAGAGGCTGGGAACAGTGGCTCACACCTGTAATCCCAGCACTCTGGGAGGCCGAGGCGGGTGGATCATGAGGTCAGGAGTTCGAGATCATCCTGGCTAACATGGTGAAATACTAAAAATACAAAAAATTTAGCTAGGCGTGGTGGTGGGTGCCTCTAGTCCCAGCTACTCGGGAGGCTGAGGCAGGAGAAAGGCGTGAACCTGGGAGGTGGAGCTTGCAGTGAGCCGAGATCGCGCCACTGCACTCCAGCCTGGGTGACAGAGTGAGACTCCATCTCAAAAAAAAAAAAAGATCAATCTGAGCATGTCACTCTCCTGCTTAACATACAGCTTCCCACTGAACTTCAAGTGGCCTTCAACCACTCTCCAGTCCCTGCCTCCCCATGGGTTCTCCTCCCCTACTCACAGCCCTGCAGATTCAGCAGCTGCCCTTCAGTCCTGCAAGCAGGTTCATACCGCATGGGATTGCCAATGCCATCCATTTGCCTGGTGTTCTTTGTCCACACTCTTTACATGGTTTTCTGCTTTCCAGTCTTCAGATCTCACTCAGATATCCCTGGTTCAGAGGGACTTTCCCTGGAATCCCAGAAAAATCCCACCCTCAGCCCCTACCAATCCAGTCATTCCTGATATTATATTAGATACTACATTAGTCTTTCCCCCCGCCCCTTCATATCACACATTAGAACTTACGATTATCTCTGTTATTTGTTTATCGGTCTCTCCCACTAGAAGAGAAGCTGTATGAGGAAAGGAATTGCATATATTTCATTTGCTGCAATATGCCTAGTGCTTATAGTCACATAGAAGATACTTAGAAAATGCTATTTGTCTTTTTCACATAAAGTGGTGGCAAAACTGGAGGAAAGAGCAGAGAAAAATGGCAGACTAGGAAGCTAGAAGCTCTCACCCCTTTACAGAAATGTTGAAAAAACAAGTAGAAACAGACAGAATCAACCTTGTGAGAACTCTGAGAAAATGTCAAGAGTTTACACAACTCCTGAGAATGACAAATTAAAATGAATACACACATCAGATTCAAAATAGTGGGACAAATCTCTGGCATTTTCTCTTGCCCTCACCCCAGCTCTTTCCTGGCACAGTGGTTGTCTTGGCCTTGAAGTAGGTGGTAGCAGCTCATGTTCCGATATTGGGACCCTGGTTCTACAAACCAGAGGAAACAGAGTAGACCTCATTTACAAATTATTGTGTGTCTGTTTTAACCTGTCTGTGGGATACTTGAAGGACACATGCCAGGCACTCACCTCTGCTTCACCTAACTTGGAACTCAGATGAGAAGAACAGTAGGCACTGCTCATAAAGCTGCAAGGTGGACTAAAGACCCACAGGTGCCTGGGGTGAGATTCTTTGGGAAATTGGGCTTTAAAAACTGCCCCATATTGCCGGGCATGGTGGCTCACGCCTGTAATCCCAGCGCTTTAGGAGGCCGAGGCAGGCGGATCACCAGGTCAGAAGATCAAGACCATCTTGGCTAACATGGTGAAATCCCGTCTCTACTAAAAATACAAAAAATTAGCTGGGTGTGGTGGTGGGCGCCTGTAGTCCCAGCTACTCGGGAGGCTGAGGTCGGAGAATGGCATGAACCTGGGGGGCGGAGCTTGCAGTGAGCAGAGATGGCGCCTCTGCGCTCCAGCCTGGGCAACAGAGTGAGACTCTGTCTCAAAAACAAACAAACGAACAAACAAAAAAACTGCTCCATATATATGGAGGAATTGAGAGAGCCATGCACACGCCCAGGTCAAGATGCATGCTTGGAAAAGACCTAAAAAGACCTTAAGATTTTGCCATAGGCTTAGTGAAAGCCTAGCTGAGTGTTGAAGGAGTGCCTTAGCACAAAGCCAATATGTAAACACTGGAGAGGTGTTTTTTCCTCTTTTATCTATGAGTATGTTTTGTGTGCATATTTTTTGTTTGCTTGTTTGTTTTACCTCCCAGCATTCAAGGAAATCTCTCTCAATCTCTAGCTGAACACAAGCCAAAAAAAATTTAAGACTTAAATGACCACGAATGACAAGCAATTGTTGTCACAAAAATGGTTTGGAAAAGTCTCAAAATAATTGGACTATTGTAGCCTTCAACAATCAAAACAAACAGAAAACCCAAACAAAACTAATCAAGTAGAAACCTTCAGAAAACTGGGAAGAAAATCTGATCTTCGGTTACAACATAATAATAGTCAAATATCCAGTTTTAAACAAAAAAATCACAAAGCATAAAAAGAAACAGGAAAACATGACCCACTTTTCAGAGGAACAAAATAAACTGACAAAAGCTGTCCTAAGGAATCCCAGACATTTAGACTCTTTTGACAAAGACTTTAAGACAACTGCATTAAGTATGTCCAAAGGGCTAAAGGAGAATACAGAAAATGAAATCAGGAAAACAATATATGAACAAAATGAGAATATCATTAAAGAGAAAGAAATTATAAAGAGGAAACAGAAAATCTGGAGAAGAAAAGCACAATAACTTAAATTTAAAAAAAATTCAGAAGAGGGGTTCCAAAGCAGATTCAAACAGGCAGAAGAAAGAACTGCCAAACTTAAAGATAGGACAATTGAAATTACTGAGTATGAAGCAGATATAAAAAAGAATAAAAAGATGCGAATAGAGCCTAAGGGACCTGTGGGACATAATAAAGTAGACCAACGTTACGTTAGGGGCTCCCAACAATGAGAATAGAGAGATAAAGGGACGATAAGGTTGAAGAAATAATGGCCAAAAACGGCCTACATTTGATGAAATACATGAACCTATAAATCCAAGAATCTCAACAAGCTCCAAGTAGGATAAACTCAAAGAGACTTATATCAACACAAATTAAGAGCAGGGGGATGGTATATTTAAAGTGCTGGGAAATAATATCAACCAAGAATTCCGTATCTGGCAAAACTATCTTTCGAGAATGAGAAAGAAATTAAAACATTCCAAGTAACAGTTTTTGACTTAAAATTGATTTTGTCTGACAACAGTATAGCCCATATAACTCTCTTTTCGTTCCTATTTGTATGATGTATCTTAGTCCATCCTTTCACTTTTGATCTATTTGTGACTTTAGATCTCTTTTAGACAGCATATAGTTGGGTGACTTTCTTTTCATTTTGCCAGTCACTGCCTTTTTATTGGAGAGTTTAATTCATTTACATTTAAAGTAATTACTAACAAGAAAGGACATCTGCCATTTTTCTATTTGATTTCTGTGTGTCTTATAGCTTTTCTTGTCCCTCATTGTCTCTATTACTACCTTCTTTTGTGTTTAGTTGATTTTTTTTTAGTGACATGTTTTGATTCCCTTCTCATTTCTTTTTCTGTATATTCTACATATACTTATATATACTTTCTTTGTGGTTACCATGACACCTACATTTAACGCTCTAAAGTTATAACAATCTAATTTGAATTGATACCCATTCAATATCATATAAAAATCTTGCTCCTATACAACTCTTTCTTTACCTCTTTATGTTATTGATATTACATCTTTATACATTGTATGTCCAAAAACATATTTTAACTATTTTTATGCCTTTGTCTTAAATTATGCAGAAAAAAATAACTGCAGCCATAAACCAAAATTAAAATAATACTGGCTTTTGTATTTGCTCATGTATTTACCATTACCACAGATTATTGTTTCTTTTATCTTTTCTTTTTTTTTTTTTTTTTGAGATGGAGTCTCGCTCTATCTCCCAGGCTGGAGTGCAGTGGCATGATCTCGGCTCACTGCAAGCTCTGCCTCCCGGGTTCACATCATTCTCCTGCTCCTGCCTCAGCCTCCCAAGCAGCTGGGACTACAGGCGCCCACCACCATGCCTGGCTAATTTTTTGTATTTTTAGTAGAGACAGGGTTTCACCACGTTAGCCAGGATGGTCTCGATCTCCTGACCTCGTGATCTGCCCGCCTCAGCCTCCCAAAGTGCTGAGATTAAAGGCATGAGCCACCACGCCTGGCCAATTCCAAGTATCTTTTCAAATCACAATAGAATGAAACTAGAAATCAATTACAGAGTGAAAACAGAAAAATTCACAAGTATGTGGAAATCAAACAATTCTTAGCACATTAAACACATTCTTAAAAAACCAATGGGTCAAAGAGAAATCAGAAAAGAAATTTAAAGATAACTTGAGAAAAATGAAAATGAAAAAATGACATGCTAAAACTTATAGAAAACAGCAAAATTATTCTATATTGATACAGAACTACTCAATAAAATAATAGTAAAGTGAATTCAGCAGTATATTAAAAAGATTATACATCACGATCAAGTAGGATTTTTCCTGGAATGGAAGAATGGTTCAATATATGAAAATCAATCAATGTGATAGTCCACATTAATGTAATGAAGAAAAAACCTAAATGTTCATTTTAATTGATGTAGAACAAACATTTGACAAAATTCAACACTCTTTCATTATAAAAATACTCAGTAACTAGGAATAAAAGAAAGGAGCTTCCTCAACATGATAAAGGCCATTATGAAAAGCCCACAGTTATCATTACATACAATGGTGAAAGACTGAAAGCTTTTCCCCTATAATCAGGCAAAAGATAATAATGTCAGCTTTTACTGCTCCTATTTAACATAGTATTGAAAATTCCAGGCAGAGCAACTAGACAAGAAAAAATAAATTAAAAAATTAAAATTGGGACAAAAAGGAAGAAGTGAAATAATCTGCAGATGATGCCATCTTATATGTAAAAAAAGAATCCACATATACATGTGCAAACTTCTAAAGCTAATAAATATATTTAGCAACATTGCAGGATACAAAATCAACATTCAAAAAGCGGTTTCATTTCTATTCACTAACAATAAGCAACCCAAATAGGAAATCAAGAAAGTAATTTCATTTACATTACTATAAAAAGGAATTCAACACTTAGGAATAAACTTCACCAGGAAGGTGAAGGATTTGTACACTGAAAACTATATAACTTTGCTAAAAGTAATTAATGAATACATACATAAATGAACAGACAGCATCTATTCACAGTTTGGAAGAATTCGTTTTGTTAAAATGATAACACTACACAAAATATTCTACAGATTCGATTCAATCCTTATCAAAATCCCATTGGCATTTTTGTGAAATAGAAAAACCCATTTTAAAATTCATAATGGACTCTCAAGAGACCCTGAATAGCCAAAACAATCTTGAAAAAGAAGAACAAACTTAGAGGCTCACATTTTCTGATTTAAAAACTTACTAAACGCTACAGTAATGAAAACAATGTGATACTGGCATACAGACAGACATATAGACCAATGGAATAGAACAGAGAGGAAAAAAACAAAAAACAAAACACTTTGTCTATGGTCAATTGATTTTCAATGTGGGTGCCACATCAATCAATATGAAAAGACAGCCTTTTCAACAAATAGTTCTGAGAAAACTGAATATTTCTAAGCAAAAGAGTATTGGACCTTTACCTTACATAATATACAAAAATTTACTCAAAGTAGATCAAAGACCTAAACCCAAGAGCTAAAACTATAAAAGTTTTACAAGAAAACTTAGCAGAAAATCATGGCATTGGATTTGGCAGTGATTTCTTCAATGTGACATCAAAAGCACAGACAACAAAAGGAAAAAATAGATAAATAGATATGATCAAAATTAAAAACTTTTGTGTATCAAAGAATACTATCAAGAAAATGAAAAGACAATTCACAGAGTGGGAAAAATATTTGCAAATCATATGTCTAATAAGGAATTAATATCTAGAATATGTAAATAATGTCTACAGCTCAAGAACAAAAATGCAAACAACCCAATTCAAAAATGGGCAAAGAACTTGAATAGGCAATCCTCCAAAGAAGTATACATATGGCCAATAAGTTTATGAAAAGATGTGAACATCAGTAGCCACTGGGGGAAATGAAAATCAGAACCACAATTAGACACCACTTCCCACACATTATAATGACTATGATTTTTAAATTTTTTTTTGAGACAGAGTTTCACTTTTTTCACCAGGCTGAAATGCAATGGCATGCTCTCAGCTCACTGCAAACTCCGCCTCCCAGGTTCAAGGGATTCTCCTGTCTCAGCTTCCCAACTAGCTGGGATTACAGGCACCTGCCACCACACCAGTCTAATTTTGTGTATTTTTAGCAGAGACGAGGTTTCACCACGTTGACCAAGCTGGTCTTGAACTCCTCACCTCAGATGATTGACCCGCCTCGGCCTCCCAAAGTGCTGGGATTACAGGCATGAGCCACTGTGCCCAGCCAATTTTTTTAAAAATGGAAAATATCAATTGTTGGCAAAGATGTGGAGAAATTAGAACCCTCACACATTGCTGGTGGGAATTAAAATTGTGCTGCTGCTGGAGAAAACACTTTGGCATTTGTTCACAAAGCTAAACATAGAATTACCACATAATTTAGTAATTCTACACCTAGTTATATACCTCAAAGTGAAAGCAGGGACTCAAACAGATACTTGTAGATTAATGTTTACAGCAACATTATTCACAATAACTAAAAGGTGGAAACAACTCAAATGTCTATCAACAGACGAATAAACAAAATATAGTCTATACATACAATCATATATATATAAATATGTATGTGTATATATGCATATGTATGCAAATATATATGAACCCTTATGCATGCTATAACATGGATGAACCTTGACAACATCATGCTAAGTACAATAAGCCAGACCCAAAAGGACAAAGATTGTATGATTCCTTTTATATGAGGTACTTAAAATAGGCAAATTCATAGAGACAGAAAATAGAATAGCGGTTACCAGGGATTGGGTAGGAAGGAATGGAGAGTTATTATTTAATGAATACAGATTTTCTGTTTGGGATGATTTAAAAGCTTTGGAAATAAATAGTGGTGATGATTATACAACATTGTGAGTGTACTCAATGCCACTGAATAGTACACTTAAAAATGGTGAAAATAGTAAATCTTAGATATATTTTACTACAATAAAAAAAGTAGAGGGAAGAAGATATTTATAAATCTGTGAGGCATGACAGAGGAAAAGATTGAGACATGAAAGCCTAGGATGATTACATTGATGACATAATCGTCATACTCAGTGGTCAACTGGGTAAAATGAGGAAGTGGCCTATTTGTGGGAGGGGACAATGGTGCAATGATTAAATGTCTAGTGATGCCAAGAGCACGTTTAGTGGGAGCTCCAGGGAAGTTAGGCACCAACACCCTCTACTTGTGTTCATTAAGCATTTTTAGGCTGCAAGGAGTCAGGGTGACCTCTTACCTATTGGTGATAGGAGTTCATTGTAAGGATGCCTAGGGCAGAGGAAGCACAGAACACACTCTCCACAGCCACCCTAATCCCTCTAGACACCTTACCAAAGCTGCTCAATCAGATCTCAGAGAGATCGATCACCCTGCTTCTCTTCCACCCTCCAGCAAGGAGCACCTCTGGTCTATCCCCTTACTATAGCCCAGTTGCTCTCTGTTTCTGCACCTGCCTCTTTTCCTTGTCTTTCAGCTTCTCCTTCTTCTGCTGTCCCTCTCCCCATGGGGTACGCTCCATCTACACAGCTTCTGACAGCAATTCCGGTTGTTCCAGTTATTCTGTCTCTGGTTTGGCAAGCCCCTGCCGGGCAGGGCTGCAGTTCCAAGACCCCTGTAGGGCACTAGGCAGCCTACAGATCTCTCCTGCAATCATCTGTGGTCTGCAGAACAAGTCAAGTGGTACAAGAACTGAGCAACTTATGCTGGGGAAATGACCTGCACCACTTTCTGTTCAATGGAAACACAGGGCATGAGCCATAGCCCAGATTCCTCTAGGAAACAAAGCTTGAGACAAGAGATAAGGCTCAAAAGTTTGAGAAGAACAAGGTGTGGATGAGTAGTGAAGGGAGGGAGTGAGCCCGGCCTAGCAGGCTTGTTCTCTTAGCACACATGCCGTCCCTGGTAGTGTGGAAGGAGGTTCACAGGAGAGGGTGGAGGCATTTATCTACCCAGTCTCCTCCTTCTCTTGCCTCTCAATGGTCAGTGTTCATCAGTCTGGTTACTTTGTCACACTTCCAGATTGCATCATCGATTCCTTGTTGGCTGCTCTGGAAGCCAAATCCCATACACTGTGGTGTGGTGTGACTTTCATGTTCGAAAAGTAGAGAGGTGCAGTGGTTCAAATGGAAGGCCCCTCAAAAGGTATGACCACCAGCAATCTGTGACTCGGACCTTATTTGGTAAAGAAGTCTTCACGGATGTAATTAAGTGAAGGATGTTGAGATGAGATCATCCTGGATTAGGGTGGACGCTCAATCTAGTGACAAGTGTCCTTACAGAGAAAAGGAGGGTTTTCTCTTAGCTGGGAGGCTGAAAACTATGAGATCAAAGGGAGTCACACAGGAGAAGTCCACGTAAAGGCAGAGGCAGAGATTAGAGTGATGTCATCCAAAACCAAGGAATGCCTGAAGTCACCAAAAGCGGGAGGTGGCAAGGAACGGATTCTCGTCTGGAGCCTGCAGGAGGAACATGACTGCCCATACCTTGATTTCAAATGTCTGGTGTCCAGAACTGCAAGAGAATACATTCTGTTGTTTTAAGCCACCAGTTTGTGGTCATTTGTTACAGCCGCCCCAGAGAACTAAAACAAAGGATGACTGGGCACAGCTGGGGCTGCCTACAGAGGAAAAACAAAAGGGAAGTAGAAGAAATTTCAGGTGAGCAACATTTGTGTCCAGCGTAACTCCTCCTCCAGAACTGGGAGGAGGGAAGAACCAGATCTAAAGATGCAGCCCTGCCTGTGGGTGGCAGATGGGAAGTGGAGCTGGAAATCAAACAAGGCTGGGAGGCTGAAAGCTATGAGATCAAAGGGAACCACTGGGTCATTAAAAATGGATGTTGTTGTCAATGAGGATTATGGCAGGGGATATAAAGAGAACAAGAAGGATAAATACAGGGTTGAAATTATCTAAGAGATGGAGATGAGTTCTGGTAGGAAGGGAATGAAAGCAGTGATTATTTGGCAAGAATTGAACAGACAAATGGCTTGAATTTTAGGTGATACTAATGAGAAACTGGTGAGAGGGACGGGTGTAGATGGGATGTAGATATGGAGGAGGGTGTCTGTGTCTTCTGCCGACCCCTGTGAGGGTGCAGGGAGACAGTCTTAGAGCCATTGTGCAAGGTAGCTGCCATTGGGGATGCTTCAGTTAGGGTGAGAGATTAGAAGAAATAGAAGGAATTTTAAGGTAAAAGAGAATCTACACTCAGTGGAATACAGGGCTCCACTGAGGTCATGCAAAAGAGGGAGAGGAGTGTTTGGGTTGGGATCTTAGGGTGCAAAGAATAGCAACTAACTTAAACTACTTTAAATATAGTAAGTTTTTTTTTTTTTTTAAGGATGCAAAAGTTAACTTAATGGATATCCAGGATAAAGTGGGCTGATCAGCAGGGAAATTGGAACCATAAATCTCATAACTGAGAAGGAGCCTTCCCTCTCTAAGAGGTCTGAAGGGTGCCCCCTATGAAAACCTCTCTGTTATTTTCTCCAATCTTCTGCAGACCAGCCCCTGAGGGCTCCTGGGCTGTCCCTCACCTTTACCTTGTACCCATGTGGATATGGCTTGCCATGCCTCCTCCTGACCTTATAGCTATCATGTTACTCTGCGGCTTGTAACTGCTAATGGGCTCTCTTAGCAATGTGAAATTAGCCCCCATACACTATCTGACTGGTTCTATCCAGCCTGTGGACTGGTTCTTCTGAGTTAGGAGCCCATTATTAAAGCCTTCAGCTGTGGTCAGGTAGATACGTTTGCCTGGAGCAAACACATGCTCCTTTCCTTGGGCTGTCTATAGGGCAGTAGGTTGAAAAATGTCCCACGAAGATATCAGGCTCTAACCATCAGGAACTGTGATATTATATTATGTGACAAAAGATGAGATTAAGTGAAGGACTGTATTAGTCTCTTTGTGTCCTCCTCCAGAACTGGGAAGAGGGAAGAACCAGATCTAAAGATTAGCTAAATATATAAAGGAATACCAGACCGGACCTAGGTAATTTATTTTTAAAAAGAGGTTTATTTGGCTCATGGTTCTGCAGACTGTAACAGTAAGTTACAGTAAGTATTGTGCTGGCATCTGCTTCTGGTGAAGGCCTCAGGAAGCTTCCAATCATGGCAGGAGGCAAAGAGGGAGCAGGCATGTCACGTGATGAGAGAAGGAGTAAGTGAGATGCTATGTCTTTTCAACAGCCAGCTCTTGCCTTAGCTTATTACTGCAGGGAGAGCACTAAGCCATTCATGAGGGATCCATACTCATGACCCAAATACCTCCCGGTAGGCCCTACCTCCAACACTGGGGATAACGTTTCAACATTGGATTTGGATGGGACAAACATCCAGGCCATATCAAGGATCTTGCCATGGGTAGGTTATTCTGGGTTATCCCCAGGGTTCTAAGTGAGGATATGTGTCTTTTGTGTGTGTGGGGGGGGGGGGGCAGGGGTTAGGGGACAGATTCTCTCTATGTTGCCCAGGCTGGAGTGCAATGGTGTGATCTCAGCTCACTGCAAACTCTGCCTCCCGGGTTCAAGCGATTTTCCTGCCTCAGCCTCCCGAGTAGCTGGGATTACAGATGCGCACCACCATGCCCGGCTAATTTTGGTATTTTCAGTAGAGTCGGGGTTTTCTCCATATTGGCCAGGATAGTCTCAAACTCCTGATCTCATGATCCACCCACCTTGGTCTCCCAAAGTGCTGGGATTACAGGCAGGAGTCACAGCGCCCAGCCGGATATATGTCTTTATATGAGACAGGGAGAGGGAGAATTGATGCACAAACACACACACACACACACACGACAAGGCAAACTGACAAAGGAGGCAGAGATTGGAGTGATAGCATTAGAACCCAAGGAATGCCAGGGGCCATGAGAAGCTGAAATAAGCAAGGAAGGATTCTCCCCTAGAGCCTCCGGAGGAAAGTCACACCTATGGACACCTTGATTTTTGCCCAGTGATACAGATTATGGACCTCTGTCCTTCATAACTGTGAGAAAGCACATTTCTGTTGGTTTAAGCCCCTCCATCTCTCCAGCCTTCATTTCCTCCATGTGTACCCCTAGATTCTCTAGGAGCCATGGTTTAGGATGCCTGACCAGCCCCTCAGTTTGTGGCAACTTGTTACAGCCGCCCCAGGAAACTAATGCATATGAGGAGGAAGGAAGGGCTGGTCAGGCATCCTAAACCATGGCTCCTAGAGAATCTAGGGGTACACATGGAGGAAATGAAGGCTGGAGAGATGGAGGGTATGATTCCATTAACATGTTCTGCAGCAGGCACTGTTCGATGCCTATGAAATGCAAACGCTTACCCTTGAAACACAAGAACAGAAATACGAGGTACCAAATGCTGCTATAGAGATATTAAGAGGAAACAGCATGAGTAGAAAATTTAGGTCTTCTTTAGGAAGCCTTGATGTATGGGGCCGGGGGCCGTGGCTCAAGCCTGTAATCCCAGCACTTTGGGAGGCCGAGACGGGTGGATCATGAGGTCAGGAGATCAAGACCATCCTGGCTAACACGGTGAAACCGCGTCTCTACTAAAAAATACAAAAACCTAGCTGGGCGAGGTGGCGGGCACCTGTAGTCCCAGCTACTCGGGAGGCTGAGGCAGGAGAATGGCGTGAACCCGGGAGGCGGAGCTTGCAGTGAGCTGAGATCCGGCCACTGCACTCCAGCCCGGGTGACAGAGCCAGACTCCGTCTCAAAAAAAAAAAAAAAAAGGAAGCCTTGATGTATAAGGGTAGGAGTAGTGGGGAGATCATGAGCTTAGCACCTAAACAGAAATAGAAAGCACCAGTTGCCTCGAATGAGTGGGTAAAGCAAACAAGGAAACTCAGCCAGACGCTTTGACATGCAAACATATACACACGCCTACACCCTACACTTTGAGGCATTATGACTAAAAAAAAAAAATCTTGTTCTACTTCATAGCCTCTGGCTGTGTCTACATGAGGCCAAAAAAATTGGGCAATTCAATTGAACCATTAGTCAAACTAAAAGTTCAGTGAGGCAGCACGCCATAGAGGTGTGATATGGTGATTTATAATAAATATATATTTGGTCTTCATCCAAGTTCCTAGGACAGAACTCCTGAAACCCTCATAATTTCTTAAGTGACGAAAGCCCTAAAGGTGAAAGGAGCATCTTTTATTGCTCATACAGGGCCCTTTCAAACACACTTGAGTTTATGTTGATGAGGTAACTTTTGGAAAGCCCCAAAGAATAGGGGGTTGGCTGCCAGGGGAACTAATATATAATTAGAAGATTGGAATTTTCAGGGGAAATTTTCTGGGGAGGGGAGAGGGGCTGGAGATTGATTCTAATCACCAGTGGCCAATGATTTAATCAACCATGCTTACATAACAAAGTCACCATAGAAACCCAAAAAGACAGGGCTCAGAGAGCTTCCAGATTGAACACATGGAGGTGCTGGGAGGCTGTCACGCCCAGAGAGGGCATGGAAGCTCCATGTCCCTCCCATACCTTGCTCTTAGCATCTCTTCCATCTGGCTGTTCCTAAGTTGTATCCTTTTATAATAAATCAGGAATGGGGTAAGTAAACTATTTTCCTGAGTGAGCTGTTTTAGCCAATTATCTAACCCAAGGAGGGGTTTGTGAAAACCTCAGATTTGTAGCCATTGGTCATAAGTACAGGTGACAGCCTTGACATGCTACTGGGTGTCTGATGTGGGGACACTCTCATGGGACCAAGCCCTTAACCTGAGGGGTCTGCACTAACTCCAGGTAGCCAGTGTCAGAATTGAATTAAATTGCAGGACACCCAGTTGGTGTCTGCAGAGAATTGCTTGGTGTGGGAAAAACAATCACACATTTGGGATCCAGAAGTTCTGTTTGTGGGTAGTAGAAGAAGAGACAGTTGTTTTCTTTCTTTCTTTCTTTCTTTTTTTTCCTATAGAAGAGGAAAGAATATGGATTATTTACTCCAATACCTCCTCCCAGCTTATTGTACCAGATTATTACAGATGAGGGGACAAGCCAGAGTTTGCAGGAGTGGCAATGCATGCCCGTATCACACAACTGAATAGCAGACCAGAATTTGAATCTGGGTGTGTATGACTTTCAAATGCATGGTTGTTCCAGCAGTATGCAGACGGAATGAATCCAGATGCTCGTTGGATCTTCAGAAGCAGTCTGGCTTAGTCAGGGAACTAAGGCATCTGAAAGGAGTAGGGCAAAGATCTGTTAAGAAACCACCCCACCATACTAGAGACAGCCTGATTTCTCCCCACAGCCTGATTTCTTCAGGAAATCCATGGATAAGCATCAGGGGAGCCATACATGCTCTAAATGTGTTTGCAGAATTGGCATATGTTCATTTTCTGGGTGACAAAGACCTTACTTCTTACCAGAGTCTCAAGGTGTGTTCGTCTTCCTACTCTAAACATAGGAAACCATGCCAGGTTTTATGAATAAGCATCAATTTTTCTAATGCCACCTGCCTATAGCCCACAAATAAAAACAGTGCTTTGGGAGGAATCTATAACATTTGCATATAAATATGCTTTTTTTTTTTTTTTTTTTTTTTTCCAGTTTAGGCAACTTCTGTCCAGGCAGTTCTGGTCCCAACCAGGTATGAAATAAAGATATAAAGGTGTCCCCCTACCATGGAAATCAGGGTACCCATAGCAGAATGAACATGAATGGATAGCTTGATGGTGAAAATAACAAGGTGTCCACTATATAAAGTTTTGTCAATTTGTAGACAGTTGAGTGTAGTTCTCAGAAATTACCAAGTCATTCCGAATTACATAAAGATTTTATTAAAGTTTTTTATAGCCTTGTGCCCCCCATGCCCTACTCCTTCCTCTGAAACTTTCTAAAGCTCTGGGATCCTTTCTCAGTGACGTGGCAAAGGTTAATTTAACAGGGCAGCCTCATCCATGTTGGAGAAGTATAAAAAGGTAGGGGCGAGAAAGCTTGAATCAAGGGAAGGCATAGATTTCCCCCTTACACACTTGTTCTGCCAAAACCCATTCGTGTTCGTCTGAGGTCTTCAGAGAAACAGAACCAACAGGATAATATATATGTGTGTGTGTGTGTGTATGCCACACATACAAACACACGTATATACGGACAGAAAGAGATTTTTAATTTATATAGATTTAGGGGGTATAAGTGCATATAAGTACAGTTTTGTTATGTTGGTATATTGCAGTGGTGAAGTCAGCATTTAGTGTAACCTTCACCTGAATAGTGTACATTGTACTCAAGATGTAATTTCTCATCCCTCACCTGCTTCCCTCCTTTTGAAATCTTCAATGTCTATTATTACACTCCACGTGTCCATAGGCACACATTGTTTAGCTCCTATTTATTTGTGAGAACATGTGGTATTTGACTTTCTGTTTCTGAGTTATTTCATTTAGAATAATGGGCTCCAGTTGTATCCATTTTGCTGTGAAAGACACGATTTTTATTCTTTTTCATAGCTGAGCATTATTCCACGGCATATGTGCCACATTTTCTTTATCCGGTCGTCCATTAATGGCCCTTAGGTTGATTCCATGACTTTGTTATTGTGAAGAGTGCTGTGGTAAACATATGAGTGCAGGTGTGTTTTGATATAATGATTTCTTTTCCTTTGAGTAGATACCCAGCAATAGAATTGCTGGATTAAATGGTAGTTCTATTTTTAACTCTTTGAGAAATCTCTATATCATTTTCCATAGAGATTGTACTAGTTTACATCTCCACCAACAGTGTATAAGCATTCTCTTTGAGAGAGAGATTTATTATAAGAAATTGGCTTATGTGGTTATAGCAGCTGAGGAGTTCCAAGATCTGCATTCAGCAAGATGAGGACCCAGGAGAGCTGATGACGTAGTTCCAGTCTGAGTCTGAAAGGCTGAGAAATAGGAGAGCCGATGGTGTAATTTCCAGTCCAAATCCAAGTCCAAAGGCAGGAGAAGACTGATATCCAGTTCAAGCACTTAGACAGGCAAAGTTTCTCCTTACTTGACCTTTTTGTTCTATTCAGGCCTTCAATGGATTGGATGAGGCCATCCCATATTAGGGAGGGCAATTTGCTTTACTCCTGGTTCTGATGTTAATCTCATCCAGAAACATCCTTGCAGATATACCCAGAACAATATCTGGGTACCCCATGGTTCAGTCAGATTGACACATAAAATTGACCATTTCACCACCTGTTTACCCCGCTATCTAAGCCCAGAGGAAGAGGGTCCTACTTCTTCCAAAGTGAATTTCTCTACCTGTCCTCAGCCTCATTGTTCAACCCCAAAGCATTCTTGAGAATTGCCTAAACATAGAGAAACCAGCAAAGAGGAAAAGTGTAATCTTCCAGGTAACCTGTAACTCTAGTGCAGAAAAGGCTATGGATATTGTAAAGGGAAAGCAAGTTTATAGATTGCAAGCAGATCAGCAAATACATGTTTTGGTAGAAAAAGTTAAGACCCAGTGTTAGATCAGTAGGATGGTTATAGTTCACAATAATTTATTTTACATTCCAAAATAGCTAGAAGAGAATAACATGAATGTGTCTAGCATTAACAAAAGACAAATATTTAAGGTGATGACTATCCAAAGTACACAGATTAGATCTTTACACCTGATATGAATTTATGAAGTTGTCACATGCACCCTGAAATTATACACATCTATTTTGCATCAATTTAAAAATATTTTTAAAAATCTAAATAGTACCATAAGGATCCTTTGCATATAAGAGGAAATTTAACACAAAACGGCTTATGCCCAAAATAAATTGATGGGCTCACGACTATGAAAAATCCAAGAGAGAAACCTGGCATTAGACATTGCTGGATTCAGAGGCTCAGATAATGTCATCATGAACTGGTCTCTCCCCTTCTCTTTGTTCTACTTTCAACTCTATTGGCTGCTTTTCCAGAGAGGCTCTTTTTGGGGTGGCAGGATGGCAGCTGGCAATTCCAGGCTCAAATGCAAGTCCAAGAGTTCATGTCAAAGTCCTCAACAGGACTCTACATATCATGAATTGGACCCAGCATCAGTCCTCGAACAGATCACTGTGGTCAAGAGGATGCTGTATTCCCACTGATCAAGCCCATGTAACATGCCACCTAGGGTACCTGGTTAGAGTCAGCCCCATCCAAACCCCATGGACAGAGTAGCAGAGGGAAGTCAGGGTGCCCTTACCAGAATAAACATAAATGGATAGGTTGGTGGTGAAAATAACAGAATGCTCACTACATTTTTTTTTTTTTTAAATCTGAAGATATTTGAGTGTAGTTCTAAGACAGTGGTTCTCACTGGGGGAGATTTTGTTGGCAGGGGACATTTGGCTATGCATGAAAACGTCTTTGTTTTTCACAACTGGGTGATGCTACTGGCATCTGTGGGGTAGAGGCCAGGAATGCTGCTAAAATCCTATGATGCACAGGACAGCCTCCCACAACAAAGAATTACATGGCCCCAAATGTCAATAGTGCTGAAGATGAGAAACCCTGGCCTATGACCAAAAATGCTGCCAAGGATGCTGTGGTCCATGTCATTAGATAACAAAAGATTTCTGTACAGATATGTTGTGAATATTCATGTCCTTGCAGTTTGCAAATACCTGTTGGCCCGTCACAATGAGAAAGAGGCTTCGGATCTTTCTCTGCTTCCCTTAACTCGTGAGTTAAACTTCCAGCCCCATCCATTTATATATCAGGAATTGTAATCATTGAAGTGACCATTTCAGATCCAAAGCAATTAGGTGGGAAAATCCTAGAGGGCCTTTTATAAATCAAGATTATGGGCAAGAGTTAATACAACAGATGGTGGGCACTCGCCTGTGATCTCCTCCGTGAAGATCAGCCAAATGGCTCCGTGTATTCCACCAGGCAGGGCTTGGAGGAAGCTGCCTACCCATCTGCACTTATTTTACTTTTGTTCCTATTGGCTGGTAAAAATAGCACCAGGATCAGAGCCTCGGTAGCACATTCCTTGGGGCTTCCAATGGTATCCCTTTAGAAATGATGTGTGTCATGGGAAGGTAGGTGAAGAACCTTGCAAGTCTTCTTTACGTTGTCAATTAGGATGCTTTTGGCTGCCAGTGACTGAAGGCCCTGCTCAAGTTGTTTTACACAGAAGGGCAATGTATTATCACAAATAACAGTAAGTCCAGAGGTCCTGATTTTGTTTTGCTACAGATCTCCTAGGTTTGTTCTTCCCTGAAATAGTTACAGGGATCCCACCCAAGTACCACACACACAGAGCAAGAGGAGGGGCCTCGTATCTTACAAATAAGGCCTTTCCCAGAAGCTGTGTAGCACAGTCCCCTCATGTCTCATTGGCCAGGATTGAGTCACATGCCTGTCCTAAACCAATTCCTTACAAATGAAATGGGATTACAATGGTCGGGGTAGGAACCTAATCACTTGGAACGAAATGGGTGCTATGTATTCACATACTGAGCACTCTCTCCACTTAGTAGAAGGGAGATGCTGGCCCCTGGCAAACCAAAGTTGCAATTCACAAGGCTAGGAGTAAACAGGCATTTCTCTTGGTGGTGATGTTTGAAACAGTTCCTCAAGGATGGGCATAATTAGAACAGTGAAGAATATCAGAGTTGAAAGAAACTTTATTTTTTGTCTCTGATGTATGTCTTTATCTGTCAGCAAGTTTTTGGAAAAATAGCCCAAGGCTCTCGGTCTCAATAATGCAATGGACTAAGTTCCAAGATACCAAGGATGACATTTAACCAACCACTACATTACAATGTGACAAAGACCTCAAATGTCCAAACCATAGATGGAAGGACCTCTAATGCCACTGGCTCACTCTGAGTGAGACAAGTCTCCATTTTAGGGACAGTCATTTGTAATATTCCATTCCAGGTACAAACTACCTTCTTCATGAGCAATGAGAGTTCATTAATGAAACAATGGTGGCAAAATCTTTGGAAGCTAAAAGTTTTAACGTATTTGGTACATGCAAAAATGTGCGGGCCAGGCGCAGTGGCTCACGCCTGTAATCCCAACACTTTGGGAGGCCAAGGTGGGCGCATCACGAGGTCGGGAGATTGAGACTATCCTGACCAACATGGTGAAACCCCATCTCTACTAAAAATATAAAAATTAGTCGGGCGTGGCAGCATGTGCCTGTAATCCCAGCTACTCTGGAGGCTGAGGTAGGAGAATCCCGTGAACTCGGGAGGTGGAGGTAGCAGTGAGCCCAGATCGCACCACTGCACTCCAGACTGGTGACAGAGCTAGACTCCATCTCGGGGGAAAAAAAAAAAAAAAAGTGCAAACATAGATGAAAAACCATAACCCTAAAGAAGAAGCAAGCACATTTAGGAGCGATTAGCCATCCTTCACTAATTTATTATTACTGATCCCTTCATCTCTTCTCCCTACTTTTGAATATTTTACCTTGGAGACGGACCATTACAGACTTTCTCTACAGCTACACAAAACTCTTATCTGCTTGACATTAAGTCTCCTCCAGGTAATTTTCTCCTTTGAACTTTTTTATTGACAAACTCCGTGTTTGCCTTGTCTCAGAGAAGACGCTTCCTACGGGAGTCGAGTGCTGTTCTGTCTCAGCCCCTGTATCTTTATGAATAGTAGGTTGCACATCATGGCCTCTTGTTGGGGTGGAGGGACATTTTAAGTGGAAACGATGGGCGTCATCTGTAAGCTGGAGCATTTCACTGCCAGTGTGAGACTTTCTGGGCCTTTCTCTTCACTGCAGAGACCACCAACATTTAAGATGATGGCTACTCTATCAGTCTGGGTCCCAGAAGCTGGGGAGATATAGCAGAACCCTCACCTCAGCTGTGGTGGGCACCATCTCTACTAAAAATACAAAAATTAGCTGGGCGTAGTACTTGGGAGGCTGAGGCAGGAGAATCGATTGAATCCAGGAGGCGGAGGTTGCAGTGAGCCAAGATCATGCCACTGCACTCCAGCCTGGGCGACAGAACTAGACTCCATCTCAAAAAAAAAAAAAAAAGAGGGCAAGATTGGAAGGAAAGAGAGCTTTTCGAGCAACGCAGGCAAAAGATGATGAGAGTTGTGCAGATAATGAGAAGTGAGAAGTAGCTAGATACTGGATACACCCTGACGATACAGTCAGCAGGATTTCCTGAAAAATTGGGATATGAGAGAAAGAGAGGAGGGTGTAAAGAATTGAGCTGAACAAATGAAAGAACGGAGTTGCTGTCAACAAAGATGTGGAAGGTTGTGAATATCTGGGGGGAAGATCAGGAGTCCATCCGGGGCATGCTGAGTTTGCAATGTCTTTTAGGCATTTCAGCAGAAATGAAGGGGCAATTGGATCGATAAGTCTGGAGATGGCTGTAAAAACCTAAGCTGGAAAGGCACATTTGGGAGTTGCTAAGCATCTAGGTGGTATTTACAGTCTTGAGACTGGATTGCATCACCAGTCTGGGTGAAGTGGCTCACGCCTGCAATCCCAGCACTTTGAGGGGCCGAGGTGGGCGAATCACCTGAAGTCAGGAGTTCAAGACCAGCCTGGCTAACATGGTGAAACCCCATCTCTACTAAGAATACAAAAATTAGCCGGGTTTGGTGGTGGGCACCTGTAATCTCAGCTACTGGGAGGCTAAGGCAGGAGAATTGCTTGAACCCTGGAGGGTTCAGTGAGTCCCACTTACTGTCAGTTGCAGTGAGCCGACATCACGCCATTGCACTCCAGCCTGGTCAACAAGAGTGAGACTCTGTTTCAAAAACAGAAAAAAGAAAGAAGATTGAGGACTGAGCCCTGGAGTGCTCCAACATTAAGAGATAGACAGAGAAGAACCAGGAAAACAGGCAGACAAGGAGCAAACCATGAAGTAGGAAGAAAAGCAAGGAGCATGGTGTACCAGAAGCCAAGAGAAGAAAGTGAATCAAGGAGGAGAGAGTACTCAGCTGGGTGAAGTGCTGCTGAGAGGTCAAGTAAGATGAGGGTGAAGACTCACCCTGTGGATTTAGCAGTGTGGCGGCCAGGCGTGACGTTGACAAGAGAGATTACAGTTGACTGGTGGGTGCAGGAGCCTGTTTGGCAGGTTGAAGGGATCATGGGAGCAGGGTGTTGGGGACTAAATGTTTATGTCCCCCCCAAATTCATCCATGAAAGCCCGAATCCTCAGTATGGCTGTATTTGGAGTGAGGAAGTAATTAGGGTTAAATGAGGTCATGAGGGTGGGGCCTTGACCTAAGAGGATTAGCGTCCTTATAAAGAGACAGCAGAGGCCAGGTGTGGTAGCTTCCGCCTGTATTCCCAGCACTTTGGGAGGCTGAGGCAGATGGATCGCTTGAGCCTGGTGTTTGAGACCAGCCTGAGGGACATGGTGAAGCCCTGTCTCTACTAAAAACACAAAGAAATCAGCTGGGTAGGCATGGTGCATGTGCCTGTAGTCCCAGCTACTTGGAAGCTGTGGCCGGAGGATCATCTGAGTCTGGGGAGTTTGAGGCTGCAGTGAGCTGTGATCGTGCCACTGCACTCCTGCCTGGGCAATAGAGTGAGCCCCTATATCAAAAAACAAAAGAAAGAGACACCAGAGGGCTTGCTCTGGCTCACTCCAGGAGCATGCTCGGAGAAAAGGCCAGGGAGGACAGCGTGCCTTAATTGTCTGTAAGCCAGGAGGTGGGCTCTTGGCAGAAAGTGAATAGGTCGAAAGCTTGATCTTGGACTTCCAAGAGTGGTTGTGGGTACTGGATATACTCTGAAGATATAGTCAGGGAGATTTTCTGAAAATCCAGAAGGGTCTTTTCTGAAAAGCCTCTGGAACTGTGAGAAAATACATTTCTGTGGCTTAGGTCACCCAATCAATGGTATTTTGTTATGGCAGCCTGAGCAGGCTGACACAGAGGGTAACTGAACACAGCAAGCGTAGACGATCCTTGCAAATTCTGCTGCACACGTGAGCAAAGAAATGAGGTGGTGGCCAGCAGGGGGAGAGGAATCAAGAGGGTGTCTGTTTTGTTTTCTCTTAAAATGGGCAAAATAGCATTTTTTAAGTTTGTGAGAAAGATCCAATAGAAAATAAGAAACTGGCTTTGTAGGAGAGGGAAGAGGAGGGTTTCTGGAGCAATGTCTGAGTGGATGAGGAGATGAAATTAAACGCACAAGGAGAGGGACCGGCTTCAGACAGGAACAGGGACAGATCACCGTGGGAACAGAGAGCCAGGGATGGGGAGGAGGGGCAGGGTCTGAGCAGAGAAGAGTGTGTGGGATGTAAGATGTGAGAGGACTGCGGTCCTGGGGCATCAGGGCTGGGCTCTGAGTGGCCATGAGGCCGGTCCATGTTTCCCTGATGCCAGCAGCTGGTCAAGCGCAGGTGTGAGTAGGCAAAGTCGGTTCTCCCTGGCGGTTGAAGATTTTGCCAAGTAAGCATGACCAAATGAAGCGGCAAGATGTCAGGAGCAGGCTGAGGGGTGGGTACAGGGCTGGGGGCAGCTGGAGTGGGAGCCAGGTAAGGAGAGAGCACATGGCCTTTTCTTTTAAACAAAGAAGCCCAGCTCACCCCTGGTACCCACCCACTGTGAAGAGTCTGCTTGGATTGGAACTGAGTCTTTCCCACCCGCCCGGTTCCAGGTATCACCTGACTCTTGGTTCTCAGTGAACTGAGCCATCCTGTTGAAACCGTAGGGACCGCTCTGCCCAACAGCACACGAGCCCTTCACCAGAGGCTGCCTGCAGAGGGCAAGGTCACGCTGAAGCACAGCCTGCACTGGTGGACACGTCAGGCACGGTGACAGGAGCTAGTGGATGGGGCTGTCGAGGTCTTTCCAGAGACACAGGTGGTTCCAACTTAGAACCATGGATATATCCACAGCATAGGCTGGAGAGAAAGCAGAGTGAAGGCAGGAGAGAGAAAGGAGGCGGCCATGGGAGAATAGGAAAATGTCAGACCAGTGCGAGGGGCAGCAGAGACCGAGGAGGTCCTGGGCCAGCCTGGGATCTTCCACAAACCATGTTGACTACTCTGGTTTCCAGCTGTGCCCAACAGCCAATGCATTTTGTCTTTTGACTTTGGGGACTGTGAGGCTGTCACTAATTATGTTCGTCTCGAAGTGGCCTTCATGTTGGAGCAGGTTCAGAGACCAGATGGCGCCATCGACACAACCCAGGGCCTAGAAGGAGCCCCCTTCCTGCCCTGTCTCTTTCCTCTACCCCTCTGAGAGCCCAGCCAGGACACCCGCTCACCTCTCCCGAGGCCAGGCTAATTACGAATTAGAACTGGCTAATTCTTTTTCTCCAGCTGTCCCAACCTCGGTTTGTTATAGTTGTCTGCTGGAATGCCAGTTGCACAAATACATATGTTAGGGCCTTTGATCTCTGAGCACAATGACATAGATTTATCAAATGTTTGCCTCTTTCTGCCTCTTTGACAAAGGCTGATTTATTGGATGCAGCCCTCTCCTCCCTTCCATTCTTGAAATATGAAGTGTTTGTGAATAGCCAAGGTAATATTTAATATCCTGCCAACGAGCCTTTTGCACTTGCTAACAAATGAACTACATCCCTGCCAAATGGCCCACATCTGTTTGGGCTCCTCTTTTTGACTAAACGCATTAGCATGAAAATGCCTCGTGGAGAATGCCAAGTGTCCCTTTCTAGATGAGGGAGCAGGGACAATTCTGGGGAAGAGGACCACTTCCCGGGCAGCAGCAGCCGTGCTTGAGGCAGATGCTCTCCTCTTTCCTGAAGTATCTGGGCATGAGCGGTTCCCCCAGCAGGGTTGGGGCCAAGGAGAATTTAGTGGCCTCGCTTTCCACTCCCCACATAAATTCAGAGCATAGGGCTACTGTGAAAAATAAATATTGCTAGCTCATTTCTGGCTCTTCAACCCCGAAGGGTTTTCCTTAAGGGATTCCTAAGAGAGTGAAAGTGGCTTCCAGGCCACATTTTATTTCGAGAAGAAAGCTGCTGAAGTTTAAAGGTGCTGATTCAGGTGCTTTTGACGGGATCTGGCGTTAGCCCTGACTGTGGCTCTGTCTTCCCTGAACATGGCGCTGTCTTGGGAAATCCCAGGCGGTAGGGGTGGATTTGGTTTAAAGAGCAGGTAGTAAAATGTCCTGGGTTGTCTTCGTGTTAATGGCCTTGTAATAGGCTGACCTTAATCTGGGACTATATATAAATGTGGTCTTTCCTTACAATAAACTGAGACCACAGGTGTAAAATGTTCGGGACAGCCTTGCCTCTTGGCTGTGGGTGGGAGAGTCTGAGAGTCTGCAGAGGAGCTGGGCCCAGCCTTGACTGGCACTCCTTTCCAAGGCCCTGGGGCCCACTTCCTTAGAGCTCCTGACCCCAAAGTCTCTGATGACCAAACTGGAAGGAATTTCCCCTTCCTCTGCCCTCTTCCTACCACATTTCCCAAACCTTTAGTCATAGGAAGGGAAGACTGTTCTACACGCAGCCTCTGATTGATTCGAGGCAGGCTCAGTGAATCAAAAATGGGCACCAACCCTGAATCAGACCAATTAGGACTTGCATCTCAATTCCAAGACTTCCTCTTTCTTACTGGGTTTGAGTAGAAGCTTTTCCCAGCCCGACAGTTCCTCACCCCAGAGGCAACCCCAGTTACTAGGTTTATTGCATTTTTTTTCTAGAGATATATTATAGGCACGAGGGCAGGGATTTTTGACTCTTCTGTTCACTGCTGCATTCCCAGTACCTGAGACAGTACCTGGCCCAAGGTAGCTAAATATAGAGGAATAAAGGGATGAATAATTGTTTAAGGGGTCTCAGTATCTTAAAGGGAGAGAGCTTCCCAAGAGCTGTGGCCAGGAGCAAGTCTTGCCGGAAGCCAGTGTGCTTCTCAACTTCCAACTATATGAACCAACACATCCCTATTTTTGGTCAATTCAGTTTTAGTGGGAATTCCTGTCACTTGCAATTATGTGTCCAGATGGATACAGGAAGGCTGGTTAATGGTCAGCTCACGAGGACGCAGCCCTATGGGAATGGCTGTCTACAAATAGACAACGGGCTTAGTAGGGAAGAGTTTTTTCTGCTTGTCTGGTTCTGGGGAGATCATTTCTATTTTTGACGTGACTAAGTGTCAAATGGCTGTGTGAGGGGTCTGGACATCAGCCATAGTTTGGGTCGGTTTTAAGGCGAGCAATCCCATTCTTCCTTTTTGTCAAATGAATTCAGACCCTCTGACTGAATAGGTTGGTGGGTTATTCAGGGTGGGGAGACTTGGATGGAGAGAAAAATCAGAGGAGTTCCTGCTTTGAGCATCTTCCAGGCAGAGGCAGTTGACTGAGGGGAACCGGGGGGCCACTCTGTTAGAGCAAAGGCAACGCACCTTGTCTTCAATGAGCTGGTCGTTCAGCACACCACACCACACCACAGCAGGAGACTGCAGCTGGGACTGGCCAGGGAAGCTATTTCCCAAGTGCCAGGCAGTGGGGAGATTCCAGGCAGAGGCTTGGGTGGCCTGGAGTCTGCAGTGTCGAGGGAGGCAGGATTATGTGAGCGTGAGGGGCTGGGAGCCAGGTGGAGGCAGCCTGGGTCTTCCACTAGAGCTGAGACCAGCAATTGAGATACTGGTGACCACAGGCAAAGGGAGAAAAGGGGACATGAGAAATGCAAGGGGTACTACTCCCTTTGAGCGAAGGCACCACCTTGTCCTCAAGCTGGGACCCCGGGAATATCCCGGGATCTTCTCTCACCCCAATCAACCATGCGGAGTTTCCTCTGCTCTCTCTCTCCTTCATCTGCCCAGATTCAGACCCATGATTGCTCCCCTGGTCTTTCCAGTTCTTCCCACCCACCTTCTGCTCTGTGGCCTGGATTTTCTTTCTAAAGCACAAACATGATCATGCTACTTTCTAGCTTTACTCTTCAATGGCTCCCTAGTGCCCTTAGGGTAAAGTCTAGACAACTTAGTTGGGCAAACATAAAGTTGGCCAGATCTGGTCCCTCCACTTCTCTCTTTAACCTTATCCTCCAGCTCCTCCTGGCCCCTACACTCCAGCCATGCAGAACTGATAATGCTCCCCAAACACTTGATGCCCCTTCACCCTGGGCCTTTGCTCACCCTGCTCTCCGCTTGAAGTGCCTTCTCTCCTCTCCACTCCCCCTACTAGTGTTTGACCTAATGACCAATCACCTATGCTGAACTATTTCCTTT
The DNA here is from genome assembly GCF_008728515.1 of Papio anubis. Classification (NCBI taxonomy): domain Eukaryota; kingdom Metazoa; phylum Chordata; class Mammalia; order Primates; family Cercopithecidae; genus Papio; species Papio anubis. Next base: position 13,730,747 of record NC_044992.1, on the reverse strand, counting down.
GAGACACAGAAACACAATTGCGGTGATGCGTAGACGCTAGAATATCCCATAAAAAAAAAAAAAAAAGCCATGGGCTGGACTGAGTGCTCGGTTTGGCTCAAGTCCCCTTAAGAGTCAGGGCCTAAGGCCAGACCAGCCCTGTGACAGAGATGGAGCCCGGAAGGAAGGACCCTGAGAGCCAGATCAAGGGACACAAGAGTCAGGATCATGGAGAAGCGGGTGTTGAGAAGCCCCCAGCCAGGCTGCACAAAGGCAGCCCTAAGTCAGGTGGCGGGTCCTGAGAGTGGCACAGGCGAGGCTGGAGGATTCTAGGTTAGGAACGGGGGTTGCGGGTGGGAGGGAGGGGAAGGCTCCTTTTACTCTCACCTCATGGCTGCACTGCCTCTCCCGGAAACCTCCGGAGTGTGCTCCTGGGGGCTGGGAATATTCGGGTGCATCTCACTCCCCGACACGAGGCCTCACTCACAGCCTCGTGCTCAGTGGGCACAGGATAGCTGGCTGGTGGGCGGAAGGTGGCTGTCCTCTCCGTGGGTCTCTGTTTTGATTCCTGGCTTCTTGCTTTCTGTGTTTGTTGAAGCTGGGGAGGGCTGAGGACCTTGTTTGGTGTGTCTGGCTCATCTTCAGATTGTCTTGGTCACCTTGCCTCTCTTTGGACGTTTGGGATGGGGCGGAGTGGGGTTACTCAACCAAGAACTTTGCTTTGCCTCGCCCACTGTGCCCTGTGCGGTCCTCGCCCCGCCCTCTCCTGAATCTCCGGCTCTGGCCCCGTTTTGCTGAGTGGGGTGTCCTCAGCCAACAGCAGCTTCACAGCGCCCCAGCCTGCAGCGCCCCCTGGCTGCCGGCTGGTGAGGAAAGACAGGCTTTTCCCACGACTCTGGAACCGCACCCTCTTTCCCTGAATGGGGTCCACCTGCCCTCTTGACCTTCTCTGCATCTGGGAGTCCTCATTGTCTTGGCTTCTACTTCACAGGCAGGTCCCCAATTTATAAATCCCCTCATTTACGGTGACCTGGATGCATGACGCTGGTGCTCAGGAGGTGACGCCTGAGCTCCTATCTGGTGGAAGTGAGTTAAAGCAAAGCCTTTAGTGGCAGATGATGAGGGATGAAGAGGGAGACAGACACTAGATTCTCTGCTAATGCATTTAAAAAGTAAAAATATTGGTCAAGAATCCAACTTAATTTACTGGGCTGAAAACTCTTTGTTACTGAGTAGTTGTGGGGAAAAGAAAGAGAGATCAGACTGTTACTGTGTCTATAAAGAAGAAGACATAAGAGACTCCATTTTGTTCTGTATTTGAGATGCTGTTAATCTGTGACCCTACCCCCAACCTTGTCCTTGCAAGAGACGTGTGCTGTGGTGACTCAAGGTTTAACGGATTTTGGGTATGCAGGGTGTGCTTTGTTAAACAAGTGCCTGAAGGCAGTATGCTTGTGAAAAGTCATCACCATTCTCTTAATCTCAAGTACCCAGGGACATGTACACTGCCAAAGGTCACAGGGACCTCTGCCTAGGAAAGCTAGATATTGTCCAAAGTTTCTCCCCATGTGATAGTCTGAAACATGGCCTCATGGGAAGGGAAAGACCTGATCGTCCCCCAGCCTGACAGCTGTGAAGGGTCTGTGCTGAGGAGGACTAGTATAAGAGGAAAGAAGGCCTCTCGGCAGTTGAGATAGAGAAAAGCATCTGTCTCCTGCCCGTCCCTGGGCAATGGAACATCTCGGTGTAAAACCTGATTGTATGTTCTATTTACTGAGAAAGGAGAAAACCACCGCCTTAGGGCGAAAGGTGGGACTTGCTAGCAATGCTGCTCTTTATGCACTAAAAAGGTTTATGGAGATGTTTACATATGCATATCAAGGCACAGCACTTTTCTTTAAACTTATGTCACAGAGATCTTTATTCATATGTCTTACTGCTGACCTTCTCCCTACTATGATCCTATTATCCTGCCACTTCCCTTTTTCTTTGATGGTAAAGATAATGATCAATAAATACTGAGGGTCCTCTGTATGCTGAGCACCGGTCCCCTGGGCCCGCTTTTTCTTTCTCTATACTTTATCTCTGTCTCACTTCTTTTCTCAAGTCTCTCGTTCCACCTAACGAGAAACACCCACAGGTGTGGAGGGGCAGGCCACCCCTTCAGTAGTTAAGTCAAGGTACCCCTGAAGATACAGAAAATGATGAAAATTGATGAATGAGTCAAACTAGGAAGAAACAGTCACTTGCCTTGGTTCGACTTTGGCAGTTTTCTTAACAAAGCAGGCAGAAGGGTGCACCTGTTCCAGATTCAGTCACAAGGGGCAGGCATGTACCAATCTCCTCCACCTTCAAGTGCTCCCACCACTTCCACCTCCCACCATGCCATAAAAGGTACTCGTTCATTCCTTTCATCATTGATGAAGCACCCATCACATGATCACTTATGGATTGTCTTCTATTCTAGGTGCCTGTGGACATAGCAGTGAGAAACAGTCATTTCTGCCTTACTGAGTTTACAGTTCAGGGGTGGTGGTCGGTAGTCAGTAACAAGTGAAAAGTGTATGTCACATATTAATAGGTGCTATGGGAAATGAATACGTCAGGAATGGCCGTGGCAGGGTGGGGTGGAAGTTTGAAGTTAGAAAAGGCAATTCCAGAAACAAGTAGAAGCTGTGGGGTGGTGGCCTGGGGGCAGTGGAGTGCATTCTGGTTGGTGCAGCCTGGGGACAGAGTCCTGAAGCCAGGAGTGGAAAGAGTGTTTGCACCAGCCAGATAAAGACTATGTGGAAGCCATCTTTTCTCATTGGAACCACATGTCTTCAATACCTTTCCAAGTCCATTCATTCTTTATCCCAGGCTAACAGGCCGTTTCCCTCTGACCACAGGGACCTCATACAACCCAGATGGGGTTATTCTTTTATTTATTCAGGAAAAGGCATTTATTGAGCACCTACTCTGTGCTAAGCATTTGTTCTAGAAGCTGGAGATAAAGTGATGCAAAGATACAGTCCTTGCCTTCACGGAACTTATATTCCAGGGAAGACAGTCATTAAATAATGAGATATGTAAACAGACATAGAACATGAAGTAGGGTTAACTGAGATCAGGAGTTCGAGACCAGCCTGACCAACATGGTGAAACCCCATCTCTACTAAAATACAAAATTACCCGGGCAAGATGGTGCCTGTAATCCCAGCTACTCGGAAGGCTAAGGCAGGAGAATCGCTTGAACCCAGGAGGCGAAGGTTGAAGTAAGCCAAGATTGCACCATTGCACTCCAGCCTGGGCAACAGAATAAGACTCCATCTCAAAAAAAAAAAAAAGTAAAAAAAAAAAAAAAAGCAAAAAGCAAAGCACAGCAAGGAGGTAATAAGCACTGGGGGTGGGGACAGGAGTGCTATTTGGTAAGGTGGCCAAAAAAGGCCTAACGAGGTGCCATCTCAATGAGAGGACCCCACGCAGAGGGAACAGGAGTTATCAATATGAATACACCACAGCGGGTGTGCTTGAGTATTGAGGAAAAGCATGGAGATCTGTAGGCAGCACAGTAGGTGGAGCAAGAAGATATTTCCAAGATCAGAGAGGGGAGCAGGACCAGATGGCATGGGACCAGATGGCATGGGACCAAGTAGGGAAGCAATGACAGGGTGAAGAATGGGAATAGCAGGATCTGCCTGGTAGCTTAGAGGGATCATGCTGGCTGCCGTGTGAAAAACAGACAAGGCTGGGGCAAAGAGGAAAATAAATTGCAGGCATGTCTTGCAGGCATGTGTCTCGGATAGATGGGTGGTTCAACCAACCTGGTGGTGGTAGAGGAGGTGAGCAGTAGTCAGACGGGATTTTCAGAGGGCTCAAGTTGGTGGCGTCATGCAAGCTGAAGTGTGAGGCATGAGGCATGATCAGAATGCAAGCACAGAGTTGTTCCACGCTGGTGGATACCTTGCCTCTCAGACGCTCTGTGACGTGCATGGTGGAGTCCAGCCACTGAGTGATGGACTCTGAATTAGTAAGTGAACATGAGAGCCTCTTTGATCCAGAGCATATCTTCACACCTTGCAGTTAGGAAATAGTGGCCAAAAGATGCTAAAAAGTGTAATCTGTCCAGCAGGTCAATTATGTTTGGGTTTCCAACGAACAAGAAGCAGGTATATTGCTTTATTTTTCTCCAGGCAGGCAGATATGTACAGCAGTTCTCCCTTATCCGTGGTTTCTCTTTCCACTGTTTCAGTTACCCATGGTCAACCAAGGTCCAAAAATAGTAAATAGAAAATTACAGAAATAAACATTCCATAAGTTTTAGATTGTGTGTTATACTTAGTAGTGTGATGCAATCTAGCATCACCTGCTCGGGACCTGAATTCTCTCTTTGTCCAGCAGATCCATGCTGGATACCGTCCCACCCATGAGTTACTTAGCAGCCAACTCGGTTATCAAATCCGACTGTGGTGGCATTGCAGAGCTTGTACTCAGTAACCTTTATTTTGCTTAATCATGGCCTCACAGTGCAAGAGTAGTGATGCTGGCAATCCAGAGATGTCAGAGGAGCCAGAAAGTGCTGCTCTTAAGTGAAAAGGTGAAAGTTCTCAACTTAATAAGGCACAGAAAGATAAATATTGCATTGGTTCATACTTATATGTGGAATCCAGAATAATCAGACTTGAAGAAGACAATAGAATGGTGGTTAGAGAGGCCAGGAGTTGAACGGAACGGGGACAAGATGGTGAAAGGGTACAAAGTCAGTTTAGGACGATTATGTCTCCTCCCTTTGACATACATCACACGCTGTATGAATGCAGTAAATAATGTATTATAATTTCAAAATTACTGAGTACATTAAAAATATTCTTACCACAAAAATAAGTGTCTGAGGTAATGAATACATTCATCAGCTCGATTTCATTATTCCAATTGTCTTCATAAATCATAACATCACTTTTTTACCTCATAAATATACACAACTATAATTTGTAAATTTACAAAACAAAAGCAACCTCCCCACGCGCCCTCTGCCAGCTCTTGAAGGCGTCATCAAGTGTTGCCAGCTCTACCAGAAACGGTGTGAACTCGGCACAGGATGATTACTTCCAATGATGTCACACGCACTCCTGTTCTTGTATACCGTTTTATTGTGGAAGGAAAAGAGAATCCATGAATTGTACAAGCGTGAAGGCTGTAACAAGTTGTAGAGGCGCTTTCCGGACATTCCTATGCATTGTTCTCCACAGTAAACAACCTGGGGGCAGCCAAGAGGGAAGATTTCAGATAAGTGGAAACAGTGATGGATGTTATCTACCTACAATCCCTTTAGACATTTTCGAGAGAACTCTGTTTAAATGCTGTTCAACTCTCCCACTCCGGCCAGTGAATCCCTACAGACCAGCAGTGCCCTGGGAGACTGAGTAATGAAAACATCCTGTCAAGCTTCAAGACCTTTGGGCAGATGGGACTCTGCAGACCCGTGGGAGTACAAAGGACCAAAGAGCTACAGGTAGCCCTGTTTGGTACCTGTGGCCACACCTGGCCACAGGATAACTCGCAAAATTCCCAGAACCCGTCTTCTGGCTCTTAAAGCCATTGCACATGTGGAGGCCAACTTCTGAATTCAGGAGATATCAGGATGGACATGTATTTTTCACCCAAGGGACAGGAATGTGAGCTCTGTGGGCTGGTTAGCCCAGCACACCCTTATTCCTAACTTCCCTTCTCAATACAGCCTTGAAAAAGCTGTGCTGTGTAGCAGAGCAGCGGCGACCCACAGTAGTGACTACCGAGGTACAGTAATGGGGTGGGGACCAGAGGTATCCGGTTGGTATTAAGTCCAGGGCTACCCTTTCTGAAGGAAATACTTCCAATAGTGTATGTTAATGTGAACTATAAAGATGCCTGTGACTTCTTGGACTTCTGAAATGCTCATACGCAATGGGGGTGAAGGGAGGACAGGGGCTGGCAGTCCAGCTTGAGACTCCCTAGGCAAGCATCTGGAATCCCCAGTCCCAGCGCACAGCAGCCGGGTCCTAGCTATTGGCATTGTTAGAAGGACTATGGCTGAGAATGTGTGGGGTGGGGAAAATCAAAAATGCAGGCCCTGGCTCAGTCACCACGAAGGGGATGCCATGAGGCCCTTGAGGAACCTGAGCTCACAGAACTACAGACAGCAGATCATGAGGTTCACGCTGTCTGGCCACAAAGTGCCACTCCGCTGGGCAGGTGGAGTGTGTGTGTGGTGTGGGGGTCAGGAGGAAGCTGTGTATGTGTATACCCATGTGAGGAAGAAGAAACAGAATGCAGGGTGGGGATGGAGGAGAGATTATATATAAAGACCCTCAAAGGGAAAAATATTCCTTTTTTGTGTTCACTGACTGAGCTGATGCATTTCTTATTTGGGGAACATTTTGGGTATTCTTCTTAAAAAAAAAACCGTCAAGTGATCACTGAGCACCAAATTCATTTATAATCTTGTTCTAAACCCAGCATTTTCTCTTCTTGTGATGCAGAATTACCACAACATGCTCGCCTGGCAGCGGAGGGAAAGGAGCGGTGGGCGTCCCCATGCGCTCAGCTGGGAGGGGGCGCCGCGTCCCCGTCCCCGCGCGGCCGCTTGCAGGTGAGCATGAGCAGCAGCAGCAGCGGCAGGTGCCACAGGCTGCAGAAGAACAGTCTCCGCGAGCTCCTGCGGTCTGCGTCCACGTAGAAGCGGAAGCCGAGGTAGGAGATGTACGCGTTGATGGGAAGGGCCACGAAGGGGAAGGTCCACGTGGTGATGTCCAGGACAGGGGCTGCTGCGGACAGCACCAGCAGGGCCAGGCAGTGGCGCAGCGCCACGCGCCGACACAGGCCCGGATGGGTGACCGACATCATGCAGTAGCCGCCCCGGGAGTAGTCTTCACGGAGGCCCCAGCTGAGGGCGTTGAAATGAGGAAACTGCCAGGAGTAGAGGATTCCTCCCAGGAGAAATGCACCTGTGTTGGGGTCAGGGCAGGAGAGGGAGACAGAGGCAGTCATCACCAGAGATTTCCAAAGAATGGTTTCCTCTCCTGGGACAGCCTGCCTGGCAGCTCAGAAGCTCTGCCACCCTGTGCTCTCATCACTGCCTGCCTATATCACAGGGTGGCTGGGAGACAGGTGCCTACATCAGGCTGGTGGGGCAGCTGATGAGCTAAGATGCCTCCTTTCTCACCTGGGGGTGCCTGCGTGCCTGGGGGCAGGAGGCTGTGGGGTCCGGCTCAGACCCTGCTTCACAGGGGGGCTGCCTGCGCTGCAGAACCCTTAGCATCGGTGGCTCCTGCCCACCTGGTGCTCCTCATGCCTCCCACATTGTGGGGAGGAAAGAAGCCCCTACACACGGACAAACACTTGTAGGGAATTCAGTATCTACTTCAGTACCACCTCCGGGTGCAACCTCTGTGCTAGAGCGCTGAGCTCCATTTCCACCTGCTGGGACCTGGGTGTGTGGCTTCAGGCAGGTGGAAGCAGTGCTGTAACCTGGAGGATGCTGCGAGTCAGCTCTGCCTGTTCCGTGAACCCTGGCTCCCTTCCCAGGGCTGTTAGCGCTCCCGGCTCAGCACTGACACAGAGCTGGATGTACCTGCAGGCGGGTTTGTCACACCCTGGCTCTGATCTGTTTACCTGTTTCACCAGGGCTTCCAGGGCACATGCCTGCCACATTCCTCTCACCATCCCCCAGAGCCTGGCACAATGGCACAAGCAGGAGGTGTGAAAAACCACATCTGCTAAATAAAATGAGTCATAAAGGCAAAATGGTCCCAGAGTACAATGATAACTCGTCCATGGCTTTGTAAGTTTTCAACAAGGACATAATACCCTGAGCACCATTTTGCCCCTTTCTCTGGAACAGTCTCCCCAGCACCCACACGGGTGGAATGAAGGCTGCTGTCCGCTGAGCTCCTATTATATGACAGACCCTACTCTCATAGTTTGCCCCATTTAATCCTGACCATTGGATTTTGAGGTAGATTCATAATCTTCATTGAAAAAAAAAAATCAGACAATGTCAAGTTCTCCAAAAAGAGGTGGAAGGGCAATTCAAAACACGGCTGCTTGATTTTTAGGCCAGCGTCCTTCTATGACATGCACGAAGCCACCTAAGGACAGGCAGCCGGGTAGGGGCTGGAAGGCAAGGGTTGGCTATTCCTGTGCAGGTGATTGAGTACTCACGCCAAGAATGCTCCCTGGGCGCCTACCATGGGGTAAGCACCGTGCTAGGCGCTGGGGATACCATGGCGAGCAACAATCTACACGTGCTCCTGCCTGCACTGAGCAGACCCTTCGCTCAAGGAGGTGGACATCAAGAGCCACACTAGTCACTCTAAAGTCACCACTCCAAATGCAGTGAGGAAAAGAGCATGGTGCAGTGAAGACACACAACAGGAGCTGACTGAGTCTAGGGGACCAGAGGAGGCTTCTCTGAGGAAGGGATGTCTGAGCTGAGCTGGACAGAGTGGTGACCTTGTCAAGTCAGGGCTAGTGGAGGGGACAGTATTCATAAAGGCCTTGGGGCTGGAAGGTTTGAGGTGTGGGTGGTGTAAAAAAAAAGATTAACACGTGTTAGGAGTCACAGAACTATATATGTTAAAAAAGTCAAGTTTACCGCATGAGGAAAAAAAGGAAGGTGGTGTGACTTGGCTGGAGTGCTGAGAATGACAGGGAAAGTTCTTCAGGACAAGACTGGCTAGAATGTGGTGGCATGGTCTCAGCTCACTGCAGCCTTGATCTCTTGGGCTCAGCCTCGTGAATAGCTGGCACGATAGGTGCACGCCACCAAACTCAGAAAACTTTTTAAAACAATTTTTTGTAGAGATGGGGTCTCACCATGTTGCCCAGGCTGGCCTTGAACTCCTGGCCCCAAGCAATCCTCCTGCCTCAGCCTCTCAAAGTACAGAGATTACAGGCATGAGCCACTGCACTCGGCCTTGACTTTGCTATTCTAAAAGCAACAGAAAGCCACGGAAGGATCTTAATGTATATAAGTGCTGAGCATGTGTGCCTGCGTGTGTGAGTGTGTGCACCTATGTGTGTAGGGGGTGAGGGGAGGGGCACCAGTGCTAAGTGATCCTATTTGTGAAGGACACACTGGAGGGGCCTAAAGCAGGTATGGAAGGATCAATCAGGAGATGAGGAGTGAGGGGATGAAGGATGACAGTAGTTAGGATCAGGATGGTGACAGTAGAGATGCCAAGAAGGTGAATTTGGAAGGAATTTGGGAGGCAAAGGGACAGGATGTGCATGCAGTGTAAGTAAGGAGGGGAGGAGACAGGGAGGAGGTATCAATAGCAAGTCCTGGGCTTATGGGTCCATGGAGACACCACTCATTGAGACAAGCAGGGAAGAAGAGGAGAGGAGGTCGTAAGTGTGACCTTGGGTGTGTTCAGTCTGAGATGCCTTTGGGATATCTAAGGGGAAAGTCACAAAGAGGGTCTGGCAGCCAGAGTGTGGGTATGGTCTCTGATAAGCAACTGTGAGCGTCTTTTCCTGAGTAATCCAGGCAGACATTTATGTATCTGCATTTCCTACCTGAGGTGAACTTCTTAGGGTATGTTCACTTACCTGTGAATCTCCAGGCATTAGAACATAGAAAGTAAGTAATAATATTGTGGTAAAGTGCGCCCAAACTCATCATGGGAGCCAATGTGGAAAAAAAGTGGATTTACTCTAAGTTATCCCCAAGATCACTGTTTCCCAACACTGGCTTGGGAACCAGTCAGGCAAACTGTAGGATTCTGTCTACCTTCTCCTTCCCCTCCTTTGGAACCGCCTTCCCGTGGGGTCCCTGGCAGAGAATTGAGAGTTCACCAACCCACTGTGTCATCTACCCTGGAAAGCGCCATCCTGCCCAAAGGGAGAAGAGGTTGAGGATTTGTAACCACAGTCCTATTTCAGGTAATGAGGATCTTTTAAGCCTCTGGTCTGTGGGAATGTTCAGAAAAACGGAGCTGGGGGCTATTGCTAGGCAGAACTCACCAGGAGACAGAGCACTTTACATAATGCAGAATACTTCAGAAAATAAGTCTGAGGCTATAAGCCACTGAGGGGCCCCTGTTTGTGCAAATGCCAATAAGCATGAGAAGGAACCAGCTCCTCCTTTAATCTCTGATCTGTATTTCTCAACAGCGGAGAATGCAGAGTGACACTAGGGGCAGGCTTTGCAAGTCATCTAAAAGAAAGGAGGAGGATTTTTAATGCACATTGTTCTGGAGAGAAACTTAATCATTTCTGAGTTACGTTTATCAGGCAGGGCAGTTGTAGTTTACCGAGTGGAATTTGTGTGGGTACAGATGATTTAAGAGGGATGAGGGCTTCCTTTTATATCCATGAATAGTTTTCTGTGGCTTCCATAAGTCAGTCAACCCCTTTTCAGTCTTCCAGTATGGGAGGAAATATAACAAAGACCTGATTTTAGGGTCCCTATTTCAGTAGGGTTACTGTCAAATCCCCCAAATTCATTTTTAACCTTAAATTATGTATTTATACATACATATATATGTGTATATATAGTTGAGTGTGTTTGCATGAACTAAGATACATACGTGTATATATATGTATAAAAATTTAATTTTAACGCTGATAATAGGAGCAGCTACTACTTATTGAATCCATTAACCTGGTAAACAGTTGACAGGTGTCTCACACGTAGGCACAATTCTGGGTGCTAGAAAGGCAGTGGCAATCAAGACAAAGTCCTGCTTAAAGTCTAGAGGGAGATGGACATAAACATAAGTAACAGTGCTGATCGCTATTTTGAGACTAGACTCAAAACAGGGTAATGCAATGGGGGTGACTTGAGACTGAGTGCTCGGGGAAAGCCTTTCCATAGGTGATATTTAAGCCATGACTCAACTAATGGCAAGCAGAACTCTATCAGATGCTGGGAAAGGTCCCAGGAGGCCTCTGGGACAGCATGGAGGCTGGAATGAGGAAGGGAGAGTTACAAGAAGGGGCTGGGAAGGCATCTGGAAATCAAGATAAGGAGTGGGATCTTCCCCCAGCACAGGGGGAGAACAGGCTGGGGGATGAGACACAGAGGGGATGGCAGAGGGGGGTTATTCAGGTGGGGAACCCTAGGACAGACACTGGTGAGCGTGCTCATGGTACAGACACGACCAGTTTTATTTTTGACTATTTTAACTTTGAGGTACATGATAGACATCTCAGTTGAAATGCCTGTGGCTGTCATGTGCCAGGCAGTTACACATATGCTTTCTAATCTTTACAACAACTCCGCCTATAGGTACCATTATCATCATCTTATAGATGAGAAAGATTAATTTGCCTGATGATATTCAGCACTAATGGCACAAGATATTAGCACCTTCTGTTAGAATGTGATTGGTTATCTGGGGCAACATAGCAAGACCCCACCTCTAAAAAAAAAAAAAAATTAGGCAAGGGGCCACATGCCTATAGTCCGACCTACTTGGGAGTCTGAAGAGGGAGGATTGCTTGAGCCTGGGAGTTGTAGGCTGCAGTGAACTATGACTGCACCACTGTACTCCAGCCTGGGTGACAGAGCAAGACACCAATTCTTTAAAAAAAAAAAATAAATAAAAGAAAGTTGTTGCCACACAGAGACTCAAATTAGTGACATTCCTACATCAATGGACTGTTGGATGCTGTGGGCAGAGGAAGGCTTGCTGAAAGAAAAAATTGCAGAAGCATTTTCTAGTACCTTAAAAAAAAAAGAGAGAGATCTGTTTTAACAACAAAACCACCAACCAGATGGCATTCACTTGGCAGTGAGTACTGCTAGGGAATTCAAAAGGACAGAGGAAAGGTTGGAACGCTCAGGTGCAACTGATGGAGTAAACAGGGTGATGCAAGTAGACTTCTTTATATTTTGATGGAAAATAAAGTGACCTCTGGATTTTAAAGTGACTGGTAAGAGGAAGTGTTGTCTTGGGGCACAGGGTCATGCTGAGACTTTGAACACGATGTACAGAGAAGCCCAGCCCCAGCTCACAAGCTGTCTCAGATTCAAAGAGTTTGCAGTTATGACAGCCACAAGCACAGGGGGAAGTGTCTTTCAAGAAAAACAACATCAGTGATAACTTAGAAATGGGGGGAGGGATTGGATCATTCAGGGCTCAGTGTCTGCTTTGCTCTAGAAATGGCTCAGAAGGAGCAACCTCAGCTGGAAAATGGCTAAAACACCAGCTCCAAATGTGGGATTTTCCTTGTCTTTCTCAAAAGCCCTCCTTTTCTTGTGTGTGTCAACCGAAGTATTTTGTTTTGCTCAATACACTTTTTCAGTAATGCTTCTGCTTAAAATAAACATAATTAAAGAAATCATTTTCCTGAGAGTAGCATGCTGCTTTCTGTAAGAGGAAATTGGGTGTGGGTTTGGCTCATGTCGCAAATGAAGGAGGTTTGGAAATCACAGCCTAGCCTTAATGGATTGTAATCAGAAAACCACCACCCACACACAGCTTTACTTGATATGCTTCAACTGCCTCTCCTCCTATAAAAGATGAAAACTAATTACTCTCTTCATCAAGATAAGGTGAACTAGAACAGGAAGACTTGAATTAGTGCCGGGGCTGTGGTGGAACCCACCTTCCTTGTGGAGTAAACATAAAGCACTCAGTGGACTAATTCAAAGACCTCACCTTCCTTCAAGATAAGTATTCCACTCATCTCCTCTGCCTCAAGCTCCTAAAGCAGTCCATTTTTATTGGGTCTGTCATCTATGACAACAAATCTGGACTGTGTGCCCCTAGATATAGGACAGTCTGTTTTCAAAGTCCTCTGCTGGTGTCTGGCCAGGGAGAAAGACAACACAAAGGGATTACAGTCCACGGTGAATGTTACTTAGTGCAGGGCAGGAGAACACTTAATTCAGCCTTGAGAGGTCAGGGAAGGCCTCCTGGAAGAATTTGTAAACTGAGATCTAAAATTGGTCTCTGAGTTTCAATCCATTCACACAAACCATGTGTTTTTGACTTCTTTTAACCGTATCTTCCCATTTTCCTGCCTAACCCTGCACAATCTCTGTACATATTCGGTTTAATCACATTGGAAAGAAACGTCCACTTCTTTTCTGTTAATCGATTACTTGCTAGTCTATGAACACAGAAAATTCTGAAAATCTAGGTGGCATATCTGTAGACACGGCTCTCCAGAGCACGGCAGCCTCCTGAGAACATGGGGCTGAAATCCCATTGCAAAGGCAACTCCACAGAATGTCCAGGTGTGCAGGGCATCATTACTTCCCTCTTTACTCAGAAAATGGAGAAGGGCACATGTGCAGTACTGTGTGTGAGAACAGCTGGAGGAAACCCTCATCCAGTGGCACCTGGCTCTGATTAGAGGGCTGTATTAGGTGGGGCAAGGTTCATTAACGTCTTCCTGATGACTCGTTGAAAATGTATGTATTTTTACATTCTCTTGAAACTTCTATCAAATATCCTACGACATACAGACAGGAGGAGAATCGCAATTATTTCCACCTCTGTCCATTGTTCAGAAATGCTCTTGTCCACGGCACACCTCCATCACTTTGCTGACAAAACTAAGGCAATTCCAGCTAAATGGTATCGGAATGCAATGGAGACAAAAATCCTCAAGCTGGAGCTGACTCTGTCAGGAAATTCCCTGTGGAATGGAGTTCATCGGTTTCGGCTTGCTTTCTCTGACTGCCCAGTGGGCACCTTCCCACCCCACCCCCCAAACCCATTGTCACTCACCATCCACGCATGGCCTTGCAAAGGATAAAGAGCCCTAGCTCCAGTGAACCTTGGTGCTGGGTTTGGGAGGTCTTCCCTCGCCAATACAATAGGCTCCTCTCTGATGGGGCCCACGGTAGCGCGTCTGCTCCATGGCCGGCTCTATTTGTGCTTTCAGGGTTATGTGGTTATGTAGACTGGGGGCTAGCTGGGGAAGCAAAGCCAAACCCAGAGCTTCATGGTCACAGATTTCAAAGCCTTTCTTTTGAGGGGCAACACAAAGGAGCTTGTGAAACAGATCAGCCTCAACAGTGCAATAGACTTCTATGGTGCTGCAGATAAAGGGAAGAGGATGTGGGGCCAGTTTATCAACTGCACAGGCGACAAAAGGGAAGATTAAAAGTCCCCTGAAAATAGGAAATAGAGTGGGCAATAACTGCTTGCCCTTGAAGAATTCTTTGCTAGTAGCTTAGGAATAATGCAGAGGCTCAGGGGGCGGGAGGGAGCTGGATTCGCTCCTCTCCCTCACCTCATTGTGTGCTGCCTCCCTCCAGGCAGAGTCATGGGAGGTTTCACTTAGAGAAGAAGACGGGAGTAAAGGAAGCAAAAAGCTCTGACTCTGAAAACAGTGCTCCCCTTTTTCTCTTCTTGCCATTTCCTTGGAAGGACATTTCAAGCACCTGTGAATCCTCTCTGAAATTCAAATGCTTCCTACTCCCTTAGCTCATATGGGAAGGTCTTTCCATCCTTATCACTTAAATATTAATTCATTGAAGAATACTAGTTACATGTGCATTCTGCTCCAGGCACATGTCTACCAGAGGCTGGCCTACCACACCATCATCTATCATTCATTCAGGAAGGCACTGGCCCAGCTCCCTCAAAGCTTGTGATCAATTATGGTCAACACAGCACAACTGACAAGATCTCAGCGCCCTTGGTACCAGTTTGCCTCCAATTATACCACCAATCTGGGGGCTTGCAACATAATTTCTAGCACGTTCTTTCGTAGCTCTTTTTTTTTTTTTTGGTCTTTCAAGAGAATATAGTGTTCTAAATATTGTTTGTTTGCTAATATTCCCATGAAAATGTTCCTTATTTCGTCTTTAAAAACATCATTTAGCTTAATCTGGAGCTCCAAGGCTACTATAACTTAATCTGGAGTGCTAAGGCTAGTTATGGTAAAATCTTATACAAAGTGAACACAGACACAGATACTCATTTCCAAGCTTGGTTTCAAACTGAGGCAGCATTATAAAGGAAATCGTTAAGTGCGTGGGTTAAACAGTACCTAGTACTTAGTAAGCCTTCCATAAATATTTGTGGAATGAGCGAGTGAATAAATTCACTCTGACTCTACTTTCTCATCCAGGAATACGAGAGGTAAATAAAGCGAAACAGCACTGAACATTTTGTAGTTTACCAGCTGAGGGTAAAAATTTCATTCTCTTTTTGTTACTAAAACCATCCATCTGCCCAGTGTCACTTCCTGATAAGAGACCATTTCTAAGTCCTCATTTGTAACTAAATGTTGGGTGACATAATTAATGCTTAACACACATTTGAATTACAAGCCACAGGCAACTGCAAATCCACTCTACAAGATGGTCATTACGGAGGCCCAATCCATACACTCCCAAAACATGGGATTCATTCAAATTTAGGAAAATGAGGAAAAAGAATCTGAACCTTTCTAAGACATGGGAGTGATGAAAAGAGGGGGCCTTGGCAAGAAGGAGGGGGAGGGGATTTAACTCAAAGCCTCTGAGATACACTAATAGTCTCTGGAGATAAACACTGCTGAGAGGCCTAATGCGTGTGGCTCCAGGCCTGCTTGCAGCTGGAATGTCGGCTGGGCACTTATCTGCAGTCCCCTCCCTCTGCTACCTCCTCAGAGTGGACTCCTTCACCGGAGCTCCAGCAGGTCACTTCTGTCATTGCCATTCCCTGTGTGCAGAATCAAACCAAGTACTGCAGTTCCGGTGACAACAAGCTGGCTAGACCAGGGGTCAGAAAGCAACCCTCTCATTCTGCCTTTCCTGAATTTTAGCTAGGAAGCATTTTTAATGTTTTCTGCTGTTAGCAGAATACTAAAAAAGAATTAAGACAAGGTAATTAGGCAGGTGAGAGGAAAAGGCCTAATTCTGAGGCTCAGAGGAAAATGGACACAAGTAAAATCCCATTGTAATGATTACCTTTATAGACAGAAGGGCTTTGTAAAATGAAGTTATTTCCTGTGCACAGAAGCAGCGGGACTGCAGAGACCTGACTTTCCTGACAGAATGACCACAAGGAGTGTTCTCTGGGCTGGACCCGCGCTTTGCAGCACAGCACTCTCTGTAGCAAGCACTGGACTGAAAGCTGTTGGCACTGTGATGGGGACAAAAGCTGAGCTGCTTACAGTTCATTGTGCAGTTATAAAATAGAAAACATTAAGAACAATTCACATTTGCTTAGCTTTTACAATGGCCGTCTGCTCATCTGTGTCATTTTCTTCACCCCGCCATCTTACCTCACTCACCCCATGCTGGATTCCCGAAGCAGGCAGGTCAAACACCTGTGTGGGACCCACACCTCTCACCGGGCATCTAGAACAAAGTTCCTTTACACTGTTTGATTTTTTAAAAAGTCAAAGTAGTTGTGGGGAAAAAAAAATAAATCAGAATCCCACAGAACATCCTTAGAGTTATTTTATATTTTATGTCTTTGCAGGAAGAGAGAGGGCATCACAATTTCTTCGGTGCTCAAGGCCCCTTGGAATTCTTAATGTGACCTCGTAGCCACCACAAAACCCACAAAATGATCCAGACACCACAAAGGGGAAAAGGTACTTGCCAACATGCTGCATTTCCTTGCTTGGTGGAGCACTGTGACCCACGGGCTGCCTCGAATGCACAGTGTTTTCTGTATCTACCAATCTTTAAATATCTCTCCTCCAAACTAGATGGTTAGTTGGGCCTTCAATACATGAGGCTGCAGGATTTCCATTTCAAATCTTGGCCCAGCTGCTTCCTCTCCATCTTGACTACCATCTACTGAGCCCCAGGAAGGGCTTTTGCAAAAGTATCCACAGTCAAGGTGACTGGGTGACTAAAGGTTGGTGCTGGGTGTTTGATGTCCTGGCTCATAAGGGAGTATGTTCAGCGCAACCTGCCTCCCTTCAAACATGTATCCTTCATCCATTTCCCCACTTGGAGGGTCACTGGTGGTAACAAGCTGTTTCTTCAAAGGATGATCAGATTGACGCTTCACTACTTAAGAGGCAAAATGTTAAATTAACTAGATAGGGCAAAGAGAGTGTGGGGGGGGGGGCGCAGGTCTAGGGTAGGTGGAGCTCTAGTGCAGAGAGAAGGAAGTAGAGGAGAGGAAGTAGAAGGTGAGAGGAGGTACACAGGCTTGGAAGGACAATAAAGGCAGGCTTCTGCAATTTACTGACTTTCCAATACCTCGGAGAACCTGCAGCACACTGTTAAATGATCCTAAAAGTATGGCCCTGCTGTTAGGCTGCCTCAAGCTCCAGTGGGTCTTTCTCACCACTGAATGAAGTATGAGTTCCTCTATAGGTGGCTCATCCTTGCGCGTGTCCCCACCCCACTGTGCACTGGATTTCAGGCCTGTAAGGCTTTGTACAGGCTCTTCCCTCTTCCTGGAAAGCATACTTCCTCCTCAAGTAAACTGGTCATGACTTAATTCTGTAGTCTTTCTTCACCAAAGTCATCTGGGACCAGTTTGGAGTAAGTTAAGAGAGCCTACAGCCCTCTGAAGATACCCTGCGAAAGCTCTTAGATCACTCAGTCATTTGATTACCTGCCTGCCTCTCCCCAAAGACCTTGAGATAATGATTTCCTGAGGACACTCACTGGATTTTAGTAATGTTTGTGTCTCTCAATGCCTGGCAAACAGTAGGCCCCCAGTTGACACTTGCATGATGAAGCGATGATGGGGACCAGTTTATAAAGGTGGCTATCCAAAGTGATCCATCTTTAGGGGCTCAAAGATTAAGTGCTTGGCAATACCACAGAAGAAGGGAAGCCTTTTTGGCCATTTTTTCCTCAGAAGGGCTCTTTATAACTATACATATCCCCTAAGACAAGAACCCAGATGAGAGATACCCCCCTGTTGATATCATTAGTACATCTCAAATAATACTATCTGCCCATGCCCTAATCTCTAGGTATTTTTAAGATATTCTAATGGCTAGAGCTCTCTCTGGTTCTATCTTTGCAAACTGGTGGTTCTTAACATGTGGTCCCTGGACCACGGGCATCAGCAACAACTAGAAACTTGTTAGAAATAAAAATTCTCAGACCCCATACCAGCCCACTGAATTCAGAAGTTCCAGGGGTAGGGCCCGGAAATTTCTGTGTTAGCAAGCTCTCCAGGTAATTATCGTGTGCACTGAAGTTTGCGAACCACTGTTTTAGACTTCAGTGAGACCACAGGTACAGTCTCATTATTTGAAGTACATATTCAGGTGAGGATGATGAAATATAGATTCATAAGGACATCAATCTTTCCACCTAGGCAGTACGGTCTAAGTGAACATTCTGCAATAATGGAAATGTTTTACATCTGTGCTGTGGATAGTGTAGCTACTAGGTACATGCGCCTTTGGGCATTTGAAATATGGCTAATGGGACTGGGTAACTGAATTTTAAAGTTTAGTATAAATTTAAATTTAAATAGCCATTTGAGTCTCGTGGCTACCATATAAGACAGTACAGCTCTAGAAGATGACTAAGCAATATAAAACCATATTCAACCCAGTTCCTAAAATCCCAGCAATAAAAATCTTTTAAAAAATACATTCTCTTAGATTCTGTCACCTGTAAAATGGAAGGTACCTATATTCACTGATTTGTTCATTCAATTAAGTATTTGCTGCTTATCTCAAGTTGGTTCTATCAAATTAATGTTTGGAAACTTTTTTGAAGTAGTTTAAAGCATTATGTAAAGTAGCAGTATTCTTTCTGTATAATCTTGACAAGGCTTTAAGCGTATGGTTTGATCTGCAATTAATTAGGATTCTGGGGGCAGTAAGTCATGTTGTTACTGTGTGCCCCACAATGTATCTTTAAGATTTAAAGTAAAAGGATATACTGTAATAGACGCCAATCTCAAAAACTGCCCAGGGAACTTCTCTTTGTACTTATACACGTCTTTCAGGCTGCTCTGTTTTATACCAGGTTCTACTGAGGTAGATAAGGGGTCTAGCTTTCCAAGGCAAATATGTACTTTCATTCTGCTACCTAAACAAGGGATGAGCTGCCCTTAGCTGTCCATCATTAATGAGTTTGTATACAAATGATTCAATCTGTATTATAGAAAGACTATAATCAACATTAAAAACATTTATTTTAAATATGACTATTAGCAGTTTAGCCAAATCCAGACTATCCCTAAACAAATGAGGGCTCTTGCCTGAATGTGCACTCCTAAGTGAGGACTTTTGAAAAGTTCTTTTTCTCTAGCCTCCGGGGAGGCAACTCCAGCCTGCACATGCTGAGGCTCTCTTCAGGAGAGAAAACTGCCTGGAAGTGTGACAAGGGCCTCTAGCCCTTGGCAAGAACCTGGGCCCTAGGACAACACTGCACAACAGTGGTGACCAAGTTCTCCATGGCCGGGGACTGAACTGCCCATATCAGTCTCCTGTGCTACCCGTCCCTAAGGCTGTAATCCTTGGCTCTGACTCTGGCCCTGTCTGGGTCTTCCCAGATACAGAAGGTTCTAGTTGCTTTGTGCCAGGTTTGAGGAAGTTGAATAGGGTTCAGGCACTCCTGCCAGGGATGGGGCGTCTCCATCAGATAGGCAGGTGACTCGATGCAGGAACCCAAGTGCTGAAGTGGGGCTACACCCTTGAGGACGGGGATACTCCCCATGCACAGCTTAGGCAGTTCCGCACTGTCTGTCATGGTCTCCACCTCAAATGTCTGCACAATCACTACAAAGGCTTGAGGGGAATAAGAGGGAAGAGGACACTTGCGTTAAGGGGGAGAGGGAGTTGGGGTCAAGTCAGATGAGCTCCAGGTGGAACTAAGGAAGAGGAACATGACTGGGAGCGGGAGGGCTGGTGGTGTGCAGGTGTGCTCTGTGAAGGTCAACTATAAACCAGGGTGAACATGCAGATGTCGTCTAGCCTAGGGATGCCAAGCCCGGGCTTTAAACCCTCGCTTCTCTTTCCCAATCCAAACCTCACAAAAGGACCCCAGCACTCTTTCCCACCAGGCCTGCAGGCGCCTCAGTCTTCAAAATAACAGCCAGAGGACAAAGCTGCATTGCTCAGTTTACAAACCAAACAAAATCTTCCAGTTCCTGATCTGTGCCAGTCCCTCCACTGTATGAAGGAGGACTCCTGATTGATAACAACAGCATACGGGTCCCAAATTGAGCCCTCGCCATGGTCCAGCACTTTACAAATAACAACTCGTTTCATCCTCACAGTGACTCCAGGAGGGGAGAAGACTATTAGCCCCACATGGGAGATGAGGAGACAGTGGCAGAAGGAGGCTGAGTTCAGCCGTGAAGGATGCACACAGCTCATGAGTGGTGGGGTCGGGCTCCCAATCCAGGCAGCGCTGCTGGCTTCCTTGCTCACCACTGCTTTGCTGACACTGCCTCCCACGTGGGTGGGGCTTTGGTTTTAGGTTTATCAGAGAACACACAAGCACATACGCTTTAGAATATGATATTTGTAGATTCATTAAAATCCGACCTTTACAGGATATTAAAACCATTCTAAGAGACAATCATGGTAAAGGTGTAATCGCATTTGTAAGCCTGCCAAATTGGAGTGTAAGAGCTTTTATGAAAAGTTTCAGAAATGTGGCTTACAGGGTAACGGTTTATGGTCAACTGCCTTTTGATCTCTCATGTGAAAAATATGTACTTACATATATTGCAGGAAACCTCACCACTTCCTTCCTAAGTGTCGGTCAAAAATACTAATTACTTGACTAATTAGACTGTGAAACTTCCCTTACAGATGGTAAAAATGAGCTATTTTCACCCCACAAATTTAGTTGTGACATACCATCAAAAAAAATGTAGAAATCTTTCAATGGTTTTATTGTAGACAGTATGAACAATTTAAGCAAATCATATAAAAATAAATTAGAAACTAATGAAAATAATCTACCCTTTCATAAGAGGAGAACACAAGAGGCTGGCTCGTGAGATGACACCCCTTTGATGGGCGACTGGAGGTCGGATCCAGATACCTTCTCCCCGCCCCATGAATTGGTTAGTCCTAGCTTGGTTTGTGATTTTCATCGTGGCTTCAGGTACTTTCTTTATCCACCTGTAGTCACAGGCAGGCAGCACTCTTTCGTTTGTTTTCTCCTAGTCATTCCCTACAAGGGAAAGTGTATGTCATGTCCACCCACCAGCCACGATGACATGGTCTCCCTTGACTCTGCGTCCACAGAATTTCAGTCTGCGGCATCAGCACATTTGCCAAAAGAATTAGTGTGGGATGAAGTGGAACCGAACCAAGTGCGACAGCTCGGGGAGGAAATGCCTCCTTGACCAGAGTGTGCTCATGTGAGACTCCACACCGCGGAATACTTACCAGCATCGAGGCTGCCCGTGGCCGCTGTCCAGCCCATGACAGGCGGGATGGCCCCAACCACGGCTCCGACCCATGTGTTGACAATGCTGATCCTCTTCAGTGGTGTGTAGCAGCAGGTATACAGAAAAATATTGAAGAGCCCCAGGGCTCCTGTGAGTGGATTCACCCCCCAGGTCAGAATGGCAACTCCCGGAACAGCACAACAAGTGGCAAAGGACACAGCTAGCAACGGGCTGGAAAAGAGCAGAGAACATGGAGTGATCATCTCCGACGCAACTCAATCACACTACCTAGAATCGGCACTGACAAAGTGCAAATAATCCACTCATCCAGTAGAGGCAGTACTGATCTGGCTTATTCCTGGATATGGGGAATCCTCTCTATGAAACAAACTTACAATAAGACAGAATATGTTTGTGGGAGCTCTGGCTGCTCTTCTTGATTTTGCTGGCTAAGAGTAAAGTGGTTAAGAGAGTCAGGGTTAGAGAGTTCTGGATGCATATAGGTTGTGTCCCTTCCTGGCTATAAGACAGCTAGGTTTCACTGACTCCTCTCTACAAGAGAAATGATCCTCTCTTCCTCCTAGGGTTGAAGTGAAGCCTGACTGAGACAATGCCTCCTCTGCACAGTGTTCCATTTTATATTTAGTCATGAGCAAACCACTTCAAACACAATATTGGAAGATTTGAGCAGAAAATAGAACCTGAATTCTGGAAGCAGTTCTCCCCCTGTATTTATACTTCATTATAACATCACTTAATTAGTGATCATGAGTAACAACGGTGTGCCTCTGACTGCCATCATTACAATGTCTGTAATGAATTACAGGCTCAGCATTACCGGTTCCCGATAACAGTAAACACCAGGTGGCCGTTGTGTAGTACCGGTGCCGTAATGTGACTTATGGACACAGGATTTTCAAGGGGAGGTCGCACAATGTTATTTATGTAAATGAAACCCATCATCTAAAACTCTACAACGATAATGATTATTATAAGCCTGTTTCTCAAAAGAGCCAACTTCTAAAAGTAGACTTTGTATGGAATCTTGTGAAAGGCTTTTTGAGAGTCTAGATAAATTGGATCTACTAGTTCCTGCTTATATGCATGTTTATTTATTCTTTCTTGAGAAACCTAAGGAGGTTACTCAAGCCTGCCTTCTCCTAGCAGAAGCCATGATTCCGCTTCTGAATAAGGTATGTTTGTGTAGTGTTCAGTGACCCTGCTGGATTACAGATTCCACAACGCGCTTCTTGGCAAGCAAGAGTCACCAGTGTGCAGCTTCTAGGGTGCTCTGGTTTTAAAAACAGCCAATTCCCTAAAGAGGCAGTCTTTACCCTACGTGCACACATGTGAGATGATACCCTTCTATGCACAGGGCTGCAGTGTTCCCATGGCAGGAGAGAAGGCCTGTATCTATGAGACGGCCCCTCCAGGAAAAAGACTAACTTGTAGAATTATGACGAGTTAGAATTCAGCTGGGAGGGAGTCAGGGGAGAGCCCAGCAGCTGGAACTACAGTACTGAATGAAGTCAGGGCAACAGAATATGAAAGCGAGTAGTGACTTGATGGAGAATTCTGGCCACCACTCTACCACTCTGCTATGGGGGCCAGGCCTGACTCTTTCCTATCAGGCCTGCAACCACTGTGCCCAAAGAGTGAACCAACAGAATGGGAATTTTATGGAAAAGTGAGAAAATACAAGGGCTATGTTGCTGTCAAGGTGCTTGTGACAGAAGAACCACAAATTACAGCTGAGAGACTTCCGAGTGCATGTTCTGCCCTGAGGGGGCATTTCCATCCACCTGTTCCTGGGCCATCTCTTCTGAACCCTGTGGTCAGTTACTTCCACAACACTCACTCAGGTACCCTCAATAATCCACTCTGCCTTTTCCATCCAACATTCCTACCCTGGATCTGCTCAATAACCTACTGTCTCTGCTCCTGCTGGGAAAGCCCTACACTCATACTAACTGGCCCCATTTCAAGGGATGGCTTAACAGTGCGGGTGCTTAGCCAGGGCTGATTTCCATTTTCGTTCCTTATAGTGGCAATTTTAACTCCTCTCCTGCCTTCTCAAGGCTCCAGGTTCACTCTAGCTCCCAAGACGCCTTAACAGATGCCCTTCCCTCTTATACAACAGTGACAAATGCCCTCAGATTTACTTCCTTTCTCCCATTTCAGAAGAGGCTGTCTTCACTCCTTTTAAAGATTAAACTGTTTTTATTTAATCTCCTCCCTAATCTATCTTTTATCTTTTATATCTACTGTCTATTAACCTCCAGCATCAAATAAATTACTTTCTTCATATTTCCCCCAAGGTAATACCCCTCTTGCCTCAACACTCTTCAAAGCCAAGCATCCTGATGGAGTAGACCACATGCATTCCTTGTCTCTATCTCTTCCATCCCTCAGTTTCCTATTTGTTCCTCAACTGTATCCCTCACCAACTGCTGAAACACATTTTCTAAGGTGGAGATAAATAAGGGGACTTCAAAAAGTTCATGGAAAATGCATATTATGAAAAGACTATGCATGGATTTCAAAAATTTTTTGCACCAAAACAAACTCATACTAACTTGTTATAACATGACTGAACAGGATCTAGTTTGAGGCACTAAGAAGGATAAGACATCAGTTTGAAAAGAGCCCTTATCAAAGCAACATGAATTCTGCTAAAACAGAAGCAAGAACAAATATCAAATTTATGCTAACGTTTGGATGGAAGAACAGTGAAATCATTGATTCTTTATAAGAAGTTTATGGGGACAATGCCCCCGCAGATCAGCAGCTTACAAATGGATAACTTGTTTAAGAACAGATGATGCTGAAGATTAAAGTCCACAGCTGCAAACCATCCACATTAATTTGTGAGGAAAAAATGAATCTTTGTCATGCCCTAATTTAAGTGGACCAACGGTTAACAGTAGAAACAACAACCAATACCATAGACATCTCAATTGGTATAGCTCACACAATTCTGATGGAAAAATTAAAGTTGAGCTAACTTTCCACTCAGTGGGTGCCAAAACTGTTGCACCCAGATTGGCTGCAGACAAGAGCAGGGCTTTCAATGGAAATTTTAAACAAATGAGATCAAGATCCTGAAGCATTTCTTCAGGAAAAAAAAAAAAAAAGAAGAGCCGGGCGCGGTGGCTCACGCCTGTAATCCCAGCATTTTGGGAGGCCGAGGCGGGCGGATCACGAGGTCAGGAGATCGAGATCATCCTGGCTAACACGGTGAAACCCTGTCTCTACTAAAAATACAAAAAACTAGCCAGGAGTGGCGGTGGGTGCCTGTAGTCCCAGCTACTTGGGAGACTGAGGCAGGAGAATGGCATGAGCCTGGGAGGCGGAGCTTGCAGTGAGCCAAGATCGCACCACTGCACTCCAGCCTGGGCAATTGAGCAAGACTTTGTCTCAAAAAAAAAAAAAAAAAAAGAATATATAACAGGAGGTGAAACATGGCTTTACCACTACAATCATGAACACAAAGACAATCAAAGCAATGGCTACCAAGAGGTGCCAGTGGTCCAGTCAAAGAAAAAGCAGAGAAATCAAGAGCAAAGCTCATGGCCATAGTGTTTTGGGATGCTGAAAGCATTTTGCTTGATTCCTTTCCAGAGGGCTAAAGAGCAATAACATCTACTTATTATGAGAGTGTTTCGAAAAAAATTAGCAAGGCTTTAGCAGAAAAATGACTGAGAAGGCTTCCCCAGAGAGTCCTTCTCCACCACAACAATGTTCCTGCTCATTCCTCTCATCAAACACGGGCAACCTTGTGAGCATTTGGATGGGAAATCATTAAGCATCCACTTCACCATCCTGGTTTGGCTCCTTCTGCCTTCTTTTTGTTTCCTAATCTTAAAAAGTCTTTAAAGGGAATCCATTTCTCTTCAGTTAATAACGTAAAAAAGAAAGCTTTGATATGGTTAAATTCCCAGGACTCTGTGAGTTCTTTACAGATAGACTAAATGGCTGGTATCATTGCTTACGAAAGTGTCTTGACCTTGATGGAGATTAGGTTGAGAAATAAGTTTTTTTTTTTCTTTTTAATTTTAATCTTTTAATTCTATTTTTTTTCCATAAACTTTTTGAAGTTCCCTCATATATCATATTACCTGGGACCATCTACCTTCCCAACATGGCACACAATATTAATTTCCAGATGAAAGATTACAAAGATACCTGTGTGTTGTTACGTCTCCCATATACCCAGAAAGAAAACTGAAATGGCTAAAAAGCAGTACACATATTATAATGTTGTTCTTCCAATAAGGTAATTTATAGCTTATAAGAACAGATTTTTTTTTTTTTTTTTTCCCTATGAGACTCTAAAAAACTAGCTTTATTTTGGGAGAGAGAAAAATGTGGTGGCTGATAAACATTTTATTTTTCCCTGAATTGGCCCTTGTGTTTAAAAAAAAAAAATTGAAGAAGGTTGTTTATTCCTTCTCCAAGTTCTGTGGAGGCCAGTTGGATTCAAAGGTATTAGTGTTATGAAAAGCCCTTTTAGAAAAGCACACATGAATTTAATTTATTGAGATAGGCCATTTTGTGTAAAGTTTAGTTTCTGACCTTTGTTAAAATCAGAGAAAATGACGTGGCTCAATTTTGGTATTTATATCAGTGTGCACAAGGCCATGAATGAGAACTGGGTAGGCTGACAGGCCATGCAAACGAAAATGAAGCTCTTTACCCAGGATGCCATGAGTACTCTCAGCATCCAGGTACCTGAAGGAACCCATCCCCTCCTGGCATGAGGAGCCCTGAATCGGTGCACTTCAGAGCTTTCTTGTGTTATGGGCAAAGGTATTCCAATTGCAAACTGTGTGAAATTTATTTTTCCTCTTATGTTTCATTTTTCCTAAAACATTTATAACAAAAGTGATATACATCCAATTCAGAAAATTGGCAACTCCAGAAAATCACAAAGAAGAAATTCTTAATGAGTTATTCAGAGAAACATACTAGTTGATATCTTCCCAGCCTTTTTCCAATGATATAACTACTTAAAAAAATTGAGAATATGCTAAATTGCGGTTTTATTCCCTGATTCATTTCAATATATCTTAATAATTTCCCCAGGCTATTAAATATATATTTTAATCATCATCATTAATATTTATAACACATAGTGGCTTATTCTTTGGATACACCACAATTAATTCAACCAATATACTTTTTTTTTTTTTTTAGATGTTCAGTCTTTTTCCATTTTTAAAAATCAAAAAGGATGCTGGGATAAATATCTTATGGGTAGACTTTTGTTCACAGCTCTGGTTAGGAGAAATTCTGAAGACAAATTCCTAGATGTGAAACTGCGAAGTCAGATGATATGCACATGTTGTAGGGATTTTGACATGTACTGCCAGGCTGTACTCCAGGGAGTCTGCACACAAGTTGACACTCCCACCAGCACTATGTGAGAGCACCATCTCCTAGAACCTGTATCAACACTAGGTGTGGCATTAAAAACAAACCAAAACAAAAAATAAAATTTGCCCATAGGATTAAAAAACAGTATTGAGTTTCTTAAAAAAAAAAAAAAAAAAAAAAAAACCTTAAAATTAACAAATAAGACAAGTTTACTGAGATAGCGTTACCTCATTTCAGCAATGAGAAACTGAGACTCAAGGCAAGTAAAATAACTTGGAAACAGGATCTATACTCAGGCTCATTTGTTGGCTTTTCGGTGTAACCCAGAGTCTCCCAACTGTATGTGGGGCACACTGGTGTAATACAACTTGCTGAGCCTCTTCTTTCCTGGGTCTGCTGAGGGCCTGGGGTGGCCAGAGTCTTGAGTTGGGATGCCAACACCTGGGAGTAGCCTCCTGTGGGCTTAAGAGCACCTTCAGTTTACTCCATTATGCACATAGCCTAATACTGCATTCCCTGAAATCAAAACAACTGGATATAATATGGTAAGCAAGACAGGTGTGGTCCTTGTCCTGGGGGACTGATGCTGTAGTGGTGGTCAGTTTAGTGGGCAAAGGCAAGCACGTGTGGCACAGCAAGTGGAACACAGGGCAGTCAGGGACACCTAACCTAGTTTATGCTGGGTGGTGGACAGGGTGTGTTTCTAGGAAGAAGTGATGTTTAAACTGAGACCTGATGGATGGGTGGGAGATGGGCGGAAAGGGTGGAGAGGGGAGTTGCAGGCAGTGGGAACGGCATGTGAGAGGGCCAAAGGGGAGAAGAATGGCAAGTTTATGTTCCACCTACCTGGAGAGCAGAATGAGGGTAGGAGGTATCAAGGGAACACAGAAATTAGGAAGGCCACATACAGAGATCTCTGGGCAAATGCAGACTCAGTGAAGTCTTCTAGTTTTTAAAAAGGGGAAGAAAATGATCAGATCTGCTTTTTAGAAGGATTACTCTGCCTGCCATGTGAAAGTCAGCAAAGAGAGACAAGCATTTGTTTAATTCACCTCCCAAGAGAGGCTCAAGTTAGGCATTTTAAAGGAAGAAGAATCATGGGCACACCACCACATAATTTTTATCAAATGCTTCGTTGAGAGAAACAGCCTTCAGCTAGCTTGTATCTTTAATCTATCTTCCAGATTTCCTAAAATGCATTGGTGGAGCACATTAGACCAGCAGAGAGCGGGCCCTCCTCTCCCACTGAATGGCTCTTTGGTCTAATGACACGAGGGTGATCGTGGTTTCCACTTTTAGTTCTATTATTCTTGGCTCCACTTTGCCTCTCCTTAGTCTTCTTTTTCTGGACTATTTTGTCACATTTTACATATCTTTGCAAATTACTTGACCTCTTATTTGAAATAAGGCAGAAGAAAAAAGTTAAATAAAGGGGTAACGACAGGATTTTCTTTAGAATATTTGTATATAATGAGACCTCAGTAAAAAAAGAGTAAAGGATTCTCTTTGGAACTGTATGTAGAAAGAGGACAAGCAATAATAATGGGTTTGGAATAAAGAGAGAACATAGCAAATGATATGTGGGTTATTAAGTTTGATTTACCATGAAATCTTTAAATATCATGGTTATATTCAGGTTGTTGAAGTTTAGCTGTTTTAATCAAGAGATCTATCTTTTAGATAGAAAAGGGTTAGAAAAGAGTGTTCATTTTTCATCTCAGTTAAACACAACTATGATTTTCTGCCTTAGTGCTCATAAAATGTGGTCAGAGCTAAATCTCAGCGATCTCAAACACTATTATGTCAAGGACTGATTTCTTGTTATTTTAGGTCAATTACTCTATATACTTTTTCTCCTAATCATACCATTTAGCCTTTGATAAAACAAACAAACAAAAACCATCTGCTCTTCCCATTCCTAGACGGATTTTCGAAAGCACCCCAAGCCTGGAGACACACACATATACACACACACACCTGAGTTTTCTCCTTTCATAATTTATTCAATATTTAAATTTTTTGTGAAATATGTTTCTTTTTTATTAGTCCTTTTACTCCTTTTTATCATTTAAATTCCTTAGCAGTTTGCTTCCAGTTCAAGTGTTACCCTGACATCTGGTTTCTAGAAGCAAGATAAGGAGGAGAAAGGCTAAGCTGGCCTCCTTTGGCATCTCTGGACTCAGTTACCTTAGGAAAGAAGGCCTCATTGGAATTTCCAGGTAGATCCTCCACATCATGATTCTAAGTGTGGCTCCTGGACCATCAGCATCACCTGGGAACTTGTTAGGAATCCCTGTGGTCTGGAAGCTCTCTGAGATTTGATAACTACTATACCATTACAAATGTGATGCTGGTCCCCATCTGGCCAAGCTACATATGCTGAGTCAACATAAACCGCTCCACTCCAGTGCCGACTGTGGCAGGCCTGGTTAGGTCACCCACTTTCAGTTGTCTTTCATTATATGCCTCTTGGCATGTTGCAGTGGAAGAACAGAGGGCTGTGAACTAGCTCTGTTATCAATTAGCAGAGGAACGTTGGATATATCCTTAGACTTCTGACTTGCCTGCACTATCTACTTTGTTTTAATTTAATCATACAGCTACAAGTGTTTTGATCATTAAAAGTACTTAAAGGGCAAGATGAAGCAAGTGTAGTAAAAGTCTTGATAATTGTTGATTTTGGGCCATGAGTATGTCGAGGGTCCACTGTACTCACTCTACTATTCCAACTGTTGGGATTTTTCATAGGAAACATGCTTTAAAAATACCTTAATACTTTTTATTATTAGTGTTATATTCTGGTTTCCTCATGTTGGCATAACTAAGCATGCTGAGTAGGATCAGGTGGCCTGCATTCTAGTTCTGACTCTGATGTTAGCTAGTTATTTAAAAGTGGGCAACTTATTTAACCTCTCTGGTCCTTGGTTTCCTCAACTGAAAGGGTGTAGTAGGGCTCTTTCAGTGGCAAGACTGAAACTCAAGGCAAACTTGCTTAGGTAAAAAGGCTCAATAAAAAGACAATAGGGAAGGTGGGTTTTGACTTGTTTAGTCATGTGATCTTGAGCAAATTATTTCATCTGTTGGCCTTAGATTCTTCATCTGTAAGATGGGAGGTATTTTATAGAGTTGTCTTAAGAATTAAATACAATGATGTAAATAAAGCACTTAAAAAGTGCTTGTTAAATGAGCATATAGTGTTGACTTGTTCATTCACTCATTCATTAAAATTTCTAATTGCCTAGAGAGTCAGTCACTATGCTAAGTGTGGCTGTACAGCAGTGAACAAAACAAGAAGAGTTTAGTCTAGAAAGGAAGACAGACCTTAAACGAATACATGTAAGTACTATGAACTCTCCAATTGTAAAATCAGCTACAAGAAAGAACAGATGAAATAAGACAGAATAATTTAAATAGGAAGGACCTATGTAAATGGAGCTGGAGGGAGGGGCTGATAAACTTGCCATAAATTGTTTCCCCGATGTATTTTGTCAGACTTATAAAGACTTATGAATATACCACTATTTTTATCTTCAATTTTAATTTTATTTAGAATTTAATTTTATTATACCAAATTACAAAAAGTGGTATATTGAAAAGCTAGATCGATCACATACAAAACATGTTTTTTAAATGTTGGTGCTCTTGCACCACTGCACTGGTAGCTATAATGGACTTTTATTAAGAACAGAGGAATTAATATCTCTGTGAGTGATTCTTGCTGGACTGAATTTATATAGGAACAATCTGAAATAGAGTTGAACAGGGTGTGATAATATTGTAAAAAAGTTTTAATGTTCAACAACACAGAATAAATGTATGAATAAGAAAAACAGCACTATTTGATAGGGGGTGGGCAGAAAAAGAGTAATTTTCTTGAACCAAAAAATTCTTTTATATTCATTCACTCATGCATGCAAATAGGTTCGTGGTTCATGCTGAGGGTTGAATGATGATTTGTTTCAAAACTTATATACAAAACTGAATTACATTTTACATTAAGATGTCTTTCTACTGAACATCAATGCTTGGGATTTTTCTACTTCTGCCTTTCCCGCCCAAGGCTACTGTAGAAAACAAACCGATGGATTGAGAGTGGGGGAAAATTGGTCCACACATTTCTGTGAATTATTTTTTTCTCCTATTTAAATACAACACTGTTTTGTTTACTAAACATCAGCCCTTACATAGCTCTACGAAAGTATAATTTTCTACAGAAATTAAGAACAAATAAGAGAGAAAGAAGCTTTAATTTGGTGCCTATGTATTGCACTTAATAAATGTAATTTAAATTACCTGACTTTTAAATAACTTCCTGGAGAAACGCGGCCTTTCTGTTAAGCAATGTCTCAGGGAAGCCTATGAAATGTTCAGTCAAGAAAGCTTTATATTTTGAGCAGCTCTGCAGGTAATTAGTTTAGACAAAAATTAATTTCATACTTCTTGGTCATTCCTCCAGAATAAATGATTTTGAAATTACAAAATAAAATATCCTTTCTTCAAAAACAAAAGAGAATGCAGAACCTTAATCAAACCAAGACAATTTAACTTTAATTTCCTGCATAAATCCCACACTGGAGCTTGGAAATGAGTTTCTGGAGAAAGTCTCTACCGAAAACTGTTTTGAAAATGTCTCCCCAGAATCTTATTTAGGAGTTTTCTATTTCTGAACATGTCTCAAGTTATAGATACTGTAGACTGGCAGACGACTGATGCAAATTCAGAACTTAAGGAAATTGTGAAGAAAATGAGAAAACAAAATCTATTTTAAGAGAAAAGTAAATTTTAAAACATGTTTAAAAGAAATGCGAGGAATATAAGAAAATACATTTGGCATAATTAGATTCAGAACATGGAGACTGTGGTTTCACACACACGGACACCTTTTTATTTATTTATTTATTTATTTAAGAAATGGGGTCCCATTTCTAAAAAATGCTCAAACTCTTGGCGACAAGTGATTCTCCCACCTCAGCCTCCTGAGTAGCTGCGATTATAGGCATGCAACATGATGTTTGGCTCAGAGATTGTGGTATTATATTAACAATTTTTTTTCAAGGAAGAAAACAAACCAGATCTACGCTGTATGAGTTTTGAAAGCGGACTGAAAGAATCTTATTAATCTAGAAGGAAGAGAAGAAAGATTGCCTATAAAAAAAAAAAAAGAAAAAAAAGACCAAAATGAATCTTCCCCATTGCTGACCACTGAGATTCAGCCTTCGAATTCACAGGGGAGCACGTGGTGACCCCTGAATTATGCTATACCAACTCAGCTTAAATTAAGGGTAATTTGTACAAAGACTCTGGGATTTTTAAGGAGAAGTGATTCCTACTGTCCCAGTCATGAAAATCAGGGTTTCCAGCATAGTAGTCCAATCTCTTAGTTTGTTTTTCCAATTCCTTGAGAGCAGGGACCACCTACTGAATCCCTCCATTGCTCCTGGATTCCAAAACATCCAATGCCTGCCACGTGAGAGACACGTACTTTTCCTTTCTCCTCACTGAGTCAGATAGTTGAATTCTCTGATCTGCCTCCTTATTTTTAATTTATAGGACTCTATCAAAAAAATACCTTTGTTCACCTGCACAAAATAGGGTCAACAAATTTTAAAGAGTCTTTGAAATTTATAAAGAATGAAGCTGGGAAATAAAACTATCCATCTCTGCTGCTTTGGAGACCAGGAGCGGCATGCACGTGCAGCTACCTGAAGGTATAGGTGCTGACCTCTGACTCCATCTCCTTACCTGCCCCTCGGGACCAGGACCTTTGGCCAGGGACCGTGTTTACAAACGCAGACATCTACAAGGACCAGGTTGGCACAGCAGGCCAAACAAAAAATTGCCTCTTTGGGATTTGGTCTGTTGGCCATCATTTTGCCATCTCTGATCTGTTCTGTGAAGGTATCTAATTAACTGTGCATCTATCTAGCTCCTTTGCCCTAGAATTGACCCCCTTGCCCCCGAAACACTTCTCTCTATCTTTTGTATGGCCATCTCTTACTTATCCTCTAAGACTCAGCTTAGACATCAAAAAACTCCTCCAAGGACATTTTCTATCTCTGTTCTCACCTTCCTGAGCCCCTCCCCATGGTTGGTCTCCATGTCTGTCCCTGAGTTCTCACAGCACTTCTTAGTCCTTATACTAACATGAGCTGCTGCTGTGCCTGCCCATCCCATTATGCCATATTTTTTTTAGTGCAGTGACTCTGCACTATTCATCTTTATATTCTCTGTACTTAAGAATGGTGCCCAAATGAACCTTTACAAACCATGCAAAAGAGAGAACACTATCGTGAGACTTCCACTCATGTAACACCAACCAATGAAAACAGCATTTGATTGTGTCCCATCTTTTCACATCATCTTATGTGAGAAGAGAGGAATCAAAGTCAAGGGACATTAGGCAAAATGATCCTAGATTATTAGTAAAAGATATTTGCTCCTAAAACATATGTTTTAATTGGCTACAAGTGACAGACTAAGTTACTATGACAGTTAACTCTTCATATTCATATTTATTAGAATATCTGGGTATTTTCTGGTTATAAAAAGGGAGATGAGAACAGAAGAATCCTTCATCCCTAGGAATACTGCCACAAGTCACAATGCTTCAAAATAGTCACAAATGCTTTCTTTTTTCTCATGATGAGAGGAGTGTAACTTTCAGAAAATCCCAGCAGCGTTCCTCTTGTTCAACCTTTGTAACGACTAAGCATCACAGTATGTACAAAAAGTTTTTGTGAACTCTTCATAGCATGGTTAATAGAGAGTAGTTTTATTTTAAGGGTAAGTTCTCTACATTAACACCACTATTATTAAGTTGAGGCCAAATTTGTTCTTCCTGCCACTTTACTGGTTAACACTAAAAAAAAAAAAAAAAAAAAAAAAAGAAATTTCTATACTTGTAAAATGTTTATGTTCTTATTACATTAGCAATATATACACACCAAGAGAGTAATCATAACAATCCTTAGAAACTCTGCAGAGCTTTAGCCTGGCTGGGTACCCGTCTACTAGACTAGCGTGCCTGGGTGATGAATAATATCCACAGCTCCCCTGCAGCCCACAAAATGTTTACATTTGCTTAAGTGCTTACTGGTAAAACCCTCAGTAAATTTGAAAAATGTCTCCTGGAAAGCCCTATAATACTTAAGCTAAACCCTGTTCTTTAAGTTAATAATGCCAACTAAACAATCCATTCATTTCATTTCTAAAACTCCATTTTCATCATTCATTTCAAAACCAGGTATTGACTGACCCCGATTCCAAGTGTTTTAATTTATCCTCTCTAAATAACCCTTTGCTCTGCTCTTATCGTGCAATCTCTCCTGCTTACAGCCCACACCTAAAGCTTACATGTTATGGATCACTCTCATCTGACCCATTAAGTTGGAAAAACTAATGCTGACATGTATTATTTCCCTGTCAGCGTCACCAAGCTGGAAAACAGATAATTCAAAAGAGACATAATCAAAATACAGATGTCTCTGAAATAACAAGAAGAAAGGCCCGGTCCTGGCCCCGCCTGCAGGAAGCTTTCACTGTCCACTCTGTCCTTCTTCTTTGTCTGACTTTCCAGAGAAATTCTTGTTTGTACCGTTCTATTCATTCCATTCAACACATATTTCTGGGCTGCCTTATGCTGTCTGTTAAGCATTTTATACATGTGGCTAGGTTTTTCACCCAGATTATAAAGCTTTGAGCATTATAAAAATAAAACTGACAGTGCTTGTACATTACAGGTGATCAATACATTCTTGATGAATTGAAGAAAATAATTATATGATTCCAAAATATTTAAAAGAAACAGTAGGTCTTGACAACCTTAAGAAAGATTAAATTAGGATAGACCAGCAAAAAGGATATCACTAAAAAAATGTGTAAGATACCTTAAAAATGTAAGTCTGAAGGACCTCAGGTTTGATAAGAGATGGTAGATTAAAGGTGTTTATCTCTCTGTCTTCTCTGAAAACAAGGAGAACGTGAACAGAAACTCCAATTTTAATGGAACTAGGAAACACATCTCTGAAGCAAAATGTAAGACTTGGTAAATATTAAGAATCTTTTTGGTTTTAATTATAACACACAGAAAGAATTTGACGTAACGTGTGTGTTGAAAGTTGGGGAGGTGGATTACAGCTAGAAAGTTCCAAAGCAGAATCATAGCTTGAGATACACATCAGGCCGAGTGCCACATAAAGTCCTGTGGAAGCTGCCCTGGATCCCTCCCTTTGCCTTAGGTACTTTTGTCCTCCCATTCCCATCCCTAATGCTTAATTGTCCTCATAACCCTTTCCTTTGTCCCAGGGAAATGGCCCAGGGAGGAACTATCAGGCCCACGCTGGAGCCATCAAATTTTCTCTCATAAAGATTTGGAATTGGGATAGGGAACTCAGCTGGAGGACCTAAGGGTTAAGGCTGAGGCTGCCATTTTGATATGAGTCCATTTAAGTGAAGAGTGATCGGGATTGGAAGGGCCCACATGCAGAGAGAAAAATGCAGTGAAAGTACAGAGAAAAGCAGAGATGAATAGTAAGGCTGGAAGCTGAACTGTAACTAGTGAAGTGGTGAGCAGGCCACTCTTTCCAGAAGTCTGGCTACAGAGAGGATAAACAGAAGAGTAACTGGATGGAGCGGCGAATTTAATAGATTTTTGTCTAAGACAGGACAACCTGTCAAATATGAAGTCGGAAGAGAAGGAACCAATGAGGCAGCAGGGCTGGCAGAGGTGCTGGGAGAGCCCTCAGGCCCCACAACCTCCATTCAGGCCAGCTGGTCTCCAGGTCTTACAGCACGGAAGACCATAAGATAGAAAAGGGGTCCCAAGGACCCCCAGAAACATTCCAAAATAGGTGTTACACTCTGCAGCTATATAATCTGCTGGGGCAAAACACTTGGTTTTATATCCTCCTGAGAAGAACTGAGGTATATTTTAGAAGAAATATTGGGAACATTCACTTTTAACCACTTGTCTCTTCTGCCGTCCCCTCCTCTTGGCCACTCTAAAACTACTAAATCCATTTATCCTATTAGGGCCAGTGTTGCAAGCAGATATGGAGCTTTGTTAAGTGGAAGGCGTTCAAGGACACCGGCTGCCTGTGTGATATGTAAGAGGTACAGGGAAGGGAGTTACTAGTGACGATATAAAAGTGGCGAAGAAATGGGCTCAGAAGTGTCAGAAACAAACTACTTGATTTTGCCTCTGCCAAGTCCCACTTACCAGTGTGGGTATCCAGAATGGAAGCCATGGGTCCCTGAGGCTGTGAGGTGGCTGTGCTGACACAGCCTAAGGGGAACAGATGCAGTTGTCTGGCTCCAAGTTAATAGGGATAAACTCTGTGGTGAGAAGCTGACAGCAGAGGTTAAGACAGCTCCATTGTGACCCCTCTGGAGCACTTCTCTCCAGACTTCCTCATGTGCAGCTCTTTAGCCAAATGCACCATGACTCTAGATTTATCCATGAGCATCTGGGATGCTTCCTAAGTGATGTGATGTACAGCGTACTCAAGTTCATCAAGTGGCCCCGAGCCATTAAAGACTCTGATAAATAATTCTATCATAAAGGCCCCAGAGCTGACATAAAAAGCAGAAAGCCACGGGGTCAAGTGTTTCTACAGGAACTACATTTGGTAAATAGAAGCTGCAAAAGGATGTTTCTATTAACCACTTGCAATTATTGTAAGGCCACAGTCTTTTCTGGAACGGATGGTCAAAATAGCTCATAATTTCTTGTGTCCCTGGAAGTTTTTGGATGAATTTAAATAGGAGGAAAACAGGAAGACCAGAATTTTCCCGAACATGATAAGACAACCATTTTTTTTTTTTTTTTAATTATAAGTGATACCTCAGATATATGGAAATGGTATTTCCTTTCTTTTCCCTTTTGTGTCTGCTCCCAGACTAGAATGAAGCAACCAAAGTAAATGCCTGGCACACTCTCAAGGAAGCACAGCTCTGCCTTGCACCAGTGCCAGAAGCCCCTGGAACAGTGACGTGGGCGACCAGATGAAGAAGACAAGACATTCCTCTCCCAGCAGTGTGAGAGACACCTGGCGACTGCTGGCAGGAATCAGCATTTTACATAAGCAATCAACATAACTAAAACTTAACTACTGTCCTCTCTATTCTCCTTGGGAAGATGAAACAAATGATAATGTCATTGCATTGATTTTATTCTCATTAAATGGTATTTTAATGGTATTTTAGCTATAAACATTTTCCCCTTTGATTTGCAAAAAAAAAAAAAAAAATTTATAGAAAATTTCTATATTGCTTAAAATGTAAAGGGTTTTTACTGTAACTATTTCAAAAAACAGTCAATTATCTTACTGTTCCTTGTTTATTAAATATATTCAAGGTCACTTTCTCCATCGTTTGAAACAACATAGACAAAAGGGAGCCCAGTAACAAGCAGGCAAGCAGCACCAAGACGGGCACTCAAAGCTGTAATAGGACCAGATGCATTTTCAGTTTCTTGAAACAGTAGAGCTGCAGTTTATTCCATTTATTTAGGTCAGCCCTAAGGTGAAACTATATTATATTCAAAATTATCCTTTAAAATCCCCTGAACTCATCCATAAAGTACACGGAAGGTTATGTATGTGCAATTCTGGAAAATAATGACTGTGCTCACTAGGATTTGAGTTAAATTAAAAGAGGGAACAAAGAAAAGACTATATTTAGATGGCTGGGCATTCAAACCATTCTGCCTTTAAGAAGACTCTCAGTAGAGGAGAGGTGGAGAATTCTATGGGGTTCAGTTTCCCTGCGGGGTTTACTCTGTTCTGTCTTCACAATACAAGCATTGGCAGCCTGGCTAAACAGAAATGTATTTCTGTTGGTGATGGCTGTGAGGATTTGACTGAACAAAGCAGTGGCACCTTCTCTGGGATTATGTTCTAGTGTCTCCTTTGCTCCTCTCCCTTGTAATGAATTACAGGTAGACAGAGCTATAGCACTGTAATAAAGGTGAAGATACACATAGGTAATAGAGATGGGAACATTTCAGAGAAGATAGCCAATGGTAGCCAGCCTGAATTCTGAGCTGAGTAACAGCAGAACTTCTGCTGTGACCACCCTGGTCCAAGCTATCACCAAGTCATGCCAGGAGCTGTCCCAAGTCTCTCTCCTGGTATTCTATGGTCTATTTTACCCAGGCAGCTAAAGGGTTCTTTTAACCTAAATCTGGTCACACCAGCCCCATTTGTACAACTCATTTCTGGCTTCTCCCACTGCGCACGGCGTTCCAGCCCTTCTGACTTCATCTTGTGCCACCCTGCCCCTTGTTCATTATGTTCTCACCACACTGGCCTTTCTATTTATAGTGTCAGGTACAAGCCCACTCTAGCCACCGTGTGTTCCCCCAGATCTCCGCATCACTCTCCTTCAGGTCTCAACTCCAATCCACTCCCTCCCAGTGCCTTCCTGCTCTGGAGTGCTCTCTCCCAGTTGTTCTGTATTATCATTCTGTCTCTTTCCTTGGTACCATTGATGCCCACCTAGAATGATGATTTAGAGTTCATCTGTTCACTGGCTCATGTTCTACCTTCCCCACTGGACTGGAATGAAGGCAGGGATCAGGTCACGCTGGTCATATTCCAGCATTTAGCACAGAGCGTTACATCCAGAGATGCTCAGGACACAGTTCTGAAAAAAGTAGTAACAATGATGACAACAGTATCATTTACTGATGGCTTTATGAGAACAGTCATTTTCTCACATAACTCTGTGAGGTGGAAGGCACGATCCTCATTTTATAGGTGAGGAAATAGAGCCTCAGAGAAGTTAAGTAATATGGTCAGGGTTGCATGGTGAAGCAGGCAGAGGAGCTAGGCTTTGATTCCAGGCAGTCGGACCCCAAAATCTTATGTTCTACAAACTATAGCATTCTATTCCCCAAGGAAAAACCAAGTGCTCTGAAAAATCTAGTCTAAAACAGACTCTAATTTTTCATATACAAATTTATCAGTTTCAAGTGTACCGTTAGTTCTGAGTTAAAAAAAAAAAAAAGGTAAACACAGCATAACCACTACCACAATCAAGATATAGAACATATAAATTTATCTTTTCAAACAGTTTCTTATGCCCCTCTGTAGCCAGTTCCCTCCTGTCACCCCCCAGTTCCTGGTAACCACTGACCTTACTTCTGTGCCTAGTTTTGGCTTTCTGAAATGTCACATAAATAGCATCATACGGCACGTCGTCTTTTGTCTCTGTCTTCTTTCACTTAACATAGTGCTTTTGAAACACACCCGTGTCACTGCATGTACCAGTGGTTTGTTCCTTTTTATTTCTAAGTAGTATTTCAGGCGTAATTTGTTTATCCATTCACCAGCTGAGGGATGTTTAGGTTGTCTTTAGTGATATTTAAGCTAATATTCATGTACAGATCTTTGTATGGACATGTGTCCACACATACACAGGAGTGGGATTGTATGGTAAATTTTGTTTAAATTTATTGAAATCTGCCAAACTGTTCTCTGAATTGATTGTACCATTCTGCATTCACACTAGCAATATATGAGAGCTTCAGGTATTCCACACCCTTGTCAGCACTGTATTGTTGCTTTTAATAAATGTTAATTATGCTAATCGGTGTGTAGTGGTATCTCATTGTGTTTTTAATTTGCATTTCCCCTAATGATTACTGACGCTGAAAATCTTTTGCTTATTTAACATCTGTATTTCATCTTTGGAGTAGGGCCTATTTAAATCTTTTACGCACTTTTTTTTTTTTTTTTTTTTTTGAGACAAGGTCTTGCTCCGTCACCCAGACTAGAGTGCACCAGTGTGATCTTAGCTGACTGCAATGTCTGCTTCCTGGGCTTGAGTGATCCTCCCTCCTCAGCCTCCCAAGTAGTTGGGACTACAGGCACATGCCACCATACCTGTCTAATTTTTAAAAAAATTTTGTAAAGATGAGGTCTCACTATATTGCACAGACTGGTCTCAAACTCCTGGACTCAAGCAATCCTCCTGCTTCGGCCTCCTAAAGGGCTAGGATTACAGGTGTGAGTCACTGTGCCCAGCCCCTTTTGTCTACTTTTAAGGTGGTTTTCTTAATGAGTTTAAGACTTCTTTCTGTATTCTGGACATGAGTTCTTTACCATGTCTGTATTTTACAAATGTCATCTCCTACTCTGTGGCTTATATTTTCATTTTAAGTGTCTTCTGAAGAGCAGAAGTTTTTAATTTTGATGAAGTACAGTTTATCTACTTTTCTTGCGTGGTTTGTGGCTTTTGTGTTTTATCGAAGAGTCCTCTGCCGAGCCCAGTTTCACTGGGGAGCAGCCCATGTTGCCACGCTGGAAGTGGAATCCCACAGCTGATTTTGGTATACTGACCTTGTATCCTTCACCCGTGCTAGATTTACTAATTACTGCTGGTAGCTTTTCTGTAGATTCCTTTGAATTTTCCATGTAAACAATCACTTTGTGAAAAGAATTTCATTTCTTTCCCATGTATGTGCCTTTTCTTTCTTTCTCTTGCCTTATTATGTACTAGTTAGGAGCTCCAGAACAACATGGACCAAGGTCCAATTCCCACAGAACAGCCCTCACAGTGTAGTCTGGTCCGTACATTTTCCTTAACCTCTTCCCAGTTTAACTTCCTCACAATTCTCCTATACACATTCTTCCCTCCACCGCTGGCCGGGTTGCCTGTTTTTATCCTTACACATATATTTTGCACTCGCGTCTTTGCACCTTTGCTCACCATGTTCATCTTGCCTGATATGGTCTTTGCTTCATTCTCTATCTATCCAAAGTGTATTTGTCTGTCAAGGTCTACAGCCTGTCTCTCTATCTTGATGTTCATTTTGTCTCTTTACTCATTCTCCACTCCTGTCCTAATAACCTTCTCATCGCCTTGACAGCAGATGCCATGTATTCCTTCTTTGGTATCTTTACTTCTGTATTTCTCCCACCTGGGAGGTCATTTCTTTCTCTATCATCCATCCACCTGTCCATCCATCCATTATTAAGCATTAGCTACCTGCCAGATATAATGGCTAGCATGCAAGCTCCACGACAGCGAGAATTTTGTCCGTTTTGTTCCCCTCTGTAATACAGTATTGACAATGGTGCCTAAAAGTGTTCATGCGACAGTGTTAATACCCAGAATGTACAAGGAATTCAAACAGCTCAATAGTAAAAACAAACAAACAAATAATGCCATGGAAATGTGGGCAAATGACATGACATTTTTTGAAAGAAGACATACATGGTGGCTCATGCCTGTAATCCCAGCATTTTGGGAGGCCAAGATGGAAAGATCACTTGAGGCCAGGAGTTTGAGACCAGCCTGGGCGACATAATGAGACCCTGTGTCTACAAAAAATTTAAAAAAAAATTAGCTGGGTGTGCTGGCTCGCACTTGTAATCCCAGCACTTCAGGAGGCTGAGGGAGGAGAAACGTTTGAGCCCAGGAGTTCGAGACCAGCCACAGAAAGTAAAAAAAATTACCTAGGCCCAGCGACTGGCACCTGTAATTCCAGCTACTTAGGAGGCTGAGGTGGGAGGATCACGAGTTCCGGAGGTTGAGGGTGCAGTGAGCCATAGTCCTGCCACTGCACTCCAGCCTGGGTAACAGAGCAGGACCTGTCTCAAAAGAAAAAAAAAAAAGAAAAAGAAAAAAAGAAAACATACGAATAGCCAAAACGTATACAAGAAAATGCTCAACATCACTAATCATCAGAGTAATGAAAATTAAAACCACAATGAGATATCATTTTACCTCAGTCAGAATAGCTATTGTTATTATAAAAAGACAAAAAATGAAGATGTTGATGAGGATGCAGAGAAAAGGGAACTCTTACACACTGTTGATGGGCATGTAAATTAGTATAGCCTCTATGGAAAATAGTATGGCGATCTCCCAAAGAATTAAAAATAGAACTAACATTTGATCCAGCAATCCCACTACTATCTACCCAAAAGGAAAGAAATCAATATAAATAAAAAAGATACCTGTACTCATGTTTATTGCAGTACTTTTCACCACAGCAAGATATGTGTTTTGTCTTGAATATGTTTGGTGAAAGAGTGATTGATCACTTACAGGAGACCTATCTGCCAGCTAAGTGGAAGACAGATGGAAGGAGGGTTAGGAAGAAGGCAGAGAAATCAGCTGGGATGTGCTGTAATAACCCACGCAAAACTGATGATGGTCTGAAGCTAAAGCACTGAGGTGAGAGGGCATAGATTCCAGGGTAAACGAGGGGGTTGAAAAGACACAATTTGTTGAGTAATCAGATGAAGGGGATAACAAAAAGAGTGTCTAGGATGGCTTTATAGGTGCCTGACTTTGGAACATAAATTACGGTATTAAGGAAAAAGATTTGGGAACAAAAGTGAATTGGGGTAAAACATACAAAATGTGAGCTGCCTGCAGGGGCAGCCCAATAGATTTTCAAAGGAACTAGGCTCAGAAAAGCAATCTGGGCTGGAGGTACAGACAGTGTGGAGTGTAGTAAATGCAGGGAAGTGAGATGAGAAGGAGGTTAAGGACCACCAAACTAGAGTAGGTGGAGGAGGAAGGAACAGAAACAAGAGCTCAGCAGGGAACAGGCAGAATGGCTTATTTCTTACTCATCCTCTGGTTCTCAGCTTCAAGACTCATTCCCTGAGAAGTAATCCTTGTCCTCCTCAGTTTGAGGGAGATACTCCTCTTTGTGCTCCCACGTCACAGTGGGCCTGTGTGTGGTATTTAGCACGTTACACACATGAGATGCTTCATGACTCAGAATCCCACAAGACACAGAAGTGTGTCTTCATCACCACTGCGCCTCTAGGGTCGAGCACCATGCCCGGCTGGCGTGTGCATTAAAAAAACACATTTGTTGAGTGAAATGTACCTTTGACAACACTTAGTGTCCTTTTAATGCACGT
Organism: Papio anubis; assembly: GCF_008728515.1. NCBI lineage: Eukaryota > Metazoa > Chordata > Mammalia > Primates > Cercopithecidae > Papio > Papio anubis. The sequence continues at coordinate 13,688,260 of NC_044992.1, read as the reverse complement.
GTGTTGCCATCTCCTCGACGTGATTCCAAGAGAATGAAGACCATGTTATTCACCTCTCTGCAACCTTAGGAACTAGCACCCTTTTCTACATAGACAACACTCTCCACAAAAGTGTTCTGATGATGATAGTATGAGGGAAAGTTTCAATAACCCGCCACTCTACTTTCCATTGAGTGTTTTGGCCTACCAACTTAATCATAATGGAAACACACAGTTTTCACTCTGAGTTCACTTATTCAGCAAGTGTTTTTGCTTACTCCTCCCCATCCTTTGAAAATAACTTGAATTTCTTTTTTATGTTATTAGCTGACAAGTATATTTTAAAGCAAATTTTAAAAAGACATTCAAATTCTGTAAACAACTCAACATTTCTCTACAGCTTTAAACCTCTTCCCTAACAACGTACTTTTATTTACATGATTTTAGTGATCTTATTATTATATCCATAATAATGTTATGAGATGAACAGGTTAGGATTTTTCTTTTCCCTGAGACAGGGTCTCATTCTGTTCCCCAGGCTGGAGTGCAGTGGTGCAATCATAGCTCACTGGAACCTCCAAATCCAGAGCTCAAGCAATTCTCCCGCCTCAGTTTCCAAGTAGCTGTGACGACAGGAGCGTGCCACCATGCACAGCTAATTTTAATTTTTTTTTTTTTTTTGTAAAAACAGGGTCCCACTATGTTGCTCAGGCTGGTCTCAAACTCCTGGCCTCACGTGGTCTGCCCACCTTTGCCTCCCAAAGTGTTGAAATTACAGGTGTGAACCATGCACCTGGCCTAGGTTAGCAATTATGATTGTTCTTTACACATGAGGAAGCAGTAATGTGGAGAGATTAATTAAATGACTTGTCATGCTTAGAGTCAGTTAAGTGACACTTTTCATTAGACCATGATCATCATATGAAGAATGCCTGAAGACTCACATGTTATTTATTACATAAAAATTTGTAAAATTGCTAATTGGCTTTTTCCAGTCACCAAGTTAAAACTGGATAATATTTAATCTTTCTATTAAGAGGTTAAACTTCTCTGACATTTTCCTTAATTGCATGACTGAGTTTGCAGACTCAACTTGTAAAGTGGGTTTACTCACTATATTAGTCCATTTCATGTTGCTATAAAACAATACCTGAGACTGGGTAATTTATTAAAAAAAAAGAAGTTACTTAGCTCACTGTTCTGTAGGCTGTGAAGTTCAAGGGCATGGCTCTGGCTTCTGGTGAGAGCTTTCACACAGCATCAAAATACAGCAAAGAAGGTCAACAGGGAAGCAGACAAGTACAAATGGGAAAACCTGAGGGCATCCTGCTTTATGGCAACCCACTCTCTCAGAGACTAATCCATTCCTGTGAGAACTAATCCAGTCTCCTGAGAGCAAGAACGGATTCACCATGACAATAGCACCAAGTCATTCATGAAGAATCTGATCCCATAACCCAAACACCTCCCACTAGGCCCTACCTCCCAACACCAACACATCAGGGATCAACTTTCAACACAAGTTTTGGTGAGGACAAACAAACCACATCCAAACCAAAGGATTCACTCTTCAATGTGAGTCCCTAATATGTGACATATGAACTCTAAGGTGTGTTCTTTGCCAGGGAATAAAAGAAGGCTCTAAATCTAACTCCCTCATTACAAAAATCATTATAGCCAGAACGATTTGCCAGAAATGTTCAAACAAGTCAGTTTGTTTGTTCATATGGCCTCCCCAGCCATGTGGAACTGTGAGTCAATTAAATGTCTTTTCTTTATAAACGACCCAGTCTCAGGTAGTTCTTTATAGCAGTGTGAAAATGGACTAATACAGAAAATTGGTACCAGGAGTGGGGTGCTGTTATGAAGATACCTGAAAATGTGGAAGCAACTTTGGAGCTGGGTAGTGGGCAGAGGTTGAAAACGTTTGAAGGGCTCAGAAAAAGACAGGAAGATGTGGGAATGTTTGGAACTTCCTGGAGACTTGTTGAATGGTTTTAACCAAAATGCTGACAGTAATATGGACAATGAAGTCCAGGCTAAGGTGGTCTCAGATGGTGACAAGGAAATTATTGGGAATTGGAGTAAAGGTCACTCTTGCTATGCTTCAGCAAAGAGATATTATGCCCCTGCCCTAGAGATCTGTGGAACTTTGAACTTGAGAGAGATGATTTAGGATACCTGGCAGAAGAAATTTCTAAGCAGCAAAGCATTCAAGGGGTGACCTGATTTTTTCTGAAGGTGTACAGTCAGATGCATTCACAAATAGATGGTCTGAAGTTAGAACTTACGTTTAAAAGGTAGGCAGAATGTAAAAGTTTGAAAGATTTACAGCCTGACTATGTGGTAGAAAAGAAAAACTCATTTTCTGCAGAGAAATTCAAGCTGCCTGTAGAAATTTGCATAAGGATGAAGAGCAGAATGTTAATTGCCAAGAGAATGGGAAAAATCTCTCCAGAATATTCCAGAGAGCTTTGCTGCAGCCCCTCCCATCACAGGCCCAGAGGCATAGGAGTGAAAAATGGCTTCATGGGCTGAGGCCAGGGCCCTGCTGCTCTGTACAGCTTCTGTACAGCCCTGTGTCCCAGCCGTTCCAGCTCTAGCTGTGGCTAAAAAGAGCCAAGGTACAGCTCAAGCTATGCCTTCAGAAGGTGCAAGCCCCAAGCCTTGGTTGCTTCCACATGGTGTTGGGCCTGCAGGTGCACAGAAGACAACAGTTGGGCTTCGGGAGCCTCTGCCTAGATTTCAGAGTATGGAAATGCCTGGATGTCCAGGCAGAAGTCTGCTGCATGCAAGGGCTGAGCCCTCATGGAGAACCTCTGCCAGGGCAGAGCCTTTATACAGAGTCCTCACTGGAGCACTGCCTAGTGGAGCTGTGAGAAGACAGCTACTATCCTCCAGACCTCAGAATGGTAGATCCACTGACAGCTTGCACCGTGTGCCTGGAAAAGCCACAGGCACTCAAGGGTAGCCCGTGAAAGCAGTCATGAGGGCTGTACCCTGAAAAGCCACAGAAGCAGAACTGCCCAAGGCCTTGGGAGCCCAACTCTTGCAACAGTGTGCCCTGGATGTGAGACATGGAGTCAAAGGAAATTATTTTGGAGCTTCAAGATTTAATGATTGTCCTTTTGGGTTTTGGACATGCATGGGGCCTGCAGCCCCTTTGTTTTGGCCAATTTCTCCCACTTGGAATGGGAGCGTTTAGCCAATGCCTGTACCCTCATTGTATCTTGTGGGTAACTAACTTGCTTTTGATTTTATAGGCTCATAGGTGAAAGGGATTTCCCTTGTCTCAGATGGGACTTTGGACTTGGACTTTTGAGTTAATGCTGGAATGAGTTAAGACTTTGAGGGACTGTTGGGAAGGCATGATTGTGTATTGAAATGTGAGAAGGACATGAGATTTGGGAGGAGCCAGGGGCGGAATGATACAGTTTGGCTCTGTGTCCCTGCCAAATCTCATCTCAAATTGTAATTCTCACATGTCGAGGGAGGGACCTGCTGGGAGGTGGTGGTTGGATCATGGGTGTGGTTTCCCCTATGCTGTTCTCATGATAGGGAGTTCTCACAAGATCTGATGGTTTAAAAGTTTGTGGCAGTTCTCCCTTTGCTTTTCTGTCTCCTGCTACCATGTAGGAAGGTGCTTGCTTCTGCTTCACCTTCTACTATGACTGTAAATTTCCTGAGGCCTCCCCAGACATGTGGAATTGTGAGTCAATTAAATCTCTTTTCTTTATAAATGACCCAGTCTCAGTAGTTCTTTATATCAGTGTGAAAATGAACTAATACACTGCCCAACTGATTGACTCTCCATTTCATGAAAGATTTTTCTACAGAATGCAATGCTATTTGATAGCAATTTACCCACAGTAGAACTTCTTTCAAAATTGGAATTAGTCCTCTCAAACTCTGACACTGCTTTATCTATCAAGTTAATATAAAATTTTAAATCCTTTGTTTTCATTTCAACAATGTTCACAGCATCTTCGTCAGAAATACATTAGGTCTCAAGAAACCACTTTCTTTACTCATCCATAAGAAGCAATTCTTCATGTGTTCAAGTTTTATCATGAGATTGCAGCAATCCAGTCACATCTTTAGGGTCTACTTCTAATTCTCATTCTCTTGCTATTTCTTTCATATCTGCCTCCACTGAAGTATTAAACTCCCCAATGTCATACATTAGAGTTGGAAGCAACTTTTTTCAAACCCCTGTTAATGTTGACATTTTAACCTCCTCCCTGAATCATGAATGTTTTTCATGGCATGTAGAATGGTGAATCCTTTCTAGACAGTTTTCAATTTGCTTTGCCCAGATCCAACAGAGGAATCACGATCTATGGGAACAGCCTTACAAAATGTATTTCTTAAATAAAACTAAAAAGTCAATCATGGTTGTAATCCCAGCACTTTGGGAGGCCGAGGTGGGCAGATCACAAGGTCCAGAGTTCGAGACCAGCCTGACCGACACGGTGAAACCCCATCTCTACTAAAAATACAGATACACCCACACAAATTAGCCAGGGGTGGTGGCGCATGCCTGTAATCCCAGCTACTCAGGAGGCTGAGGCAGGAGAATCGCTTGAACCCGGGAGGTGGAGGTTGTAGTGAGCAGAGATTGCACCACTGTACTCCAGCCTGAGTGACAGAGGGAGACTGTCTCAAAAAAAAAAAAAAAAGTCGAAATGACTCTTTGATCCAGGGCTGCAGAATGGATGTTATGTTGGCAGGCATGAAAACATTAGTTTCCTTGTATATCTCCATCAGAGCTCTTGGGTGACCAGGTGCATTGTCAATAAGCAGTAATACTTTGCAGGCAATCTTTTCCTCTGAGCAATAGGTTTCAAAATATTCAGTAAACCATGTTGTAAACAGATGTACTGGTATCCAGGCTTTGTTTTTCCATTTATAGAGTACAGGCAGAGTAGATTTAGTGTAACTCTTAAGAGTCTTAGGATTTTTGGAATGGTAAATGAGCACTGGCTTCAACCTAAAGACAGCATCAGCCTTAGCCTCTAATGAGAGAGTTAGCCTATCCTTTGAAGTTTTGAAGCCAGGCATTAACTTCTCCCCTCTAGCTATCGAAGTCCTAGATGGCATCTTCTTCCAATAGAGGGTTGTTTTGTCGATATGAAAACTCTATTGTTTAGTGTGGCCACGTTCATCAATGAACTTATAGCTAGATATTCTGGATAACTTGCTGCAGCTTCTCCATTAGCACTTGCTGCTTCACCTTGCACTTTTTGTTTTGAAGATGGCTTATTTTCTTAAACCTCATGAACCAATCCCTGCCAGTTTCAAACGTTTCTTCTGCAGTTTCCTCACCTCTCTTAGCCTTCATAAAACTGAAGAGAGTTAGGGCCTTGCTTTGGATTAGGCTTTCGTGTGAGGTAATGCTGTGGCTGCTTAGATCTAGCCAGATCACTAAAACATTCTTCATATCAGCAATAAGACTGTTTCACTTTCTTATCATTTGTGTATTCACTGAAGTAGCACTTTTAATTTCCTCCAATAACTTGTCCTTTACATTCACAACTTGGCTGTTTGGTGCCAGACGCCTAGCCTTCAGCCTATCTCAGCTTTCAACATGCCACCTTCCTCATTAAGCTTAATCGTTTCTAGCTTTTGACTTAAAGTGAGAGACATGCAATTTTTCCTTTCACTTGCACACACAAGGCTATTGTAGGGTTATTAATTGGGCTAATTTCAATATTGTTGGTTCTCAGGGAATAAGGAGGTCCAAGGAGCGGGAGAGAGATGGGGAAACTGCCAGTTGGTGGAGCAGTCAATACACACACAACCACTTATCGATTAAGTTTGCTGTCTTCTATAGGCACAGTTGGTGGTGTCCCAAAACAATTTTACAACAGTAATGTCAAACACCACTGATCACAGATCACCATGCCAGATATAATAATAACAAAAAGCTTGAAATATTGTATGAATTATGAAAGTGTGACACAGAGACACAAAGTGACCATGTGCTGCTGGAGAAATGGCACCAACAGACTTGTCTGCTGCAGGCTTGCCACAGACCTTCAATTTGTAAAAAATGTAGTATCTGTGAAGCATAATAAAGCAAAGTGCAATAAAATGAGGTATGCCTGCATACCTGGAAACTATAATAATTTAGAGACATTATACTTTACATTTATATGTTTTTCTCTTCTAAGCAAAATAAGCAATGCCAATTTGCATGAAACAGCCTCAGAAATAAGGAAATTCTGTGAGCATCAGAATCATATTTCCCTCTGTACAGTGTGGCATTATTGTTATCATCCAAACTGGGCATTGTTGAAAGGGAAACAGGACGTTATCAATAATTCTGTGGGGGCAAACCAGGACTGTCCTGGGCAAACCCATTTGACCTTCAGCCCATTTTACAATCATGCTATGTGGGAGAACACTTTCCCTACGTGATCTCTTTGATCCTAATCACCTGATATACACGTAACAATGACACCTTCTCTTCTTTCTTTCACTGACTCAATTTAATCTCTGGATCTAGCTGAATAGCTAGAGATACATCTTTGGGCTATAATGTCTGGCCAATGGCTTCTTGTTCCTCACTTGCTTCAAGGCCACATACTCTAAATGGTTCTCACTGGGATCTATTCTTTGCCATTTTGTCTATGACTTGCACAAAGGGATGCCTTAGAAACCCGTTGTTTATTTTCCTCAACAGAACACCATAATCCCAAATGTTGAAATCTTGAAAAATCAAAATCCTTAAAGTCTAAAATCCCAAAAGATCAAAATCCTGAAAATATAATTCTGGAAAAAATAATTTTAAAATTCTTTAAAAGATATCTCTGTACATTTTTGAAAGGGAATTTGAGAAACATACAAAAACATGATAGAACACTTTATAAGCCACTTTACACAATAAAATAGGCAATAATAACATATTCATTTGTGCAAGCATAAACACTCAGGTATACTAATGACAGTCACATGGGCATAACAGTTAAAAGCAGACAAACCTTATTCATAAAGAAAAGAGGTCAAAGGAAATGTATAAATCTGTATCACTATGAATGGTGATGGTGTGCAGCCAGCAGTAAAACTGTGTTCCTCTGAAATGCCATGACAAACAACCTAAGTCTTTTCACAAGACTGCTCAAAAACCATGATGGGTCACCACCACCACATACGCAGTCCCCAGAGCCAAGATCTTGAGAACTTCTATCTTTCACAAACACAGATGGATAAAAAGGACATCTTTCCATTTGTTGAGGAACTGTCAGTGTTTTTACATCTATGCACAATGCTAATACACAAAGTCAAATTTGTGATAATGCTCTTTGTGGAGTCAGGTTTGCAAAAAACGCACAAATTGAATTAGAACTCTAAAAGGCCTTACACAATCTACACCTCCGGAATTGGAAATGATGTGAAGATGAAATACACAGCATAGTGAATTGTAAAAACAATGCCGACAATTTAAAATGGTGAAAAAAACTGAAGAGAAAGAAAAAAACTAAAAAAGAAAATTAGACAAATGAAAGAGTATTACAGGGATAGATTATGAGCAATTGAACAGAGACAGTCCATTAGAGCAGGCCGACTTTCATAATCATTACCCATATCTTGATTTCTTGCATCACGATGAATAGCTGCTTTTTTTCTTTTAAGACACGGCTCTCCTTGGAGAATACATTCACATTCATTTTCAATGTGGTTCTGATCTTTTTGAAACTCTTCTATGATTTGATACAAACTGACACGAGCATTCCTTATTAAATTTTCCCGGCTGGGCACAGTGGCTCATGCCTGTAATCCCAGCACTTTGGGAGGCCAAGCCAGGCAGATCACTTGAGGTCAGGAGTTCAAGACCAGCCTGGCCAACATGGCAAAACCCCGTCTCTACAAAAATACCAAAAAATTAGCCAGGTACGGTGGCACACACCTGTAGTCCCAACCACTTGGGAGGCCGAGGGAGGGGAATCACTTGAACCTGGGAGGTGGAGGTTGCAGTGAGCCAAGATCACGCCACTGCACTCCAGCCTGGGCAAGAGAGTGAGACTCTGTCTCTAAATAGATAAATAAATAAATAAATTTTCCCATCTTATGCCATGCTTCTATGTTATTTTGGGTAAAAGGAAATCCATTCCACATGCACCCATATACAGAACATAAATTTGGTGGAAACAATACTGGTGATCGAAGAGCAGCACCATTTCGTGTCATCTTATCCTAACATGCACATAATTATTTTCAAACCAGTCAGTAACTTTACTGGTTTCTTCAGGCAAATGCAGCTTTAATTTATTAAAAGCTCCTGGAATGTCATAAGTTGGAAGGAATGCCAATGCAGGCAAATAATGTATTTTTAAAGTGAGGTTTTCGGTTTTCAGTGTTGCCAAATCGTGTAGCCAACCCGCTCATCTGAATTTTCCGCCAAATGCATTGGGCTGAATGGAAAAAATACACTTTATTGGTAACATCTTGAAATTCACTTTAGATGCCTTGATTGCACCTAACTCTGTATCTGTGTTTGAGGATCCGATTACAATCCATTTTCTTTTGCAAAGTCTTCCAAATTTTAAGTGTTTATAAACTGCTTCACATTTTCCAGTCATTAATATATAAAGGAGGGAATAATTTCTAGAATTTGTGGATCCAACAGGGGCATAAATTCTATATAGTTGATTAAAAAAAAAAGTGGGGATAGTTTTGAAAGTGCCATCCATTAGCCAACGTGAAGCATGTGCTGATTTTTCTACATTAGACTGAGTGGTAAATATAAGAAGTCTGTCTTCTTTGACAGTCAAATCACTAATCAAGAACAGGTCACCATTTAATGGTTTTTTGTGACACTAGAGGAACTTCAATATCAGCAAGTGTCTTTGGTTCAGAAGGTCCCTGGGCTTGTTGAATTCCTTTTATTCTCTGATGAAGGGCATTTTTTGAAGGCAAACATGGTGTTATATGTGAAGGGGCAGAAGTTGTACATGACAGAATAATTTGACAGGGAAGATTTCCTGTATTTTTTGCCAGTATTTTCACTTCTATAATCTTCGAAACACTCACTACACTTGTATTCTGAAAGTGGTTGTGGTCTACAAATTTTATAAGTATATGCTATCCATTTGAAAGTCTGGTTATTGCTAGCTGTTGCAATTAAGCAATTTTCTGCTTTCAAAGCACCAATAATAATTAGCTTGAAAATGTTTATCTTTCACCATTAGGTAGCCTCATACACTTAACTTATCACAGTCTTTTTCAGAGGGAACAATATCACAGATCTCTTCCACTGTGTTGTAAGAAATACAGTAAGAAGGAATAATCTTTGGCTTCCCCAGTGGCAACTCTGTATTAGTCAGAGTTCTACAGGGATACAGAACCAATAGGATGTGTATATAGATATATGAGAGGGGATTTGTTAAGGGGAATTGGCTCATGCAATTATGGTGGCTGAGAAGTCCCACGACAGGCCATCTGCAAGCTGAAGACCCTAGGATGTCAATGACCCTAGGAGCTTTTCAGCTCAGGCTGAAAGCCTCAGGACCCAGGGGGCTCCTGGTGTACGTCCTAGAGTCCAAAGGCCAGCAAGCCTGGCATTCTGACATCTAAGGCAGCGGAAGATAAGTCTGTCCCTGCTCTTACAGAGACACCAATTGGCTCTCTTTATGTTTTCTTCCAGCCTCCAGCCAACTGGATGTTACCCACCAACACTGAGGGCAAATCTTCCCTATCTACTCAGATTCACACACTATTCTCCTCCGGAAATACCCTCACAGACACACCCAAAATAATGCTTTCCCTGGTTTCTAGGTATTCTTCAATCTAGTCAAGTTGACACCTATAATGAAGTCCACAAGTTCACCCCTTGTCAACCTGGCATCCATATGCATCTCCTTAAACCATACTTAAGCTTTAAATAAAGATAAAAATAAAGTTATAGTTCCACCTAACATGATTTTACTATTCTGTGATTGGAATTTGCGGGACTTTGGACACTAGGGATTCGAGACTTTAGGAATTTTGATCTTTTGGGACTTCAATATTTGGGACTGTGTCTTTTGGGATCATGATCCAAACCCCCTTTAAAAGGAGAGTGTTGCCAATTACAACAGCTAAGGCCCCAGTGCTCCCTCCTGAGTACTAACAGGTTGTGCTTCCACCACAAAGTAAGATGGGCTGGACAAAGTAAAGATGGGCTGTTTAAAATGATGAGCCTTTATCTGATTATCCTCAAAGACTACTTGCTGGGCCTATTCCTAGACTTCCCTGGTTCTAAAGGAGGGTATAATTTCACTGAGGAAAAACGACTGAACAGAAATTCCAAAGCATTACCAGGGGCAACAGCAGCTTTTAGCTCTTGAGATAGGTTACAGACTTTGCATTTTCCCCTCTAAAACAGATCTACCCAAATAAAAGTATTTTTGACAGTTTCTAAACCTCAAACACAGCATATACCTTTGTTTATATTTCAGAAAAAGGAAATAAAATATCAGTAGATGTGAGTTTTTTGCTCTTACATCTTTTCATCTGGTTCTATTGCCCTTTTTAATAAATTCATTGAGAAATGTCTAAAACCAGATAATATTAAAGATCATTTTTGCATAGATTAATCTGACTGCATATACATTTGCTTCCTTTATTGTTTTACCTAAATATGTGTGATCATTTGATTCACAAGTGTTACCACAATAAATTTTAAGCTCCATGAGGGCATGGCCTAGAAACGTGAAGACAGAATCCAGTGATTTATCACAGTCAGTATAAACCATTTGGCCCTTTTTATTCTTCTAGGCTTGTAATATATATTAGGTTAAAAAAAAAGTTTTTAAATGCCGGTTTAGAGGTCTCCAGGAAGTAAAATGTTTAATTATTAAGCATTAGTGATATTAAAATATTTATATGCCTTTTAGTTCTACTTAATTGAAATTGGTGGAGAGTGATGGAGGCAGTGCTTTACTTGGCATACAACAGCATTATCAGTTTATCTGAAAAAGTAAGATTTCAGACATCCTTCTTCTGAGACCCTAGATGGATTTGTCTGCAAATCATTTGCGTTAATGCAATGTTTTCATCTTCAGCCACTACAAATGAAAGTCTATGTCTCAAAGTAGAATTAACAAAAAAAATCTATCACATAAGTTACTACCATAAAAAAAAACCCTGCCATTCTTACATCCATCTCAAGTGCTTTATAAAACATTTTGGTTAGAGGTGGAAAGTACTGCATTTCCATATCAATTTGTTCCTTTGTGGGTATTTTATTTTCACTTCACAGCTCAAAGCAAAATAGTGGGAAATGACTCAGATGAACAAGCAAATGAATGCTTTATAATGTGGAAGACACTTGTGTTCATGATTTTACCTGATCTGTCCACGAACCAGCGGTCTGTTCTTTGTCCTATTCATGTTTGAGTCAAATGGCACCTCAAAAAACTGTAAAAAGACAGACAACATTAACTATAAAACAATTCCTTTCTTCTGCTTTAGTACTGAACATTTTTTCTATAGTAAACTTCATTTTAATTTTGATAGTATAAATCAATACTCTGGCACTTCTTGAAGAAAAATTAAAAAAGAAAATAATTTGCAGGCCGGGCGCGGTGGCTCAAGCCTGTAATCCCAGCACTTTGGGAGGCCGAGGCGGGTGGATCACGAGGTCAGGAGATCGAGACCATCCTGGCTAACATAGTGAAACCCCGTCTCTACTAAAAATACAAAAAACTAGCCGGGCGTGGTGGCGGGCGCCTGTAGTCCCAGCTACTCGGAGGCTGAGGCAGGAGAATGGCGTGAACCTGGGAGGCGGAGCTTGCAGTGAGCCGAGATCGCGCCACTGCACTCCAGCCTGGGTGACACAGCGCGAGACTCCGTCTCAAAAAAAAAAAAAAAAAAGAAAATAATTTGCACTAGGTGCCAGGAATATCTACTTTTATCCACTTTGAAAATCACTTGTTAAACATACAAGTGGTATGTCCCTTGACATATGCAGACGATTGGCTCTAGGATCCCCCATGTGTGGATAACCAAATCCACACACACTCAACTCCTGCAGTAGGCCCTCCAAGCCCGCCTATGAGAAAAGGTGGCCCCTCTCTATATTCGAGTTTCACATCCTGCAGTCTGCGTTGATTGAAATAAATCCATGTATAAGTAGACCCACACAGTTCAAACCCGTGTCACTCAAGGGTCACTTGTATAGTTTCAGGTTTGAAGCATTAGCGCTGTAAATAATTTCAGAATCTTTCACACAACCCAAAGCCTGTGAATCAACCAAGAATCAACTGACCCTGGGGAATGGACTACTGATGTCAAGAACCAGGGCTGACATAATTAAGATCTCAGATGAAATTGAGGATATACTGTGATGAAGGTAACCATCCTGTTCTGCCCAGGATAGTTCTAATTCACATCTTGGTGCCAGCATCATTAACAGAAACCTCTTTCATTCTGAAAGCATCCTAGCTTGGACAATAGATTGGTATGGTCATCCTAATAATGAAGTACAGTTTTAATTGTTTACCTATTAAAAGACAAGGCCCAAGGGATTATCAAAATTAATTTTCCAAAGCCTTGACAAACTGTACAGTATGTTCTTAAATTTGTTATTAATGTCTCTTACTTGTCTCCTTTTTTGCTAAAACAGAATACTCAAAAAATGTGCTGATCAGGTTATTATTTAAGAATATCTTTGACTCAATGGGCTAGAACCAAATCAACAGATGAAACAATAATTCAATGGAAGGCTGAAGTCAGTATTTCCCCAGCTATGTTCCCTTACTGTCCCTGGAGTTGCTCCAGGAAGAATGACTGACTCTATGGTCAAACCATATTAGTACAATAAAATCTCTGAGAAACCCCAAAGTGAAGAAACCTAATTAACCTTACTTTAGGCAGTGTTCCCCAAATTTATTTGACCACAAAATTTTTTTTCAAGAGAAACATAAACAACAGATTTCAGAAATTCCTGGTCTGACTAGATTTGAGTGACAGGAATCATGTCTTACTAATGTCTGTATGAATCATAGCTCTTTGTAGAGTGTGTTGTACTCGATATGTGTTCTATAAATGTTAGAAAAAAGTAAACACTAGTGCTAAAAAGACGAATAAGTAACATTGTATTTTATTGTACTTTTACAAGTCATCTAGTATGATTTGCTAAGAAGTATAGGTTAAAAATGAAAGAAAATTTATTCTGAACTATTTGAGAAATGTAGAATTTATCCCTGTAAGTTTGGGACATCTGGTAAGTTGTGTTCCCTTTAATTTTCAAAAAAACTTTGACATACATTTCCTTTCCCTGTATCCTATACTACAGACTGTCCACTTTTAATTTTTTTACAATATCTTGATATTCCTAAACACAATGACATTTTCCAGTATGATTATTTACTTTTTTCTTTCTCATTCCTTTCACATTACTATAGTCACTTCACTCACAACACTCTGAGTGTTACGCACAGTGAGGATTCCCTGTATCTACTAGCCCTAGTCCCTCACACTTGGGGCATACTGACCATCCAGTTACAGCTCATTTAACCAATGGTCAGCTACCTGTGATTCTCAGACCTTTAAAAGAAAACTGCATACCAATAATGATAACCACCACTATCCCCACAGCATTAAGTGAGCATATATTATCTATAATTGTAAGAATACAAGATATTCTTCTCTTGATGGCTAACCTTTACGAAGAATGGGCTATACATGTTAAGCATTTTACATGCATTGCAAAAGGAGCTGTATACCAAGCCTGAGTTTTCAGAGCTTCCTGGGCACTGCTGCACCTGGGTTCCTGTGTGTGTGGCTGTAGTCAGAGTAAGAAACTAAATGTCAGGAGTCTGCATTGCCTCACCTGCATTGCCTGAGGCCATGGCTGCATGAGAAGACCCCAGATTAGGAAATGGCAGTGTTCACTCTACAGGTGGCTTTTTTGAATTGGTTTCTGTTGGATGCAACTGTGGCAGCTGCAGTTTTTATCGACTGCAGCATATTCCACTTAATGGATATACCATAAAACCAATCCCGTAGAGATGAACAGGTAGGTTATTGTTCATCATTCTATATGACAAACATCCCTAAACATGTATCTGCATATGTGTGCAATTATTGTTACAGGATAAATGCCTAGAATGTTCCCCTCCTTTTGAAAACAGTCCTGCCTTGACTTGAACACACTACTTAAAAGGGGTTCTCCTAATTCTACATTCTCTCAATGCTCCTCTTTAGGCTCATTATTCAGTCCATACAATTTCCTTAGTGTTTACTACACACCATACAATGGGGATACAAAGTCAGTTAGATTCAGAACCTGCTTTCAAGAAGTTCTTACTCTATGCAGTATGCAGGTGTTGGCAAACTATAGCTAATGGGCCAAATCCAGCCTGCACCTGTTTTTAAGACCCACAAGCCACTATCTTTTTATATCTCCTTAATAATTGGGAAAGTAAGTTAAAAGAAGAGTACTTGTGGCATGTGAAAATTATATGAAAGTCAAATTTCAGTGTCTATAAACAAAGTTTTATTGGAATTCAGCTACACCCATTTGCCTAAGTATTGCTATGGCTGCTTTTACAGAACAGCAGAGCTGGGTAGTTACAACAGAGACCACATAGCCCACAAAGCATAGAATGTTCACTGTCTCACTCTGTGGAAAATGTCTGCCAACCCCTAATCCACTAGAAGGACTGAGATAAGAGAACCTGTTAATTATAATCACATGTGCAGTAGGAGGACAGAGTTGTGCAAAGGATTATGGGAGTACAGAGAATGGGCTCTGAACCCAGGTAGGGAGACAGAAAAGGGCAAGGACGATTTTCCTCAAGTACTCTTTAAGGGAAGCTTAAAGGCTGAGCAGGGCTAGATGGTTAAGGGTATAGGGTAAGAGGGACAAGCACTCCAGACAGAGGAAGCACGAACAAATGCGTAGGAGGCAGAATTTTGATGAAATGCTGGAGTACCTAGGAGAAGTTCAACACAGCAGGCCGATTAAGAGCCTAATCTTGTAGCTAGAGAAATTAGGCTAAATTTCAGATTTAGGCCGGGCACGGTGGCTCACGTCTATCCAGAACTTTGGGAGGCCGAGGGGGCAAATCATGAGGTCAGGAGATCGAGACCATCCTGGATACATGGTGAAACCGTGTCTCTACTAAAAATACAAAAAATTAGTTGGACGTGGTGGCGGGCACCTGTAGTCCCAGCAACTTGGGAGGCTGAGGCAGGAGAATGGCGTGAACCTTCCCGGGAGGCAGAGCTTGCAGTGAGCTGAGATCACGCCACTGCACTCCAGCCTGGATGACAGAGCGAGACTCTGTTTCAAAAAAAAAAAAAAAAAAATTCAGATTTACCATTGAATGGTGGCTGTGCAACCTGGGTAAATCTAATTTCTTCATATAATATAGAACTTGTCAGGTGATGTAAGGATTAAGATAATGTACATACGCATGATGCCTGGCACACAGAATGTGCTCACTAAAGATTAGTTTATTTGCTATTACCATGAGTGTTGCTGCATGGCTGGTGATGAAGCTCCAGAGGTAGACAAGGGTCACGGAGAGTCTCATGTGCCACGCTAATGTGCCAAGACTCTGCTGTGTACGAGGTGTATTTTGGATTGATCCCTATGACCGCCACTTGGAGGATGATTTTGACAGAAAACATTGTAAAGAAGCCCAGGTGAGATGATGAGGGCCTGAACAAGGGCTGTGACAGCGGAGATGAAGAGGAAGCAATCTTTCCCTTTCCCTCCAACACAATGAGCCTTACCCAAAGTGCAGACCCATGCCTTCGTGTTCACTCTCCAATCTTTTTTTTTTTTTTTGAGATGGAGTCTCACTGTATCGCCCAGGCTGGAGTGCAATGGCGCAATCTCGGCTCACTGCGAGCTCCGTCTCCCGCGTTCACGCCATTCTCCTGCCTCAGCCTCCCGAGTAGCTGGGACTACAGGCACCCGCCACCACATCCGGCTAATTTTTTGTATTTTAGTAGAGACAGGGTTTCACCGTGTTAGCCAGGATGGTCTCGATCTCCTGACCTCGTGATCCACCCGTCTCGGCCTCCCAAAGTGCTGTGATTACAGGCGTGAGCCACAGTGCCCGGCCTCACTCTCCTATCTTTCAATAAAACCACTATGTGTGCAGCCCCGACTTTCTCCTGGGCTCCAATTTTGTAAAGTCACTTGATTGCTGTTTTTTTTTTTTTTTTTTCGTTTAGGTGTTTTAACATCACAGACTCAATGTGTCTCAAATTGAATTCGACACATTCCCATGAAAATCAAAGTGCCTCTCCAGATTCTTTTTTGTTAAACATACAACTTCTCTATAACCTATGTCAGAATCTTTAGAATCAGCTGATTTCTTCCATGCATTGGCCAACCATATCCAATTCATCACCACATCCTGATTATTTGGACTTCATAATATTTCTCAAACCTACCCTTCCTGGTTCACTCTGCTATTGCCACTACTATAGAAGCCTAATGAAATTACTTGCTCAAAAATATTGAAGGGACTCCTCACACTGCTCACTTCCAACAGACACTGAAAAATCCAAATTCTTAGAAAGTTATTCAAAGGCTATCCCTAATCCAGCCCTCACACTACTTTCAAGCTTCTCAATTACTTTATTTTTATCCCCTGGTCACACTCGTCACTGTCTCAGGAACAGAGCAAACTGCCCAAGGGAGTTGGAGAGTCAGCCAGTTTCTGACTCTGAAGTTGGAGAAAATTATGTTGGAAGCCTTAGTTTCCTCAGCTGCAAATGGGAATAATTTCTCTAACTATTGAAGTTACTATGAGGATCTGAAAAGACAGTGTAAGTGATGGACTGTAGCACATCATGCACTTCTGCTCATTTCTCGCCTATGTCTGCATCCATTGATTAGACTGATGTTCCTTGAATCTTCACTTAACAAACCCAACCCATCTTTTAACACTAAGTTCAAATTCAACTACCTAGACTGAAGCCTAAACTTCTGACTTAAATGTTATCCCTCTCTCCTTTCAATCCCCATGGCACTTGTCTGAACCACTGAAGAGATGTGTGGTTGCAATTTATGTGAATTCAAAATAATTCAAATAGAACAAACACTCATCAAGAATTACATAATTTAAAAGTAGCAGGTCAAGTGAATACATCTTTTATAATTTTACAACATAGCAATGTCACTCTAGTTGGTAAATAAAAATACAGATTATCCATTGTTACAGTCAATCTCTTTTTCTTAACAGTTATATCTTTATTAAGGTAAAATCGACATGCAATAACCTACACATATTTAAACTATTCAATCTGGTAAGTTTCAACTTATGTATTTACCCACGAAACACCCACCAATCAAGGTACTGAATATATTCAAATCAACCCAAAATGTTTTGTTATGTTTCCCTGTAGCCCCCCTCTTCCACCCAACTCACAAGTTTCTTGTCCTCAGGCAGCCACTGAATTGTTCTGTGTTCCTGTACGTTACTTGCATTTTCTAGAGTTTTATGTAAATAAAATGGACTCTTTCTGTCTGAATTTTTAGCACTCCAAATAACAACTTTTGATATTCACCATCTTGCGGAGGGTTTCAATAGTTCATTCCTTTTTATTGCTGAGTAATATTCAATTGTATCGCAGTTTGTGCATCCTTTTACTTGCTGATGGATATTTGGTTTTTGGATGGATATCTGGTTAATGGATATTTGAACATTTCTAATAGTTTTTAACTATTACAGAAAAGCAGCTATGAACATCTGTGTGCAAGTCTTTGTAAGGACATATGCTTTTCACTTTCAAAGCTAAACACACATATATCATATAGATGAGGTATTTAAACTACTTAGGAAACTGTCAAACTATTTCACGAAGTGGTTGTGCCACTGTTTCATTCCCACAGCAGTATATGAAAGCTCCACTTCCAGGTTTTGGTTGTGTTACGGGGTAAGGACAAAGTGTTTGCCAAGGACAAAGAGAATAGGGACTGGCTATCAGAAGAAAGTGGTTATAAATACCAGCAATGACCCTGTGATCAGTTGCAGAAATGAGGACTAGAACAGTTATAAATGCTTTTTTCGTATTTTGATAGAACTGTATTTGTATATATGAATCAAACTTTTTATTCCTCTCTCCTATCCTCCTACCATTTAATGTAAAATATGTTAACAGTATTTAGACTCATACCTCAGTATTTAAGTTATGCAGTATCAAGGAGCTTAAAGAGAAATGAATGGCACCTAAAGATGAACAGAGACTTGTATTCTCTTTTGGGGAGTAAATTAGTGATTTTTTGGTTGTAAGAGGGAAAGTTTTATTGTGTTTGGCATAAAACATGATTCTGCTATCACCTTATTTGGAAGTTTAGTATGGCTGAAAGATGTATCTGACTGCCAAGTTGACAAGAGTGAACCGTGATGGCTCTGTGCTGTGTCAATTTAGTTAATCCAGAACTACATTACCCAGAATTCCCTTTCTGTACAGTTTTAGGTTAGGGCTGGCCAAAAGAAGCTTACATGAGACGTGGAAGTTGGAAATGAAGCAGTAGCCATGCTTACACTTGGAAAATTGGCATAAGGTCAGGTACTACAGTGGAGCACACACAATTGTGAATCTGTTGGCTCACACTGTTGGCCTGGAGCCGTGCTGGGCCTGCAGTTTCTGTAGCTCCTGCCAGATATCCTTGGGTTGCAGCTGATCCCCGAGCTTTTCCAGCTTCTCATTATCCTGGGCCAAGTATGTGCGCTGCTCCTTGGGGGAACATACAAGCTCTTCTGTAGGTCATGTGCATTATCAAAGTCCGATGTTTAGAAGTGGCAAGGGCAAGAGACAGTCATGTGGTCTAGTTTATTCTGATGATTTTTAGGTCGTCCTCACAGATTCCAGGTTGTTCTTGCTCTCTTCTACTTCCCTTACAGACGGCTCTGCTTTTGTCAGGCCCAGCACTAGATACTGGGGCAACAGCCTCACAGGCTGCTTAACTCAAAGGAATGCATAAGGTCTAACCCCTACATCAGCCTGATATGGTTTGGCTGTGTGTCCCCACCCAAATCTCATCTTGAATTGTACTCCCATAATTTCTACGTGTTGTGGGAGGGACCTGGTGGGAGAGAATTGAATTATGGTGGCGATTTCCTCCATAATGTTCTTGTGGTAGTGAATATGCCTCACAAGATCTGATGGTTTGATAAGGGGAAACCTGTTTCGCTTGGTTCTCATTCTCTATCTTACCTGCTGCAATGCAAGATGTGCCTTTCACCTTCCACCATGATTGTGAGACCTCCCCAGCCATGTGGAACTGTAGGTCCAATTAAACCTCTTTCTTTTGTAAATTACCCAATCTCAGGTATGTGTTTATCAGCAGCGTGAAAACGGACTAATACACAGCCCTGATATCCTGCATAGTGGTTCTGACATTCTGATCAAACTTTGATACAAATTTCTCTTACTTTCAACAGAGCCCCTGCTTAAAGGTATTTAGTTTTTCAATATATTCCTCTTAACTAACAATCTAAATGGCTGACTTCCTGAGATATGTGAATTCATAATTCTTAATGTTAAGGGGAAACGGTGTAGTACCATGCAAATAGGCACTCAAGAAATAATTTATTTAATAAACCATCAGTGCAAATAAACATATCTGCAGACTGCACTATATTATTTAAAACTGATGTATAATTTATATAATAAGTGTTGAAAAATTATTTGCTTGTTAGGGTCTATCTTCTTTACTGAATTAGTTGAAATTACATGTAATTAAAAGGTCCTGCCTGAAACGTTCACATTCTTTCCCTTCCCCAATATTCAAACACATTCTGTAAGTATTTGGAATAATCTTTCCTCATGACTTGATATATGTACTTTAATTGAATTTCATGGGATAAAAGAGGATTCCAATTACAAATCAAGTGATTTAAATGCTTGTAAGGTGTTATCTAATTTAACAAATAAACTTGTGGTTAAGTAACTATCTTGGCAGTTCTCGTGTGTGTGTATGTGTGTGTGTGTGCGTGTGTGTGTTTAGTTCAGGAATTCTAATGTGTCATTTCATCTGGATGAATAAAAAAAGATACTATCTTTTCTATGTTTCTGGTACATCATCCATGGAAGGATAGAAATAAATAGCAATTGAACTCCAGGATGCCATAACTTGGCAGCAGCGTCTGACTCCCATGAATGCTTAAATTTTGCAGGACAAGCAACATCTGGGCAAAAATACCATGCTAACCAAGACTCCTGGTTCATTTCAGCGAGGGCCCAGCAATTCTTCCTAGCACCAAGGGATCAGAACTCATGATGCTACTTGATTCTGTTCTTCATGCATTTACTATAATGCTTTCAGTTAGGCTTACTCTATTGGTTTAGATATTTAAACCACATTTCCTAAATATAAAGCACTGTATATTTCACTGAGCAATTTAAACACTTCAACAGTTATTTCAGAACCTATATACAGCTGGCTTTAGTCTACTCATTTTTTTTCCTGTGCTTTATAATAACTAGTTTTTCATAATGTTATCATTTTCAGTTGGTTCCAACTACTTCTGAAGCAGTGAAGTAAAAACTCTGGCAACTTGTGCTGAAAACAAAAGACAAATGCAGTCATATCAACCCCTAGAATATACTGTTTGGCCCCCTTTTTCATATGCCCTCACTACTTCAGAGAACACTGAAAGTAATATGCTGTAGTAAACAGAATTTGGGCAGCTGTCCAGGTCAAGCTAATTCTGTCAGGGACCAGTCTTGTACTGCACCTGCCTTCTTCTAGTTGAAGGCTCTTGTTCATGGTCTCAAATGCTAAAGAATCCAGTACCTTACACTACTGCTGGACACAGTGATTACTGAGTGTATTATCTGATTCAAACTGGGCCAACTGAAACGTCTTTCCCTGGAACCATACAAACCAAAGCCCCAGAAAACATGCCCTCCTTTCTCTTAGTTGTCTGTGGCCACAGAATGGGATAAAAGAGAATTGAGGGAAAGACTGGACATCGATTCTAATGGTCAGGTTACCTCCAAGGCCTCCACCCTTTCCAGTTGAAATCAAACCTACAACGGGGTTTGACTCCTTTAACCTCCAACATCCTAATACACAAAGACTAAACATTTCAAACGTTAATATTGCACAGAAAGGAGTAACACCTTTTCTTCAGAAATCAACTTATTTTCTGTCTAGGTTAAATGTTCAAAAGAGGTTTTCCTCTCAGTCTTTTGTCATTAAAATCCACCAATCTTTTAGAACTCCTTTCATTGTAAACTTTTTTCTTTTTTTTTTTTTGAGACAGGGTTTTACTCTATTGCCCAGGCTAAAGTACAGTGGCACAATCATGCTGGCTGCAACCTCTGCCTCCCGGGCTCAAGGGATCCTCCTACCTCAGCCTCGCAAGTAGCTGGGGCCACAGATGCACGGCACCACACCCAGCTAATTTTTTGTATTTTTGGTAGAGATGGGGTTTCACCACATTGTCCAGGCTGGTCTCGAACTCTTCGCCACAAATGATCCACTTGCCTCAGCCTCCTAGAGTGCTGGGATTACAGGTGTGAGTCACTGTGTCTGGCTGTAAACTTTTCCTTTTTTTCTTCAGGTTCACTTCCTCACCATCTCCCTTCCCAATCAGTCATATCCTCCCCCACATTTATCCACATTTACTGCCCTCTGGCAATCCTGGGATCTGTTATAGTACTCAGGCTCTTGGGATTGCAAGTGATAGAAACACAACTCAAACTAGCTCAAAGGAAAATGGGGCTTTATTATTGCTTATAACAGGGTTGTACCTGCTTTCAGGAAGGACAAGATTCAGAATTTCAAATGATGCCATCATGATACTGGCTCCTTCCATCTCTTAAATTGGCTTGGTTTATTCCTGCATGCAGGCTTTTTCCATGAAACAGGCAAAATGACAATGGTAGTCCCTGCCTTCCACACTCCTAGCCACCCTGAAAACTAGTTTATTTCCGCCTAGCTCCAAGAAAAGTCCAGAACCATCACAGCCATGAATCATCATGGCCAAGGAATGAGGTAACTATCCTGCGAGCATGCGGAGGGTGTTGGTAGAGAGACACAAAGACACAGTATAGCCACTAAAACCACATGTACTATTTTCTCCATAGCAAAGGAAAATTTTATTACAAAAAAGTGAGAAGATGCTCAGTAGACAGGTGCAGTTAAATTATTTACAATACACTGTAAAGCTAACAACCTCGAATCATTTCATTTCACATACATTGTACCTACAAAATAACTTGCCTGTAGTAGAAACGGTATTCCTAGTTTACATATCTGAAGGGCATTAATTGATATAAACATAGTAAGTATTTATATTAGTCTTCGTCTCATAATCAGTCTGGGAATCAATTAACAGTTCTATTTAACAGAGTAGTAAATGGATCATTTTTTTTCTCCTCATGGTCACATGATAAAAATCTAGGGCATGTTATACTAATGGATAAATATCTATTAGACACCTATTCTAATGTTTGTGCTTTCTTACACACATTTTTATGTCAGTGAATATTAACTTTAATATATTATAAATATATTGTTATATATGTTATAGGCTATCTAATAATACCTTTTATATTATAAAATATAACATGTTGTATTTTAATATAGTATATATAATTACGAGTAATACATTAAAATATATTATATTAATTATAATTATATATTATCCAAATAGTTAATGCTCAGATACAAAATACACACTTACTAATCCTTCTAACAGACAATACATACTTATGATACTATTGAACTCTGTGAGCCAAAATACATAGATAACAAAAATGGCTAGAAATAGAACAGCCTAAGTGATGTACTTCCTAGTCCTACTTTGATTAATTATATCCTATGCAAAAGACAGATGTATTCTAGAGATGTTTGTAAGACAGGCTCAGAAAATACTGAATTTGATAATAACTTTTTCTTCCCCTACGTTAAATAATGGACGCAACATTCTTCTAGAGAGTCAACAGGAACACAAACGTGACCCTCGTGGGAGTTTGTTTTTCCATCCATCTTCTCAACACTGTCAACAAGTGTTTGTCATTCCAATATGGCTCACAGCTTCCAGGGTTCAAGATAATGTCTCGATCAATCTCAGACCAAGTTAAAAGGGATGTTAAAAACAAACAAACAAAAAATAAAGCACGGGGAGAGGCACCTTATCCAGCAGGATTCCACATGCCATTACTTTCAGCTTACAAATCAGTAAAGACACCCAGTCAGCCATTACTCTCTCGTTACCAATGCTCTGTTGCCTTACCTAGAATAAACAAACTAAGTAAGACTGCTTCCCATTGATTTTCCCCCTATGAGGCATTTGAAATAATGAATGTGTGTGCTCTGGCATTCATCAGAAGTGGCTTTTCACTCCATGTGGTGATTGGGGCAATGTTCTCCTCTGAACAGATTACTCAGGCCGTCTCTCATTAGGCTGGATTTTAAGGCTTCATCCATGAAGGAAAAAATAAAGGATCTAAAAGGTCACCTAGCACTTATCAGAGGCAAAGTGCCACATCCTACAAGTAAAACACTCAGAAAGTTAAACTTTTTTTTACTAGCTCCAAGAATCACTGCTATGGAACTGACCCCTTTTTCCTTTCAGAGAGATCTCAATTTGCAAGCAATGCTTTCTGAAAAAAGATGGAAGGAGAAAACATCAAAATATTTACAATCCTTGTCTCTGGATAGTGAGAGGTAAGCTAATTTACTATTCTTTACCTTTTTGTAGTTTTCAACTGTCTATAAAGACCATGTGTTTTCTTTAAAAATTGTTTTTAATTGTTTTAATTTTTAATTTTTGTAGGTACATAGTAGGTATATATATTTATGGGGTACATGAGATGTTCTGATACCATCATGCAATGTATAATAGTCACATCATGGAAAATGGGATATCCATCCCCTCAAACATTTATCTTTTGTGTTACAAACAACTATACTCTTTTAGTTATTAAAATGTACGATTGAATTATTATTGTATAGTCACCCTGCTATACTCTCAAATATTAGGCCTTATTCATTCATCCTATTTTTTTGTACCATTAACCATCCCCACCATCCCACTATCCTTCCCAGCCTCTGGTAACCATCCTTCTACTCTCTATCTCCATAGACTCAATTGTTTTGATTTTTAGATCCTACACATAACTGAGAAGATGCAATGTTTGTCTTTCTGTGCCTGGCTTATTTCACCTAACATAAAGATTTCCAGTTCCATCCATGTTGCTGCAAATGACGGAATCTCATCCTTTTTAATGGCAGAATAGTACTCTACTGTGTATAAGGACCACATTTTCTTTATCCATTCATCTGCTGATAGACACTTAGGTTGCTTCCAAATCTTGACTATTGTGAACAGAGCTGCTGCAGCAAACATGGGAGTGCAGATATCTCTTCCATATACTGATTTCCTTTCTTTTGGGTATATACCTAGCAGTGGAAGTGCTGGATCATATGGTAGCTCTATTGTTAGTTTTCTGAGGAACCTCCAAACTGTTCTCCATAGTGGTTCTACTAATAATTCACATTCCCACTAACAGTGTACAAGGATTCCTTTTTCTCCACATCCTTGCCAGCATCTGTTATTGTCTCCCTTTGGATACAAGCCATTTTAACTGGGGTGAGATTATATCGCGTTGTAGTTTTGATTTGCATTTCTCTGATAATTGATGATGTTGAGCACCTTTACATATGCCTGTCTGCCATCTGTATGTCTTCTTTTGAGAAATGTCTATTCAAATCTTTTGCCCATTTAAAAATGAGATTATTAGATTATTTTTCCTATAGAGAGTTGTTTGAGCTCCCTATACATTCTGGTTATTAATCCCTTGTCAGATGGGTAGTTTGCAAATATTTTCTCCCATTCTGTGGGTTGTCTCTTCACTTTGTTGATTGTTTCCTTTCCTGTGAAGAAGCTTTTTAACTTGATGTGGTCCTATTTGTCCATTTTTGCTCTGGTTGCCTGTGTTTGTGGGGTATTACTCAAGAAATCATTGCCCAGGCTGATGTTTTAGAGAGTTTCCCCAATGTTTTCTTGTAGAAGTTTGAGGTCTTAGATTTGTCTTTAATCCATTTTGATTTGATTTTTGTGTAAGGCAAGAGATAGGGGTCTAGTTTCATTCTTCTGCATATAAATACCTAGTTTTCCCTGCACATTTATTGAAGAGACTGTCTTTTCCCCAGTGTATGTTCTTGGCACCTTTGTGAAAAATAAGTTCATTGTAGGTGTGTGAGTTTGTTTCTGGGTTCTCTATTCTGTTCCATTGGTTTATGTGTCTGTTTTTATGCCAGTACCATGCTGTTTGGTTACTATAGCTCTGTAGTATAATTTGGTCAGGTAATATGATTCCTCCAGTTTTGTTCTTTTTGCTTAGGACATCTTTGGCTATTCTGGGTCTTTTGTGGTTCCATATAAATTTTAGGATAGTTTTTTCCATTTCTATGAAGAACGTCATAAGACCATGAATTTTCCAGTCAGGAAAAAAAGATAATAAAAAAATTCTACCAAAATGATATAAAATATGGACAGACCCTCTTTAGGTAAACTAATAAAGTATTACTAAAGTGAGGTAATATAAAACCAACATTAATGGAGCCTTAGTCAATTAACCTTTTTTTCTCCAGAAAGTCAGGGGAAGGCAAAATGTTGATCTGAAATATTTCTCAAATACACCCATTTTTTAATCCTATCCTCAGTGCCACTTCCTTAATTCAGGTTATTTTATTTTGCCTAGATTACAACAGCCCCTGACTACTTCCCCTACGCCCAGTATTGATCCTCCCCTAGTAATTTTTCACAGAACAGTCAAAGTGATCTTGTCAGATGCAAATCTTATCATGTTACTTTCTACCAAGGAATAAAGTTAAATACTCTAACACGGCTTATAAAGCTCTTCATAACAGCTCTTGCCTCCTTTTACCTCTCCAGGCTCTTTTCTTTCTTGCTCTCTACCTATTTCATGCTATACTCTAAGCATTCTGAGCTACCTTTTGGTTTCTCAAGGATGGCATGCTTTCAGGTCTTCACTCACTCTACCCCCTGGCTGTCAAGACCCATCACAGCATTGAAAGCACATATCCAACTACCTAGGGCTTATTAGTTTTTACCCTAATATTCGACTCTTCTCTGTGCATGTGCCTAAGCAGTGGAGCTATGCTGGAAAAAGACACCTTACAGGACAAGAGGATTCGTTACAAGTACACAACCACAAACTTCAAATGTGCTCTCTAGTCAACTCAATCTGCTTCTCTCCACAGGGTTTCATATCTGGTCCATTCTCAAGAATCTGATGTTTCTACATAGCACCCCCCACCCCACACCTATAATACAGGGCACAGCCTTCTATTTTATTGAACACTGAGGTCCTCAAACAGGACACTCCCTCCTTTTCCTACTATCATCGCTACCACTGTGTAACCTCTTCTCTCCTAACCTGGACTGGTAATCCTGTCCACTTCCACCTTCTAGGAAATTTATTCCATCAATTACCCTTTTCTGTAGAGCACATTTAGTTTGTTGTCTTTTACCCGTATTATTCCCATTTATACCTAACTATGCTCAGTTTTGCCCCATCCCAACCCCTCTCCCAAATCCCACAAATCTCCCCTCATCATTATTTGATTTTAGCACAAGGTTAGCATTTGGGAGACAGAAAAAGGAAAAAAAAAAAAGAAAAGAAAAGAAAAGAAAACTTTGGGCTCACATTGTAGGCAGCATATTTAGTTAACAGGGGTATCCAGGGTGGGGTTAAGCTCCTTCTAAAATCTCCAAATAAGCTCGAAGGAATTTCTACTCTAACAGCTGCCAACGGCTACAATTCCATCTTTGCAAAAACTGTTTTAAAAACAGTTCATTCTTAAGGCCAGTTTTCAAGAACAATAAATAAATGTATTAAAGCTCACTAAAAACTTCTAATGTTAACAGACTATTTAGGTTGCAAAATTGAAAGAAAACCAAACACCTTTCAAACTAGGACTTAAAAGATTAGAAAATTTTTCATCCACTGGTGCTACTTCATCACAATCGTATATGAATACAAGACTTTCATAGTTAATAAATCCTTGCAGATCCCCCACAATTATAACACAAAATAGGCATGCTTACTGACAACATTAACAAGGAGAAAATAATGTGACAACAGTATGACCCTGGAATCCATTCTCAAAAATACTACAGAGTTGAAAATGCCATCATTTAAAAACAAACAAACAGAACATGAACATTTACTGCAGAAAAATGATATACTCAAAAAGAAAAGGTTATACCACATACTAATCAATAAAATTGGCAAATCTACAGAGGTCCAAATACAGTTATGATATACATCTGGTCACAACACGGTGGGGGTGGAGGCCAGAGAAATCATTAAGCAACCTGAGAACTCCCAAACAAAGAAACTGTAAAATTCTGAACTATAAAGCAAAGGAAACACATTAATCCCTCAGGAGTTGCAGTATTTCAACTGGGTTATCCCTTCTCTTGGAAGGACACAACAATTCACCAAAAGCTAGGGTGACACAGTATCTGCACTGTAGGCTTGTGGGCACAAAGCCAGCTTGCTTTAGCACTCCTGACACCTGTTGCCTTCATCATCAGCAAAAGCCTGACGCTATACAACAGAGAGAAGGGGAAGGAGGGAAACAAAAAGGGGGAAGCCAGGGTGAATGGGGAAAAAGTAGGTCTCATCCATTTTGCCTATCAGAGAATATAGAATACACCTTTAAAAGACAGTTGCGTATGCTTTTTATAGTGTTCAACATGTTCAAAATGTTCAATAACACCCTGAAAGATTTACATATTTCCTCTAAGATTACAGTTTGTTTTCGAACTTCAGATCCTACCCAAATGACAAGGGAAGTGATTTGGTCAGAGAGGAGATAACAGCTTTCTACTATATTACCTAAGCAAAGTGACTTGAAACCTCTCTTTAACGATTCTGTTTCTTCCATCTCTGAGATGCTGTGTTGGGAGTACAAGCAATTCTAGTGCATTTCATCTTAGGCAAAATTGCTCTACTGCCCATTTTCTCCACAATCCTGAAAGACTTTCTTACCAATTCCAGAAAAGCATTTTAAAATAACTTAAAAATCTTCACGTTTAAGGAGTGTATGTTTTCAAGCAAATACTTTACAAAATGTGCTTCTTTATACATTTCAATGGAAGACACTGGAATCATAAATAAAAACAATGACTATCCCATTAAAACAACAATAAATAGTAAATAACAATATTTGCATTAAAGGATAAAATCAGTACTTGAAATACATTGGGACATTTTCAAAGAGGTCTTAAGAAGACAACACGGGCAATATGCATCTATAAGATAGTTGTTAATTTGAATACTCCTGAAAGCTTTTTACAACTGTTCCTAGCTTTTCTTTCAACCTGATTATTGGCAATGCCTTTATAGTAGAATTGGACCATTCACATGATAGAGGGGGCCTAGAGTTCCTTTGCTGAACGATGTAAAAAGGCTGAAAATTCTTACAGCAGGGTGAGACATTTGTCATGCACAGTGGATAGAATATTGGGTAACTCCCCAGAACCCTGAAAAACTGAAGTACATAGCTTCTTTCCTGAGAGGCCAAACAAAAAGCTGTAATGTGTTGCAAGCACAGTCACCATGTGCTGAGTGTATGAATGAACTTACCACCATAAAGAATGAAAAAGATAACAACGTGGTCCATCTATGGAAGAAAAGTTTTTGATATACACACAAAATATTTTCAGTTCTCTTTTTAATAGCAAAGTGGGAAGAAATGTTTGCTTTTCTAAAATACGTAGATAAAAATTTCAAATTATTAAGAGTTTCTAATAAAGAAAAGATACAATAGGGTTCAATGGTTCATTTTCAGTCTTTCAATGGTGCTTTGTTTTCAAGGAAAAAAAGACTTAATTAGTTAAAAATGGCATAAAGGGAATTTATTTCTAACTCTTCTGCCAAATACCAATTTAACTCAGAAAGCAGGCAAATATTTTTAAATACTCATAAGTAACAGTAATTGATGTGTGACTATGATTTAATTGGCATAATTATGCAGCTTTAGATAAATGACATTTGGTCATCAAATCCCAATATTAAGAGAATTACAATAGGTTATGTATTTATTGGCTGTCTGCCTATGTCACAGTTTTCTGTCTCCGACATAATTCTTAAAATCCAGAAATATATGTGATTTTTCCATGTCTGCACAACTATCTGTGTAAAGTAACATCTAATTTTCTGACAAATATGAGTTAAAGGAAGAGCATTAATGTCTTAGTGAAATACTTCCAAAAAGAAAAGGTTTTAATTTTACTAACTAGACTTGACTCTTGAATACTAGTTTCTGGCTAGTGGGAGGGCAGGTTTTCTAATACAGAGGCCGTTACCCCTTATTTGAGTGACAGCAGCGCGGACGGGCTTGATATTGACAATGACCATGTTAAAATCATAATGAAAACCTGATCCCAGGAGAAATTCTGAACACTTCAAGACAGAAAAGACATTTTAAAACTTATGTGAGTACCTTTCCAAGCAGAGATTTTACTTTAGAAATGTCATATGGACCGCAATTCTCTATTTAGTACAATTCTATATTTAAAAAATCTTCCAGATCATATACTGCTACTCTTATGTGAGGCAATGAAATTCTAAATTATATGTGGCAAGTTGAAACATTAAACAACAATCATTACCACAACAACAAAATTCATAACAAATGAAAAGGTAAGTGGACTCCTGAAATATAATAAAATCTGCAATTACATAAAACAATGTTAGATAATAAATGTCTTTACAAAAAAAAAAGTCTGTAATGCTAAATCATCTAAGACTTACTAAATTTATTTTAGCCTATCCAGTTTACACTGATTTTTATTCCACTATGAGAATAGACTGAAATACTCCTAATTCTTCTAAAAGGTAGTCTTTTTTTTTTTTTTTTTTTTTTTTTTTTGAGACAGGGACTGGCTCTGTCACTGAGGCTGGAGAGCAGTGGCACCATCTTAGCTCACTGCAACCTCTGCCTCCTGGGCTCTATGCCATCCTCCCACCTCAGCCTCCCAAGTAGCTGGGACTACAGGCATGCACCACCATGCCTGGCTAATTTTGTATATTTTGTAGAGACAGGGTCTCACTATATTACCCAGGCTGGTCTCCAACTCCTGAGCTCAGGCGATCTGCCCACCTTGTCCTCCCAAAGTGCTGGGATTACAGACGTGAGCCACTGTGCCCGGCCAATGTAAGGGGCAGTCTTTATAGGTATAATACAAATAAGGAAAGTCACACTGGGGAGGGGGAATGGAAATTTTGTTAACTGGCCTTTAATAATACATATTTTCGAACGGTTTCAGATAAAAAGTGAGATCTAAAACACATAGATTAACACTATAACATAACTGAATTAACACTACAACTTTAAATTAACACTATAACTCATGATTAGGCAAAAAAAATCCTAGACGATATCCATGTATGAATTTTGAAATGTATGAGTAATAGCAGTAAAGTAGAAACTAGTTTGTACTAATATAATTTTTCAAAATGATAGTTTTAAGAATTCAATGTATTAGAGGCATCATTTATCATAATGTGACAACTTATTAATTCTGTTAAAAGCTTTTTTAAAAGCAGATTACCACACGTCAAGATTCTGAAAGCTTTGCAACAAAAAGATCAGACATAATGTTGCAATTAAATGAAGAACAAGCTCACTGAAGATTACTAGCTGACGATTACTAATCACATATATTACATGCTATTTAATAATCCAAATTTTATATTGCCTCTTAACAGGTAGATGAGGTTACTATTGGAATAGAAAATGTTTAACATTAAAAACAAAAACATAAACAGGAATATGAAAGTAAGAATACAGTGTTTCAAAATCATTTATGAATGAAAAGGAAAAATGTTCTCATGAAAGACATAAGAAACTCTAAATTTAATGAATTTAGTTTATCTCTAATAAATTCCACTTCTGAAACTACATATTAAGGAAAGACATACAGAAATAGAGGAGAAAACTATCTATCTACCATAAAAAGTGTCTACTGTGGTTGTTAACAGGTATGATTAGAAGAAACACTAATAGAATGATTAAAACATGGTAAACAACTTGATAGAATATCAGGCAGTCATTAAAAATGTTAACTAAGATTACTCTGAAATAATCTGGAAGAATGCCTAAAATACTAATATAATTTACAGTTTGTTATTTGTTTCAGAGTGGTAGGTCTATAGTTTTCTGTTCTCTTGTCAAAAAAATCTTATTAAAATAAAAAGGAGACGAATCGTAAACAAAGAATAAGTACAGATCGATGTGGCTACATGCTTTCAAAAAGATTTGCACATGGTTGGGAAATATTTTTTAAAATTGAATGTTACATTACATTTTCCAAACCACATTAAATCTTTCAGGCTTTCCAAAACACATTGGAAATGTAAAATTTTCATCAGAAACTCTTTTGAAGGTTAGTTTGAGGAAGAAAGTTCCTTGTAAAAAGATGGCAATTCAAATAGACTTACAAGAGAAGCCCTATCAGAAAAGGTTTCTTTACTGTTGAGTGCTTTTCAGAATGACATTTTCTTTATTTGTTTATGGATAGCTGCAGTTCTCCATGCCTACATTGCTCAGAACTTTTGTTTTATTTTTACTACTATTATAGCACATTCTAATTTTTCTTTTTCTTTTGTTTGTTTTTGTTTTGAGACAGGGTCTCCCTCTGTCACGCAGGCTGGAATGCAGTGGCACTATCTCGGCTCTCTGCAACCTCCGCCTCCCGGGTTCAAGCGATTCTCCTGCCTCAGTTTAGCTGGGACTACAGGCATCTGCCACCACACCTGGCTAATTTTTGTATATTTTTTCTGAGACGGAGTTTCGCTCTTCTTGCCCAGGCTGGAATGCAATGGCGTGATCTAGGCTCACCACAACCTCCGCCTCCCAGGTTCAAGCGATTCTCCTGCCTCAACCTCCCGAGTAGCTGGGATTACAGGCATGCACCACCATGCCCAGCTAATTTTGTATTTTTAGTAGAGATGGAGTTTTTCCATGTTGAGGCTGGTCTCGAACTCCTGACTTCAGGTGATCCACCTACTCGGCCTCCCAAAGTGCTGGGATCACAGGCGTGAGCCACTGCGCCTGGCCTAGCACATTCTAATTTTTTCCAAGAAGTTACAGACATCTAGTACAGCAAGACAGGCAATCAACAAACACTGCAAGCTGAAAAAGTTTTGGATACTAAATACCGGAGTCAACACAGGGATCCTTCCAAGTATAAGGCTTCAAATGTGCCCACCTGTATTTTTTCCTCTTAACACAGTGATGGTTATGAATGAAATACCTAAGCTTGCAATCACTATGCAACTTTTATACCTATTTATTTTATTGCTAAGACATCTCATTTACTTATTTAGGTATAGGAAAGGTGTAGCTAGGTTA
Source organism: Papio anubis (assembly GCF_008728515.1). NCBI lineage: Eukaryota > Metazoa > Chordata > Mammalia > Primates > Cercopithecidae > Papio > Papio anubis. The sequence goes on along the minus strand of NC_044992.1, from coordinate 13,655,922 downwards.
TTTCATGTGAAACTTTCTTATGAAAATTTCAATAATAAAATTATAAAAACCTTTTATTTTTGTCAACTTTCTACTTGAAAAGTAGTATATATTCTCAGCTGTGAGTTTAGTTTCGTGATTAAGGCAGTACATTTGCTATCAACCAGCAAATTTGCTATAAACAATTCATTAGACCAATACTGGCTAATATTACGAGGGTTAATTAATGTGTTAGCCTCTCATGATAATCATTCATAATTTTATTAAAGCAGGTGAAAATCTATAGCGAGTTTAGTAACTGGATGACTATAACAGACATGCAAAATATTGAACACCAGTGCCTTGTTTTATACTATAAAAAAAGACTACAGCAATGCCCCAACTTACTTTTAACAAAAATCAAGAACAATTTACTACCATTAGTTACTATTTACTAAGGGCTTACTATTACCAAGTCTGGGCTAAGTTCTTTTGTGTATTACTTCATGTAATTCTCACTGTAACCCTATTCAGGAGGCATTATCATTATCATCATTTTAAAGATGAGGAAACTGAGGCCCAGACAAATAAAGTAAATGATTGAGGTCGTACTGCTTGGATATGATCCCAGGCAGTCTGTCTTGAGTCTCTGTTGCTTCCTTACTACTGAATACACCACACAGCACACTATACTTGAGCAAGAGACAATGCTGGGATGAGGAGACAATCAGGCAGTGTAAGACAAAGATCCTGGCTTCAGCTCAGGGTCCAGCTTAGGAGATAAGACACTTGTTTATAAAATAATAGGAAGCAGTGCAATAAGATCTACAGAAATGCAAATGATAACTGCTAATAATAAGTTTAGAGAAAGGACCGATTATGAGTCTCAATACTGTACATCCAAAATGTGGCCCACCAGGCACTGGGGTACAGAACACCTGAGCACTTTTCACAAAAATCTATGTTTACTTATATAGCTAGCACTCAAGAACCGGTAGGGCTAACCCTTCACAATATAAAATGTAAACTTAAAAAAAATTACTCTTGCTACCAATACAGTGGTTGCCATTAGGAGGATACTATGGAGAAAACATTTTAAATGATTTTGTTCTTTTCAACAAGGACAATCAGCATGTTTATCTTTAGTGGAGTTGCTTATAATGTACTAGATATAATTTCAATGTCTGACAATGTGGGCTACGTTAATGTAAAGTTTGGCTTATCTGTAAAATGGCACAATACGCAATATTCTAAAAGCCCCTTAAAAACAAATAATATTTAGTGACCTGGAAAGTCCATGATTTGATATTAAGAGAAAATATCAGATTTTGACATGTCATATACAGTATGATGTCTATTTGTGCATGTGTGTGTTATTGAAAAGAACTGATCAAGAGCTGTAAGCCAATATATTATAGCTGAGTCACGCTATTCCCTTTGTAAGGAAATTTTATTCATTTGTGTCCCTTTAATGACCACCACATTATGAAATATTTCAAAGAATCAGAATCAGAGTAAGAAATCTGGTTGATTTTAGTGTAGTAAGATTGCTAGGTTGTAGAAATATGGTAAAAAAAACAAACAAACAAACAAACAAAAAAACAACTGAATTGTGTCTGCCACTTAAGAACATCTTGGAATTAAGAGCTCTGACAGAATCACAAAACTCTGTCTGAATAATGACCTAATCTGCATGGAAAGAAAAACCAGGAACACAGGCAAATTGTTGAAGGACACGAAGATTAATCTAGACATAGAAAATGCATTCAGTAACTGATACCCTTTCCAGTCTACCTTAATACTATTTATTTTTCTTTCATTTATTCGTTTACTATTTTAAAGGGATTTGTATTGGATAGTGTTAAAGCCTATATATGAGTCGGAAACCCTAATCACACTCTTTTAACAATACTATTCTTAAAATTTTGTGTATGAAAGCATTAAATATATAATAACCCACACGGGAAGAATTATTTTTATTCTCCTACCTCTGTTCAGCAGTTTAAAAAGAGATGTAAATATTTACTTTCACTTAGAATATATTAATTTCTAAAAGAAGAATGAGTTAAAAAGTATAAATATTTTCTGATCCAATCACTCAGACATATACATACTGTGCACACTATTATATTCTAATAGTTTCTCATTTAGGACTCAGAAACTTTCCATGTCATTAAATATCATCTGGAAATGCAATTTCTATGATATTGTATAGTATTACATTATATGAATAAAACATAATTTACTGAGATCACTTTTTCTATATTGAAATATTTAATACGTTTATAATATATAAATATGTTTGCACATATTTTGATAATTTAGAAAAAAACTTGTAGAAATGGAATTACTGGGTTGAAGAAAATATATGTTTTTAAGAATTTTAAACTATACTTCTAAAATTTCCCTTCAGAAAGGCATTACCAATTTAGTTTCACCAACAGTGAGAAGGCCTGCCTTCTAGCATCCTCACCAACTCTTGGTAAAACAATTTAAAAAAAAACACCACCTAAAAACATCTTTACTCATTTACTTGCTCGCCACCTCACACAGACTTAGACAGCCTTCTTACTGATTTTCAAACAGAAACACACACACAAAAATCATTAGGACAGTCTAAGTAAACTTGAAGTTTCAATGAAAAATAGAAACTGACAAACAAATAACCAAAAAGATTTCAATGTCAAATGGATACTACACACTATAGCTTTTACTTTATGAAAAAATCCAAAGATTTAATAAAGTGTTGATTTTTTAGATGAGGCAATTATCACATGCAAATATCTTTATGAACAGACTAAAACCACACATGTCCATCTTTGTCATCTTTCACTATAATTAATTTCTAACATTGGGAGACAAGCTGAAGTTCTTGTTCTGCTAACTTTATAATGATTTTTAAAAAGCTACCATAAAAATGTATTTTGAGGTCAGAGATTCACTGAAAGTTTTGAAATGTACATACCAAGGAAACAAGTAAGTACAGGATTCAAACGGCCAAAGTCTCAGCCGTGCTTTATAGCAAGACATTTCCTAAAACATCAGTATGTCCCACACAAGCCAAATGTCAAGGTTTGAGCAAACTGGAAATGAATGGAAAGCACATCTAGGCTTTGTTTTGCTAACAGAAAGAAAAAAGTCTAAAAAAAGGTATGTATAATTACCTAGCTTTTTCTTAGAAGGAAGATGTTACTCAAAACTCAAATGAGTAAGTCACACTTCATTTTTATGGCATCTCTGGGAAATAAGATGTTGCATATAAATGAATTTTCTAGATTAATGAAGTAATTTTCTTGTATGCATATCCAAATATTAATGAAATTGAAACCAGTTTTGATGGAAGTATTTCTAAAATATCTCATATTTCTGAGCCTTCAAAACAATTTACTGAATATCATTTCATCTCTTTCCCAATGAATGACTCAGTGTACTTGCTGTCACATCAGATTGCTCAAACTCCTTAGCTTCTTAAAATCAATCACCTTTACATTTTGCTTTGTTTGATGCCAATGTTTTCTTCCTCTCTATCTCCATCTCTAATCCCCAACTTGCTATTTTTAATTTCTTTTGTCATTACTTAAAAAGAAAATTAAAAATGCCTGAAGAAAACAAAATCCAAACAACTTATTTGATGACACACAACTATTGACAGAGCACTTTTTGGTGGCTCTCAATCCGTATTCCAAGCTCTTTTCTTTGCTACTCAAATGCCTTTACTTTTCCTGAGTTGCTGGCCATGAGTTTGGAAAAGATTTTAATTGCAGAGCACAGGTATTACTGAACTGTAATGTTGAAATCTAAAAATTCCAATAGGTTACGTAGTAAGACTATGAAAAAACAGTAATTACATATTTGAATAAAAATCTATTTTTGGAAAACAAAATGATGTTTTTTATACACATTTAGAGTACAAAATCAACACGCTATTGCTTCTACAATACAATGTAAAAAGCTCAATATTAAGTGTTTCTCAAAGTGCAGTTCGGGGTTCATCTGCATCAAAATCTTCTGCAGTCCTTAATTATAAATGCAGATCCCTGGGTCTCACTTCTGACCTAAAGTAGAATATCTAGGAGTGGAGACAAGTATCTGCATTTTCAGTCAGGTCCCCAGGTGATTCTTTATACACGGTAAAATTTGAGAACTACCAACCTAATATCTAAAATTGGTAATATGTTTGCTAAACTAATAATAAACACATTTTCATTCATAACAAAATAGCTACATTAGTTCCAAAGAAATTTTATAATTAAAATATTGGTTACCAAAATTATTCAGACTTCAACTTAATAAAATCTGTATACTACACAGATAAAGAAAAAGATTAAAATAAAATATTTCGTTAGAACAAACAAACTGCATAGGAAGCAAAGAGAATACTACATACAATTTCGAAATGTTTTACCTATTCAAATATGAACAGCTCTATATAGTATGAATCTTCATGCCCACACTGGAACAGACATCTCATCATATATTTATTAGGCTAATTTTTAAGATAATTTTTATATGCATCTTATATACTGTTGCCTTTTATTCAGAATAAAATAAAACAGTGTTATGCTTTGGCCATTTAGACAGACTCAAAAAACATTTTTAAAACAAAAAGTCAACATCCTGCTTGTAATATTGTACTATATAGTTCTGCAACATTACCAGTGTGGGAAAATAGGTAAAGGCTACATGCAGTCTCTCTATATTATTTCTCACAACTGCATGTGAATCTATGACGATCTCTAAATAAACAGCTTAACTTAAAAAACAAAAAAAACACAAAAAACACCAAGGACATTTAATTTATCCACGTCTAGTCAAAAAACTACTACCTTAAAAGGCACACTTTCTGCTATTAAAGTTAAATAGCATTGCTGTTTTTTAGCTTACTCAGCTAATTACTTTCGAACTCCTCTCCAAGAGTGTGTCACACCACACATATTCTTTGGGAACGAGTTTGATCTCCTTTTATGTGCTTGCTGTCCCTTTTTGGAGGTGAAAACATCTGTGTCCCACATACAAAGCAAAATTAGGCATCTTACAGAGTTATTCTGTGCTCTGAAACACTATCTGACAAAGGCGGATGCTTTTCATCTTCCAATGTGAACAACCATTAAAATACTTGTAAGAACTCAGTTAATTTTTTCCAGAAAACAAACATTTTCTAACACGTATGTTGTTTACTGGAGTTCTTGATGGTTGAAAAAAAAGCTGATAGAAAAGATAACTTTGTATTTTTTATCTCGTCACATTCTTTAAGAATACTTTAACAAGCATGTATGCATATGATTAATAATATTCCTAAAGGTCATGAGTACAAGACAACTAGATAAAACCTAAAAATATTCTGTAAAGATCTATATATAATCAATTATAAAGAATCATTCGTTTTTCCTTTAGGCATTAACATTTGTTGAATTTGAGGGCATCATGGAGTCTACATTATGAAGCCTTTAAAGTACAAGTAACTAAAAAGTATTACTAATATTTATAGTATAAAAAGGAATTATTTAACACCAAAGCAAAGAAGAACCAAAAGAGTTCAGAAACACTGACTCAACCATTATGAATACCAGGGTTCCTCTTAGTAAAAGTCATCCATCATCTACTATATTAAACACATTTTTAAAAAAGAAAAGACTTCTATATAAAAACATATAGTCTCACTTATGCCCTATAAAGTAAGTCAAGCCGACTAAAATCTCACTAATTAAGACTACACTGAAACTCATAAATATCTGAATTAAACACTATTTTAAAGAAAATTCCTTATCTGCAATTATGATACCATCTCATGAATTTAGGTATTACCGTTTTTTTTCATCATTCAGACTGAAATCTGGATGAAAGCAATTAACATCTAGCAAACTCTTTTATTCCATGTAGCGCCATTTCATAGTTTTAATAATATGTGGTGTTGGTAGTGATGGCAGGCATTTTAAATGACTGATACCCAACTGTTTAAGTACCTTTAAGTATATTTATTAAGTGTTTTATATTACATTGAGTATAATTACAACTCATATTCGTTAATTCACTTATAACATTATTAGCTACTATGGGTCATGCAAAAATAGACATAAATACCCACCACTCAGATTACTTTTAACAATAAGAAACTCTTCAAGGACTTAATTATTCTAATTTAATTTTAAAAATAATAATATTATATTTCTTCAAAACTATTTCACAATTTGAACTTTTCACAAATCCGGTTAGTCCAAATTAGTGTAATAAAGATTAACGGATAACCAGGTTCTCTCAAAGCTTCCTTTATGAGGAAGCTTTCATGAAAACATGAAAACATTTTCTAATAATTTTCATGTTTAGATGTAAATACGTACTTCTAAAATACATTTGATTATTAAACAAAATACAATCACAGTTGACTTATTTTAATAAACTTGGCTTATTTTTAATACATTTGAGGGAAGTTTTAGGGAATTTTATCAAATCAACATTAACCCAAGATTTACCTGGTTCCTTTGTAAAGAACTTCACAAACACCCCACATTTCTAAACAAGCTGTAAGTGTTACCATGTTATAAGCTTTTAAGTTAAAAATCTCAACACAATTTCCAAAGTGATTGAGTTGTACTATTTCTTTTAGAAAATAAATCTAAAATGAAATGAAAATAAGAATGGTTAAAATTCTAATTACACAGTACTTTCAACATTATTAGATTACTATTAATATTTCTATAGTCACATTGCATATTTTTCCTTAGTATTTAATTTCCTTAATATTTAATCATTTTAAAATAGAAAATAAATATTTGAAGCTATAATTTTGCATCAGAATAAACAACGGAAAAGTAAAAAATAACCAGGAGTATTCTTTGATATAGACGTTTCATAATGCTACAAACATGTCTTTTTTCTTCTTCTCAAATTATTTAACAGGTTAGAGGTTAAACTACGAATATATCCTCTGGAAAATTTAACAGTTCATAAAAATATTCTAAGATAGGAAAATGTATTTGTAAGACTGAATAAAATATATAAAATTTAATTGTTTAAGATTAGGAAAATATTATGGCTAAAAAATTTTAAAATACAAACTATTATGCTCACACACAGCCACCACCATTCAGTAAAGTGCTTATAAATGCAAAGTGACAGAAAGCAGAAAATCAAGGGAAGAAATATTTAGTAATACAAGGATCGTACCTCTGTGCTGTCTCAATTGAGGTATTGGTAGTTTTACTTCAGATAAAACTTTTCTAAGTGATAGATTTGACCATCTACACAGATCCTCCTTCAGAATTTAAAACAACAAAATTACAGAACCTGGTATCGTATACGTATGTTAGGCACAAGTGATCACACAGCTGTGGAAAGCTACATCTCAAATATCAAAAATTCCTGATATAATAAAATGGTGTAAACTTAAACCATCCATTTCTAATCCAATTACTTTATCTCCTCACCTCATCTGCAATGATTTCATGATGTTTGGATGAAGAATGAGGTGGCATTTGGTTCATGATTAAACTCTAACATAGGATGTAGGAATATTATGAAAAATAAACCCAACAAAAGCAAACGTAGGTGTTTTTAAAGGAAGATATAAACGATGACAATGTAATAGCTAAAGAAACTTCTAGTAAGGAAGAAATCATCCCATAAACAACCTACTTTTGCATCACTTTATAATTTAATTTCCCAATTTTTTTCGTCAGAAGATCTAAGTGAAAAGGACTTTGTACAAAGCTACTGATTTAGGCTTCAGAATCTCCTACATAATTACTTTCCAGGCATGATGTATGTCAGTATTGCAACATTCTTTCTTACAGTGACTGTCTCAGTCTCATGAAACTCCTTTGTATTTGCTATTATTACACGGGAACAATACAGGCTGTAAGAGAATGATTTATTTTAAGGGGAAAATCTGTCCTGTAATATTTCCAAATACTGTTTTCTAAATTATTGTCATCAGGGCATTTAAAATGAAATGTTTTATTTCTTGACCTGCTTTACTTGCTTCATCCAGTGTATTTTATGGCATAATGTGACCATCCAGTCACATTCAGTTATCTAAAAGTATTTCACTACAAAAAGCCAGGGCCGGAACAAATGAGAGAAAATTCATTTCTTATAGAAAAATAAAAAAATAAGCCAGAGTACTGATACTCATATATGAAGAGTCAGTATTTTGATCTATATTTTCATATATACTGCCTTCCAGCATGCTTTTTCACTTTGTAAACATCATGTGTATTAAAAAATATGTTTATATACAGATAGAGCTACCTTATCATCTGTTGTAGCATATTGTCTTCAATGAATGCATCCAGATGTATTTAAACAATCTCCTTTTGGTTTCTCTTAACCTGCTTTCTGATTATTCTTATAAATTACAGTAACTACTTAGGAATGCCCTTTGACTCCCTCTTTAATAAACTGCCCTTTTAAGATGTCTACAAATCAATGAGCTGGTCATTCATTTAAATGACTTAAATATACCCAAATTACACTTCGCAATAAAAATTCAATCTTTTACTTGCGAAGAATTTTACTAAGCCACTATGACGTGCTACCAGGAATAGTGGTGAACTAGGTTCTTTATCCTGGGAAGCTAATATTTAGTGAAGGTACAACCAAAGACCTATTTTGTGATGGTTTTTCACACACAGACTAAATCAGGGGTTTTCAAACAGTGTTTGAAGAATCACAGGTCCTAGAAGGTTCTTGAAAGGGCTCTATAGGAGATTATTGAGAGACTATTTAGCGAAGAGGAGCAAAGGAGAAGAAAAAGTTGGGGAACAGAAAAATGAGGAGGAAAGAAAAGAAAGCAAAGGAGAGACAGCAAACAACAAAGATGAAGATGACAATGAAGAAGATGGCCATGGAAATGCATATGATGAAGACAATGAGGCTGGCAAAGAAAACAGCCAAGAAACAAAGACAGTGGTGAAGAAGATAACAAAAAAGAAAATTTAAAAATTAACGGATTTACTTTAACTCTTAGAAAAAAATCCTATAAGGGTAGATGGTACAGGCCTCAGTTTACATATGAAAGAGCTGAATGTAAATGAGAGGAAGGAATTACTTAAGCCAAACACCTAATAAGGAGAGTTAGAATTTGATTCTAGGCCTGTTTCAAACTTTGACCTTAAGCAATACATTACTATATGTATTATTTGTAGTACCTGTTACAATTAACTCTATCAGAAGTCCCGGGGAATTTTTAATTTCCTATGAAGCTGCACTGTAGAGGCAGTGATGGGTCTCAAATCTTCTAATCATTGGTAGACATTACTCGGATTTTGTCTTAAAGAGGTGAAATTCCCTAAGAACAACACTATACCTAGTGCCTTTGGTTGTAAAAATATGCACAAAAATGGGAGGAATATTTTCCTAGAAAGGGAGGAATTATTCTGAGGGAGGCAGAATACAATCACCTGTAAGATAATCACTTCTCCAGTGTAATGTAATTAGGAGTAGAAACTCCTCACTTATGTCCAAAGAATTTTTACTTTCTTAATTTTTTGTTGAAACTCCAGGCTGGCACTGGGTGGCTTCAGCACCTTCACTACATTCTCCCAGGAAGAGAAGAGAGGAAAGAATATACACAGGGCTCATAGGTATACCCACCTAGGATTAAGAAGCCTCACGAACTAATTTATGTGGACTTCTTAGTATGTGACTGTAGAGTTTCCCAGACAGGCTGATACACAGGCTGAAGAAAAGAAATGGGCTTGCAATCTGATTCTTCAATAGGTAAAAACAAGACCACCAACCCTATATAACCCTATATTACCCAGAGTCCTCCTATCCTTTTGCTAGCATAGCTCTGCTAAAGTTGGTTTTTCAAGGTAAAGAGGTCTGTTTTTGTTGAGCACAAACAGCCTGCATCTTCATGTCTTTTGCTAAAGGAACACATGGTTTACAATGCTTTCAGCACAATGAAAAAAATAATTATGGGGAGTTTTCTCAAGGGGCCTTAACGAAACAGTCAAAGTAAAGAAAAATACAGAAGGCTGAAAGAGTTGATTTATCCATATAAGCCTAAATAAAAATAGCTCTGCTACAGAAGAATCAGATCCTGGTAAAGATTACAAAAGACATAAATACTATAGGAAGTTTTAACTGATTCAGCCAGAATGTGTATAACTAGAAATCAAACAAGGGAATTTAGGTAGGACAAACTGAGAACTTGAGTAAATAGTTTTTAGTGGCAAGGGACTCATCGGCTGAGGAAAGGTTACATTATTTATACACTGACATATTTACATATATTTTGAAATATAAAGTGTTATTTCAGTAAAGAGAATAAATTTCATTTCTGTGAACTAAAATTTAAACACAATATATCTAGCAGTACCCGAAATCTAAAAAGGAAGATTTTTTTTTAACTAATGCAAAACCAGTGTTTAAAAAAAAAAAAAAAGGCCGGGCACGATGGCTCATGCCTGTAATCCCAGCAATTTGGGAGGCCAAGGTGGGCCAATCGCCTCAGGTCGGAAGTTCAAGACCAGCCTGGCCAATATGGTGAAACTGTCATCTCTACTAAAAATACAAAAATTAGCCCAGTGTCTGGCACTTCCCTGTAATACCAGGTACTCGGGTGGCTGAGGCATGAGAATCACTTGAACCCAGGAGGAAGAAATTGCACTGGGCTGAGATCACGCCACTGCACTCCAGCCTGGGCGTAACAGAGCGAGACTCTGTCTCAAAAAAAAAAAAGAAATAAAAAATAAAATAAAATAAATGTAGAAATACAGATTTTTGAAATGTGCCTGGAGATACGCTCTTCTTAAAGTTGACCGCTTTTGTTTAGGTTCTATAGTCCTGCTGTAACTCAGTCCAGCTGTACAATCATAAATCCATCCATAATGTACTTAAGTTCTCCTTCTTGAAGCACCCTGCTCCCTTCTTCCAATGTCCTTTTTATTTAATTATCTAAATATTTTTGGTGAAAGCATTTTTATGAGGATTCATGTGTGTAAAAAACCTACAGAATCCCTACTATATGAACACCCTATCAGGAGAATTCTGGATAATTTGCACCCTAAGCTACTAAACATTAATTGTTTATTATGACTAAATGAATATTTGAGAATAGTTACTTTCTGTCTGGAAATATACAATAGAATAAAAAGAACACAGGTAATATAATTAAGTTATAACTGAATGAAATACATATCTGATATTTAGTATTTTTAATTGATGGCTTCAGGGAGAGCTTTCTTGTCAAATAAGCATTGTTTCTAATGTTCACAGCTAACATTTTAATCTCATAAATACATGACAAACTAAAAGAAAACTGCTGCTGAAAATGCAAATGCTCAAAATTGCATCATTAAAATAGATTAATATGAAATAATACATTAAAGTCGATACAAATGAAATAATTACATAATCCTTTCATTTATAAGCATTTGGAGGTTCATTTTTCACATCTTTTTCTTTTACTAAGAGTTCAGTTCAGTGAAATGTTCTTATTAGTATTAGAGGTACCAAAAAGAGTAAAATTAAACAGAAAACGTCTAGACTTAAAGAAAAAAAAAAAGATAAATCAGATTTATATACAGCATCTGCAACAAATTTGAGGTACTGGCTAGGCAGGCCTTCTAAGTTCAATGCTGTAATTTAAAAACCACACACACACACACACACACACACTTAAAGATTCAAATTACTATTAAAAATGCAACTTTTGAAAAAAATTTAAAACACTTCTAAAGGTGGTGCTAACTTTGATGTGGTCAAATACTATTTTGGTATTTGAGGGCAAAATAATAGCTTCTCAGTAGTATGTAATTAATAAAAGGACATCTAAGTGGACAAAAAATATTACTTTTAATTTTTAAATACAAAAAGAGTAACAATGTTAATATTTTAAACACAAAGCCAATGCATACATTCTCAGTGCAGCACATTCACACACATATAGAATTGTTAACAGAAATCACTAGTGCAATATTATTTCTTCGCTTTGATCTGCATGAATATTATAAATAGAATGCATTAATTGCACTTGAATTTTTGTATGTGATTTAAAAAATTCCTATAGGTACAAAATATTTAAACTGACTGGCTTATTTTTATTTATAATCATTAAGAAGATTTTACAACAGAATATACTTTCTCTCTCTTTCCCTGCACTCAGTACATAAATATATGTAAAAACTGAGGTAACTGAGGTAAGAATGATAAACAGCTAAAATATGCTTACAGTTGAGCTGTCTTGAACTCTATCAGAATGTCTCAATGTTCTAACTTTACTGACTGGTAGCACACCAGGAAAAGACACAGAGGAAAAGTATTCTTCAAACAATAATCTATTCAAAACATCAATTTTTTAAAAATATACATCTACAGTAGAAAGTTTGGTTTAGTGAAGATGACAAATAGCTAAAACAAGTTTCTTTATAACTTTCCTTAAAATTAACTCTCTTTTAAAAAGCCAAAAGTAATTCAAAAGTTATAACACAGTTTTGGTCAAATTAAACTATTTTCTTTCAAGTTTATAGTTCAAAGATTAAAATATGAAAATTAGGAAATTCAGTCATTTGCACCAAATTCGTGATTCTATTTATTACTCAAGGAAACATGAATTCGAGTCACTAACAATCTATTTTTTTCTAAAGTTAAAAACAAATCAGAGACCAAATCAATAAGATTTAGCATATTTCAGTAATGCTCATACTGATTAATATTTAAAGTAAATATCTCCCCATAAATTTTAAATACTAATAAAACATTATATAAAGCAAAAAAAGAGAGACGTCAATACTTTAGGAGCTTGAAAGAATTAAATAAAACACCAAGTTATCAAAGGGACATTTAGCAAGTTCTCCCCCTCATGCTGTACTCCATTGCATCCTCCCATCCAACAGACATCCCTTGTCACCAACACCCTAATATCGATGAGCTGAACAAAAGATGAATTTCATCAAAATAATAACAGCAACAAAACTGTGACCACTGTCACCATAAAACACACACAGTTCAATTAGGCAGCTTAAAAAATGTATATGCATAAAAGTACAGAATAACATACTAAAATTTGAACACATCTACTATATAAAGTCAGAATACTGCAAAGAGAAAAGAGTTTTGGTTTTCAGTTGTTAATTAGCTGTGGTAACAGGATGTTTATTAAAAGTGAATTTATTTTTAAAATATACATTATACATCTTCAAAACTAAGAGGATTATAGAAATCAGAAACTTTTAAAAGTGTGTTTGAATGCAGTAATTCAAGAGTTTATACTGAACCTTTTATTCAATGGATTGGCTAAAGGAATTTAAATTAGTGAGACCCAAATGGCTTAACTTTAAATGGATATTGATGGAGAAGTAAACATTTGGATACATTTTAAAATAAAGATGAAATGGCAAAGTGCCTTCAAGCTAAACATATTTAAAATAATAAATAGAAAGTAATGAAAGATGCATCCTTATAAGGAATCAGAAAAAAAAGAACCCAGCAATGAATCAACACAAGTACCCCTTATTAATCGCAGTGTTTTGTTAGAAGCATTTTTCTAATTGACACCGAATTAGCATTTACTATCCCAGAGAGAGTTCTCCGTGGCAAACACTGTAATGGAGGTTGTCTGATGGCTTTGGCTCCTAATAGAGGTGTAACAAAATAGATTTAGTGAGCAGAGTTAGCTGCGGTGGTACAAACAGCACCGTGGAATAGTTCTCCTCCTCACTCACAGAACAAGTTATGCATGAAGCTCTTGCCCTTGACTAATATATTAGGTCCTCTAAAACAATACATTAATTATGCATTCACTGTGAGTTCAGACACTGTGCTTAATATGATTAGTGCTGCTGTCTACCCTACTTAAGTATTGACATGTATTTTAAAAACCGAAAGTGAATTGGATGCCATCTACTACCCAGAACATTAGCCGTGAAGTCCTCTCTGAGAACATACAATAAAGATGAATACACACATGCCTCAACTACTAACACTGGTAGGAGCCCTGGTTTAGTTCTTTAAACTCATAGGCATTTCCCTTTGTAATCCTCTCTCAAATGTATTTGCCTCCCAAAAGAGCTGCATTTCATTGTCTGGCTCTGAATATTGGGCTCTGAATATGTTTTAAATTTTTACAATGTGCTTTTCAGTATTAAAGTAAAAATTTACTTTTCAATAGCCAATTTCTTTCCCTGTTAATTGCAATCCCCTTAACACAAGGCTAATTCAACAAAGAATGAATTTGACACTGTAAACATTACAAATAACAACCTAAAATTCCATTTTAGAGAGTCATAAGATTTTCTTACAGTTTTATTAATAGGCTGACAATGTTGTGCAAAACAGGCATGCTGTCGCTTCCTATCAGCTGTAGGAGTACAGCCTTCTATTTTCAGTGCATATTGAAAACTACAGCCTCCATGAAACGTTTCAACTAGATGTGGCAGGATAAAAACATTCCTGTAGCTATTTTACCAGTGTGCATTCGTCAGTGACAACCTGTGTAAATACGTTTAAAGATGAAGTTCACATTTCACTGTTCACATTTTAGTGGGGGAAACCCAACCAGCATCTCATAAATCAATTTGTCACTTGCTTTTACTGACCATTTTTTAGTGGATTTCAATTCAAAGTGAAAACTAGTAAAGCAACAGAAAAAATAACGAGATTGAAGTAAGTTTTACACAAAAGGGAAGATTTCTAAAATTGGAGCACATTTGTTTCAAGTATAGCTCATAACCTGGTTGTGACTCAACATTAAACAAGTAAGATCTAAAATGTGAACATTCTCATAACATCAAAACACTCAGTCCGCACAAGCCCATCCTACAGGGGAAGGAAGATGTCACATTATGATAGATAAAGAAACGAAAGAGGAAAGCACAGTTAGCTGAACTTCACCCCAAAACACTCCACAGAGGTATCTGCACCGGACCATCGAGGGCAAGAACATGGAAAGTCACTTTTTTCCTGTCTTATGTAATCCTAACAACCTACTGTTATGAAATGAATATACCATCTTAATTATCAAGAAGCCCATTAACAAATTACACGTGCAACATGAACTGTGAGAAGAAACATTGACCAAAAAAGCACAGTGGGACTGGCAACAGCATTCCCAAACTCTAATATTCTGAACAGAATAAGAAAAAATAATCTACCCTGAGTTGTCCTAGGGAATTTGATTTTCACCCCTTAACTTTATGCGAATGGAAATTAGGAAAAAACTTACTGTGTAATATGCTTAGGGTATGGCTCTGCTTCCCTAAAAATATTCTACTTCCCTATCTTTGATAAAATGGTAATAAAGTATAATAAACTCTAAATACAAATCTCTCTACTTGGCTTGCAATTCACAAATTTTGTGCCAAGTTACAGAGACGAAGCAATTCTTTCTATCATTAAAAAAGAGTTGTCAAGTCTAACGGAGTGGTCACCCTGCAATATTCGATGCAACAACTAACCTATTTATAGCTGAACTGAGCAGAAAACAAGAGTCAGGCAACCTGATTTATTCTTTAGAGACCCACAGTCACCTTGACAGGAGTGAGAAATGTGAAACTAACCACCATGCAATCAACTGTAACTGTTGTAAACATTTTATCTGCTTTTAAGTAACAAAAGGCAAGCCTAGTTTCACAGCTGGGTACTACTAATATGGAGCATTGAGGAAAAAAAAAGTACTTGATACTGAAAGGAAAAAATGTCTATGTCTCAAGATCATATGGTTTGACTTAAAACGGAATGATTAAAGATACTTAAACTACTCTTGAACAGAAATTGCATGCACCTGTTGTTCTCATAGTGTTAGCCCTTCCACACCCCATGTGAGCACAAGAATGCTTCTCCATCCACAGAAAGCCCTGGTTAACTCCATCTCACGTTGCCTAACACTGGAGGAGAGTGAATTTATTAATCGATTTCACAGTTTCTTTGGGATACATTATTTACCTTAAAACGTAATACTAAATAGACTACAGAAATAACATTTACATTCTCTATTTAATGGCTTTCATTACAAACCGCCTTCCTAATTTTATGATTTGTATAAATTTTTCTTTTTAATCAGACAAACTAGTTTCATGTGTTTCCATCATGCTCTAGGCTACTTTATCTACACTGGAAAAAAATTCTGAATTCTTAAAGAAGTTTTAATGTTCACGGCTCACACATCAATAATATGGCCTGTGAGTCCATTCTATCCAAATGATCTTGAGAAAATTACTGAGTAATTAATGCTGCTGAGAAGAGATTTAGCATTTTGGATTTCAGATTCACTATGATAGATTGTGAATATGCAACTTAAAATTCTGAAGCAATAACTTCCCCAAATCAAGAGTTTACTGATTGAGCTGGTAGAAAAAGTAAGTTTAATGATAGAAGAAATTGGAATTTGGAGTTTAAGCTCTGGTGCTGAGGCAAGGAATTTTAACTCTGGGCCTCAGTTTCCTAATCTTTACTCATGTGGTGAAACCTGTTCCATATGCCTCAGAGAACTGTGGGTAGATCAAAGACAGGGTACATGAAATAGCACTGTAAAGTGCTCTAAAAATCTAAGGCATTATACTATCATTGTCACTCCTAGCTCCCTCTCCACATCCAACTGACATATCCGCTTTGGTGCTATTCTCTTTCCAGTGCTGACCTGGCTTGGCTGCTGTTCTCAAACCATTTTTGAACTGCGCAGATGCCATGTAGAAGCAGCTCCTCCAAAGGCAAGCACTAGAGAAATATTATCTTGGTTTCTTTGGGTACAGGTAGGATTTAGTTGGTTTCTGGCTAATGTATAATTATAAAAGATATTAATTTAATGTGGTTTATTGAAGCAACAGTACTTTGGCCAATGGGCTGGCCAGTAACCTCGTGTTTAAGATAACTAAGAGATGGTACAATGAATGTATTCTGTGGCAATGAACAGGCCAAGTCTCAGAGATCCTGGCACCAATCGCCAACTGCCAGGACTCCTTATAGGTGGACAAGGGCATTTTTCTCCCTCAGATAATCCCAAGAGTCACTGCCACTAACCAAGGCTTCAGGCAGCCCTGTACAGAAAATCATTTAATAGCAAATAAAAGTACAGAAAAAAAAATTTTCTCTCACCAGAATCATATATGATCATATTAAATGTCTCTTGGTTTCCTCTATTTTTAAAAATTTAACTGAACAAATGATGATAAACTGTAAGTGGATAAGCAAGGATTTGGTAAGATTACAGACGGTGAGTATCAACTCATTTAGTTGGTTGATGGGGATTGCCAGAGCACACTGAAGATTTTGCAGCCTCGTGTGTTTTATAAGTATAAGGACCCTGATCACAAAGGGGTGCCTGACACCCAGGCAAACAAGTGCCTCTTTGTTTACTAATAAAGTTACAGCTCAAATTAAATCAACTTTCTCAGAATGAAGGCCCTTTTTGGCCTCAAATCCATTTCCTCTTCTGCATTATCTCCATCATTTCCAAGTTCCTGTTTCCTGTAGTTGCTGGGGTGATGGCAATAATACCTGAACTGGTCAACATGCCTCTAGGCTTTGCCCACTTCAATGGCTCCCTATTGCCTACAGAATCAAATCTCAACTCTTTAGAGCTGGGCAATTCTGATACTCAACAACATAACCCAAGCAGTATGGCCAACTACTTCCTTTTTGCCATCTGACATTCTAGGCCTCCCCACACTACACACATGCACATGAGTATGCTTCGCAGCTTCCCTCTCTGGGCTCAGGTTATTTCTTCTGACTAAAATCCTCCTCTCCTCATCTGCAAATCATGTACACCCTGTGTACTCCAGCTAAAATGCACCACTTCCTTTGGAAGCATTCACTACCACTTTCCACCACACAAGCCAGAGATAATCTTTTTTCTGTGATATTCTCTATCACTTTATTTTATTTATGTTCTAAATTAAACTGCATTTATTTGTGTACATATCTTACATTTCCCACTAGGTTTGGGGAGTAGAAGTAATGTCTGTCTTACCCGTCTCCAATGAGAGCAAATGATGCAGATAGATACTATTATTACTATCTCCATTGTGCAGATGAAGAAATCAAAACATAGAAAAGTAATTTGCCCCATGTCACACAACTACAAGTAGTGACAGCCAGGGCTCACATCTGTGTTCCTAGCCATTGTGGTATGCAGCCTATCAGGATACTGCAACTGTTAGAACTCACGATATTTTCATTGTTACTTTAATTATTAGGTTGCTCGAAGCCCAAGTGACTAAGTTGCAACCATGATAGCAACAGTGCAGGATATTAACATATGCATCCCTCAGCATTAACCTTGCTTCTGACTTAAGTTTTTCAATTTATTATTCTCTTTTCCTTGCCATGGTTTTTAGAAAGTGCCTGGGAATAAATACACAATTTTAAAAATCATTACTTCCTACTCACAAAATTCAGATCATAAAGCCTGATATCAAGAGTGAGATGAAATACATCTGGCTGAGGCAGACAAGATATAAAAAGAGAACTGGAAGTTATGAACAAATAAATTTAAAAATACATTTTCGGAATTGAAATCAGCACTACAAATGCTAAAGAACAAAATCCATCCCCAAGGAAGTTAAGCCAGTTAGTCACAGGCAGAGTGAGCATGACACATTCACCCAGGTTACAGAAGCAAAGGACAAAGAGATGAAAATGTCAGGAGAGAAAATGGAGAAGGAAAACATAACCAGTGCCTGCATGGGAAGTGTTACAAAGATGTAGGTTCTCCACATCATAATTCCCGTATTTCTAGGGATCTAAGCTTTAGGATATAAAGCCATTGATTAGAGAGGCCAAGCTTTCACAAATTGTGGGACATTATATTCCAGAGGATACAGTTTTCACTCATCATTTTTGTGTAAAATTATCTGTACTCACGGTCTATGTTTCATCACTTATTTCTGTCTCTAATTTGGCTTCTCATGGCTACCGTGCTGCATAAGTCCTGGAACTACCATTCATTTTTATCCCATCTGAATGACATCTTCTGGAATTCTGCCTCACTGTGGGTCTATGGCTTCCCCATCCAACAGACCAACAAAGCAGCTTTTCCTAAGGTCATCACTGGTGTCTTCATCACTATATCCAATGGACTCTTCTAGTCTTCAGCTCACATCACCTTATGACAGCATTCTATTAATCTTCCTTCCTCCTTGAAATATGCCCTCTGCTTCTGTGATACCTTGGTTTTCTTCTTTATGTCCTCTGCAACATCATCCTCTTCCATATGCTGTTCAATTATGTAGCTCTTCAAGGCTAATCCTAGGTCATTTAATCTCATTAGTATCCATGGCTACAATTACCATCTCTGTGCCGATGATTCTTAAGTTTCTATCTCCAACATGCTCCTCTATTCTGACCTCTAGACCTACATATTCATTTATCGACTTGATGTCTCCTCTTGGCTACACTGAAGGCAACCTCAAAGTCAACATATCCAAAACCGAAATTATGATCCTTCCACCAAACCTAGGTCCTCTCTGGGTGGTCAATGATATCACTATCCACCTAATTTTGTAAGCTACACCCTAGGAGTCATCCTCATAAACTTCTTTCTCTCTTTCCACCACTGCTAATCAATCTCTAAATATCATTTATTTTATCTCTTAAATATCTTTTAAATTTATCCCCCCAACCATCACCCTAGTGTAAAGCATCATCACCTTTTGTCTAGAGTATGGCAGAAGGCCTTTTGGACATTCTCTCTGTATCCAGTCTGGTTCAAATAACAAATCTGATCAGGTCTCTCTCTCTAAAGCCTGACAATGGTTTCCTAATGCTCCAAAACTAAAATCAAAGAAAATCTTAACATAGTCTATAAGACTATTCATGGTCTGATCTCCACCCTCATTTCACTCGACACTCCCCTTTCTGTCTCTGTCTCGTCACAGGGCTCTCAGTTTTTCTAAACCATGCTTCCTCTTGTCAATGGGCTTGTGCACATCTTATTCACTCTGCCCAGAACCCTCTTCCTTGTCCTATTGCCCAGAAAACTCCTATTCATCTTTAGGATTTCAGCTCAAGCATCACTTCAATCCCTTTTACAAATTCAAATAGTACCAGGTATCACTCAATTTGCAGCTCCCACTAAAGCAATTTTATAATTTTAAAATAAAATGTATAATTATTTAACTATTATCTTTATCCTCATTCTTCACTAGGCAATAGGTCCACTGACAACAAAGATCATGGCAGGGTTTTTTTTTTTTGCCTACCATTGTATCCCCAGAGCTGAGTGACAGACGCTCAGTTGAAGACATAAATAACAGTTGAACACAAGTTGAACACATGAATAAATTGCTTTAATAAAGGCATAAATTACAAATTTTCACAAAATATCTGAAATAGGACCAGGAAATGTAACCTCAGAGCAGATGAACTCTCCATAAACATTAGGTAGGAGATACATACCTGTCGATGATTGGCAATCACAAGAGCAGAGAGGAGGCCTGTAACATCAAGTCTGTAGACACTACAGATTCCAGTAAATATCACACTATCACACACTCTGCATATGAGCAAATACTGCAACTGAATGTACCTCACTGAGTTCAATGATGAATAAACAGAGGGAAATAACAGTAATTGAAACTGTCAAAACTCCCTGACATAAAAAAAGGAAAACAATACTGAGAGGTGAGGGAAAGTTTATTTGAAAAAAACAATCCTACTAGAGAAAAACAAAAGCACATTTTGAAAAGCATTTGTCATTTACTCTCAATACCTAAAAGAACTAAGAGAAGATATGACAACATATTTGTATGAAAAAAAAAGCTTCCTGACTACACGTATTATAGAAATAAAAAGAAAATGGGTAAGAAATGGAACTATTTTAAAGAAACTAAAAAATCTAAGAGCTAAGAAAACCTAGAAATGAACATTCAAAAACAGATACAGATCTAAATTTTTGAAATATATTTTACCATGAAATATGAAACATGAGAAATCAGGAAAAAAGTAGCATTTAAAAAAAATTTTAAGTCTTTTCTCCTGTACTTCTGAAATGGATTCATCTTCACATTGATTTGCACATTTAATATTGTCTAATGTTAGCCACCCTCCTGCCATCAAGTGTTAGTAAATGGTCTTAGTCTAAGAAATACATTTGGTTAGGAAGATTAAAATAGTGCAAAGATGTATACTCTATACAAATACATAGGCAGATACAATGTAGTTCTAATTATATCCTACTTTTTAAAAAGAACTTAAAAAAGTAATTCTCAACCTCATCTGAAACAATAAACTAATTAAAAGAACTAAATACATCTTGGAAAAGAAGTGCACTGTGGGAAGACTTGCTCTCTCAGATATTAAAGTAAATAACAGATTACATGGGCGGGGGGCGGCAGGGAAATGCTGGGTAGAGAAGGGCGGGGTCCCTGGTGAGGGCTCCACCCTCAGGCCTGTGTTCATGGACCTGAATGAGGACAAGCATTTACATTTTCGCACCCCAAAAGTTGCCTTTTGGCCTGCAATGCCCACCTATCCTGTGCCCATAAAAACTCGAGACCCTAGCGAGCACAGACACGAGCAGCTGGACGTCAAGAAAAGCAGAAAAACACACCGAGGGACACCAGCAGACACTGGGAGGCCATCAACGGCGGAATAACGCAGATGCCGAGGGGAATTCAGCCGGGAAGGTCAGAGGAGAGTCCAGCTAGCTGGGCAGCCTGACTCCAGGAGAAGACCACCTTCCCTTTCCATTCCCCTCCTGGCTCCCCATCCACCTCGCTGAGAGCTACATCCACCACCCAATAAAATATTGCACTCATCCTCCAAGCCCACATGTGATCCGATTTTTCTGGTATAATACAGGGCAAGAACGTGGGATACAGAGCCCTCTGTTCTTGGGATAAGGCAGAAGGTCTAATTGAGCTGATTAACACAAGCCGCCAGCAGACAGCAAAGTGGAAAGAATATATGCCCACTTGGGTTTTGGGAGCTGCAAACCTCACCCCTAGACGCTGGGTCAGATTTTGGGTCAGGGCCTAAAAACGCTCCCCACGACCTCTGCACCTGCCTGTCTGCATGTTCCCCCTTGGGGTTTGAGGAGCGGGGCACCAAAGGAGCGAGCCACACCCCTGTCACACGCCCTGCAAGGGGGATAAGGGAACTTCTCTCGTTTCAGAGACATAGGATGTGATTTTGAAAACAGAATAACGAGTCAGTAACAAATTCAAAATACAGCATAATGTAGCACATTTAAGAGCGGCATTTAAAAATAAGACCAGAACAACCAGCTAACAGTTTAGGACCGAATTAAGTTAAATCACCACCTCACACATTTTTTTTTAACCCACATATTACTATGTAAAGCCTTTGTAATGATCTTTCCCAAGGAAGAAACTACAAAACAAAACAAAAAAAGATGCGATATTTTGAAATGTAAAGCCTCCGTACAACCCAAAATAAACATAAAGAGCTAAGTAAGGGATCGGATCAGAAAAATAGTTGTAACAAAGGGTTAAGGTTTTTAATGTAAAAAAAAGCCCTTGTATGTTGTTTAAAAAGAAAATGTCTTCATGCTCAAATGGACAAAAGATATGACAACAATATTGGCAACTAACAAAAAGGGAAATACAAATAATGAGTAAGTATTTGTAATTAAAGCATCACGAACATAAGCCCATGTTACTTTTCTCAAAATTTAAGATAACTAACATGAAAAGAACGTGTTGACCAGTATGTGAAGAACCAGGAGTTGGGGGTGGGTGGCACAATGTTCACACAGGATGAGGGGAGTCCCTCTGCAAGGTGCTGATGAGAAGAGGGATATGATCTCATTTATATTTCCAGAAGATCACCCTGGATGTTGTACTGAGGATGCTGTAGAAGGAGAAGGTAGAAGTAGTAATACCAATAAAGAAGTCATTACAACCCTGGCAAGAGATGATGGTGGTGCTAACGTGAAGGCTGTGAGAACTGGCTGGAAAGTCCAGCCATCCTCTAATCATTCTTCACAACTTCCACAGCTAACACATGTGTGTGTGTGTGTGTGCGCGCGTGTGTGCGCAATCAGCATAATTTCCTGATGGCATGAATGTGGGGTTTGAGAGAAACCAGGAGTCACTGATGACTCCAGCATTTCTGGCCTGAGCAACCAGCAGATTGGATTAACAGTAGCTGAGATGGAAGTCAGAGCCGGTTTGAGGAGAAAGATCAGAAGCCGTAGGAATGTTACACTTGTAGTGTCCTGCATAAGTCTAGGCGGAGCTGGTGAGAAGGCAGTTAGATCTAGAAAGAGTCTGGGTTTCTGTATCTCCTAGCTTGTGTTTTCCTCTAGTAATGAAATTTCTGATGAGAAAATGTATCTTTGAAATACATTTTCACTAATAGCTACTCAGGATGGCTGGCAACTTAAACTTAGGAACTGTTTATTTCTGGAATTTTCCATTTAATATTTTCAGATCTCAGTTGACTGTGGGTCACTGGAACACCAGAAAGGATAAGGGGGACTGATGTACCAGTTAATGAAGGGTAACTTTTAACAGCTTTCAAATGACAAAGAAGATGAAATAAATACACAATTTCATTTACCGTTATATGAAAAAAACTGCTTTGCTGTTATAAATAACTTTTACATTGCCACTAACTTTAGCTTAATTGTATCTCTTCCCTTAGTATACCATGTTCTTAAAAACAAATGTATGGGGTAGAAATGTAATTTTATTACATGTATAGATTGCACAGTGGTGAAGTTAGAGCTTTTAGAGTATTCACCAACTGAGTAACTTACATTGTACCAGTTTCTCATCATCCACCCTTTCCAAACCCTGTCACCCTTCTGAGTCTCCACTGTCAATCATTTCATATTCTATGGCCATGTGTACACATTATTTAGCTTCCACTTACAAGTGAAAACACGCAGCATTTATCTTTCTGTGTCTGACTTGTTTCACTTAAGATAATGTACTCTGGTTCCATGTTGCTGCACAAGACATGATTTCATTCCTTTTAATGGGTGAATAGTATTCCATTTTCTTATCCACTTTTTCCTTATGTAATCAACCATTGATGGACACTTAGGTTGACTGCATATCTTTGCTATGGTGGTAGTGCAGTGATAAATGTATAAGTGCGGGTATCTTTTTGATACATTGATTTCTTTTCCTTTAAGTAGATACCCAGTAGTGGGATTGCTGGATCAAATGATTGTTTTATTTTTAGTTTTGAGAGATCTCCATATTATTTTCCACAAAGGTTGTGCTAATTTACATTCCTACCAACAGGGTATGAGTTCCCTTTTCTCTGCATCCTCTCCAACATCTGTTATTTCTTGTCTTTTTAATAATAGCCACTCTGACTGGTGACTGTTAACCAAATTTTAATTCAACTTGTTTTATTATAAGCTCACTGACTAATACATTTCCAAGAAAATGTGTACGAACAATAGGACTATCTTCCTCTGTACATCCTAAAATGTAATTTCATTTTTAAATGACAGCACTGATGAATTTGGAGTAATAAAGAAACTAAGTAACACTGTGTGTTTAGCCCCTTTTAATTGTTGAGTTTATGTTCTCATTTGTTGACCCACGTTCTCCTTCATTTATTTAGCAGCCATTCACTGAGTGCCTGTCAGGTACCAAGAATCAAGATGAATAAAATATGCCCTTATAGCAAGAGAGGGACTCATAGGCTAGTGGAACATTCAGATGCATAAAAATATATTGAAGTGCAATTTAATAAATGATGTAACAGAGCCATATACAAGGAGTTAGGAGATCTCAGAGGAGAATGTGTCAAAATTCTAGAAAAGATTACATTAAACCCTATCTAACTTGCAAGTTTATGGAAAGTAATTAGCAAACAACTATTGATTAAAATGACCTTAGTGGAAAAGGTTAAATAAACTAATATACGGACATTTTTATGCAACTACATGTAATCCCTAATTATCATAACTTAAGAATATTCATTTTAGGTATTTTCTATCTAACAACTAAGAGTTCTACATGGATATGACTATAGGTCTTTCACCAAATTATTTAACTCTAAAGTATTCATCAAACACCTAAGGGCTGGACTTCTTTTACAGAGGATTACGGTGTTAATGTCACCCGCTGGCAACTTGAGGTACTTTGTAGTAAAACATCAATAGCATAATCAGAAATATTTCTTTGATCAATGAATTATTAAAAATGAATGCTGAATTTTTTACTATTATACTAACCTATACTGACATTTAGAATGCAATTATGAATTCTATGTACAATTACTATTGAGATTTCAACTTGATAGAAATGATGATGAAAATGAGGATGAAAATAAGCATGACAATGAAAATAAGGATGACATGTTTAAAGTGATTTGATTTTCTCTTCTTGTAGAAAGAACACTGGAGTTAATTGGCTGAATGCCTAATTCAAGTGTTTATTTTTAAAGTTCATGTGAATTTTTAAACACTATGCTTGGAAAATAATGGTATCTAGAGTATCATACTTAATGTATGTGTGAACAGTTGCAGGAAAAAATGGGATAACTGAGGGAAAGGATGCTTAAGAAATGTGGATAACTCTTTAAATACTGAAGTCAAAAAGTATACTAATATGGAATGACACAAAAAGTAAATTAACTTTAGGATCTGCTGTTTTAATTTGACAGCTGTTTGACAACTGCAAAATGGAAAACTGACCTCAGACAACTGAGTATAAATGAGAGGCGATTAGGCCAAAGAATTTCACATGGAAAGATACAATATACATTGTAGTAACGCCTCACATGGGAATAGATAAATGCAGGCTGGAATTTTTATTGTCTTTGAAGGTGCTGATATTCAATAGACTTAAATTTCACAAAGGGCTGTGTGTTACTCTATCACAATTAATGGCACTTTCTGAAACATAATGCCATCAGTAAAGAAATAATTGTAAACACATTTGCAATTTCCAGGTGTTTCTTGAAGCAATTTTGAGTCTCTGTGATTTTACCTTTTGAATGCTAAAGCAGTAACACACTCCTCCTCTTTCAAAATTTAAAAACAATGAGCTCTTTTAGGGTATAATTCAAGAAGACACAATTGTCCATGGCTAGCAGCTGAAACTATGAGTTAAAATTCAGTACCTATGGCTTGATGCTATATAAGCTGCTGAGATATTTCATGCTTCACTGTCTCAACATGAAAATAAGGAGACAAAACTACATTCTATTACTTACTTGCGAAAAATTCCGTTTTCAGAAAAAAAGCTCTTTTTCATCATCATCCATTTTTGGTAAATGATAATATAGAAATTATATGTCCTCCTTCAAAGACAAGAATTGTTGTGGAGGAGTCAAGACAAGTTCAACCCAATGACAGGTTTTGTTGGGTATGAAGGGAGTGAAGGGAGGAAGGCGCAAGGGGACAGAGCACACAAGAACAGAGGACAGAAGAGAGGTTGAAATGCATGGGCTGACTTTTGGTGCTTTCTGTGATGAGAAAATGAAGATATTGGACAAACAGAATTAAAGTTATGCCAGAGGAGCATGACTAGGTCAACTGAAATGTCTGTTGAATGAATGACATTTTAGCTGAAATCTAGAAGATCCTATAGTTCAGACATGGACAGTGAAAGGAGAAGGGGCTTGAGAAGAATCAGATCATGCACAGTCTACAGGTCAAAGTCAGGTCTTCCTTCTCTAGCCTAACATTAACAGAAAGCCATTAACTATGTTACCAAAACCTACCAATGGCTGCTGGACACCTACAGGGTAAGCCTGGTTGCTTTAGCAAAGC
This sequence comes from Papio anubis, assembly GCF_008728515.1. Lineage (NCBI taxonomy): Eukaryota > Metazoa > Chordata > Mammalia > Primates > Cercopithecidae > Papio > Papio anubis. The sequence goes on along the minus strand of NC_044992.1, from coordinate 13,629,323 downwards.
ACATGATGCCCTTCTTGGCCTGCCCTCCTGCTTCTTTAGCCAAATATCTCACAGTATCCTCCCAACCTTGTGCTTCGGCTACACTGCAGTGTTTGTAGTTCCCCAAACGGCCCCTCATGTTATAAAATTTCACTACTCTGGGTCTTTACTCATGATGCTCCCTCTGTCTGGAAAGTTCCCCTATCACATGCACATACCTAGTAAAAAACCCATCTAACCTTTTGATGCTCTGGTCACTTCTCTGAGAAGCTTTCGTGACCTTCACAGGTAGAAATGGCCACTCCCTATACCTTCGTTTATATGCCTAAGGCACTGCCTATATTCTGTTACAAAGCCAACAAATGTTATTGTTTTATTGTACTTATTTATTCATCTGTCTTCCTCTACCAGACTGAAAGCTGCTTCAGAGTAGGGACCAATCTTTTTATCTCCAGCAAAAGTAATCAATACATATACACGGATCCTTCCAGAAAATAGCTTTCAAGAAAATAACAGCAAAGAATATCAGCACTTTCTACTATGTAATGACATTCTGCTTTCTGGTCCGGCCAAATCAGAATTACTTTCTAATAGGTGGGTGAATGTCAAGAGGATTTCAACTGCCTTCCCCAACCTCAATAATTTGAATTTGAACTAAGTAGAATAAACAAAATTCTGTGGAAGTGTGAACTGCTTTTCAAAGGTATTAAAGTCTTAAAGCCTGAAGGTTCACTGAGTGTTTACAAAAAGGGTCATTTCTGATGTAACCTGACTTTACTTAAGTCCTAGGTACTTAGGATGGCTGAGTATGTTCTGCTGGAAAACTTATAAACTATTTTTCCTCTTGTGGAAAAATACATTACACTTTGTGCATGCTCACTCAAATACACTCTTCACTCACTCACTCACTCACTCACTCACTCACTCACTCAGAGTAAGTGAAAATCATGAAAGGAATTCAGCCTCAGTAAATTCTTTTATTGATATCCTAATTTATAAATCCCTGAACATGTTTGTAAGAACTGAGAATGTGGTCTTAACAATATGTTCTTAAGGTCAGAAGCTTTATTTAATCCCCATTATTTTAAGTTAGTAGATTACATCAGTAACATTAGGGGAAGAATCTTTATCCACATATCTTCAGCTAGCTGTTTAAGGGAATTATACACAGAACTATTTAATCCTTTTTACTTACTTCATCTAATGACAGCAATACAACACAATGGCATTTTCTAGATTACCAATCATACTTTTGCTAAAAGCAATAACAGATCATAATTTTATTCAGACATATCAATGAAAATGTTGGAATATTAAATTAGACTTGTAGTTCTTTCTTGAAATAAAAGTTTTCTTTCTTGTAAGTGGCAGTTTTCTTTCTTGTAAGCTAGCAGGTAAATATCTTTTAGTACTAAGGAAAGCCCAGTCAGAATGAAAGCTAAAGCTGCACTTTAACTTAGTATTTTAAGGTTACCTGGTATATTTTAAAGCATAAAGATATTCTAGATTACAAGTATACATAAATCTGATTAACTACCAAAATTTCTCTTTTGTTTCATCCTATCTCTACATTCCATCATTCAAATCCTTTAGAATTTCTTTGTTCCCCCTGTGATCGTTGCTTCCGGAAGAAATCTGGCATAGGATCTGAAGGAAATGCCACAGTGAAATTTTCCTTAAGATTAATCACACAGGTAAGTAATTTCCCTTTCTTGCCCAACAATATTTTCTAAAACTTCTTAGAAAATTGGTAAGACAGAAATGGGTGGTCATGAAAATGTGAATTTTAGGATTTACTTAATCACTTACACACAAATTTTAAAGGTCTAATAGCTTGCCTAAAGCAGTCTGGAGCTCTATTACTAGTTAGAAACAGCAACAGACAAAGAAGTCTCAAAAGGTAGTCTGGGTTAAAGAAGCATAGGTATAACAACATCTGCTCTACTGTCCATCCCCACCACCCTCTGACACCCCAATTTCTATTCCTTTCAGTGTCTGGGGGCTCAGTTTAGAATTCAGAATCATATAACGATTCCAATTTAAAAGTAAAAAATATATATGAAGGCATCAAGATGTTCACAAATTAAATCTTAAAAGCAGTTTGTCACTAAGGCAAAGAGAGTATGAGACAAAGAAATGATACAGTCTCTCAGGGATCAGTCACACAGTCAGTTTTTACATCAGTGCCATCAGTCATCAGTCAACCAAGAGTCAATCTAAGCCAGATAACAGGGAGGGGAGTCTGTGGTTCAGAGCAGAGAACTAGGAGCCTAATGGGATTCAGAAGAACAAAAACCATCAAGAATGGCAAAATGTAACTGAAGATTCAAAAAAGAAAAGAAAAGAAAGAGATAATTAGAAAAGAATGCTACTTTGACCTCTGCTAGGTGGGGGTGGTGGGGAGATGAAGGAAGCAAGTCCCCAAGCCACCCAAATCAGGTTTAATTACAACATGCTACCCAGAGATACACACCAAGAATTATAACTCCCCAAGTCCACAATGTATCACTTCCCTTATGTCTCAATTAATTATCTGCTTTTGAATCACTCTTTTCCACCAATATTTCTTTGATTTACCAGAACCTCATACATAATTCCACAATGCTTACCGAAGAGTAGAAAATCGATGTCTGCGGAACCCAAGTCATCGCCACATATTCAAATATGAAGAATTCATAAACAAGTATATACACACTTGACATAAATATATACATATATTCGTAACATACACATATTAAAGTTTGCCAGTATAACCCAAGTCTTAGTGCCCTGAGAAAAATAAACACGTCTCCTTCTCATTCTCTATTAAGACCCTGCTTCTCAGATCTGAAACTACTTATGTTTTGTGCCTTTCTTGTAATTTTCTCCAAAATAAAGTCTCTAAGAACGTCAATGGTTCTCCTTAAAGCTAAGTTATAAATTCATTCACCATTTATTTCATCTTACAAAAGAGCTTTTTTTTTTTTTTTTTCCTGAAATCCCAGGAATCTAGACTCAACCAAGACTGGAGATAACTGCAAGATATTCAGATTCTGAACATGTGAAAGATGTGGGCCAAAACCAGACCAAACTTTTATGTTAATAACAATAATCATAGCTAACATTAATGGAACACTTAGTTTGACTAAGATGTAAGTGCTCTAGATCCTCTCGATGTCATCAGAGGTAGATACATCACCACACCCACTATGTTAACTCCACGTCTACTACACCGTGGCAAGGATGTCAGCAGTTAACTTGGTGGCAGAAAGACTCGTATTAATAAAGAATAGCCTGATTCCAAGGTAGCAACTGGAATAAGACATCTCATTTGAGAGGAAATAGTAGTGAACTGGGTCCACAGGTTCTGCTCCCAATTTGACCACTTTCAGACATGTGTGATCAATCGTACCATTAAGCTTCATTTTCTTCTTCTACAATACTGGAATAATGCCACCTCACAGAGTCGTTGTAAGAAGCGAATAATGACCAGTGGCATGTAAATTATTGAAAAACTATTTACAAATACATGTTCGAATTATCATAATTTCTGCATTTGTTGGCAAAACCTCACCTGGAGTTATTTTGGTTATAAATATCAATGCCAAACTCACTCCACTGAGATGGATCATTCTGGAAAGGGGAATCAAATGTAATTTAGAAATTATTTGAGGTTATTTAAATTCAGGAAAAGAGAGTCTGCATTCAAAATGCATTTTCTTTCTGTCATTGTTCAGTAATGCTCATCATTTTCCTTATATATAAAAACCATATTTAGTTAGAGACTCTTTCCCACATGGTATTCAAGAACTCTCTATGCAAACCTGATCTAGTGCAGTAGCTAATTTGAATCATCTGAATAAGCCACGAGTTATGAACTTCAGAGACCACTGAATGAATGCTAGTTGCCCAGCAGCTAAAACATCAAAGTCAAACAAATCACAACATTCAGAAGAAAAATATATTTCCCATATTGATTTTTTTCTTATATGTATGATGTTCAATAAATCACATCACTGGTATTCACTAACGTAAGTCTTATTCTCCTGGAATACAACACCAAATTTAATAACCACTTTTGTTCAACATAGAAGATGAAAGTCAATTTCTATTGCTCTAGGCAGACTGTATAGTCAAAACACAAGAAACATCAGAGAAAAGGAAAATGGAGAAAAATGCATTAGATATTAATCTCGTATTCACTGGGAAAACAAAAAAATCTTTACCTGTTTTTCCTTTCAGAGTTTAAAAAGATGTAAATTTTCTTTTGCCCTACCTACTCTACACTTCAGAGCTCTTTATCCAAAGCCCTTCTTTTTTACCTTATTTCAGCCATGAATGTCTCTCAAGTATTGTCAGTATTAAACAAAAAACATGTCTCTTCTTGACCCTATTTTACTCACACCTCTTGATCTTTCATTTGCTTTCACAAAAATTATTCAACATTCACAGACACACTAGATCCCAAAGATAACATCCCCTTGTCACACTTACCTTTCTAATTATAACCTGCTTCTCAGATCTGAAACTCTACTTATGTTTTGTGCCTTTCTTCTAATTTTCTCCAAAGTAAAGTCGCTGAGAACATCAATGGTTTTCCTTAAAGGTAAGACTAAGTTATCAATTCATTCACCATTTATTTGATCTTTCAAAAGAACTCTCTTTTTTTGAAACCTGATGAACCTAGACTCAAACAAATGATCTAATGTATGTACAATGCTTAGAACATTATTTGGCATATAGCACAAGTGTTTGCTGCAATTATTGTTATCATGAACACTTATTGCTACTTTTTCCCCTCCCTCATACATATTCCTTCAAAGCTGTACTCTGTTGTCTTGCTCTATATGCTTGTAGGCAGAAGTGATGGATGTACAAAATATGTAAGTCATAATCATTGGTTTCCAGAAGTCAAGAGTTCTCTAGGAAAGAGATATAAATGAATAATTATACAGCAATACCACAAGTGGCTACTAACCATAGTCAGAAAGTGATACACTGGAAGTATTATCACATGAAAGAAAAAAGAACACTGAGTTTTTCCACATAGCAGAACTATGACCAATAGATTGAAGTTATAAGGAGGCTGACTTTGGCTCAGGATGAGAAAGAGCATTCTAGTCATCAAGGTTGTCCACTTACAGAGCCATAGTAATGAGAAGACAATCTGCCAGGAATATTGTAAAAACTAAGGAGATCAGTCATCAAGATTCTAGAACAACTTACTAAGAGCAGAGTAATAATGGATATAAAATGTTTTCTACGGTCGTGTGTGGGGTGTGTGTGTGTGTGTGTGTGTAAAACACTACAATTCGGCTGACAGTAGAACAAGATGTAGCTACAAAGAGGGTGAAAGCTGAGGCCAGCCAGGTGACCTTGGCTGTGGTCAGGAACTCTCTACTTGTCTCATGGGAACACTTGCCGAAAAAAAAGGAAAAAAAAAAAAAAAAGAACTCAAGATGAGATTTGTTTTGATACAAAGATATTTTTACATCTTATTTACGATAAAAGATTGAAGGCAGAGGTGGGCTATGAATAGCAAGATCATATAATTACTTGTCCAAACTAGGACACTTGAAAGTAAAAGAGGCATTCTTAGTAATTATGCCATGAACACAGGCATAAAGAAGTACATATGATCACCCTAGCTATCCACGAGTAATTAAACAAAAAGAAATGTGGGCCAGGGTTTGCCTGAGACAAAAATTATAGCCAGGATCTTGGGTAAACATCTCAGAAAAAAAATCAAAAGTAGAAACTATTAAAGCAGTGGTTCCTAATTGGGAGTGATTTGAGGCCCCAGGGACTATTTGGCGATGTCTGAAGACATTTTCAGCTGTCACAAGTGGGGCTGGGGGAGTGCCATCAGTGTCCAGTGGGTAGAGATAGGGGTGCTGGAACCACTCTGCAATGCACAGGACAGTCCACACAACAGTCATCTTGTCCAAACTGCTAATAGTGCTAAGACGAGAAATTATTAAAATTTCTGTATTACATTTGTGTTAAAAATAAAAAGACCGCACTGCAAAAACATATGAAACATCTGCACTGTAAAACATTAAAGACAAAAACTGAAGAAAATATTTGCACCTTACATGTCAATGCAATCTATACACAGCAATAGCCCTTAGACAAAGGCAAGCATCCCAACAACAAAACAGGCAAAACTCACTAGCAAACAACTGACCAAAAAAACGTATCAGTGGCCAATAACCACTAAAAAATAAACACACTCCACCTCGTAAGTCATCAAAACAACTTGAACTAAAAGAACACTTCTGATGGGTTACCTATAAAGCCAGCCAAGATTTTCTAATTCACAGCGTTAGTAATGAGCACTTTAACATACTGATAAACAGAAACGTAAGTTGATTTCAAACAAACAAAAGACTGGGAAGACATTTAGTTTTACTTAAAGTAGTTTTTCTTAATTTTAACTTTGTATTTTGAAAACCTCAGAATCTCTTGACATGACCACATATTTTTAGAAAACTATCAAAATCAATAAGGATATATGCAAAGATTTAGCTACAAGAATTTCAGCTCAGCATTGTTTACATGGACAAAAACTAGAAATTCCTAAAATGTCAAATAAGGAGAAACTGATTAAACGAATCAATATACAACTCTTAAAATCATGCTATGCCGGCTGGGTGCACTGGCTCACACCTGTAATTCCAGCATTTTAGGAGGCCGAGGTGGGTGGATTACTTGAGGTCAGGAGTTCAAGACCAGCATGGCCAACTTGGTGAAACCATATCTCAACTGAAACTACAAAAATTAGCTGGGTATGGTGGCAGGCGCCTATAATCCCAGCTACTTGGGAGGTTGCAGCAGGAGAACTGCTTGAACCCAGGAGGTGGAGGAGGTTGCAGTGAGCCAAGATTGCGCCACTGCACTCCAGCCTGAGCGACAGAGTGAGACCCTATCTCAAAAAAAAAAAAAATCATGCTATACCAAATATTGACATGGAGAGATGTCCATGACATACTATTAAAATGAAAAAATATACCCAAACTATAGATATATATGATATATATGTGAAGATATCCATATGTTAAATATGTTTCATATATGTTATATATGTGAAGATATGTGTGTATGTGAAGAAGTCTATAATAACATAAACCAAAATATTAACAAATGGATCTATTTGGGTGGTGAGATATAGGCACCACAAAAGCAAGATATTTGTTTGTTTCCAGCTGTATCTCTAACACAGAACAATGTCTGGCATAAAGGAAAAGTAAAATAAAATTTGTTATTGTTATTTTTGTTTATCTATATTTTCTCACTGATATGCAGTGAAAACATTATTTGCATAACACATATTTTAAATGTTGCCTTCTAAAAGACTAATTCAATAGCAAAACAAAATGTTTTACACATAGAAACAAAAGGAATGCCACCTACTTTAAGGATTATAAGCCTTTAAGAATAATTTATGTAAATATGCTCCGTAAATTCTACAGCACTGTATAAATGTAGAAAATTAATTATTTTGTTAAGATCATATATTCTGAAGTTAAAGTGGTTTCATGTGTGCTGTCACTGGCAGCCCTCCTCCCAGCAATTCATTTCCAATAATTTGTCCTTTAAAAACAATTAGAGACATGTGCAGTGTTACTTATAGAAGCAAAAAGCTGCAACAATGGAGAACTGGTTGAGAAAGTTGAGGCACATCCATAAAATGAAATACCATCTCACCACTAAAATGTTATCTTGTAGAAATGTATTTATTGACATACACATTGACTGATATAACCACTCTAAAACATCATGTATATGTAATCTAGGTAAAATAATCCCAATTACAGCTTATTATAACACTATTATGTCAAATCCTCAAAATAATTGTTATAGTTTTTTGATAATTCTTATCTTTTTAAATTTGTTAATCCAACTATTCAGTTTGTCACTTGTTTCTCAAGACTTGATCAGTTAAACCATCCATAACATTTTATCTTTCAATTGCAAAATTCAAAACATTTTATGGATTTTTCCATCCTTTGAAGGCGTATGCACTTTAAAGCCACACTACAGTTTCGAATGAAGCATGTGTATATATTACAAAATATGTATGCAATTTACTTTAACATTTTAATGTTAGTGGTTTCTTATACATATCTCTTTATGCACTAGTCACTTCTTCATAATTCAGAAGCTGAATCTCATTTTCTCTCCTTAAAACAAATGTAAAAATTGCTTTCCAAAGTTTTATTTTTTCTACTTTCACAGAGATCACAGAAATAGAGTACAAAGAATGCTGAGAACAAAATGAATAACTGCTAAAAGATTAATAAATTAAAAATATAAATAAAATGTGAATCTTTTTATAAATAGGAACAGAAGGAAAGTTTTCCTCCCATAGAATTCTATTAAAAGTGAAGAACTTTTATACAGATGAACTACATATATGTATTTTTAATTTGAACACTAGCTCTCTAAAAAAAGTATCGTAAACTCTTCCTTTTTGCTAAGGACTACTGCTTTATTTATATGCTACTCAAAAACTCTGGTGAACCCTTATTGCTCAGTGCTCTTTGTTCGGCTTACACTATTTAAAAACACTAATCAAAATGGTTTGCATTCCTTTATTTTAAATTTATAAGATTGCCTAACACTGGAACTAAAATATCTCTAACATTAATGGGAAATATTATAATTTGGGAAGCAGACTGATACCACAATGATAACACTAGGATTCTACTATACCAGGAATTGTTGAGATTTTTAAAGTGTTGTGATGCTCCCAAATGAAATCAGAGCCTGAGACAAGTGGAAGGAAGCAATATGAGGGGTACAAAAAGATGGAGAAATTCATTTGTACCACAAGCACTGATGAAGAACTGACATCACTCAGGACACTGCAGAGGCCTGTGTGGGATGAGTGACACATGGAGGAACATGACACCGAGTTCCAACGGAAGATCAAGAGCGCTGTGTAAGTGGGATACGGAGCAGGGTTGGAAAACCAGCCGAAGGAGGAAAGAGGCAGACATTGCACTTTTTCAGTACCAGAAAGAATCCCATCATGCATTCTGTGGCTTTCCTCTGTATTTTTAAAATTTACAGAATCCAACTCGCCCCCTATAGCAAAAATAGTTCTACAGACTAAAAATCAAGCAGCCACCTAAACACATCCTTTTAAAATTTCCAAAACCTTGGCTTATGTTCAATTTCTGTCAATTTCTGCCTAAATGTAAATCATTCCATTTTTATTCCTCCAAATACTTTCTTGCTACAACTGAGAGGTTTTTTCCATGATAAATTCTTGAGCTACCTATTTTTAAAAAGAAAAGGGGTGGGATGAGAGGGGAGGAGGAGCAGCTCCAACTCAAACAACTCCTCTTTTTTATAATATTTAGGAGTTTCTGAACCATTTGATGCTTTCTAGTTATTTTTTTCTCCGAATGTCCATACTTTATTTTAAACATTTTCTTTGAATCTACATAATTTAAATCCTTGAGATAATCAGTATCTCAAGGATAAATGGGGCTTTTCAATTTAAGAAAAGGAGGCTGAAAACTAGAATGTGCTCCGGGCTTAATCTCGGGTCCCAGATGTATAACCAAATAGAGGTAATAACTTTAAAAAATAAAAAATAGACCCAAGTGGACAAATAAATCAATTTGGCTTATATTGCTTTTTATTTGCATTTTCATTAAAAATATGTTCATGGCAGAATCATGTTTATTCTCTTTACCAGAAAACATGGGAAGGTAGCAAAAGGAAGAAACTACTTAGAAGAGATGGTGTCTTGCTTTATAGAAGGGGATGATCCTTTTGGTAAAGTGGTAGCACTATTTGAACCTCACTGGAAGACTGTTTTGACATCCACAATAACAACAACGACCAAACACTTATTTGAAATAGATTGATCCTTCTCCAAATAGCTGACAAGATATTGTAGAACCATAATGGCTAGAGGCATTATCACATTAAATTCACATATTTTGCAGACTAGCAACTTATATATCCACTCAGCCAAGCTGTTTTCCTGCTGGTAACTTGAATTCCTGTTTTAAAACTGTGCCAACTCCTCTTGGGTGTTCTGGTAATGAAAACGATTTTCCTTAAGTTCTAGCCAACATTTTTCACTATAGTATCTTATGAGAAAGCCACAACGTTAGGGCAGACCACAATGACCAGATGGGGAAAAAAAAACTATTTGGGAGAATTATTTTGATGTTTAAAATAATGGGGGGGGGGCATGTATTAAAAATAATGTGCTAATTTTGGGGTATAATCTTATTCCATACACCAAGTTAACTGAGTACTAAATTATCGATTTTTTAAAAAAATAGCTGAATATGTGTATTTAAAATATATTCTGTTCCTTATAGTGGTGGTTTAAAATGCAAAGAAATGAAACCAAGAAAGAATAGTGCATAAAAATGACAAGCTCAGGGAAATGTATCTGAAACGGATAAACAAAGATACCGCTAAGAGTAGAAAGTTATGACAGCTCAAAAACATGTTTTAACCCGAGGAATCCTAGTCATCTGAAGCATCTACTCTACTGCTCTCTCACCTGAACATATCTGAAAACCATTCATCTCAAAAGAAAAGACAAATTGGTTATGAAACCCACAGGCTCCTGTAGAATATATAGTGTTACAAATGCTTCTTCATCAATATATATGAGTTTGGAAGGTTTTTAAAAATATGACAATACAGCCATCTAGGAAAAAGTGACAGTATCATAATTTAGGTGAAGTGTGAAACTGACCTGATTGATGGAGTTGGCAGCACAGGATGCGAGGCCTGTCCCAACAGAAGTAAGCAGGAAACAGGGCCAGTCAAAAGGGCCCGGAGCCAATGCAAATCCAGCTGCAGTGGTACTTACAACTAGACCTGTGATACAGAAACAGAGCAGACGCACTGTTACCAACCAGAGTCCCAACTGTAAAGGCCAAAAAGACAAAAAACAAGCCATCTTTCATATAAACTAATTGATTATATTAATAATACAAAGTACAGGCTCATCTTTGGTTTAAAAAGGATCCACATATTCCTGATTACAAAAACTACATGTACTAATTATATAAAACTGTTAATTTTCTTTTAATTCCATACTCAAGAGAAAAAAATAAGGTCAGTCTTCCAGATTCAATCATTCACTTATTCATTCAACAGACGTTTACTGAACACCAAATTTGTAATCAGCATGTACTGTCAGGGATAAAGATGTATACGGTCTTATTCTTGCTAGATGTATACATCTTAAAGATGTATACGGTCTTATTCTTGGGTAATTTGAAAGGGAGATGGCAGATATACCTTAATAACTGCAACACAAAATAGCAAATAACAAATAACAAGGATCCCAATTATGTGACAAACTCCAGACAAGCCTAGGGGTGGGCTTGCCTATAAGAGATGATGGTCCCAGGGGTCAGAGAATGTGTAGTGGGAGATGATAATCCTACAAGCCATCAACAGGAACCAAGTGAAGAGGCGAGGTACAGAAGCAAAGCCAGACAATTCAAGCATCCACCAAGCCTGCTCCTTTTCGCTAGGCCCTGCTGCTTCTTTCCTGGGGTTTATAGAAGCTGACAGGGCCAGAAAGTGTCCAAGAGTGGTGCTGATATGGAGCTGGAGAAATCTGCTGGAAAAATGATCCCCATTGGTGGGCAAATCTGGGAAAGCTTCAAGAAGATGGCATTTAAGTTGGATCTTCTAGAGGGCATGCAGAGAAAGGAAGAGAATGGTGGGGTGAGCAACATTACAGGTACAAGGATAATTCCAAGAACAGGCACAAGGGAAGGGAAGACCAATGTCAAGAATCTAAAGTATGCGTGATACCATCTACCTAGATTCTCCAACCAAAAACCTAGGAAGCATATTTGATTATCTCCTTTGTCACTCGCTATATCCCATTCATTACAAAGTAGTGTCTGTTCTCTCCTTTGTCACTCGCTACATCCCATTCATTACAAAGTAGTGTCTGTTCTATCTCTACAGTAGGTAGAGATAGAAACCCATCACACTGCCAGCATCTAGTCCAGCAGTTCTTAACCAGGGGTAGTTTTGCCCCCCAGGGGACATTTAGCATTGTCTGGAAACATTTTTGATTGGAGGGCACGGTGCTACTTGTCTTCTAGTGGACAGGGGCTGAGGATGCTTCTTAACATCTTATGGTGCATAGGATACCCCCCAACGACAAATAATTTTCTAGCCTAAAATGCCAATCGTGCTGAGCTTGAGAAACCCTGACCTAGTCCAAGCAATTACCATAAGAGCTCACCCCCAACTGGTCTCCTTGCTTCCATCTTGCTTCTTTTCAGAGTGGTGTTTTTAAAATGAAAACAGATCAAATCACACCGCTGCTTTGAACACTGAAAATTCTTCGATGCCATACCTGATATAAAATGTAAACTCTTTCTCTGCCAGTCAGTGCATCTCACACCTCTCTTTAGCTCACTCACTGTTCTCCGATCATGAGAATTCTTCTATTCTTTGAGCATTCCAAACTCTTTCTTGTCCCTGGGTTCTTGTACTTTTGTTTCATCTGCCTCTTTCCATGGCTGGCTCCTTTTCATCCTTCAGATCCCATCTGAAATACTACTTGTTAAGGGAAACCTTCCTGATCACCTCATCTAACGTAAGCCTCCCCTGTTACTTCCTCGCTCACATCCTCCTTTTATTTCCTTCACGACACTTACTACACTCTGACTCCTCACTGGAATATAAGCTCCATGAAGGTAGGACCCCGGTCTGTGTAGTTCACTGCTGTATTTGGGGGGCCATCACTGTGCTAGGCATAGAGCAGTATTTACTGGAAAAACAGGAGAAAAGGTGGCAACTGTCAGATTGCAGAATAGCAAGCTGAGGAGTTTGTGGTTTGGTTGGTTGGCAGTGGAGAGTCACTGAAAGTCTAATGCAAGAAGGCAATCTATAAGTGGAAGTATCTGTGCACTATGACTTAAGAGAGGCAGAGAGTTTTACAGAGAAACATTTTAGGAGGCCATGCCATTAATTCATTGTGAATAAGGGTTATAAAAATGGGATATTTTGATTAGAGAATTGTTAGGATCTGGCAATTGGGAAAGGTAGGAAGATAAAACAACAAAAAAGAATGAATGGAACAGTGCACTTTACCATTTGCCATGCACTTGGGTGACATGGAAAGGAATGATAACATTAATAGAAGTAAGGACAATAGGGAAAGAGGTGATAAAGCTACTGGCTTTAGGAACATGTGCTGTTTTGAGAAACTGTGGGACATCCAGGTAGAAATAGAAAGAACACAGATGAAATATGAAACTAAAGCTCAGGAGGGAGACTTGAGAGACTGGAGAGGCATGAAGCTCTGGAGTCGCCCAGAGGCCATGGCTGAACCTGAGGGAATGGATGAGATCAAGAGGCAGCAGGTACAATGCAGAGAAGTATGTGAAAAAGTCAGATCTTTACAGATGCGGGGAAGGAAAAGAATGAAAAACATAAAGACTATTTGGAGACATGCATCAAGATGATAAGGGGGCATAAGTGTCCAGTAACCATGTGAGGGGCTACAGGAAGCAGGACAGGAAGCCACCACTATCGGCATCAGCAGGTACATACTGGAGAAACTGGTAGTTCCTCATAATCATCATGAATTGGCTGGCATGTTCTTCAATCTAGTCTTATCAGCAACTTACAATAATCCTTTATAGTTCTACCATATGAACAAGCCCCTTCCCTAGTATCTATAGGGGTCACAGATTTCTTGATATTGCTAAATCAAATAAATACTTTGGCTGGGTTCAATGGTAGTTTGTAAGGTGCCTTAAGTATAACTATCTCAATTCAAAGTACCTAGAGCACAAGTATTTTGGCAAGGGGTCCTTCCTTCAAGTCAGTCGTTCCCAACCAAATATGGCATGCATCTGAATATCCTGGGGGAAGATTTACCTCCAGGAAACGAGAGACATGGACAGATATAAGTAGAGAGCAAGGTTCAGGAATGAGGGTGCAGGTTTGGATAAAGATTACAGGAAGATAAGCAGATTAGGAGCTGAAGGCAAACGAGGCTAATCAGAAGTCATGAAGACACACACATTTAGGAGAAAGGTAGCATGGCTGAGGTGGGGAGTCTAGGCCAGAAAGCATGTGCTGTCCCCTCTCACATCTCCTCCGCTTAGGGGTACAGCCTGTTCTGGCCCTTATATGGTACTACAAGTCATAACACAACAAGTGCACACAAGGTACCTAACAGTAGCAAAGAATCACATGGAGCAGAAGGCAGCAATCAAAGGTAGAATACTCAATTTCAAAGTAAACATTCTGGAAAAAGTTTTAGCTATCTAATTCTGTAACAACTTATGCCTAAAGGAAAATGCCATGGTGATTACAGACTCTCAAAACAGTAGTTGCAGGTACATTTTACCCTTGTGCCAACGGGGAACGAACAGTCTCTCCTGTAACAGGCCATTTAGTTTTACCTGCACACATTTAATGACTATCAAGAAAGGCACTATTTTTTAAAAGCAAACAACAAAGCTCCATTTAGAATATTCAAATAGCACCCATCTTTGAGGAAACTTTTTCGTTCTTTGTAGCTATCACACCATAAATTGCAAAACCTCCTGGACAGGCCAGTGTGAAAGAAAAAGATTCATCTTGTTTTGCAAGACTCAAGAGCTCTCCAGATGGGTTAGGCAACTCTTCACATATTGCACAGTACATCAGTGACAACCAGGACTAGAAGAAAAATCCTTAACATCCAGGCTGCCTCTCATTTGTATCAGAATTATACCATGAAGAAGAAAGGCTGATGGTATCAATGGGAGAATCTGAGGAAAAAGAGACTGCAGAGGTTTCTCTCTTAAAATTAAACTAAGTAAACTGCTTCTCTCCATAGAGTAAATCAGCCAAAATAATTTGACTATATTTTAAAGTCTTGAACACAAAAGTAGAGTTGTTTACTACTCATAAACAACTGTAATAGTTAAAAGAAAATCTACTATAACCTTCTCAATATATAGTTAGTAAAATCCAGAATCACAAAAATAGAAGACTATAGTCAACCTTCTGTATCCATGGGTTCCACATCTGTGGATTCAATCAACCTTGGATAAAAAATATTCGGAAAGAAAATAGTTACGTCTGTAATGAGCATGTACAGGCTTTTTTTTCCTGTCATTATTCTGTAAACAATACAGTATGACAATTATTTATGTAGCATTTACATTGCATTAGGTATTATAAGTAAACTAGAGATGGGATACTGGAGCCAAGCCCCCAGGGATACTCCAAAGGATGATGCATTATACCTTAGAGATCTCTAAATATCCAGATCAACATTTTGTATTGCGCTTAACAAATTTTTTTAAGTCAATTACCATTATAGTGGACAAGAAAGCCTCATAATCATTGAACTGTCAACAATAGAAATGTTCTAAAAAGAAAGTTCATTTTGTCTAAAATTGAAAAGGGTATGTAGTTAAATGAAAGGAAAACTGCTAATCAGAGGAGGAAGTATCTTGTTATTCTTTTTATTCACCCCAGAGCTTGATGGGGTGATAAAGCATAGAGAAAGTACATCAAATGTTTGACTGCATCTACTGATAAATTGAGGAGACAAAAAGTGATTTATAAAAAGCTAACAAAGGGAAAAGAACAGTGTTTTAGTAAGACATAACAATGATGAAATTTACAAAATGGAAATACTACCTAATTTTAAAATGTACGAATTGTAAATGGTAATACATGTAAAAAGAATAACAACTATTACTAGAGAGAAGGAAATTTGAATTTTGTAACACATTTCTAAAAAAAATCCAAAAGCTAACAAAGAATGTATTTATACTTATTTCATCAAAGCAATTAATTTGAAAAAGAAAGGCAGGGAGGACTGATAAATTGTACAAGTAAAATTGACCAAAGCGATTTTCTCATACAACACTGCCATAACTGTAATTAAACTTTTCATTGATTTCCTGCGGTTCATTACATGGAATCATTTTGTAACACCAGAATCTCATTAAAAGTGAATGCAATATACTCTGTCATTAATAACACCTGAAATTATATTTTATTTGGTAATCTCATATTCTGCCCTTTCACAAATAAACATAAAATCAATGTTGTCAATGAAGCATGGCCCATCTAACATAGGCCCAGAGGCACTGCACTGCAGGCCCAGAAATAGCTCTGGGAGCCCATAGGAGAGTAATATTCCCAAACCAACAGAGCTTGACTCATCCCCACTCCTGAGTGGAAGGCCAGGTAGAGAACCTCAAGCTTCTCCATGAAGAGATCCAGTAGCAGCCCTCACTAAAGATGGTCCTGCCTACTAGGTCCCATCTGTTGTCCAGGATTCATTTGCTCCAGATGCTCTCTTATCTGCCTCTGCCTTCTCCAGGAATAAGTTCCTACCACGTTTCCCAAAATTAAAAAAAAAACAAAAAACAAAAACACATTTTTTGCCAGATGCCATGGCGCATGCCGGTAATCCCAACACTTTGGGAGGCTGAGGTGGGAGGATCCGTTGAAGTCAGGAGTTCAAGACCAGCCTGGACAACAAAGTGAGACCCTGTTCTACAAAAAAATAAACTATCCCAGCTCAGTGGCATGTGCCTTTAGTCATAGCTACTTGAGACTGAGGTGGGAGGATGACTTGAGCCTGCGAGTTCAAGGCTGCAGTGAGCTATGATGATGCCACTGCACTCCAGCCTGGGCAACAGAACAAGGACGTCTCAAAAAAAAAAAAAAGCCTGCATTTTAAAATTTTGAAACAATCGCAGTGAGATATGCCCCAGTCTGAAAGTTGGTCCTCTCTGAAATTCATGTTGAAACTTAATCCCCAGTGTGGCAGGACTGAGAAGTTGGGCCTATAGGCGGTGATTGGGAAGGGAGGGCCCAGCCCTCATGAATGGATTAATGTATTAATGGGTTAATAGACTATCATAGGAGTGCGACTGGTGGCTTTATAAGAAGAGGAAGAGAGACCTGGGCTAGCACGCTCAACCCTCTCAACATGCCATGCCTTGTGCTGCCGGGGACTCTACAGAGTCCTCACCGTCAAGAAGACCCTCACCAGAGGCATCCTTGGACCTTGGACTTCTCAGCCTCCATAACTGTAAGAAATAAATGCCTTTTCTTTATAAATTACCTAGTTCCATAAGCAACAGAAAACAGACTAAAACATCCTTGACTGGGCGGGAAGAAAGCAAACATACACAATGAGAACTGCTTATGAGGGCCATGTACTTAAGGGCAAAGCAAGCACTACAGGCTGCTTCCAAGAGCTAAGAGCCGGCCATGCCAGCAGCCAGAAGGAAAACAGGGACTTCAGTCCTAGAGTTGCAAAGAAATGAATTCTGTCAACAACCAGTGAGCCTGGAAGAAGACCCTAAGCCCCAGATGAGAATAGTCTCAACCAACACCTTGAATTCAGCCCGGTTAGACCCTGAGCAGGGTGTCTAGCCACATCATGCTGGACTTCTACTTGTTGAAATAGTGCAACAATCACTTTGTGTTGCTTTAAGCTGCTAAATTTGTGGTAATATGCTTCACTGCAATAGAAAATTAATATGTACTGTAATGAGAGTAGCACTTAAGAAGGACTAGTCTACCAGCAACACAGAGGACTGATTGGAGTGGAGGAAAATTTACCCAGGGAACCACTTAAAGGTTACTGCAGGGCGCTAGGTGGGAGGCGATGAGGGCCTGGGTAGGATGGCAACAGCGCAAACAGAGTTCGCTGTAAGTATTTTAAAAGTGGTGACAAAGGGCTTCGTTACTGAATAAATTTAAGCAGTTGTAGAAGGAGCTAAACAAAATCCAGTACTTCAAGTAATCAAATCCAAAAAGGTCAAAGAGGATTTAGGGTCAACTAGTCTAATTTCTCTCCTAATGTAAATCCCTTCTCCAACATCTCAGTGTATATTCTCTCCAAATCTGGTGACAGGAAATTATTTCTCCCTGGGCAACCCCTTCTGCTACAGAAGAGCTCTAGTTGCTCAACAGTTCCCTCTCCAACCAAGTCAGAATCAACTTCCTTGAAATACCTACTTAAGATGCAATTTCTGTGTTCTGGAGCAGCAGTGAATTAACTTTTTCTTTCTTAGCACAACCCTTCAATCATGCAAACCCAACTATTCCTACAGTTTCTGTCCCTCCAAGCTAAATGTCGCTAGTAACCAACCATGCTTGACTTCCAGGCTCCTGTCCATGCCGAGGGCATCTTCTACAGACACAACAGTTTGTGACTATATCAAATGCACTGAGTACAGTGTCTGGTAAATAATAAGGGCTTAATAAGCAGTGCTCTTGGAAATTATTAAAATGTGGTTCATAAAATTCTAGATCAAATATTTCTCTGGCCACTACACTTGGACTCTACATTTCAAAGTAATGCCTAAAAGAATTTAGAGAAACAACAAAACACTTCACACCATACTCCTTATGCTACTGTATTTTAATCTAAGTTATCTCTCTGTCTCCTTCAGGGGAGTGAACAGATAGCAACCCTTAACCATTAAAAATAATAATGATAAAAACAAAATTTACATTTGCAAAGCACTTTAGTGTGCCAAAATGCTTTTACGTTTATTTAAATCTCAAAAATACTGCACTTCAAAGAAAGGTGTGGATACCTCAGGGACACGGTAAGAAAACAGGAGAACTTTCACTTATGTTTAATTTTTTAACCCTTTCTTTTTAAACCCACAGTTTGCATATCTTAAAATGAATATATCAGAGTAAGAATACATGAATTTTGTTTATATATAATTATTCATTTATACTATATATATTTATATATAGCATAAATACCTAAGTACACTTAAAGTTCTTTTTACTTATAAAGTACAGGACTAACAAACTGGAGGACCTGGCTCTAAAACAAAAAGCAAAGCAAGCAATTGTAGGTACAAAGTCTGATTTTCTATATGCAGGACCATGTGCAAATTACTGGTAGTAAAATCTACCAAGGTCTAATCAAGAGAATCATATGATTTATATGTAATATTTGGCTCTCTCTTTTTTTCAGAGGCAGGGTTTTGCTCTGTCACCCAGGCTGCAGTGCAGTGGCACAATCAGAGCTCACAGCAGCCTTCAACTCCTGGCCTCAAGTGATTCCTCCACCTCTGACTCGGCTTCCCAAAGCACTGGGATTACAGGCATGGGCCACCATGCCCAGCCAGAATATTCTTTAGTAAGTACTACAGAGACTCATCTTCAGAAAAAGAAAATTCCACTAACTAAAGGAATGAAGCACATACAAACACACAATCACCTAGTTGATCACAAAATCACAAAGCAGGCAAGACAGGCTTTAACACTGTATCCTTAGCATAGGATCCATGATAACGCTTCTTCGTCTACAGATTTTAAGGGGGAATTGGAAGGAGTCACAGAGGGAGCCCCATACTGGGGGTGGGCAGAAGCAGCCCTGCTATGCATGCTGTTACTTCTGCAACAGAGGGGGCTTTATCTGTCACCCATAAATGGAGGCTTTTACAGGACTTGCAGTACAAATTTAGCCAGGCCCCTAGTTCTAACCTCACAGCATACTTTGCAGGGCAGCAGTAAACCACTTGAAATGTTTTGCCTTTTCCAACACGTAAGAGGTTTTTTTGGAGAAGCAGCTTTATCAAGAATTTTTTTTTTTTTTTTTTTTTAAGTCTCAATACTTTGAGACTATTGGTCTTTGTGCATAAGCATAATGACTATACTTAATTTTCTAAAATCATCAACTAAAAATAACTGTAAAGGTTACATTAAAAAATGGGTCAGCTATATCTTCCTTTTCTTCTTTCTCTGTCTCTTAACGCCTCACTATTTTTTAGCACTGGCCACAAAAGAACTAAGAGAAAAAACAAAAGTCCAAAAAGTCAATTTGGATAACTATCAATTCTGATGAAAGATTTGGTAGCAAGAGTAAAGCCACTGGCTAAATGAGACTGAGATTCTCTATAGATTTCAAATTACCCTTGTAATCTATTATATCTCATTATCCTTGATAGCAGATACTATGGAACATTGTAATCCAAGTCCCATAAACTTGAGATGTAATCTCTTTAAAGCTGTTTAATGTGGAAAGCTGACCAAGAGTAGGCAGTTAATGAATTTGTATGTGGTTTTGTTTATGTGTGCATTGAAGCAATGGAGTTAAGCTTTTGTTAGTAGATCTCAAAGTTCAAAATCGTGTAACTTAATTCAGAGGAAGGAGTTAAGTCTTTTTTGATTTTTAAATGAGAGTGTACTTTTTACTAAATAGCTGTACTTAATGATTTTCATCTCTTTTTTATTAGCACCTTAAACTTTGAATAGTTGAATTTCTAACTTAAGTGAGTTTTTTAGGCTTCACAGCTAGGCAGCATTCTGTGAACCACATAATATAGTTGTCTTCCCAACAGACATATCACAGAAGGTGGTAATTCTCATGCTTATTGTTAAGTTCAGATGAAAAGTCAATTGACATGAGACATGGTATTTTTTTTTTCTCAGCCACGTTAAAAGATATCAATCAGGGGCCTAACTGATTACAAACTATAACCACTTCTGGTTCAAAAGATAAAACTTTTAATACAGGTTTTTAACATCACAGCTGCAAAGGTAAGAATTTATTAGGGCTTCCTGTTTTCCTTTCTTATTTTTCATACGATTAATGATGAAAGTTAGACTGAAAGTCCTAGGACCAAATTAAATCGCATACCTTCAAATTTACTAAGTAACAATGACACCAAAATGAAGCATTTAAGTATGGTCACCAAGGCAGTTCACCAGGAAGCATTTGGTTTACACTTACAGTTAGCATTCAGAAAAAGGAAAATGAAGTATCTATCAGGCTTGACAAATAAAAAAAGCTGTTTATATTAAGCTAATTTTGCAACACTGAGTGACATCCTAATCTTGTTCTTTCAATTATAGCTTTTCCTTGAACCAAAGAGCTTTCTTACCTTATCATCCTGCTTTTAGTTTGTTCTTCTCAATAAACTCAATTTACTTCATATACTCAATAACCAACAATTTATAACCTTTTTAATTAACTAAAAAAAATTCCATAAAGCTGGTGCCTGTAAACTAAAACTGATGAATAAAACGGAAACTTTTAAGAAGCAGAAATATGTAGTTTCAAAACTGAGTTTGGTGAAAAGAAACTGTTAGTTGGACAGTTTTCACAAAAATAAAGCTTTATCTCAGTTTCATATCAAAATTACCATTGTGATTATCCAGAGAGCATATTGTACAAGATAAACACTTAAAGAATTAAGTCTCCATTTCGAGTATCATTCTGATTTTGATGGTATTTAGTGTTTAGCTACCTGTGCTTATTTTGCAGAACACATGTAACAAATCAGTAAAATGCCAAAATGCTTTTACATTTATTTAAATCTCGAAAATACTGCAGAAGAATCAACTTCCTTGAAATACCTACTTAGGATGCAATTTCTGTGCAATTACTCACTTGTGATTTACATCTGGACCTAACTGCATACATACATATTAATGTATCATTGTTTTCTTTTTCTTTGGGAATTTTCATTTATTCTTATTAATTGTTTAGGCAAGAATGATGCTTATGTCATTCTAAGCATTCAAAAGAGCTTTCTAGCAGGAATCTTTTAGAAATACTTTTGAGATGATGAACAACTAAAAGAATTCCCTTATTGGTGTTGCTGTTCCTTTAAGCAAAACTGAAAATCAATAGTTTGTCAAACCTAATAGCAATTCACTGATAACAGAATGAAGCAAAGTCTCTGCGGATCCCTCTGAGCTTCCATCGGTAGTTTTCACGAATTTGATGAACTTTATGAGAAACACAGTGGGGCTATCTCCAATCCTCCACAATTATCCTGAATACAAAAATCGCGTAACAGACTAAAAACTTCAAGACACAAACACAGCAGTTGAAAGAGACACTGTGAAAAGCAGATCAAGTAACTATAAATGCACAGCTGCCTAACAGTTTAGATACAATGCTTTTCAGTCATCACTAACCACTAAAGTACTACAGTACAGTAAAATAATTATTTGTAATTAAAAGGCTAAGCTGTTCAAAATTCTACAAATGGTGGCAAGCTAGATCGCTACACTTCTTTTCTCCATTGAGCTACTATTTTTTGAGCACCTATTATTTGCAAGGCACTGTGCTGGGCAATGGGAATGTAATAGTCAACAAGATAGATGTGGTCCTGGCCATCTTGGGGCTTTCACCCTGATAAAGATTCAGAAAAGTCAACAGGCATGAATTATAACACAAGGTGACAGTGATTCAGCAGGTGAGGAACTCTGAACATAGAAGGACCTCCAAACTCAGAAGGCTTCCCAAAAGTGATGTCAAAGTTGAAGACTGAAGGAAAAAAAGGAGTTAACCTGGCAAACACGGAAGATGGTGAGGTATACGCGTTTGAGACAGAGGCAACAGAAAGCACAAAATCCACAGGCTGAGAGAGTGCTCCAAAGAGTCACTCTCCATCTACAGATAAAATATCGCAGAGTAACTATGAACAAAAATGCATCTCTGCATCCTTGTAAAAGCTCACTGACATGCAGCATTCTTCTTTTCTTTCTTGTCAAGTTTACCATTCTTCCTTCTTATTTAATATATTTTTTAAAGCTACCAGTAAATTTAAAACTTTATATACGCTTTGGAAAGGTTTTCCAAAATAAACAAACAGTTTTTAAATTTGTTTTGTTATTTATTTATTGTTTATTTTCCAAAATAAACAAATAAACAGTTGAGCAAAAACTTGAGACAATCTTGCAACATTCTTCTAAAATTCATTTATCTTAAGTGTTTCATTCCTTAATCTTAATAAATAAGATGCTACAATGTTTTGCTTTGAAGTAAAAACCAAGCCCTTCATAAAACCCAAAATGATTATGAAGTACCCAGGCAAGTCTGACCTGCAGGTTGAGAGGCAATCATTTGCTTCCCTCGAGTGATTCAGATAACATTCTCTCCACATAGTAGATAGAGGGAGATCTGCTTGGACGTGCAGAATCTAGAGGACCCCAGGTGTCAGGCTAAAAGTGCCATCCACTGAAGGGGACAAGGGGAGAACAGGCAGAGGAGAGAAAAAGCAAAAAAAGGTAAGAATTCAGATAAACTAGGTTAGCTGTAAGTTGCAGAGGTCTCTCTTAATGGGAAATAAACATTCTTGTGAGTAATGGGAAGCAAGGCAGTGTGCTGAGAGTAAAGAAGAGCTAGGAGAGACAGTGTTGAATCAGTTCTACAGATTAGAAGAGTGTGTCTCAAAGTATGTTATGGGGACCATTAAAATATACAATTCTAGACCCTACCCCAGACCCAGAGTGAAGGAATTTATGGAGGTGACGGCTAAACATTTGCATTATAACAAGCATCTCAGAAGGCATATGAAGTTTGAGAACTCCTAGGAATAGTGAAGTTTTCTAGGTTGATGGTAGAATCTTGGATAAAGAAGAAAACTGAGCAAGAAGGCAAAACCCTCAACAACTACTGGAATGCAACAAGAAGTGAAAGAGAGGAAAGTTTGTGGTGATCTTCAACTCCTTCAACATTCACTAACAGCTTTGCCACCTGGCTTGCTTTCTGGTTTGGCTGAAGTTCCATCATCTACCAACACTTTTTCATGAAGACGTACACTTGGGCTAGCTGGCTTTCCTCTGTTGTACAGTCCAGTACTGACTACATACAACCCAACCCAAACCAGGAGTCTCCAAATGTGTATTTGATTATCAAGATGATAGGGAGAAACTGCTGCCAGATTAGTACACATTCAAAACTGCTAATGGAAAAGTAAATGCCAAGCTGGCAAGTCAGTCTTCATTTAAATATACTGCATTTGAAGCACACATGTGTGGTGGTAGTCACAGAGCAGACTAAAGAGTGGTATTGTATTTTTCTTTGGAAAAACTGGGTAGGGAAGAGGCAGGCAGTTTCATGTCCTCCTCCAAGAAGGGGATGTACTGCATAATGAGAGAGCCCAGTGAGGGCTATCAAGACAGAGAAGTTGGCTACTGTCAGAGTTGACTAGGCTGAATTTAAGATATTTGGGCTTTTAAAATGATAGATGTAAGAATTATGCCTTACTTTAAAACCTCCCTCGCAGCTGGAGGTAGCCATGTTGCACACTCCTGGCCAATAAGATATAATAAGTTCCTATGAAGAACTTTGCCTCCCAAATTAAGAGGCAAAGTCTTATAAGGAGGTTTCTGCCTTTCCACATTTTCCCCTCATTTCTTCTTTCTGCTCAGAATACAATATGATGATGAGGGTATGGAAGTC
Organism: Papio anubis; assembly: GCF_008728515.1. Classification (NCBI taxonomy): domain Eukaryota; kingdom Metazoa; phylum Chordata; class Mammalia; order Primates; family Cercopithecidae; genus Papio; species Papio anubis. The sequence goes on along the minus strand of NC_044992.1, from coordinate 13,605,160 downwards.
ATCTTGTGGTCCTGAGGACAAAAACCACAAGCTAATGATAACAGACAAAGAAGGTACCAGGTATGTTGGCAACATCCTTAAGCACCAGCTCCAGACTCGGAACCTCAGAATCCTTGACACATGAAATAATAAACTCTTTACTTAAGTTATTTATTTTCAAATTTTCACTTATGTGATGTTGAATCAATTCTCAACTCAGTTTTTTTTTCTTCCTCTTTAAAGTTCTCAATATATTTTGAGAGTGATTATCATTCTTACAAAATTTATCTTTACCTTCCCCTAGCATCTACCACAACATCTTATACTTACAATCAGTTCAATTAAAATCATATTGAACTTAAGGCAATTAAATCCCATCTTAACAACTAAATCATCAGAAAACAGAGTAGCCTAGCAAAATTTTTTTTTTTTTTTGTCTAAATTGGAACATTGACTAAAGCATCTGTAGAACCCCAGCCCCACAGAAACCAACTGAAATGATGGAATAAAAATGAAAATCGAAGAAAAATCTGCATCAGCAATAAATTAGGTAAAGACAGGATACTAAAAACCTCAAGAAGCATTTGTTAAATAAAGGACAGATGAGACTAAATTGAAGACAGTTACTGAGGGCTGAGTCACTACATTCATTATTTAAATAGCAAAAGAATATACTACATAAATAGCTACCAATAAGGAATGGATAAATATGGGAAATAAATATGGGCAATCAAGGCTATTCTAACCATACTCATTATTCCTTCCTGGTGAGGAGCAAGGACAGAAGCCAGGGTGAACCATGGCCAGATGAGCCCACTCCTCAGAAAGCCCCTTTGTCACCACAGTGTAGGAGAGCTGAGAGGCAGCTACATCATAGCTAGAGGGCTAGAAAGCAGTAGAGGGTCATGAAAAAATGAAAGCAGGGCCTCACCTTGATATAATTCTCACTGAGACAAGGGAGAACACTTTTCTGATGGCTTCACACAGTGTAGCAAGCCACCCACTGCCACCATACTTTGGCACACTGTGGTATTCTTCCAACTCAGCAGGCCACAGCACCAGAGAAGAGGCTGGACACAGACATACCATATGCAGAGAGGAGAAACAGATGACACTAAAACCCAGATTTGGGAAACAGGACATTGGCACTGTTGTTTCAGAAACATGGTAAATAAAAAAAACCTTTTGGAGAAAAAGTTCCCTCACTGCTTGTGCCCTCCTCGTTTCCATCAGGCCACAGGACTGCTAAACCAGTGAATGCAAACTGATGGCCTTGGTTCCTCTCACTTAAAATGAGAGAGAACTCCAACAACAAGTGAAACTGTTAGGTGATGAATACAAACCCAACCCTGCATCCGTTCAATCGACACATAATGAGCGCTTACTATGTGCCAGGCACTGCTGTAGGTACAGAAGACAGAACAGCGCAAACAGACAAAATGCCCCACCCCATGAAGCTTACATTCATTTGGGGTGTAACTACTGTCTGGATAGTGTTGTCTTCTTGCCAGAATAGAGAAAGATAAAGAGAGGTAAAACAAATCAGTGTGACTCATTAAAAAAGATTCTACAGTATAAAAGAAAAAAAAAGTAGCATGGAAGAAGAAGAGGCTGAACATATTTTTAAAAAGATGTACCACAGACCCACTAGACTATAAACTCCTGAAGAGTAAGACCTATCAGGGCAGAGACTGTGTCAGTCACCTGCACCTTATTCTGTCCACAACACTCAGAAGCGGATATTTGGAATATAATAGATGCTCAACAAACATCAGCTGAATGAACAGAACAAGTAAATTTGTACACTCTAGAAAAAAGTAAAGCTCATGAAACAAAGTAGGTTAAGAAAAGTAGTACAAGAAACAAAAACTGCCATAGCAGAATGTTAAAAGTCACGAGATGTAATAAAAAGTAGATGGCACAAAATCAAGTCAGCACTCTACATAACACATTTCAGAAGACCCTTCGGAATGAAGCAGAAAATTATAATGAAGAAAGCAAGCAGAGAAAGTACAACAAAGAGGCAATTACCAGAAAATGAAATAATTAGCATAAACATGAAAAAGGAGATAACTTGATCATTATTTCACCGTATTCCTGAAAAACTCAAGAAATAATCAACTGAAAATGTTTAAATACTTCCAAAATCATTTATCAATACATGTACTGATCTATTTAAGTAAAACTATGAAACTCAAGAGGCATAAAAGAAGACTTGTATAAATGAAGCTGATGTAACGGTAAAGTTCTCAATTCATCCCCGAATAAACATTGAAATCCCAATTAAAATATTAGCAGAATTGAGGTATTATTCCAGGTATACAGCTTCATAAATTCTTTGTGAATAGAACATTCAAACACTGGTTAATGATTTATTAAAAACTGGCAATATCTCTATCTTATACCATTGACCAAACTACATTTCTTATCAATAATAAATTTTATTATAAAATATAAAATCATAAAAATATATTAACAATGCAGATAAATACTGTATTTACAAAATCTTCATATGGGAAAGCCTAAGCATGGTATAAAAACCAGAAACTTGTAAGAAAATAGCTTTGGTTACATCAAATTAACTTTTGCACATGAAAACAAAGATAAATGAAAACAAGACACAAACAACGTAAGACTTTTGTGACAGATATATATAATGAGATCAAATCTTTAATATATAAAGAATCCTTACAAACAATAAACAAAGACGAGCACAGAAGAGAAGGCTGGGAGGCAAACAGGCCATTAACAAAGCAATACAAATCACCACTCAGCATATGACAAATATAAAACCTCATCAGAATTAAGTACAAAATTAAAAACCTAAGTGGACTTTCACACACTGAATTGACAGAGTTATTCAGAAAAATACATTATCGTCAAGCATTCATTGGTGAAGATATGGTGAGGTGGCTAGCATGAATTGGTGCAACTTTTCTTGAGGGGAATCTGTTCATGAAAACTGAAAGCTTTAAAACCATGCATACCCTTTGACCTAACAAGGCCACTTATATACACTTGTCCTAAGAAAATCATTATAGATTTAGCTTATTTATTATAGTACTATTTATAATAATAAGGATAATAAAATAAAAAACATCTAAAACAGGAGAAATAAATAAATACATTATGGTATAACTATGCAATGGCATGCTAATATACCCATCAAAAATAAAGGTATACTTCCATACAGCTAACTTTGAGAAAAAAATACATAAAAGGATATATGTAAAATGATATTACAAGTCTTTATGTTTAATAACAAGAAGTTTAAGAGACTACTTAAATGTCCATTAATAAGGAAATGGTTTGATAAACTAAATACATCTATAGTATGGAATACGCTCAACCTTTAAAAAAAGAAGGCAGATTTAATTGTATTGATGAGGAAGTATGAGGAAGATATACTAATTAGTGAAGAAAGCAAATAACTAAACAAAACATGTAATATAACCCCATTTTTATAAAACAAACAAAATAGAAACTATCTATGCACTAATGTAACAATAACCTTTCTTGAACATTTACTGGATATGGCAGTAAATCATTTGCTTACATTATTGCTTATAATCATCACAATAATCCTTTCTGGAAGGATTATCTCCATTGTACAGACAAGTAAACCAAGGCTTAGAGACTTGAAAAAAAATGTGCCTGTAACCACAAAGCCAATAAATTGTAGACCAGAGATTCCAACCCAGCCAGTCTGACTCCAGAGGCTGTACTGCTAATATTAAAACACAGACTATGCACAGATAAAGGCTAAAAAACTGTATGCAAAAAGCCTGGTTATTGGCTGGACATGGTAACTCACGCCTGTAATCCCAGCACTTTGGGAGGCTGAGGCAGGTGGATCACCTGAGGTCAGGAGTTCAAGACCAGCCTGGCCAACATGGCGAAACTGCATCTCTACTAAAAATACAAAAATTAACTGGGCGTGGTGGCAGGCACCTATAATCCCAGCTACTCAGGAGGCTGAGACAAGAGAATGGCTTGAACCCGGGAGGCGGAGGTTGCAGTGAGCCGAGATCACACCATTGCACTTTAGACTGGGCAACAAGAGCGAAACTTTTTCTCAAAAAGAATAAAAACCCTGGTTATTGCATGGCCTGAAGGGACTTTCTGTATATTATGTGATTGTGTTTTAAGAAAACGCTACTTTTAAATTTTAAAAGTCACTAAAAACAGGGTAAACATGTTGATACACAAAAAGACATAAGCAGAATATTAATTTTTTTCAATCACAGAAGGCATTTACACTATGATCGTATATTGGTTTATAAAGCAAAAACATACGAGATGCATAGAAAAAATTTCTGGAAGAGAATATACCAAAATATTCAAAATGGTTTTATTTTGAGATAGTGAAATTATAGGAGGATTTCAATTGTTTCTTTTTGCTTATCTGTATTTTCTATTTTTTCTAAAAATAAATACTTATTAGACATATAATTAAAAATAATACTATAACATTTAGTAAGTATATCGTTATTCAGGTACTTATTTCAAAAAATAAAGTTCAAGAAATCATAGTAATTCACTCATTTCATACTGAGTGAATGCTAATAACCCCTTAATACAAATATTTAATAACTGAAGATTACAGTAAGTTGACTTCTTAAACTATACAAGTGATTAAAATGAATGTGTATCCTCCATTTCTGCTTTTTTCTTTTAATAAAAAACAGCATTCTAAGCTCTAGGAGAAAAAAATTTATAAATTGATAGACCATATTTCATATCAGTTCCATCAACAGCATCATCTATTGGTTCCAATAAATAATCTATTTCAGTGTTCTGGTCTCAAAAAATGTGTTGCAGCGTTTCAGCACAGATGTTCCTCTGGAAAAAAGTTCTGCTTTTTACTGACCTATATTAAGTATAAACTCAGTTGAGTCACCAAAGCCTCTTATGATCCTAATCCAAATAAAATTTCTTTACCCCAGTGTGGTCCATGCAATGAACTCCAAAAACATATTGTAAATAGCTCAGTTGGCAAGAGAAACTCAAGGGAGACATATTATTCCTTCTTTATAATCTGTCTTACTTCCCTTCATTTAAAAAAAAAAAAAAAAAATCTTTAAATGGCATTAGCACCAGCAAATGTTTGGCTCCTATCCTGGCCTAAATGCCAAGGCATCAGGCTGCTGCTACCTTCTATCCCACAGATGAAATGAGTACTATATGGCCCTTCACTTATTCTACAGTTAATTATCCTCTGTATATTGCAGCTATAAACAAAAGAAGGCAAAGAAAGAAAGGCTAGTTCTAGGAAAGGGATCGCTGACTCCCAGATATTTCTGCCTCGGCTATCATTAGCTATAAATGAATTGTGCGAGATGTTAAGAGTCCAAAAGAAATCAATTGACAGATATCAGGTATTTTCTTAAATAAAAAATCCTGCTGACTCTAAGACACACGTGACTTCTAGTAATAAACTAAATAGAGAGGTAAAAGGTCAGATAAGAGGGTAGGGGTCACTCAAAGGGTGCTGCTTCTTTAAATGGAACAAGCAGAAGGAAATGACTTTAATTCAATTAGTTCATCCAGAAACCTGGGGCGTGGAATATATAAAATAATACAAGGGAAATTTACTGCCCTGGGACCTTTCCATCTGTGTGTGTAGGTGAGGCTGCTCCCCTTTTCTGTGGTGCATCTGTCTTGCTTTCCATGCCTCTCTTGTGTGGTCCAGATTTTGCCCAGTTGGCTTTTCCTGCTGCCAGTGGTAGCGACCGGCTCCGCTGGCTCTCACTAGGTGAGTTGACTCCACATTCAATCAGACCACTCGGTCTGGGACTGGTACTCGCTGTCTGCCTAACACCTACTTCGCTTTCTCGAAGTGTGGTCTAGGACCACCTGCATCAGAATCATCTGGTGTCCTCGTCAGACATGCATATCTCTGGGTCCCGTCCCAGCCCTAGGGGATCTGAATCAGTGGAAACAGTGGCCAGGAATCACTGTTTTAAGAAGCCCACCATGAGGGTACATCACCATGCTGACATTTGGAAGCCAATGAGTTGATGTACACTACACATCACAGTATGTACTATTAGATAATTTATTAATTTCTTGAGATTTCAGATAGTATGTTTTAGATATCAAACCCTGCATCTGGAATGACAATTCAGATTTATAACCATATAAGCTACATAAAAGGAGAAATAATACAATAGCCAGTATGAAGGAAAGGAAGATGTGGCCAAGAGAAAAGTTGATCTTAAACAAGTTATCCTATTTTCCTGTGTTTCTAATGAAACAAGCATTATGATAATAAACTTAAAATTATTTTAAAATGAATTATTTAAAGCAGCTCATTTAAGACTCTAAGAAGACACAGCAATCATTATTCTCTGATTTAGCAACCAGCCAACACTGACTTCCTAATTGGCAAATAAAATAACTCTCACCGGCCAGGCTTCTCAGGAGACCTCCAGCATTTGACATCCAGTCCAGATCACTGCCCTTTATGAACTGGATCTAGTCTTTCGGCTTCTGTGACAGGGTCTTTTCCGGTCTTCCTCCCTCTGACCATTTATTTCCTTGCCGGGTCCATTATATACCTTATCCGATCCTTAAAAGGGGATATGCTCCAAAGTTCTGGTGACCATCAGCATGGTCACTCCACACACTGATCCTCGGTAACACCATTTACTACCATGACCTCACTGCCAGCTCCAGGCTGAAGACCCCTGGTTCTTCCAGCCTCATGTTCTCTCGGAGCTCCTGCCTTTCACAGCCCCCTGCCCCACTGGATATGCCAGTAGCAACTCAAATTCCACTTGTCCAAAATTGAACTCATCATGTTTTCTTTAAATCTTTTCTTTCTTCCATATTTACACTCTTAAGTCTCAATACCACCATTCATCTAGTTTTTCATCCTAAAACCCCGTAATCGTGTCTAGAGCAGGGGCGGTAAATCCAAAGGCCAATGGGGGTAGCCAGGTATTAAATTTATTTTTTAAGAAATATGTGTATAGTTCTTGACATGTACTAGGCACTTGCATGTCATTTGCAAATGTTAACTCACTTATTACTCAGAACAACCCTATGAAGGAAGTACTATTATTATCCCTAGTTTACAGATGGGTAAACTGAGGCCGGTGAGATTCTAAAACTTGCACAAGGTCAGTCAGCTAGCGAAAGCCAGGATTTGAATGCAGGGAATCTTCACTCCAGAAGACGGCTCACTCTGCTCTCTCTCAGAGAGCAGGATAGAGCCTAGAATAATAAATGACAAAAGGGCCCACAAAGCTGGAAAATACCTGCTTCACCTCAAGGTATTCAAACTCTCTGCAGCTTCATGCTCTCAGCTCTTATTTCATGTCTCCTTAGCAATCCACTTCATCAAGCTAAGGTCCTACTCATTCAGTTCCCTTAATGTTTCTCTCTCTATATCTATCTTTCTCTCTCTCTCCCTTGTTCTCTTTCCCCACCACAGCCTCAGTTCAGGCCCAAGTTGTTTCTCAGTTAACCACCACTATTTGTCTGCCATCATTCTTGCCTCTCACTAGTCTGTGCTCTCCGATAGAAGGTCAGCAAACTTTTTCTGTAAAGGCCAGATAGTAAACATTTCAGGCTTCCCAGGCCACAAGGTTTCTGTTGCAATTAACTCTGTCACTGCAGCATGATCTATGCTCAGAACAAGTGGGCGTGGTTGTGTCCCAATAAAACTGCATCTACAAAAACAGGTGATCCTTGCTCTATAGCACTACCCACAGCAGTTTTCTTAATCAAGCCTATTCCTTCCACTGAAATATAATCCAGATGGTTTCAAAGCATTAGAGAATATGCAAAAATATGAAAACATCAGAAGAAAACATGAGTGAATGCTTTTGTAACCACAGGGTGATGAAACCCTTCTAAGCATGAAAAAAACAGATACATAAAAGTCAAAAATCTCCATGGGGCAAAATAAAACAAAACAAAACAACAAAATACCACAAAAAAAGAAAAGGACAAAATGAGAAAAAATATTTGTAATGAATATGATGTATAAAATGCTAATTTTCTTTATTTACAAAGAATTCTAAAAAGTCAATAAGGAATGACCAAGGATATAAGAGCTAAATAACAGAAGAAAAAACACAAATGATCAAAATAGAAAAAAGATGCTAAACCTTACCAAAATGGAAATAATGAAAACTCACACAAAATCTTTTTCAATGATCAAACTGGCAAAACTGGGAAAGACTGCTTATGCAGGAGTGGACTCTACAGAGAAAGTCTAATTCCCAAATGCCGGCCGGGCGCGGTGGCTCACGCCTGTAATCCCAGCACTTTGGGAGGCCGAGGCGGGCAGATCACAAGGTCAGGAGATAGAGACCATCCTGGCTAACACGGTGAAACCCCATCTCTAGTAAAAATACAAAAAATTAGCCGGGTGTGGTGGCGGGCGCCTGTGGTCCCAGCTACTCGGGAGGCTGAGGCAGGAGAATCATTTGAACCTGGGGGGCAGAGGTTGCAGTGAGCCGAGATCATGCCACTGGACTCCAGCCTGGGCGACAGAGGGAGACTCCGTCTCAAAAGAAAAAAAAAAAAGAAAAGAAAGTCTAATTCCCAAATGCTGTTGAGGGGAAGGGCAAATTATACTATGTTTTTAGAAACAAATCTGTTGTTCCACCAAAGATTGAAACGTTCAAAGCTAGCTATTACATTTCTAAATACTGATCCTAAAGGCAGACTCACATGAGTATACAAAGACATACATAAAAGTTAATCACAGAATTGCTTTTAATAGCAAAAAACCTGGAAATATCACAAATGTTTACCTGCAGAAGACTAGTTAATAATGGCAGATCCATACAATGGAATAGTATGCTGTGAATACTGTGAGTGAAAACTATACGTCATAAGAAAATGGCAAGTTGCAAAACTGTGTGTGTGTGTGTGTGTGTATATATATATATTTAAAATGATCCTATTTCTGTGGAAGAAAACTTACAACCATAGCTCTATCTGCATATGTGTCTATATACAGAAGGCGACATTTCACACAGGGGTTTTTAATCTAGAATGGTGGGAAAGGATACTTTCTCAGTTTAAAATATATGCTTCTGTATTATTTGAATTCTTTTTTATAATAAGCCTATACTAATTTAATAGAAATTTTAAAATATTTAAAAGGCAAATAAGACAAAACATAAAGTCATCATATCCCTCCATAGAAGCTTCCAGGACTTTCCATGGCTATGGTCTAACTCTTTAGCCTGATATACATACCAATATGACAACATGACCACTGCCTAACTCTTCAATCTTAATAAGCACCTCTCCTATATGATACTCAGGTCATACTATGCTACTCATAGTCACCCTGCAGCTTTTTGAATGTGCCAGGATAACTCAGACTTCTTTGCTTTTGCAAACACTCTTCCCTCTACTTAAAATTCTCCTCCTCATCTTCCCTGCTGAGTAAATATTCATTCACCTCAAGTCCCTCCATAGGCAAAAACAACCTTAGGGGAAATATAATACACATTAAGCAGACAATCAAATGTTTACCTATACTTATTTGGAAATTTGCAGTGTCTCCCATGTGTTGAGCATGCTGTTGGATGCTTTCTATGCATTATTTGATTTAATTCTTAAATGATCTATTATTATTCCTACTTTACAGACGTGGAAATCATCTCAGTAAAGTTAAGGAACTGCCCAAAGTCTCACCGGCTAGTAAATGTGAGAGCCAAGATCTGAACTCAAGTGTGCTTGTCAATTCCGAGTTTTGAGAAGGGAGACTGGGACCAAGAGCAGGATTAACAGAGGCCTTGAAAGGATCTGACTGGATATAAGACAGGCAGACCAGTTTCCCACGGAGGTGGGGGAACAAGTAAGGACTGACCTAAACGGTAGGGTGGAGGGACAGGGAAAAGGGAAAAAAGGTTGATTCTGAGGAACAGTTTGATCATTCCAGGTTACAGTGTTCCTTTAACACTAAGCAGGGTTGAAACAGAAGATAACATGGAGAAACTATAGACTCATATAAGCTAGGAAAATCGAAAGCAATATTTTCGGAAAGTTAGTTTGGCAACCCTGGGCTGCATGAACTGCAGGGTAAGCAGGGCAGAGGACAAAAGAAAAGAACAGTGAGGAGCTGCTGCAAAAACCAACAGCCTCCCGTGTTTCTAACCTAAACTGGGATGGCAGCTTCAGAAATGAGGATGGGAAAGCAAATCTCATAGGCCTTACGAAAGATTCTGTTGGTGACAGAAATTAGACTAAAGATGAAAGGGAGAGCGGAGAGCAAAAAGTGAAGACGACTGGTTCTAAGGTTTCCCCTCTGAAGGAAGTGAAGAATGCTGTAACTGACAGAAATGGGACGATAAGAGACAAGAGCTAATCTGCCGGGTGGACGTGCTAAGTGATGGCACACACAAAGAAGCTCCTGCTGTTGACAGGCCACATCTGATGCCTTACAGGCTGAGAGGCCTCTTTTTTGGGGTGGCATCCTTATAAGCATAACTTATCTATAGTCATTCTTAACATGTCAGCAGCATGACACTCAGGCCACTTGTGTAAATGACAAAAGAGAATTTCTTTAGAAACATGCTGATTCCTTGCTTAGTGACCATAAACCACTGAGACATGTTTTCAAGGTTATCACGCAGAATTCATCTCACTGTCTTAGAGTTACATTATGTAAGTCTTACTAAGACGTTTTAGCTCCTTCACTAACCCCCCTGTGTCTATTCATCATTTCTTTAAAAACAACTTTCTTTAAGTAAGGCTGGTCGCTAAGGAGAGAAGTTGTCTAGTTGCCTGCTTTTGCCCTGGATTTCAGGCTCAAGTCTCTCTAAAAAAAAAAAAAATCACTCTTTCCCTGATCCTTCTCTGCACTCACAAGCCTCCCTGTCTCATCTTTTCATCTGACTCCAACATTATTTACCACTTTCTGTCCTCAAAGAGGCCTGGCTTACTCTTACTATTCACACATTATATTCAGTCTCTTTATTCTCATTTAAGAGGAATCAACCAGGTTTCCCCCAAGTTGCAGCATGACCCAGAACATACCTTCTAAACAAGGTTAGCCCAGAATAAGCTAAGTCAAAGTTTGGCTATACGATGGGATAATAATGATGTTCTACCTGACTTACAGGGTGATTGTAACAACCTGTAATAATAACTTAATTATGGTAATACAATTTGGCATATGATGCTAGAATTAGGTTAAAAAACAAAATCTGGTTCAAATCTCCTTTCAGGAAAAATGTACCCTACCTCGCTACAGACCTGTGACAACCCCAGAGGCTCTACAAGAAGCAAAACACAGAAGTGAACTGGGAGACTCAGTAGCCACTGTGGATTCATATCAGGTCCAGCAGTGCAATTCTTCCCATTCCAGAACTCAAGTCGACAAAACTTACTATCTTATGCATCTTTACGTAGGTGTAAAAACACTAAAGACAAGGAAGTAAGCAGGATAAACATTCAACTTTAATTGCAAAGGAAAGGGTGACTATTTTTAGTACAATACTTACAATGCAAAACTATTTACAATTCTGTGTAAATAGAATTCAGAAAATTTAATTTCAAATCCCTGTTAAATTGAAGAGAGGAAAAATACTAAGACAGGACCTGCAGTTGCAAATTATTCTTTTCGGGTGGTAAATAAAATGAGCTTTTTGTTTAACTAAAAATAAAGTTTCAAATAAGTAAGTATATCAGAAAAACAAAGTACCTGTGAGTTTGATTTTGGATAGTCGAGCCAAAATTCCTGGCAAATCATACACTTGCAGCTTCATCTCTTTCCACCGCTTTTCCTCTTTTGTCTCTTTCCGTACATCTATTGAGTCTTCAATTACTGAGGCTGGCTCTAGTTCTATCAATTCCTTTTCGTTTGGCTTTCTGGACAAAGATAGGCTGGGCGGTGAAAGAGGTCTCATCTCATACATTTCTGCTTTGGCTTGACTTGAAGATATTTTTTCAAGGAAAGGAGATGCTACTGGTTCTGGCTTGGGTTTTACTTGCTGGTTGTGGCTTCTGTTCAGCTGTGTGACATACTAAACAAAAAAGCACAAGTTACTATAAAACCGAGGCCCAAATGCTCTCAAACGATTGTTTAGCAATCTCTTTAATCAGTTCAGCTTTTACATTATTTGAAAGCTTTTCCCACAGCTTTAATATCTGTTAATTATGGAAATCACTATACTAAGAGATATGGAGAATAAAATTTAGGCCTCAGTAATGGTTTTCAATTTCTGTAGTTTAGAAAAGCATAGAAATATACGTTCCTTGAAAGAAAAATACATTTACTTGTTATCCATCTCCTCTAGAATTTGCCCTGGAGGCTTAACATTCCAAATACAATAAAAAAGTTTTCAATAATTAAGAGCCCAGCCGGGCACAGTGGCTCATGACTGTAATCCGAGGATCCTTGAGCCCAGGAGTATGAGACCAGACTGAGCAACACAGGGAATGTCTCTACAAAAACAAAAAAAAAATTAGTGGGTCATGGTGGCATATGCCCACAGTCCCAGCCACTTGGAGGCTGAGGCAGAAGGATTGTTTGAGTCTAGGAGATTGAGCTGTGATGGCACCATTGTACTCCAGCCTGAACGACACAGTGAGACCTTGTCTCACACACAAAAAAAGAAAGAGCCCAAGTCAACCTGTTGACCTTCCATGTTCTCAGGCAAACAGCATAGGGAGGGGCTCAGTGGTAGGGCATAATCCAGGGCTGAATGATTTTCTAGCAGGGCAGGATGAAGACAGAACGTGGGCTGCAGAGTCAGATAGTCTCTACCACTTACTAGCAAAATTAATAACTACTACTACTATTTGTGAAGTATTTCACAGTTTTATATAATATATATCTCATTTAATCTTCTAAACAGTTGTCAAAGAAGATACATCATTATTAGTATCTCTCTCTCTTTCTCTCTCTTTAACTTACAGATAAGGAAACTAAGCCTCAGAAATAAATTGGCATATCAACAGCTAACAACCAGCTATAGGCAGGCCTGGGAGTGGAGCCACCTATGCTGATAACTATTTAAGAGCCTTTTCCATTACATCGCAAAGATGTGAAATTACATACATTAGTCTTAATAAAGAATTACAGACTCATGAATGAAGAGTTCTATTTACATAAAAAAGGGCATTACACATATTTGAATTTCTCCTCTGAATAGCCACCATTATCCTTGACCCCCCAACTTAAAAAGCCTGAACATTTCTGGAAATTTAAATTTCTTATCAACATATCGAGTTTTATTAAGATTTTAATTTAATTTTAAGTTTTAAGTTAAAGATGAGAGAAATGTAAAATAGGACTTTAAATTATAAGTTTGCTGTTCTTTCAGGCTGGCACTATGAGTTTTCAGCTACCATTCTGCCATTCTACGACCCTTTTTCTATCTGAGAAAATGCAAATGGCCTCGCTGGCAATTAACAGTAAGTTCCATATTGCCCATAAATTCACAGAGTCAACCTGGATTGATGTATGTTATCAATACCTATTATAAAATGCCGAGAAAATTATAAAAACTGTCGAATTGTTTGAATTTACTCAGAAGTGCAATTGTTAAAAAAGACTTTTAAATGTACTGCTGATTTAAGAAAATGAGAGGGTTGGCCGGGCGTGGTGGCTCATGCCTGTAAGCCCAGCACTTTGGGAGGCTGAGGCGGATCACAAGGTCAGGAGATCGAGACCATCCTGGCTAACACGGTGAAACTCCGTCTCTAATAAAAATACAAAAAATTAACCGGGTGTAGTGACTGGTGCCTGTAGTCCCAGCTACTCGGGAGGCTGAGGCAGGAGAATGGCATGAACCTGGGAGGCGGAGCTTGCAGTGAGCCGAGACTGCGCCACTGCACTACAGCCTGGGCGACAGAGCGAGACTGTCTCAAAAAAAAAGAAAGAAAATGAGAAGGTCACACTTTTAAAGCAATTATTTCTCTATTACTGATGTAGTCACAGAACTCCAAAGAATTTTAAAAGATGTATCACAACAGTTCAGCTTTTCCCAATTTTGGCCAGGTCGAAATATGCCACAAGTTTTCAGTCTTTCTCTAAACATAATCAGTAAGTTCAGGATCATACTTTTAACCTCAAACACCAGAATTATTCTGGTTTCGGTTAAGAATAATCAAAACAAGAGATTTGGATAAATTTAAGGACACTAAATAAAAGTTGTTTTCAAACAGTATTTCTTAAAACTTTTATTAAATAGGAATTTCTGAAATTCCCTCAACAGAGAAAAACAAAGGCAGAAAGTAACAGAGTAAGAATGGTCTTCTAAACATACCATACGTTTGAGGAAGCTAAAGTGCTGAAATGTAATCCACCGCTTATTGACATTCCTGAAAAGATGTAAGAACTTGTGAGGGGATTCCTGTATAGTTCTTCTTTCAAGATACCAGACACAGCCTCCTACCCAACCTATAAAAGAGAGAGAAGTGGAAGAAAGGTTAAATGATTCGTACTTCTTATCAAATGATGACTACACCTCCCCAGAAGCAAAGCCAGCCACTAATGCAGTGCTACACTGTGTGATGGCTCTGAGCTTTGAAATAATCTAATCTAGATTTGTGAATAAATGCAATTTACCAGCCCTACTCATTGTTCAAGTCAGTGTAAGCCTTCAGAAGGGCCAGGGAAAATTTTCATTTCAGGGTCACTATGCTTTATTACACTTAATGCTGAAATGACCACGCTACAGATCTTTTCAAGAAAATATAAAATGATCCGTTCAGTCAATTTTTCAAAAGTAGAAAATAAAAAGCATTAATTTTTCTTAATAAATGACAATAAATTGAAATAGATAGATTTCAGGTTAACATTTTAACTACGCAGGGTAAGACAACAAAAAGGAAGAAGAAACAGTTCCCGATAAAGTATGACTCTATCAGTCTAGTTAGGAATAAGCTATTTTTGTTGTATCTAAATTTGGGCTTTTAGATTCTACTGAAACTTCTCTCAAGTATCAACAAATTCAATGCTTCTCTGCCTTGGTCCTCATCCTACTGAAGCCTCCGACAAGCCATACAACACTAGATTCTCCCGATGGCTTCCATGACACTAAGTGTTCCTGGTTCTCTGCATTCTATTTCTCAGTTGCAGATGGTGTCTATTCTTGCTATGTATGCCACCTTAAGGTAGTCATGTTCCCTCTTTCTGAACACTAAATATTGTCCCTGAGCAAACGTAATTATAGGATAATTTCTGATCTTCAAACCATTTCTAGAGTCATTGGGCCTATTTCCATCTCCTCTCTTGGTGTCTCTACATGGATGGATTGCAAAATGTCTGTAAGAGCGTTTTATGCTCAATCAATCTCTACTCTGTTCCCTATTGCACATAAAACCATTACTTATTTAAGACTTCAGGAACATCTTGAACTCTCCTGTTATCACCTAACAACCATCAAGTCCAATCTACTCTGAAATATAGGTCAGATCTGCCCACTTCTTTCCATTTTTACTGATCATCTTACATTTACCATCTTATATTTGGACTATGGTAATGACAGCAGCATTCAAGCCAGTCCTCCTGCCTTCAATACTTCCTTTCCTCTCTAATCCACGTTCCCAGATGCAACAGTTTTCTTCCTGCGGCCCTGAATACATATTACTCACACAACCCACCAAAGCAACATTGCCCATGACCCTCCACTAAAAACACCACACATTTCACAATTTGCTCATGTTTCTATTGTTTCCTTGTTTGCATGCCACTCTCTGTCAAATTTTCTGTCTTTTTGAACTACTCTATCACTTTATGCCATGTTGTATGACACTTCTTCATGCAAATTGTTCCCATCATCTAATATTTTAGTTCCTTGATGGCAAGAATTCCCCTTTACTCACCACCTTTGTACAACAGCTAGCAGAGCACTTTTATATAATAAGGAAATAATGTTTGATGACTAGACAGCCCAAACAGCACACCTGGACTATGGGAAGGAGAACTATCACAACCCCAAGAAATACATCACAATTTTCTTAGACTGGAGATAAATCACTTCTTCATTGAAATTACAGTCTCAAACCTGAGTTAACTGACATGCTTGTTTTCCATAAACATGAAAATGTGTTTGCCTTGGAACCACCTTGGAAAATAACTTTCATGATTAAGTGGGTGGATTACCTGAGGTCAAGAGTTTGAGACCAGCCTGACCAACCTGGTGAAACCTCATCTCTACTAAATACAAAAAATTAGCCAGGCATGGTGGTGCATGCCTGTAATCCCAGCTATTTGGGAGGCCAAAGTGGGCGGATCACCTGAGGTCAGGAGTTTGAGACCATCCTGGCCAACATGGTGAAACCCCATCTCTACTAAAAATATAAAACTTAAGGCCGGGCGCGGTGGCTCAAGCCTGTAATCCCAGCTATTTGGGAGGCTGAGGCAGGAGAATGGCATAAACCTGGGAGGCAGAGCTTGCAGTGAGCTGAGATCCGGCCACTGCACTCCAGCCTGGGCGACAGAGCGAGACTCCTTCTCAAAAAAAAAAAAAAATATAAAACTTAGCCAGCTGTGGTGATGGGCGCCTGTAATCCCAGCTATTCAGGAGGCTGAGGCAGGAGAATTGCTTGAACCCAGGAGGCGGAGGTTGCAGTGAGCCAAGATTGTCCCATTGCACTCCAGTCTGGACAACAAGAGTAAAACTCCATCTCAAAAAAAAAAAAAAAAAAAAAAAGATTAAGTGGGTCAAACTGAGATTTTACAGAATGGTAGTAAGAAGAAAAAACAGTTAGGAAACTGACATTTCATTTAGTTGAAACACGTCACATTTCTATGAATCAGTGCCCAGAAACTGAAAGACATTTCAACCTTGTGTAAACAAATTTAAGTTTGAAGATACACAAAGATTATACATTAAAATTCTGGAAGCATAACACCATATCTATTATTCACCATCAACACTGGCTCCTGATTTTAGGACGTTTAAAATTAGGTAAGGAGACAAGTAACTAAAAAATGCTGACATTTTTTATTTTTACTTTTTTATTTTTTGAGATAGAGTCTTACTCTGTCACCCAGGCTGGAGTGCAGTGGCACGATCTGGGCTCACTACAATCTCTGCCTCCTGGGTTCAAGCTATTCCCCTGCCTCAGCCTCCCAAGTAACTGGGATTACAGGCGCACACCATTGCACTTGGCGAATTTTTTTTTTCTTTTTTTCTTTTTTTTTGTATTTTTAGTAGAGAGGGAATTTCACCATGTTGGCCAGACTGGTCTTGAACTCCTGACCTCAAGTGGTCCACCGACCTTGGCCTCCCAGAGTTCTGGGATTACAGGCGTGAGCTACTGTGCCTAGTTTTTAAATGGCTATAAAATACTTAGAACTTTTAGAAGCAAAATCAGGCATGATACTACTCGATCACTAACACTGTCCCAGGTTACCTTCTCTGCCACCTCGTCCCACCATGCTGCTTCCCCATCAAGCTCTCTTAGTAATCTTCCAAGTGGATCATAGGAAGTTATACAGGCCACTTACTAGCAGAGTTTTTGGTAATTACGTTCACAGCTTCAGGGAGTAAGCTGTTCATTAATTCCTTCCATACCACCACTGCAAAGACTGATGCAGCAACAAACCATGTGGGCCATATACAGCCCACCATTGGAACTGGGGAATTCATAGTAGTCAAGCAGAATTGACCTACAGCTGACAATATAGAATGGAAAGGCAGAAAAACAGCTAATCTGAAGGATGCATGCTGGAAAAACCTACATACAGAGGAAATATTTCAAGCACTAGAAAAGGATGAGTTCTCTGAGAATGAGTGCCCAGGATCAGGATCAAAGAACATTCACAGTCAGGGATGGTAGAAGGTAACAAAGAAGTGATTCAAAAAAGAATCACGGGACTTTAAAAAACAACAACTTTTCATTATAGAAAATCACAGCCATGTGTAAAAGCAGAAGAGTACCATGAGCCCCCATTACTTATCCCCAAGCTTCATCAATTACCAAACCCTAGCCAATCTCGTTTCATCTATTCTACCTCTCCACTTTACAAACCAATCAGGACCTTTGAGATCACCTACTTCAATTACATCATTTTACAGATGAGTAAACTCAATTCCAGAAAAGTCAAATGAATTGCCCTGGGATCACACAGACCAGAAGAGAGCCATAAAATAACATTATGAAAAAGAAGAATGCAATTTCATGGAGTCACAGTGTCAACATCACCAGATGGTACAGAGAGTTTGTGTGTGGTTGGTGACAACTGAAAAAAGTTTCCGGGATGTGATCAAAAGGCAGTCCCTGGCTTCTCTTATCTGGCCTCTAATATGCACTACCAGCATCGCATTCCTCACACAACCATTAGTTAATCATCTAAGATACTGGGGGCAAGACAATTCCCAACGTCCTCTTTCATATCTCCATGGGGACAAATTGCATCCATCCACAAATAACTATTGGGAGCAAACAATGTACATTAAGTAATGTTCTGGGCACTGGAAACAGAGGTAAACCAGAGATGGACACTGTCCCTGCCATCACAAGGTTTATATTCTAGTTAGGAAAAACAAATAATAAACTAGTATATAAATAAACAAGTATAGACTGTGCTAACCATAATGAAAGAAAGAAATGGAATGATGTGAAAAGAAAGAGGGCCCTAGTTTATATACGGTGGTCCCTATAAAGGCCTCTCTGAAAAGGTGACATTTGAGATGAGACATTACCAAGAGTCAAGGAAGAACATTCCAGCTCCAATATACATTTGTCACTAGTTCCTTCGAGTGAAAGGATATTCAAGACCACTCTGGCGGTACAAAGACAAAAGTCTCAGGGGGACTACAGCCCGCTGTCTGCAACTGTCATTATCATCACCGTTGTCATCATGACCCTTTATATTGGAACAAGGCTTCTGAGTGGAAAGCAAAGTACTTCCTTGTCATTGCAAGCCAGTGGCTAGAAGCTGAGGATCTGATAAGGAGAAGAACCCCAAGGTTCTACTCTGCCCTCTCCTCCAGCTTCCGCTATCTAAAAACCGAAAGAAGCACTAAGACGCCGCTCTTCTGCAGAAGCCGGATGGAAGAGGCGGTGTGGACCACCAAAGTCACAGTGCAAGACTGGACCCTAGTTCCGTAGCCTCTTCGCTCCAAGCTACTCCAGAGGTCAGTTCCCCCACCACACCGGTGGCCGGCCAACCTCGCCAAGGGCTCCCCAAGGTTGCAGCCAGCCGGAACCACGGCCTCGCACGCGGCAATAAGAGAAGAATTTCCCCCAAGGTCGTGCCCAAGGCAGGTACGGTACCTGCCAGGAGGCGTGAGGAGAGAGTGTGAGGAGATGCGGCCATAATTCACGAGTCTGGCCGCTCCCCGGGATCCCCGTGTCCTCTCTCCTCACGGGCTGCCGGGCGCCGCCATCTTCCTTCCCCGCCCCCCTGTGGGAGTAGTTCCGGGCCGTCACTTCCGGCCGGCGGGCTCCGGGAGGAGGGCGTAGTGGCTGTAGGTGATCGCAACGTACACGCTGGAGTGTGGCGGGCTGACAGGTCTGAGACCTGAAGGACCCGGGAACCGCAAAGCACGGTGTGCCTCCGTTATCCTGAAGAAAAAGCCGCGCGCAGACGACTGGCCGGCCCGCGCTTGCAGCTCCCAGACGTTGACAGGCATCCTCGGGTGACCGGGTGAGGTGGGCAGGGCTGGGCTGCAGAGTCCTTGCGGGCAATTTAAAGTTACAGCGGCCGAGCGCTGTGGCTTATGCCTGCAATCCCAGTGCTTAGGGAGGCCGAGGCGGGAGGATCGCTTGAGCCTGGGACCTCGAGACCAGCCTGGGCAACAAAGCGAGACCCCACCTCTAGAAAAAATGTAAAAATTAGCCGAGTGTGGTGGCGCGAGCCTGTGGTCTCAGCTACTCAGGAGGCTGAGGCGGGAGGATCGCTTGAGCCAGGAATGTCGAGGCTGCAGTGATTGCGCCACTGCACTGCAGCCTCGGCGACACAGTGAGACCCTGCCTCTAACAATAAATTTTAAAACAAAAATAAAGTTACAGTTAGGACACTTCCAGGTGACAGGAGCATCATGAGGAAATGGTTCTCGTGGCGATGCTTCCACCTCCACGTCTGATCAGTTACACTTTACCATAGTCTATCAAATGGGAGCCCAGATGAACTCCGGATTACTTGTTTCTGAGCCACACTAAAGGAACTGAATCATCCAGATGTTTCCAGATGAAGAAGGTGCATGTAGAGGTTCATATTTGGTGCTCTGGAGTGAAATCCATATTTCAGTTCTGCCCTTGTGACCTTGCTTGAGCGAGTTACCCAAGTCCTCTGGACCTCAGTTATCTAGCAATACGATGGGGTAATAATAGCACATCTTTTATAAACGGTTGAGATAATTAGATAAATGTGTGTCATGGGTAGTCAGGCACCTACTAGGTACAGGCACTAATAGATTATTACCTGTGTTATCATAAGTGTTGTGATTGCCGGGGCAGATCTCAGCATCCCCCAACCCCTCAATCTTCTTTTCAGATTGGGGTTCCACAAGTACAGGTAGATTGAAGAAAAGATTCCACTTTTGAAAAAGAAGAGAAAAATAGGTAATTGGGTTCTAAAAAGGCAATTTCTTTCTGTGTTTTCAATAATGAGAGGATAGCGGTTTTGGTTCACCTCAACTAACATTGCTAGGCACAGGGAACGCTGAAGAGATTAAGACACCCCCCGCCCCCTCCCCGATTCTGTAGGAGCTTACACTAGACCAATGAGGGGACAAGACGTTGTCGATTGTTACTACCAGTGTGATAGGGGTAGTATACAAAGTGCTGCAGAAACACTGATGAGGTAACATTTCTGTGGGGTTGGTTTAAGGAAGGCTTCAGAGATTTAAACTTGGTGCTCTGGAATGAACGGTAAGATTTTTACAGCGTACAAGAAGGGAAAGGACACTCCGTAAAGAGGAAAATAGTATTAAGTACTGTGTTAACAGTTTTTGAACTCTTTATAATTTTCCATGTGCTTTTATAAACACTTGTTGTTTAAACCTAGAGCAAAAGTTATCCTAAGTCTGGCACATTAAGGCCCAAGAGTTTTAAGTAATCTGCTCAAAGTCACCTAGCTGTCGAGTGCCGGAACAAAGACCCGAGTCCCTGAAACCTGTGAGAATGTTATATTTTCACCATGCTATAAGGCCTTACTCACCTAAGCATCTGGAAGAGTCATAGCTTCTGTGATTTATAAAACAGTGTTTTCACCTTGGCTGCCTATCAGAATCAAATGTAGGACTTTAAAAAATTATAGATGTCTAAGCCACCTCTAGACCTATTGAATCTGAAGAGGTGTATGATAGATGTAGAGAGACCTGTAATTTTCTCTTTAAAGCACCGCTGGTGATAGTGATACACAGAACTGAGAATACTGGATTCCAGCTTTTACTTCACAACACAACCATGTCTAAAAAGTTGATTAACATAAATGTTATATTTCACTAACTCCTAAGTCCTCTAGGCTTATGATAGACAAGGGGTTTAATGGATATGCACCTTCTTGACCAACAGATTTTTCCTTTGTTTTAAATTTTTTTCCAAAAATGGGGGCAAGGTAAGACCAAGTACACAAATGAATGCTTAGGTTTTTATTTATTTGTAGAAATTAGAGGCTGGGTGCGATGGCTTACGCCTGTAATCCCAGCACTTTGAGAGGCCAAGGTGGGCAGATCACCTGAGATCAAGGGTTCGAGACCATCCTGGCCAAAATGGTGAAACCCCGTGTCTACTAAAAATACAAAACTTAGCTGGCTGTGGTGGTGGGTCCCTGTAATCCCAGCTATTCTAGAGGCTGAGAATTGCTTGAACCTGGGAGGCAGAGGTTGCAGTGAGCTGAGATTACACCCCTGCACTCCAGCCTGGGAGACAAAGCAAGACTCCGTCTCAAAAAAAAAAAAAAAGAAATTAGAGTAAATGTTTTATAGAGAAATGTCTGAGAGATAATACATTCTGGCTTTACTGGCCAAGAAATGCACTTACCTATCTACTATTTGTGATATAGTTAGCCTAGGCCATCGTACTCTCCAAAAAAGTAATCCTGTGGAGATACTTCTGGAATGAAGAGGGTTCCATGACCATATACATTGACTTGGCCATGAGTAGTGGCAAGGAAAGCAAGGAAAGCTGAAAATAGAGTTGCAATGATTACCTTAGGCCAGTCACAATTCATCACTGTGGACCTAGCCATATTGCTATCTCAAATCAAATTAACATTAAACCAAGGAAGAAGTGGGGAATAGATTTTGGATAAGTAACTGAAAGAGTATCACAACTATTTGACCCACAGTTTTCCAAACATTTTGAACACAACCCATTTTATAAAATACCATTAAAACAGGAAATAGTACTTTCAGAGATAGGCCTCAGAAATCTATATAGCTCCCTACCTTTTCATTTCTAGATTTGTAAACCCAGGTCCAGAGAGGTTAAGTGATTTACTCTGTAACAGAACATTGACTCTAGACATCCAAGTCAGCATTTTTTCCATTTCATTATATTGTCTTTTTTTTTGTCCCTCAGTCTCCCTGTAGCATCTTCGTTAATGAAACAGTGTAGGACTCCACAATTAGATATAGTATTTATTTGACTTTGCATTTCACATTTCAAGCAAAATATGTTTCATAGGCTATGTTCAGTATCACTTGTGGAAAGAGATATAAGTAATCAAAAGCATTATTTTTTAACCAAAATATTAAATAGATGTAAATAATTGAAAGCATTATTTTTAGCTAACAGCATTATATATATTATTGCATAATTACAGAAAGTTGAGTTATATCATTCAATTGTGTGTTAATATGATCATTACCACTTATGTTTTTTCCTTTTTTTTTTTTTTTTTTTGAGACAGGGTCTCACTCTGTCACCCATGTGGGAGTGCAGTGGTGTGATCATAGCTCACTGCAGTCTCAACCTTCCAGTCTCAATTAACCCTCCTGTTTCAGCCTCTGAAGTAACTGGGACTACAGGCACATGCCAGCATGCCTGGCTAAGTTTTAAATTTTTTGCAGAGACAGGGGTCTCACTGTGTTGCCCAGGCTGATCTTGAACTCCTGGGCTTAAGCAATTCTTCTGCCTTAGCCTTTCAAAGTGCTGTGATTATAGGCGTGAGCCACTGTGCTCAGCCTGCTTATATATTTTTAAGTAGTATTCGTAAAGCTTTGTAACTTGTCTCTTAAAATTAATATTTCAAAAGCCTGAGAACCTAGAAAATGGAAACTAACCTATACTCTCGTCCCATTTTGTCCTGTAGGTTGGCTGCTCCTTTGCTTTCAAATAAGATTTCTTCTCAGAAAGTCTACATGTACTGAATAAAATCTGCAGTTTATACAATATCACATGACTTGAAAGTAAATCCTAACTTTTTCAAAGCCTCGCTGAATTTCCCACAATAGATAAAGACCCAGCTTTCCCTAGGAGCTGAAGGGAGAAAAAATTCCCAACCTAGTATGCAGGATGTAACCAGTTGACACAGAACTATGTATTTGAAAACAAAATAGATTTCAAAACCTAAGGGGAGGCAAATGATTTGAGTAGATTTTCTTCCAAGCAGACTTACAAATGCCAAGAAGCACGAGGGAAAAAAAACCTTAGCATCAGTAGTCATTAGGGAAATGCAAAGCAAACCTACAATGAGATATCATTTCACATCCACTTGGATGGCTGTAATCAGAAAGTCAAATAATAACAAGTGTTGACAAGGATATGGAGAAACTGGAACCCTCAAAGATTGCTGACGGGGATATAAAATTATGTAGTCACTTTAGAAAACAGTTTAGCTGTTCCTTAATAAGTTAAACATGGAACTGTATGACCCAGCAGTTCCTGTCCCAGGCATAGACTCAAGACAAATAGAAACATACATCCACACAAAAATGTATATATGAATATTTATAGCAGTATTATTCATAATTGCCAAAAAGTGGCTACAACCCAAGTGTCCATCAACTGATTAATGTATAAATGTTGTATATCCATACAGTGGAATGTTTGGCCATAAAATGAAAATGGAGTACCAATACATGCCATGATATGTATGAACCAAAAAACATACCAAGTATAAGAAGTGTCACCAAAGACCACATATTGGATGGTTTCATTTATATGAAATGTCCAAAGTAGTTAAATCCATAGAGACAGAAAGTAGGTTAGTGTTTGCCTATGGCTGGGAAGGTGGGTAGAGGTAAAAGAGAAGTGGCTGCTAATGGGTACAAGGTTTATTTAGGATGGAGGAGGATGAAAATGTTCTAAAATTGATTTTAGTGATAGTTGAAAAACTCTGAATATGTTAAAAATCATTGAATTGTACACTTTAAATAGGCACATTGTATAGAATATGGATTATCTACCAATAAACCTGTTTTTAAATTAGACAGGAAGAGCTACTCAAGGAGATCAAAGGTCCTGGTGTTGGACAGACATCTACCAATAGCTCTTCCCTCCTCATGTAGAGTGGAAGATGTAACTGTCCAGAATAGACGCATTTCCCAGCCTCTCTTGCAGCTTGATATGACTTTGCAAGTAATTCTCAACAGTGGGATGCAAGCATAGGTAATGTGTTTAAGTTCCAAGCGTCCTTAATAATGAGATACCAGCCACATATTGAAGACAGTGAGTCAATAAAATAGGCAGAGCTTGGGTCTCTACTGCTTGTGAAACTGCTGTATCAGTCCTGGACTGGTTTCCTGAGGGACAAATAAACTTCTAACTTGTTTAACACGGTGTTTGGGTTTTCTGCCCCCTCTGGTACTGCTTAATCCAAACAATATACCATTAATGTGATTAATAGTAAAGTTAGTGAGCTCATGTCCCTAGCTCATAGTCAAGTCAAAAGCGATAGCTGTTGCTATTAAATGACTCACCATATGCTTTAATAAGCAATGACGAGAAAATGTTAATAGTTTTTAAAATATGTGTTTTCAAAAGGAAAATTTAAGAGTCGTAGTGTTCAAAAATTTATTGTAATACAGCAATTTGATGAAGTTTATTCATCAAAATGAAGCAATATGACGAATCTAGAGAAAGCAAAATTTACGCTATTTAGGAATGAGGGCACCATGAGCTTAGACAATTGGTCCCAGTTTGTCAGACACAAGATCTGTGAGGTGGAAAATGGGAACTTACTTACTTCATAGAAATATTCCTAAAGACCATCCAACTCACCTGTTCTCATTCACCACACTAGCATCTCAAAATTTGTTCACCAGACTCTACTTAGGGTTCTCTAGGATAAGGGTGCCACTCGTCCCCAGAAAGGAATGCTAATATGGATGGGTTAAGAACAAGGATATTAATGAGCATGCTGCTGAGAGTCAGGCTTTTGGAGAGGTGATGAAAAGGGATGAACATCTGGGTTTTCACTTGACATCCTCTCTTTGGAGTCAGTCTCTTGATTTTCCTGGCCTTTCAGTTCTTCTTTCTCAAAATAAACCCCCACCCCTACCCATCATCCTTGATGGTTCTTCCCCTGGTCCCATGATGTTGGGAAGGTGATGACAAGACGAGTCTGAATATGTCTCTTGCTTGAAAAGGGTCTTCTGCTTTGAAAGAGACCCAGGGAAAAGGAGGGTGCTCAGGCCCCTCCTTGTCAGACCCACCAGATCTGTCCCTGCTCACCAAAGTTAGGGCTTCCACATAAGCATATGGGGCCAGAACCTTAATGTAGTAATAAACAGTGGCCTCCCTCTGGTCTTATCTTCCATTGGAGGCTTTGTGAAGGTCCTGCAACTACAGTAAGTAACCCCAGTGTGGGGAAGCATAGGGTATTTTAAGATTTCTTCATTTGACTGTCTCTTCATGACGTAACACTACTGAATTAGCTAGGGTCCAGTCAGGAGACAGAAATCACACCAATTATTTGAAAGAATTTAACCTAAGGAAAGGTTAATGTGGTATAAAGTTGTTAACTAGGTGTGGGTAACTAAGAAGCAGCTACCATCTCTATGACTGGGGAAACAAAAGGAAGAAGTTGGAATTATTACAACTTAGAAACTTAGAGGAGTGGAAACTCAGGCTGTTAAGGAGGGGCACTGCACCCCTGATGCTCTTGTCACTGAGCAGGAGCTGATTGAGCTGGTTCTTTATGTGTTGGGAAAGCTGCAAATGGTGCTCAACTGTTGCTGGGGATTCTAGAAGCTTTGGAGTAGTGCTCATAGGAATTGCAGGCAGATGGGAAGCAATAGGAGGAGCAAGTCCTCCTTGGCCCAGTCTTGTAGCATTACTAAGGCCTCATTGGCAGAGATTGTGGTTTGCAGGAATGTGGCTTGCACTCTGCCAGCTCTAGGCATGATATGGAAGGGTAGCTTTGGAGCCAGGGCAGATAACTGATGGGAATTTTCTGAGTGGATGTTCTACTCTAAGTGTACAGATTAGAGTTTCCAGTCAGTCTCCTCTGAGATTGAGTAACTTAAATCAGTTCCTAAGATCTCTTAATAGTTCCTCTGAAGTGACTGATAACATCAGGCTACGATGCTAGTCCAAGATCACTCCAATCAGTCATTAACACCTCAGCTGTAACCTGCCAGCCAACCTTTTCCATCTTTACTCCCTAGGGCTTTATTCCACACATGAGTTTTGGGATACCAAAACTGAAAAGTGCAGTACTGGACACAGAAAAAGGAAAAAGCAGCAGGGAAATGCACTATAAACAAGTTCTATTAACTGCCATGGTGTTCTGCCTTTTTAATAAACAGACCTTGGTTTTGTTAAGGGAAGCAATATACCAGGAGATGAATCATCATTGCTTTAAGTTTATCAGAGTACTGTCAGTCACATTTCCACAGTTTCTTACAGCCAGTGATGGCTATGTTTCTCAGTTCTGACTAAAGAGATAAGGCGAGACTGGCTGGTAAGGTTTTGGTGGATAATTTTGTTTACCATTGAAAGAGCTGGGCATGCGAAGGGAGGGGCTCCTTCTGCCTTTTTTCTTTTATACTCAGGATGTAAGACTGTGGATGGAATTGCTGGAACTGAGGCAGCCATCTTGCAATGATGAGGTGACAAGCATGAGGACAAGTAGACATGCCAAGGAAGGCAAAGCAGAAAAAAATAGCCCCCAGTTTCTTGAGGAAATTGTTGAGCTGCTACACCAAGTCAGGAATATCTGTCTGCAGACTGATGGCTACGGGCATATTATGATGCTTAAGCTACTGTTTAGTTTTCTGTTCATTGCATCCTGGATGATGCATTCAATGAGTGACACAAGGAGTGAGCAACCTGACATCAAAGCTTGCTGAGGACAGGTGACATGGAGAGACAACTGGAATCATGTCAGCTATCCAAAAAAGATATCACATTTAACAAAAAACAGATTTGTTATATCTGTTTCTAATATACAGATTAGTGGCTGTTTATACTATGACTTAAATCCACAATGGTTTAAATAATGCAAAAATAAAAGAAATTTTGTGCAGATTTGTTTCCTACCTTGTTTCTTGCCATTTGCTGTGCGTGCAACTCCTCTGATGAGGTCAGAATGTCTGATTTCCCACACCAAGGAAAGCATTTCTTGCCTTGTTCCCTTCTTGACATCTTAGAGCTTCGTGAAGAATACACTGAAGTGTTCTAAGTATAGCAGGAAACTAACCTTATTGGGCACTACTGATTGAAGAAATCATAACCAGTCAGAGCATTCTCACAGATATATTTTCTCTTAGCTATGAGGTCTTCTTAAAAATGAGTCTTATGTATTATGGTAGATGACTTGTCAATCAATATGACCTGTCAATCAAATGACCTGTCAATTTGTATAATCAATATTATAAAAACAGAGAATAACATGGTATAAGGAGAATCGCTAAGGGCATATTAATAAGTAGAATCCCAGGTAAGTTATTTATCAGAACAATAATCATTAACAAGCCACTAGGAAGGGAAACCATGGAGAGCATTCTTTTCTAAAATCAGCCACTATTTCTAATCTGTGGTCCTTCTTTCTCCCTGCATTTATACCTTTTTTTTTTTTTTTTTCTTGAGACTGAGTCTCGCTCTGTCGCCCAGGCTTAAGTGCAGTGGTTTCATTTCAGTTCACTACAATCTCCACCTCCCAGGTTCACGCCATTCTCCTGCCTCATCCTCTCGAGTAGCTGTGACTACAGGCGCCCGCCACCATGCCTGTTTAATTTTTTGTATTTTTAGTAGAGACGGGGTTTCACTGTCTTAGCCAGGATGGTCTCGATCTCCTGACCTCATGATCTGCCCAGCTTAGCCTCCCAAAGGCATTGTACCTTTACGACAATCAATAGCAGATGAAAATGCTGATTTCTTTTTTCGAAATAAATGTCAATATATGTTGCAAAAATACACTATTAGCACTTACTGTGCTAACGATAATACTAATAATGCTTTATCGTGACATCTCATTCACTTTTTCACAAGAACCCAGATACATGGTATTCCCATGTTCAGATGAAAAGCTAAGACCTGGTCTGGGTGCACTGGCTCACACCTGTAATCCCAGCACTTTGGGAGGCCAAGGCAGGTGGATCACGAGGTCAGGAGATCGAGACCATCCTGGTTAACATGGTGAAACCCTGTCTCTACTAAAAATACAGAAAATTAGCCGGGCGTGGTGACTGGCATCTGTAGTCCCAGCTACTCAGGAGGCTGAGGCAGGAGAATGGTGTGAACCTGGGAAGCGGAGCTTGCAGTGAGCTGAGATAGTGCCACTGCACTCCAGCCTGGGTGACAAGGCAAGACTCTGTCTCAAAAAAATAAAATAAAATAAAATAAAATAAAAGCTAAGACCTTAAAGGTTAAATAACTTTCCCACATTCCCATAGCTAGAAAGTAAGTGCTGCAGCTAGAATTTAAACCTTTCTGATTCCAAAACATGTTCTTAATCCTCCTATTGTACCATCTCCCATATTTTTTGTATCATGGAGGTATTGTTGAAGTATTACAATGCCTCATTATCTGGAAGTTTTGGGTCTAGACTCACTTCATCAAACTGATGTAGTTATTGAAGTTCAACCTTGAAAAAGTTACTCAAGTTTACATTTTCTGACTTGGTTCAATTTTCTTTTATTTCAGCTTCCATATTTATAGAACAGGAATACTAATGCGAGGCCTACACTTAAATGACATTGCACTTTTGATACTTAATGAGAGTTCATATCTGGATACCTTCAAACAATACCCATTCCACCAAGACCCACTGAATCAAAGATTTTTGGTGGTAGGCCTGAGAATCCACAGTTTAAAAAAAAAATGACTTTATTGAGTTATAAAAATCATACAAGCTTTGTATAAAAATTTCAAGAGTATAGAAAAAAAAGTGTTTCCAGGAGAGAGGACTATCCAAGGAAGTGGGTGGTGGTGATGGTAGTGTTGGTGTTGAGGATGACGACAACAAACAACCCATTTTATTTATTAGCTAGAATGTGCCAGAATTTGTGTATCTTGTCTCATTTAATCACATTTAATCTCAACAATCTTATAATCTTACAACTTTAAACAAATTATCATCCACATTTCATGAAGTCATTGAAGCCCAAAGTGTTTGAGGAATCAGTTGCCTTAGTTTCCTGGGCTGCTGTAATGTACTGGGTAACTGTAAACAACAGATGCCTATTGTCTCACTGTTACCAGGCTAGACATATCCGAGGGGCCATGCTTCCTCAGAAACCTCCAACAAGGATCCTTTCTTACCTATTCCAGCTTCTGGTAGCCCCTGGCATTCTTTGACTTGTGGCAGCAAAACTCAAGTCTCTGACTCCATCTTCACGTGGCTGTCTTTCCTTGTGTCTCTTCCCATGGCATTCTCCTCCCTAGGTGTCTGTGTCCAGATTTCTCTTTTCTTAAAAGGACACCAGTCTTATTAGATTAGGGTCCACCCTAATAACCTCACCTTAATTTGACTACACCTTATTTCCAACTAAGATCACATTCAGGCCGGGTATGGGGTGGCTCACACCTGTAATCTCAGCACTTTGAGAGGCCAAGGTGGGAGGATTCCCTGAGCTCAGGGGTTTGAGACCAGCATGGGTAACATAGTGAGACTCTTATCTCTACAAAAAATCTTTTTAATTAGCTGGGCATGATTGTGAGTGCCTGTAGTCCCTGCTACTTGGGAGGTTGGGGCTGGAGCATCCCTGAGCCAAGGAGATAGAGGCTGCAGTGAGCCATGATCCCATCACTGTGCTCCAGCCTAGGTGACAGAGTGAGACCCTGTCTCGGGAAAAAAAAAAAAAAAGACAGATATGGGGGATTAGAATATCAACATATCTTTTGGGTAGATACAACTCAACCGATAACTTTGCGCAAGGATACAGTGGCTAGTAAAGTATGGAAACTAGATCTGAACTTAGGAGATGCTAGAATCTAGCCACTTGGCCGTCAGCCACCACATATTCCATCTCGGTGGCATGTAGTTGGTGAAAATGTGTACAATGCCTTGAGAAAGGGAGAAAGTGTAATAAATGAAAGAAATCTTTCAACTATTCAGTAAAAATTTATTTACAGGAGAACAAAACTTTGGGTTGGTTTCAGATGTTTCCTCTGCAACAGTTAGATGCCAAATGGCTCCACCGTTTTTGAGGAGGGAACAGTTATGAGCTAAGAATGTTATAACCAGCAATTTGTCTTTCAGTAGGACAGGCAGGCATTCTCAAAAATGCAAGGGCTCAGAAAATATGCCACTTGTTGAAAAACTATTCAAAGATACATTCCAGTGGTTCGCAGGGTTTGGAATTATATAGACCAGAAAAAAGTCAAAAATAAGTTTGAAACCAACATAGTATTGCCAACTTTTAACATTGTAAGGGTGTTTAAAACATGTCAAACTACCATCTAGTGTTAGAATCATTTCATAAAAGACAGATTATTTTAATGCCAAAAAATTTAAAAGATACATAAACTGATGGCTATTTAAATAGAATAATTTAGCTTTATGAAAAAAATCCTTTAATATTTTGCCCCAGAGTAGTGAATAACTTTTTCCATAGATAAGATCTCTTCTATGAATGGGTGTTTGAAAACCAGGAACTGACAGGAACACAAAAAGAACATGATCTGAAAATGAGCTCTGGCTAGCACTCTGATTTATGCAACTGAGGGAAAAATGTTATTTGAAACAGACTGTAATCATTTCCATTTTCTAAGGAAAGTTTCAGTGGGAAAATCAATCCTTGCAGTACTATACCCTTCCACATACAGAGGGAAGTGGAAGGTCCAGAGAAGATAACCCTTTCCCTCAACAGACATCTGGGTTTCCACTTAGTGTTTTCCAAATTATCTTGGAAATATCTATGAGAGGACTACTCATTTAAAATAATGGTTTGAACCCACACATTTAATTAGTTCTCCCTCCTAAAGTCTCTATATTTAAAAACAAACAAAAAAACAAAACAAAACAAAAAACCTCTACATTTGAAACCAGGTAGTGTCCACTTGGCTATAATTTCTAAGAATTTCTGCAAATTAGAGTATAGATGAGGTTAGATTGGGAAAATGGCCCATCGATTGGTGATTCATGACATATATAAGGTGAGATTCATCTAGGGAGAAAGAAGAGCCAATAAGCAAAATTTAACCAATACCTCCCTCCCCAAACTTGGAACAAGAGGACAGTTAGAATCTGGGAGTGAGGGCATCTGGAACCAACACAGAAGCTCCTTGAAGCATTCAATTGCAGTTTACACTTGGAATGAATTCCCAGGCTGAATAAAGCAGGGCAATTGCAAAACTGCCTTAAAACTAAGGAAGGGGGTGGTTATTGGGGAGAATTGCTCTGAAACATTGCCCTAGAGCTTCGCTAACTGAGCTAGAACTACAAACAGGAATAGAAGATCCCAGGCAGAGGAGTGACATTCCTACCCCATGTATCTGCTCCCTCCCTGACCTCCTAGGCAAATGGGCCTCCTATCTGGTATAGGATAACACTATGGTAAATCAAAGCATGGTAGCCTCCATTTAAGAGCATGGGCTCTGAACTCTGCCTACATTTAAATACAAGCTCCTCTATGTACTAGGTCTTTAACTATTGGCAAGATATTTAACTTCTGTGCCTCAACTCATCTTTAAATGGAGACAATAATAGTACCTAGATCAAGGGTTTCTTTTTGAGTGTTGGTGAGTTAATGGAAAAGTTATGAGCTAAGAATGTTATCCCCAGTATGTAGATTACTTGGCTCTGTAACCAGAATTTAGCATTCAGCAAATGCAGCCACTATTATTGATGATATTACCACTATTATTATTATCAGCATCACCAATATCTACTCTGAAGTAGATATTATTATACACACTTTATATGCATTGAAACAAAGGTTTAGAATGGTTTTTCAAAAGGTGTTTGATTTCAAATAATTAATGATTGATGGGTTTGAGCATTGAATCTAGATCTGACTCAAGGCTAGTATTTGGTTCCTATTGCTGCTATAACAAGCACCATAAACTTGGTGCTTGAAACAACACAAATATTATCTTACAGTTCTGGAGGTCAGAAGTCCTAAATGAGTCTCACTGAGCTAAAAATCAAGGCATTGGCAGGGCTTTGTTCCTTCTGGAGGCTCTAGGGACTCATTTGCTTGTCTTTTCCAGTTTTGAAGGCTGTCACGTGCATTCCTTGGTTTGCAGCCCCTTCCCTCTTCAAAGCCAGTAATGGCTGATCAAATCCATCTCCTTCTGCATCACCCTGACACTGACTCATCTTCTGTCTTCTTCTTTTACATTTAAGGACCCTTCTGATTACACTGGGCCCAGCTGGATAATCCAGGATAATCTCTCTATTTTAAGGTCAGATGATTAGCAATATTAATTCCATCTGCAAGCTTAATTACCCTTTGCCATTTAGCCTAACACATTCACTGGCTCCTGGGATTAGGATGTGGACATCTTTGAGGGGCCATTATTCTGTCTACCACAAAGCCATGCCACTATATTATTTAAATCTCCCTATCCCTCCATCTGAGCTAGAAAGATAAGACTTAATCTTTGAAAGAACTTGTCCCAACACTCCCGGTGTGATAAACATAGATCCTCCCCCTTTTCTCCATGCAGGCAAGATAGGCAAAAACAAAAAATTCAATAGTTCAAAAGAAGAGGACCAATCTGAGGAATTGACATATTCTTTATTTGTCACAGAATTTCTACCATAAATGGAAGGAAGTAAGTGCGGAGATATATAATTTCTATATCCAAAAGTGCTCTTCTCATATTAGCAATAGTTACTTAGAACTATTGAAAAATTTCCCTGTCACAATAACAACAGAAATATGCATATTTGGAAATAAACTGAATAAACAATTTGCAACCTTTACTAAGGAACTATTCTATGGTAACAAATAAGTCTCCAAATCTCAATGTCTTAACACAAATTAAAGGTTTATTTCCCACTCACTTCAAGCCTGATGCAGGCTGAGTGACTCTTCAAGATTGCCATCCTTCAAGTGGAAACTCGAAGATCCAAGAGGCTTTCAGTTTGCAGCTTCACCATTCTTAATATGTGGTCTTGGTGGTTACCACCCTTGGAGAATAGTGTGAGGGACTCACTCTCGATTCCTTCTGACCATAAGTGGCAAATGCCCTTTATTATCACAGCCCATTGGTTAGAACTAATCATGTAGCCCCAATGTAACCACAATGCAAGGGCATCTATGTAGGTGAGCCATGGAATATACAGTGAGTGCACCTCTGCTCCAGGAACATAACATATTTGAATAAAATGAAGTGTATACTATGTTTATTGGGAGAGGTAATATTGTAATGATGTCCATTATCTCCAATATAATCTATGGCTGTGACATAATCCGAGAAACAGTACATAATAAAATGATTCCAGAGTTTTCTAGGAAGAATAAATGAACGAGTATAGTCAAGAAAAGTTAGGAAATAAAATGGGATAAGGCAAGGTTCTCCACTAATATATTGAATTTACTGCAATGCTTCAGTAGCTAAAATAATTTGGTAGTACTTGCCCAAGAATGGATAACAAGATCATTGGAACAGAATGAAAAGTGTAAGAACAGACCAACAAATATATAAGTATGGTGCATATAATACTGGCATGTTAAATCAGTATGGAAAAGAGTGCTTACTTGAAAAACAACGGAGGGACCTCAGAACCATTGCTTACGAGGAAAAATGTTACATCCATACCTTATGCCCTACTCCAAAATTTATTTCAGGTCGATTAAAATTTTTAAATGAGTTAATAGGAAAAAATATAGGTTTTGGAAAGACAGTCTAAGTGTGATTTAAATCAGAGAATCCATGAAGATAAGAATACATGCATTTTTTAACCTAAAAATTCCATGTCCCAAATAGCAAATCAAATTAAAAAGCAATAAAAAATGAGGAAAGAGCTGGGCATGGTGGTGTGTGCCTGTAGTCCCAGCTACAGAAAAGGCTGAGGAGGCAGGATCGTTTGAGCCCAGGGGTTTGAGAAAGCCTGGGCAAAATATTGAGACCCTATCTCTTAAAAAAAAAAAAAAATTGAGGAAAGAAATTGTATCCTGTATGACAAACAAGTGGATACCACCATCAAAATGTAAACAGTCTTAGAGATAAATAATAAACTCATAACATTACATGAACAGAAATGTGGTAATACTTTCAATAAACACAATAAAAACTTAAATATCGTTAGTAATAAAAGTAGTAAAAATTCCAATAAAATGATACAGTCTTCTACCTGCTGAATTGGCAAAGATAAAAAAGAAATAATCACTCAGCACTGTTAGGGTGCAGGATGATGAGGCGTGTAAATCTGTATACTCTTTCTGAAAGGTCGTTTGTATTAGAGATCTCAAAATGTTCATCTCCATGCATTCTACTTGTGAAATTTATCCTAAGGAAATAATAATAGATTTGTAGAAATAATTATCTGTAGAAATACTCATCCAAGCTCAGTTTCAGAAGCAAAAATTTGAAAAACTAAATGTTCAACAATCATTCTTAGTAAATATTCAATAACATCATATGTTTTGATTGAATAAATTGTTTTATATCCATATGTGGAAACATTGTAAATATTGTTGTAGATGTAGTTTATAGGCATTAAAATGTACATGGGCTATATTTGAATAAACAAAGCAAGTTACATACAGTATGATTCTATTTTGATTTTGAAGAGTTTATATATGCATGAAAAATTCTAGAAGCATCTATTTAAAATTCACAGTAGTTACCTCTACATAGTAGAAATAAGACAATTTTGAATCTTTTTTATTGTATTTTTACAAATGTTACACCATCAGCGTGTCTTACTTGATTAAAAACTGGAGCGGGTAGAGGAAAAACGTGTGGGATTCCCGGAATAACCACTGCCAAGATCTAAGGCATGGATCAACAAAAGCAAATGGCTGTTTTGCCCTTATGGCTGCCTGAAAACACACACATATTTCAGAGTTGGCCGCATATTTTGTGGTAGCTTTGTATTCCAAGGGCTGAGTTTTGCAAACAAACTGAGCAAAGTACAGCGTGTGCCCCTTCAGGTGGTTTTTGGAGCTCATCAGGTATGAGTAACACTAACTCATTTATCTTTGGATGAATTTGCACGGAGCACTGAGGTGTTGACAGAACCTAAGCTGAGAACAATGTTTATTTATATCTGCACAAAATAATTCATGTCTCTGTAAATCTAGGATTTTCTCCTCATTTGCTCACCGTTTGCAAACATTTGCAGTTCTCCCCACTGGTGATCCCTGGTTTGGCTTGGCTGGGCTTGAGCAAATGAAAAGGAACATAAGACAGTGAATGGAGCTGAATGCTGTGATTCACACATGCTGACATGTTGGAAATGCTGAAATCTGTAGAGTTCTGTTTTGCATCTTCATGACAAATTGATATCTGCATTGTTTATGTTACAAGGTGTCTCAAACTGTGTAACTCTATGTGTGTGTTTGTGTTTGTGGCCAGTTGGGTTGAGGCGGGACATTCCTAATGTCCTGGCTAGGTGCTGAGCCATTTGTAACTATTGAATGTCTTTATGGAACATATAAAAGTTTCTACCAGCCTCTGTTTATTATGGAAAATTTCAAATACAGAGGCAGAGAGATTAGTATAAAATGACTCCCCCTTCACTGTCCTAATTTGAGTAGGTGCAATGGACAGGCATAATTGCCTCAGCAATGACCAACTCATGACCAATCTTATTTTCTTTATAATCCCTACACTCTCCAATGGCAACTATTAGATAGTACTAATGGCAGCAGATGTTGAGTTCAAGTTGAAAGCCTTAGACCCTGACATCTTATTGTAAATTGTGGGATGAGAAAGAATTAAGCAAAAGATTAGGGAGTCAGGTAGACCTAAACTAAATCAGGCTCTACAATTACTATTTTCTAGTTCATTGATTTTAGGCCACTTAACTTTTCTGAGCTTCATCTGTAAAATAGAATTATAGAATGTAATTTATAGAACAACTAAGTTAAACCTATGGTATAAAGTACAAACAAATACCACTCTTTGAATCTAGTAGGTAGTTGGTCACTGTTATTTTATTACAGTTACTGCTTCTTTGTCTAGAGTAGAAAATCAAAGTATAGAAAGACAAAGTCAACCAGAATATTAAAATTTCCTGATCAGCTGATAAATATGAGTTACCTATTGGCTGAGGTCAATAGTCAGCAAATGAGTGCCTTTTGAGAGTAAAAGCTGCACCTGGACATTATTTTTAGTGTGAAGTGATTGTTTTCTCAGTATAAAGGGTGAACATACCTCTCTGCCCCAAATTTCGCCAACCTTGGCCTGTACAGATGTGTGTTTTTTTTTTTTTTTTAATTCCCCTACTAACCAGCCATTTATTTGGGTTACATTCTGTAGACACAAATCAGGTGATCATTTAGCTCTTATCAGTGGGTGTCATTTAGCGTTTCAGCCTAAGTAGTCATCCATCTATCAAAGAAATAGAAAACAGATGGGAAGCAAGGACGCTAGGAAAGATAGGGAGACTGAGCAGCTGCTTCTCAGGGTGCTTGGACCTACAGAGTGCATGAGGTGCGGTAGGGGTGCCAAGAGGGCGAGGCTCTGGGTAGCCATTTGGAAATGTGATTCTCCTGGATGGTGTGTGCGGAATAGAAAATGTCACAGAGCCTGAGATCAAGGAACACTGTGGATAAATGTCAACATGTGTTCCTGTCTGGTTCAGGGTCTGTGTGAACTCAGAGATACCTTCCAGCTCAGAAACAAAAGAGTTATTTATTTTTAAAGAGGTTAATTAATTTCTTTTTTTCTTATTTTATTTTATTTTATTTTATTGAGATGGAGTCTCGCTTTGTCACCCAGGCTGGAGTGCAGTGGTGCGATCTCAGCTTACTACAACCTCTATCTCCCGGGTTCAAGTGATTCTCCTGCCTCAGCTTCCTGAGTAGCTGGGATTACAGGTGCCCACCACCATGCTAGGCTAATTTTTTGTATTTTTACTAGAGACAGAGTTTCACCATGTTGGCCAGGCTGGTCTCGAACTACTAATCTCAAGTGATCTGTCCGCCTGAGCCTCCCAAACTGCTGGGATTACAGGCATGAGCCACTGTGCCCAGCCTTTATTTCTTATTTTTTAAGTTGATGAATAAAATTGTATATATTGATGATGTACACTACGGCATGATGTTTTGAAATATACATACATTGTGGAATGGCTAAACCAAGCTAACAACATAGGCATTAGCTCACAAATTTATATTTGTGGTGAGAACATTTAAAATCTACTCTTTTAGCAATTTTCAAGTACACAATGCATTGTTATTCATTGTAGTCACCATGTTGTATAGTAGATCTTCAAACTTATTCCTCCCGTGTAACTGAAATGTTGTATCCTTTGGCCAGCATCTTCCCAATCCCCCCCACCGCCAATTACTTTCTCAATGAGCCTTTCTAATTAATTTCTAAACGGTTATACCTCTTAGTAACTGTGCTTGCCTCAGTCACTAAAGCACAGTGAAGTGTGCTGCTCAGTTCTTCACGGGAGAACCTGCCTCTGTCTCATCTGCAAGGAGAGCAGTTAGCTAACAGCCTCCAGCTCCTGCACCTTGGGATCCAATTCAGCTTTTGAGCTGAGGCCATGCTCTTTGAAGAAAGGCACCAGTCAGTGACTGAGCATGACACGAATTCTAGGGCCTGGCCGTTTCTGCCCAGCATGAGCCTCCTCTAATGGATCCTCTTTGGTCTAAGGCTCCCGATCAGACTAGCCTGAACTTTGACAGCCCAGCATCAAAATCAGAGGCTCTCCCCGCTAAATCCTGCTTCTTTCCCTCCCTTTTTTCATGAGTGTCAGATCAGCATCATGGTCTGAAAGCTTTCTATGTAAGTCTATATTAGGAACAAATGGAGTCTTGCTCTGTCACCCAGGCTACAGTGCAATGGCGCTATCTCTGCTCACTGCAACCTCTGCCTCCTGGGTTGCACTGATTCTCCCGCCTCAGCCTCCTGAATAGCTGGGATTACAGGCGCCCACCACCACGCCCAGCTAATTTTTTGTATTTTTAGTAGAGACGGAATTTCACCTTGTTGGCCAGGCTGGTCTTGAACTCCTGACATCAAGTGATCCTTCCGCCTCAGCCTCCTAAAGTGCTAGGATTACAGGTGTGAGCCACCGCACCCGGCCAAAAGTACACCTTAATTAGAAAATAAACTTTATAACATGTCCCAGCATGTCTTCATCACCATCCTCTTCAAGTAATAACCAGGGAAAATTTGGAGTAAATACTGGTGAGCCAAAGAGAGTCTAGAAAGGGAATCAAATAGGAAAATTACTGCCTCAATTTTTTTTCATTCACATCTCCTGGCCATTGCTTCATAGAGAAGATAACCAGAGATCTTTATTTACTGTGCCTGTATTTATTTACTGGGCTGATGCTTTTAAAATGGGTGGGTCAAGATATCTTATTTTGTTTTAACATTTTTTCATACAATTTCACCTTATCTTCTCATTTGAACCCCAAAATAATGTGTTCCTTAAAAATGGGAAAGCAAACACATCAAGTTTAGATAACTTAAGGTATTTTAAACACTCAAAGAATAATCAGCACTAAATACTGATGATTATTTTACCAATGAATTATAGAATATTTGTCCCATTAGAAAACTTTCTTTGCCCAAAATGTAAGCCTTAGTGGTATCTCTATTATTATCAGAAAAATTTGAATTTGCTTATGAATTCCTTAAAGGCCGATTTTGAGAATCATGTCACTAAAAGTAAAGAAATAAACAAGAAATAAACAAAAAGAAAACAACCTTTTTTCAAATGAACACACCATTTGCCAAGTTAAGCAAAAGAAGAAAAAAAAAAAAAACATAGTGCTGATTAACGGTGCGATGTTAAGTGGTATTAGAAATCTCTTTCTCAAAAATAAACAGTGGTACAACCAGGGCAGAAGAAGGAAGTGTTAATTGGTTACGATTCTCAGGCTGGAAATGCAAGGAAGCAAGAAAAGTGTCTTATTTCCCCCCTGTGGCAGCTTATATTCTGTTCCAAGCTTCCAATCTACCATATTGGAGGAAACAAACTTCATCAACTCCAGGTCCACCACTCTTTCCATTGGTCTTTGCCCCTGTCAGTCCGGGTGCGCTTATATGCTAGGAAGATGTGCATTTGTCAGGAGAGAGGAATGGAAGTCAGGTCAAGGGGCAATAGTGTTGATTGTTTGGATGTGGGTTACGATTCTCTTCCCCCCTGCCCCACCCCACCCCTAGCTATTCTCTTCATGTTTCCTCCATGACCCTAAAGGTCCCTGCTGAGTTGTTCCTCTGTCCTTCTGTAAGGCCCCTCAGATGCAGTGGTTTCTCTGCTACTCCTGCTTCCTTATTGAGCACAGGAAACTGCATGAGGCAGAGGCTCCTTTTGCCTAGAAGTGCCCCGTAGAGTTGCTTCTGAAAGATCTTCATGGCTTCCCAGAACTCTGTGTGGGGAATGCAGATCATGTCATATAAATCTACCTCCTCTCCTAACTTCCCTTGGCCTAAATTGAGGTCAAGAAACAGAGCCCTTTCTTAGGAATCCTGCATAGATCTCCGCAAACACATATGGTGCCTTTGTGGCAATTAGAAAAAGCACCAGGGCTGGGTACATTGACTCATGCCTGTAATCCCAGCACTTTGGGAGGCCGAGGCAGGTGGATCACGAGGTCAAGAGATCGAGACCATCCTGGCCATCTCTACTAAAAATACAGAAATTAGCTGGGCATGGTGGTGCATACCTGTAATCCCAGCTACTTGGGAGGCTGAGGCAGGAGAATCGCTTGAACCCAGGAGGCGGAAGCTGCAGTGAGCCAAGATCACATCACTGCACTCCAGCCTGGTGACAGAGCAAGACTCCGTCTCAAAAGAAAAAGAAAAGAAAAAAAAAAAGAAAGAGAAAGGAAAGAAAGAAAGAAAAGGACACTAGAGCTGGATGGTCCCAGCAGAAAATAATGCCCCCTGTGGATGCATATGGCGATGCAGGCTGCTTGGTGAGCAGAGGGACCTTGTGCCTAGAGAAAGGCCTCCTTTTTTTGCTGGTGGTGGTGGTTGCTGGAAAGTTGAGAGTTGGAGCCTCGGGGGTGGGAATTGCCATCCCTCACCTAAAAATCTCATTGCTTCTCTAATCACAAGGAAGAACATTTTTTCCAAAATCTATGTTTGGGGAATATAGGCATTAGAAGCCCAATACCTAGAAAGAGAGGCCTTTTTTTCTTTCTTTTTTGCTAATACGTCACTTCTCTGAGGCCAACAGCCCAGAGTCACCTGGCTGTTGCCTTAATGTGTGTGTGTTGTAGGGGGAAGGGGTGATCACTGCTCACATCCTAGGCCTTAGAGGCAGTTGGAATTCTAATCTGGCAAAGAAAAAGTACACAAATATAAACTTTTCCCTTTTCTCTTCATCTGGGTCTGAACCGTTTGAAAGGGAATGCAAACAATCTTGGCAGAACCCATCTCAACTTTCAATGCCGGACAAACACAGATTCTCCCTGTGACAGGAGGAGCAAACAAGACAAATCAGCACTCACGCAGTCAATAGTTCAAAATGAGGGGACCAGATTAAGCAATTGGCATAGAAGGGTCCTCATGGAGATGGGTAGCTGCGAGAAATGAGACACACCTGGAAACCTTAACCATTCTAGCAGCTTCTAGGAATTGTATATAAAGTTGTAGCGTATTTCGTTTGTTTTTCATATATTTTATTGTAAACATAATTAACAATCTCGATCTTCTCAGGAATTACAATTAGTTCCAGTGAGTGAGGAGTGAGTACCTGGCTGTGATTATACCAGATTTTGAGGGAGACTAGGCAGATTCTGCCAAACGTTTATCCCTGTAACTAACTCAGTAGCATATATGGCTTTTTATAAATTCTGGTTGGCACTGGATTAGGTTCAAAGGAGTATGTAGATATCCTTATCTTTTATATATAATATAATGTTTTGTAGTTTAGAAGATTAAGAAAATAAAGCTTTCAAACCACTACCTATAAATTATCACTCCCTACTTGTTACAGTACCTGTTCATCATGACATTTATGTGTTAACAAGCATGTTTTTACACAGACAATGGATGCTTGCCTGTTATTTGGCTACAATCCTGCATGATCCTGTAAAAATCATGCCCAGCTCAAACTTCCGGTAACATATTTAAGAATTTGTATTAGTGTTTCTCATTCTTTAAAGTGCGTACGAGTCCTTGGGGAACGTATTAAATGCAAATTTTAACTCTGTAGGTCAGAGGTGGGGCCTAAGTTTTTGTATTTCTAACAAACTTCTGGGTGATGCCAAGTCTCTTGGTCCATGGACCACATTTGTAGTAGCAGGGTTTTATATGGCTGGAAAAGGGACAAAGGTACTGTGCTGGAGACTCCAGCTAATCTCAAATTGGCCTCCTTTCCAATCTCCCCCACTCTAGTTCCAGTGAGCAAGATCTCTTATGGTGCCAGGAAGCAGTCTGGGTCTGGGGTTGTCGACATGAACTAAATGGCTAGCAGGTCTGGGATGGTGGTGTGTCAACACTGCTCTGATCCTGTGTCAGGCCTGTTGTGTGTCTGGGAGACTCTGTGTTCAGGGCTTAATTTTGCTCAACACTGGGTCTAAAATATGTACAGGCTGGGCCAGTCTCTGGTTAAGTTCATGTATCTGGGGTGTGGCCATTGTATCCAGTCTCTCAGTCTACTGAGTGTTTAACAAGTCCAGGCGATCAATGTGTCCAGTGTGTTCCATCTCTCCAGCTTGGTCGAGGTTTTGGGCTTTGCATTTTTCCTGCACCATGTCATAATCCTAAAAATGTCGGCAGCTCTCAAACAGTCAGGATTTCAGCCAATAGGTATGCTTGCTGGTAGCTTTACTAGGCTGGTAGGTCTCTAGCCTGGCTACTCTGTCTATAGAAGGTACCCCTCAGCCTGGAGTGTTATTGTGTGTGTGTGGGGGTGGGGCGGGAGAGGTCTCTCTCTGTTCCCCCAGGCACAGTGCTATGGCACAATCATGGCTCACTGCAGACTTGACCTCCCAGGTTAAGTGATCCTCCCACCTCAGCCTCCCAGGTAGCTGAGACCACAGGTGTGTGCCATCATGCCTGCCTTTTTTTTTTTTTTTTTTTAATTTTTTGTAGAGACAGGGTTTCGCCGTGTGCCCAGGCTAGTCTCAAACCCCTGGGCTCAAGCAATCCACCCGCCTTGGCCTCCCAAAGTGCTGGGATTACACGCGTGAACCACTGTACCTGGCCCTCAGCCTCTTAAAAAGGGGAATCTGCCTCTGCTCTCACTCATTTTCTATCCCCACTGCCACCCCAGATATTCCACGGATGGGGAGCCAGATGCCGGCCTGGGCCAAAGGACTTTCCCTTTGACCTCCCCACATCCCACCCACCCAATAAAACAAAGAAGCAAAGAGAAAGAAACAACGATTTCCTACCTCCAGGCTCACGCAGAGTAAAGAAAGAGGAAAAGCACAGAACTCTCCCCAACCCCATTCTCAAACTCTGGGCATCAGTGTTTGCATCAGTGAAATGCGGATAATGATAATTATCACTCGTAGAGTTGTTGGGAGGGTTAAATAAACAGCATGTTTGTAATGAATTGAGCTGTGTGTGTAGGGCACAGAGTACAACAATAAAGAATAATTATCACTTTCTTTTCTCTATAAAAACTCTGTAGGGACACATATATGAACAAGGCCCAGCTGAACCATACAGAAAAATAATTCAGTTTTATCATTTTATAGAGATTAATTATATAATTTCTTCTCCAAACTGGAATACCTTTGAACAGTAAATATCATATATTTTGCTATTAACATGTGTGGCAGAACAACAGAGGTAAACAGATTCTTTCACCAGAATGAATGTCCATTGAATTTATATATAAATGTTTAAATTCAAAACGCTTTGGTTCATTTTTTCAAAACATATTGGAGAGGTCATTGCTTATTCATCAAAACAATCTGAGCTAAGGAAACAATCAGGTAAAGCTAATAGTGAATTAGAAACTATCAATAAAATGTCAATGGAATTAGGGAACATAGGACTA
The DNA here is from genome assembly GCF_008728515.1 of Papio anubis. NCBI lineage: Eukaryota > Metazoa > Chordata > Mammalia > Primates > Cercopithecidae > Papio > Papio anubis. The sequence goes on along the minus strand of NC_044992.1, from coordinate 13,561,815 downwards.
GAGAATACAGAAAGTCAAATCAGTGAGCGGGAGGAAAAGTTCAACAAGTTCTTTCAGATCTCAGAGACAGGATAACTGGAGAAAATTATTCTAAAAATATAAGAAATGGTGCTAGAACAACTGGACATCAACATGCAAAAAAGTGAACCTAGACACAGATCTTACACTTTTCACAAAATTGACTCAAAAAGGATCATAGACTTGAGTGTAAAATACAAAACTACAAAACTCTGAGAATAAAACACAGGAGAAAAAGCAGGTGACCTTAAGTTTGAGAATGACTTTTTAGATACAACACCAGAAACATGATTCATAAAAGAAAACAAAGGTAAGTTGGACCTCATTAAAATTAAAGACTTCTTCTCTGCAAAAGACAGTTAAAAGGATGGAAAGATAAGCCACACAACAGGAGAAAATCTTTGCAAAACACAAATCATAGAAAGACTGGTATTGGATATATATAAAGAACTCTTCAAGCTCAACAATCAGAAAACAAATAATCCAATTTAAAAAGTGGACAAAAGGTCTGAACAAACACCTCACCAAAGAAAATATACAGATGGCAAAAGAGCATATAAAAAGTTCTACATTATATGTCACTGTGGAATTGCAAATTAAAACAACAATGCAACACCACTACACGCCTATTAGAATGACCAAATCCAAAACACTGACGCCACCAAATGCTGGCAAGAATGTGGAGCAACAGGAACTCTCATTCATTGCTGGTGGGAAAGCCAAAATGGTACAATCACTTTGGAAGAAAATTGGACAGTTTCCAACAAAACTAACCATACTTTTTACCATATGATCCAGCAATCACGCTCCTTAATAGTTACCCAAATGAGTTAAAAACTTACGTCCACACAAAAACCTGCACACAAATGTTTATAGCGACTTTATCCACAATTGCCATAATCTGGGAGCAACCAAGATGTCCTTAAATAGATGAATGGATAAACAAACTGTGATATATGCATAAAATGGAATTAGCAACAAAAAGACATAATTAATAGAGCTATGAAAAGGCATAGAGGAAATAAATCCATATTGCTAAGTGAAAGAAGTGAGCCTGACAAAGTCACCAACATGAATCCAAGTATATGACATTCTAGAAAAAGTAAAATTATGGAGACAGCAAGATCAGTGGTTGCTTGGGGTTTGAGGTAGAAGAGAGGAATGAAGAAGTAGAGCATAGAGAATCTTTAAGACATTGAAACTCTTATTCTGTAGGTTACTGTAATGATGGATATGTCCTTATACATTTAAGACTCACAGAAAATATAACACAGAGTGAACCCTAAGGTAAACTATAAACTGTAGTTGATAATATTAATGTATTGATATTGGTTTATTGATTGTAACAAATGTGCCATACTAACACCAGATGTTAATATTAGGGAAAATTGAAAGGAGAAAAAGGGGGACATATGAGAACTCTCTGCACTTTTCACTCCTTTTTTTCTTGTAAATCTAAAATGGCTAAAAATGAAAAGAAAAGTCTATTAGTTTAAATACATGTATACATATTTGTGTATATATATGTGTATATACATGTACACACACACACACGTATGTATATATGGAAAAGGGATTGCCTGAAGAGAAAATCAGGAGACTTCATATACACAAAAAAAGCATTTCCAGGTGGAAAAACCAAGAGGGCAAAGAGAAGCAATAATGGAAGAACTTAACACATAATTTTCTTTTAACAGGAGAAGGACTTACATATTTAAATAAAAGAAAAATTAGCATAAAAAAACTTAATAAAAATAACTGAATTTGAAGATAATGAAAAAAATAGATAGGCTTTTTTTTCCACCACAAAAATAAATGCCTGAAAAAGGAAACAATTTCAATATAATTTTGCTGGAAAGAATATGACCCAAGTATTTTATATTACGCCAGTATTGTTTTATGTAAAAATGTAACCAGAGACATTCATAGATTCACTCTGGGATTCAGAAAATATGCCCATATATGTCAGTTCTGAAAAAAAAAAATTATCTGAAAACTTCCTGCTCACTAGAAATACAGCTAAGAATTCAAGAATATAAAAACACTGCATAAAAGAAATGGTGAAGGATCTTGTAAGCAGGAAAAAATACCTAAGATTTGAATAGTCATTGTTACCATGGTCAAGAAACAACATAAACTAATTCTTGTAAGAGACTACATATAATAAAACATTTACACATATTCATATTAGAATTTACAAAAATTTCAATAAAATTCTAAACTAAGAAATTATGCCAGCAAAAGATGCAATAAAACTTGAAAGTTTTGACACAAGTATGCAAATATAAAAATTAAGAGTACTTGGCAATTCAAAATTTTCCTAAATAACCCAGGGCAAGGATTAGAAAGTAATGGCAATTTCAAAATTACATATCATAATTAATAGGATGTGGATTAAGCTGTACTCCAAGGTAAATTTATTACCTCAGGTACAATGAGAATCATTGAATTAAGATTTCAACCCAACTCATATTTTAGAATCCTCTACTCTTTATTTGGCTATGACTAATTAATGAGAACAAGCTTGCTTTACCTTTTCTTATTTGTTGTGTAGGTTTTTCCCAGTGATGCTAAACTTTGCTCGGTTGCTTATAGCTATTCTTGTTATTGCTCAAGCTGAGAATCTGGAAGAACTTTGCTTAGATGTTGGTTTTCAAGTGCTGACCCGCCAGTACACATTGAGGGCCTCTGACATCCTTAATCGAATTTCTTATGGATACGCCATCAGAAACTGGGGCTTCGTGGAGAGTTTGCAGCTTTGCTTCTCCTAGTTCTCCCGATAGTAATTTTATGGAATATGCATTTTAGGTAAGGAAACGGGGATGACCTGGGAGGGAGCTAGCGAAGGATGCTTTTTCTTGATGAGACTTAATAACCTACATAATTCTTTGATGTTTATTCCTTGGAACTGAGTTTGAAAAATCACACCATCATCTCACTTTCTTGTATCATGATGATGTAATGCTGTTTTCTAAGGTCTGCAGCCCATGCTGGTCTCTCCCTTATATTACATTGAGCCACAGAGAGGCCACAATGCAGGGGAGGGGTCGTGGTAGGGGCTGGTGGGATGACTCTTACTTTAGGGATGTCAATAAAGGCAACCAGAATTTCTTTATTGCATTATTGACAAATCAAAAGAGGACCCAAGCCCATCTGTTAAAAGAGAACAGTATAAATATTAGCAGTATGGACTTGTTTTAGGAACTAAATTTTCTTTTTTTTTTTTTTTTTTGAGACAGGATCTTGCAGTGTCACCCAGGCTGGAGTGCAACGGCGTGATCATAGCTCACTGCAACCTTGACCTCTCATGCTCAACTGCTCCTCCCATCTCAGCCACCCAAGAAGTTGGGATGACAGGTGTGTGCCACCATGCCTGGTTCAATGCAACCTAGTCTATTCAAACCTAGGTTGCATTTACATTGATTGATTCATTTATTTTTTCTTTTATTCATTTACTCCTTGTATTAGTCTGGGTTCTCCAGAGAAACAGAACCAATAGGATATATATACAGAGAGAGATACAGGAAGAGATTTATTAGGGAATTTTTTTGTAGAGACGGAGTTTTGCCATGTTGACCAATCTGGTCTGGAACTCCAGTACTCAAGAATTCTGCCCGGCCGGGTGCGGTGGTTTATGCCTGTAATCCCAGCACTTTGGGGGGCTGAGGCGGGTGGATCACCTGAGGTGAGGAGTTCGAGACCAGCCTAACCAACATGGAGAAACCCCGGCTCTACTAAAAATACAAAATTAGCTGGGTGTGGTGGCATGCGCCTGTAATCCCAGCTACTCGGGAGGCTGAGGCAGGAGGATCACTTCAACCGGGAGGTGGAGGTTGCAGTGAGCTGAGATTGTGCCATTGCCCTCCTGTCTGGGCAACAAGAGCGAAACTCCATTTAAAAAAAAAAAAAAAAGAGACCTGCCCACCCTGGCCTCCCAAAGTGCTGGGATTACAGGTTTGAGCCATCATGCCTGGCCTATATTTTTTTAAATGTGTACCAATCAATACTTTCAAAAAGAGTCACAGCAGGCTTTCTTTGATACAAAGATACATGTCATAAATAGTCATGGAAGCTTCATATTAATAGTGTATCTTACAAAGAAGGGGGACTATTATACACTTTAGTATTTTGAAAGAAAAAATATATAATATTGTATCTAACTTTTTACTGAAATTGTTTCCAGAATGTCTTCAAAAATCTTTATCTCCTGTACTTACAAAGGAGGTATTAAATATTAGAAGCTTGTTAACCAATAGCTTTATCACAAAGTTTTATGTGCTGTATTATGACTTCACTTTTATGTGGGAAATGCTTCAAATATAAATTTGTTTTGCCACATTTAAGAAAGCCCTGTCAAGCAAAATTAAGTGAATAATGGATTTGTTATTGAATGAACCTGAGTAATTTCTATTAAAAGACAAAAGGACTTCTGCTGATAAAAGCTTTTTTTTTTTTTTTGAGATAGAGTTTCACCTTTGTCCCCCAGGCTGGACTGCAATGGCGTGATCTCGGCTCACTGCAACTTCTGCATCCCAGGTTCAAGCAATTCTCCTGCCTCAGCCTCCCGAGTAGCTGGGATTACAGGCACACACCACCACACCCAGCTAATTTTTGTATTTTTAGTAGAGACGGGATTTCACCATGTTGGCCAGGCTGGTCTTGAACTCCTGATCTCAGGTGATCTGCCCACCTCGGCCTGCCAAAGTGCTGGCATTACAGGCTGAACCACTATGCCTGTCCTGATAGAAGTTTTTGAAAATCAGGATTATCTTGTTTACCTTTAATCTATTCAGACCTAGGTTGCATTTACATGAGCATTTTCACTTGTTGATTGATTGAACCATTCATTTATTCATTTACTCTTTGTATTAGTCTGGTTTCTCCAGAGAAACAGAACCAATAGGATACCTATGTAGAGAGATATATAAGAATAGCTTTATTAGGGAAATTGGCTCATAAGATTATGGAAGCCACGAAGTCCCATGGTATATCATCTGCAAGTTGGAGAACCAGGAAAGCCAATTATGTAAATTAGTCTTGAGTTCAAAGCCCAGAGAACCAGGGAAGCCAATTCTGTAATTTTCAGTCTGAGATCAAAGGCCTGAGAAGGAGGTGAGGGGCACTGGTGTAAGTTCCAGAGTTCAAAGTTCCAAGAACTTGGAGCTCTGATGTCCACGGGCAGGAGAAGATAGACGTCCCAGCTCTACGAAAGACATCGCTTTTCTCTACAGGAGAAAGCGAATGCTTTACTCCTCCACTGTTTTATTCTATCCAGCCCCTCAATGGATTGAATGATGCCCACCCACATTGGTGAGGGCAGTCTTCTTTACTCAGTCCAAGGATTCAAATGCTCATGTCTTCTAGAAACAACCTCACAGACACACCCAAGAATAATATTTTTACTAGTTATCTAGGTATCCCTAACCCAGTCAAGTTGACACGTAAAATCAACCATCACATTTCTTCATCAATTCAGCCAATTCATTAATTAAATGCTACACAGTAATCTCCTTAAGGGTTGGAAGCATGTTATGTTCTTTGCCTATACCCAGGTCCTAACCAAAACCTGGCACATAGTAAGCACTGCCACATACACATACAAGCAGTGGGATACAAGCAGTGCTATGATTAGGGCTAAATCCAGGTGTGTGAGAACATACTGGAGGAATAACTAAAACAGTCCTTGGGTGGTTACACTGAGGGGATCCGAAGGCACATAACAGAAGAAGTCCACACTCAAGTAGGGTTTAAGCAAGTGAGGGGGGAAAGGAATGAGGGTAATGGAGAAAGGCATGAGAGCTTGGAGGCACATCTGGAGATACAGGAGGAGTCTCTCATGACTGGAGTGCAGGATAGAAGGTAGGGGAAAAGGAGGGGAGAAATAAATTTGGAAAAGTAAGCAGGGTTCAGATTCTAAAGGGCTTTCTGTGTTTAACAATTTAGCTTTTATTCTCAGAGCAATAGAGAGCCATTGAAGGGTTCTAAATAGGAGAGCAACATGATCAGATTTCTTTTTTTTTTTTTTTTTGAGATGGAGTCTCACTTTGTTGCCCTGGCTGGAGTGCAATGGCAGAATCTCGGCTCACTGCAACCTCCACCTCCCGGGTTCAAGCGATTCTCCTGCCTCAGCCTCCCGAGTAGCTGGATTACCAGTGCCCACCACCACTCCTGGCTAGTTTTTGTATTTTTAGTAGACATGGGGTTTCACCATGTTGGCCAGACTGGTCTCGAACTCCTGACCTCAGGTGACCCACTCGCCTTGCCCTCCCAAAGTGCTGGGATTACAGGCATGAACCACCTTGCCCAACCCAATCAGGTTTATTTTCAAGAGACCATTCTACATGCAGAATGGAAAAATAATTTAAAATAAGGCAGGAATTGTGACAGGAAAACTAGTTAGGATGCTGCTAAAACAATCCAGGATTAGAGATACTAGTGGCATCAACAAGATTGCTGGCCTTGGACATGGAGAGAAGTGGACGGGTTAGATGGTTCTGGGAGAATTAACAGGGACTGGAATGGATTGGATGTAGGGGGTGCAGAAGAGAAAGGAGTCGTAGGTGGAGCCCATGTTCCTGGCATGGCCTTGGTGCAGAATGTGGTTCCATTCACTGAGGAGAAGGAACACTGCAGGGATGAAGTCTGGTAGATGAAGGGAGAGAAGACTGCCGTCTGTTTTAGACAGACTTTTTGAAATTGGAGGTGACCGTGGGCTACTTAAGTGGTGGTTTCTACCCAGCAGTTGGGTGTTCATATCTCAAGTGGGCTGGAATAAAGCCGTGGCAGTGAATGAGATCACCACTGGTGCCAGAACAGAGACCAGCATGGAAAAGAATGTTTACAGAACAGTCAGCAGAAGAAAAGCCTAGAGACAGAAGAATGTGTTAAATGATACCACAAGGACCTAATCAGCAAAACCCAGAAACTGGAAAGCTCTGCAGAATGAACAAACCATTGCAAAAGGCAGGACCTTTAGATTATATGACAATTAAGAGACATAAAAACCAAAAGCAAGGCATGGATCTTGTTTAAACAAACTATAAAAAAAAATCTTATGAGTAACTAAGGAAATTTAAATTTGATGAGGCACTATTTTTCATTTTTTAAGGTATGATAAGGATATTGTGGTTATGTTTTTTACAAAAATGATATCACTTAAGGATACATAAAGAAATATTTACAGATAAAATGATGTAATGTCTGGGATTTTCTGCAAAATAATCACATGAGAGCTGTTGCTGGGGGAGTGATTATGGTATAGATGAAACTAGAATGGCCACGAGTTGATCGTTGTTGAAGCTGGTTGATCAGTACATGAGGATTCACTCAACTAATTTCTCTATTTTTTGTTGATATTTGACATTTTCCAGAAGAATAGTTTAAAAATACAAAAGAGAACCTCTGAACCCCTCCATGCACAAATCCATGCAATGCAACATTTTGACCAAATGAAATCTTACGCAGAAAATATCTCCAAAGTACAGGTTGAAGGACAGCTGTTATACACGCAAGGCTGGAAACCCAAGGTCCACACTCTCACTTCCCAATAACCTCCTTGGCCTGCCTCTTAACTTCCGAGAACCCTAGTTCTTTCTCAGAACACAGCTGGTAAACAAACTGACAAGTGGGTAATGAGTAGCAGCCTTGCCAGTGTATACTTTAACCTTTTCCTCACTTCCATAAATCTCACCTGAGAAAATGAGCTATGTCCATATAGCCTATATAGTGGTCATTATATTTACCTTGAAATAAAGTCAAGCAACTTGCCTGAATTTCCTCAAAGTAGGTTCTATACCCAATAATCACTCTGCAAACATCATCAGTTTCTCTGGAGAAAAACATGTTGTCTCTTCTGTCGCACAGAAGATAATTTATTAAAAGTGTTTTACTTTTAAAAAGTTTAATTTAGGCTGATGCGGTAAATTTAAATGCCTAAAAAAATAAAAATGTACTGTGAAGCTATTCAGAGTGTTTTTGTAGGCTCTGCATCCTACGGTTGCGTATTATGTAGCCTTGATACATTAATCCAGACTAAGAAATTAACATGGTGTAATACTATGAACTGAACTGTAGAGTTTATTTGGGGTTTCTCAGTTTTTCCATTACTGTCCTTTTTCTACTCTAGGATTCAATCCAGGATACACCACATTGTACTAAGTTGTCACACCTCTTCAGTCACCTCCAGTATGGGAGAGCTTCCTTTCTTGTCTTTCATGACCTTGACGCTAAAACAGGCTCCTTTAACAATCAACGGAGTAATGCTCTCCTCCAAGATTGCAGGATTCCATGAGAAGTGGAGGGCAGATACCCCTTACAGTGATATGGTTTGGATCCCTGTCCCCACCCAAATCTCATGTTCAATTGTAAGCTCAGCGTTGGAGGTGGAGCCTGATGGGAGGTGGCTGGATCATGGGGGCAGTTTCTCATGAATGGTTTAGCACTGGCTGCTCGGTACAGTTCTCACTGACAGTGAGTGAGTGAGTTATCATGAGATCTGGTTGTTGAAAAGTGTGTGGCATCTTCCCACTCTTTCTCTTCCTCCCTTTCCAGCCCTGTGAAGTGCCTCGCTCCCACTTTGCCTTCTGCCATGATTAGAAACTTCCTGAGCGCCCCCTCCCCAGAAGCAGAAGCTGCTATGCTTCCTGTACAACTTGAAGAACCGTGAGCCAGCGAAACCTCTTTTCTTTATAAATTACCCAGTCTCAGGTATTTCTTTTTTTTTGGCTGGAGTGCAATGGTGCCATCTTGGCTCACTGCAACCTCCACCTCTCAAGTTCAAACGATTCTCCTGCCTCAGCCTTCTGAGCAGCTGGGACTACGGGCACATGCCACCACGCCCAGCTAATTTTTGTATTTTTAGTAGAGACGGGATTTCACCATGTTGGCCAGGAAGATCTCGATCTCTTGACCTCGTGATCTGCCCACCTTGACCTCCCAAAGTGCTGGGATTATAGGCATGAGCCACCGCGCCCAGCCCAGTCTCATGTATTTCCATATAGCAATGCAAGAATGGACTAATACAGACAGCAATCATTCTGATGAAGAGAATGTTTTAGAAATTGAAACACCCTCTCATCCCTTGATGCTGGAGAGTAGGAGAAATGGGGAGATGCTCAAAGAATACAAACTTTCAGTTATAAGATGAGTAAGCTCTGGGGATCTAATGTATAGCATGGTGATTATAGTTAATAATACTGTATTGTTTACATGAAGATTGATAAGTGAGCAGATTTTAAGTGTCCTCGTCTCTGTCTCTTTCTCTGTCTCATACACACACACGTTACTATCAGTGGTACTGGATGTGTTAATTAATTTGTGGTAGTCAGCACACAATGTATATGCATATCAAATCATCACATTGTACACCTTGAATATATACGATATCTTGGCAATTAAATATTGTAAAATAAAAATAAAGCCAGGGCTGCTAAATCACTCACATTACAACAAAAGTCTATTTAGAAGTCACTACAACAAAATACAAAACAAACCTGACTTAGCTAGTGGGAGCTACTGCTTTATTTATTGATTCATTTGCTTTATGGTCTAGAATGGAATTTTAATAAATATATGCTCTGGTAGACACATTCAGAACCAAAGTATTTCATATCTGGGTTGCTGCCTTCCTGCCAAGGCTCAGCACTCTTCATCTACCTCAGGGTATCCAGGAAGGCAGAATGCACCCATCACTACTTAGAGTCTTTCTTGCCTTGGGCACTTTCTCCACAAATACCAAAACGTATACATCAAGTGTGAGCAGGTCAACCTGCTCTCTGTCATCTCTGTTACCTTTATTTTCATCCACAAATTTAAAGATAAACCATCCAACTGGAAATCACCATACTCAAATGCAAATACAGTGAAGTCTCATTAATTTAGACTCTACTAAATTAATGAGTCTATGATGGTTCATAAATGGTAAAATGCTTCGGTGAAAAATTGGACTTGTGTCTTTATGAATTTTCAGTTTGCTTAGGGGTAAAGTAAATCTGTTCAGATGTCAGCAGCTATTTCAAAAGAAGGACCGATCTTATGAATTTAAAGATTTGTCTTATATACTTTAGGACCCAGTGATTTTTGTGTGGTGAGGGATTCTAATATTTGATACATTATGATATGATAGTACAATTTATTGCTTGATTGATAATAGGTGCCGTCCTTGAAAATAATGGGACCACCTTAAAACTGATATCTGATTTAGGATTTTTACTGTCAATGTTCTCCTCAACTGCATTATAAACTTCTTGTATTTAAGGATCATACATTTTGTACTTTTTTGTATCCCTATGCCCTCTCAGTCTCTGCCTCATTGTGGGATCCAGAAAAGTACTATACATAGGAAACCTTTAATAAAAGGTTTCCTTTAAATATTGTGGGATTTGATTATTCTGGACATGTGGATTCAAACCAGTTTAAAGCAGCCAGATGTGTTCTGTTAGCTCCTTATCTACCTAGATTTTCAAAATCTCTCACTAAATTACTTGCTTTATACATTTCAGTGTGAGTATGGTATCAGGATGATTCGACTGCAAGCAACAGAAAAATCAAACAAAAATGGCCTAAGCCAAGAAGAGAAATGGTTATTTCTTCAAGAAGTTTGGGAGTCGAGTGGTTAAATGGTTAATTAATCTAGAGCTCAACAGTATCATCCAGGGCCCATTTTCACTATGGTGGCTAAAGCCCTGCACCCCTCAGGCTTGCACCATGGCAGCAGCAGTGACAGTAAAGACACCCTTGTACCACAATGCTCCATGACCACGGAGAGGGTCTCCTCTCTCCTGCCCCTTTCTAGAGGCTCCACCAATTCCCTTCACATTCTGTTTCTCATTCGTAAAGCAGTCTCTGGCAAGAGGGATGGACTTACCACAATGGGTACAGAGCAATTAAGATTCACCACTAGGTGAGTCCTTTGGAAAACACTTGGCCCCCCAATATATACACAAATCTAGTACTCCTGTCAAGAAAGAGCTGGGTAATTCCCAACAGCCAACAGTGTCTGCCACAAGTGAAATATCTCATTAGAGAAAACTGAGTAGGTACTACACGATTCTGAGTTTTCTCTGTTTTCCGCCTTTGCCTTTTCCATTCCGTAAGACTCGCCCATGTTGCTCTTTGTGGCTCTTCCTCCTTGGTAATACAACCCTGGTTTTGTTCAGATACAGGTGGCAATAGGCCAGAAGGGTATGATTCCAGTCCTAGGAGACAAATTCATGATGAGCCTCACACAGTCATGACAATCCCAATTCCATTTGCCAGTGAACAATTTAGGGATGTCCTTGTGACTCAGTTCTGGTCACCAAGGTGGTGGAAGAGAAATTCTCTCGAGGGGCATCTGGGAAAGATTTTCCTGCCTGAGAAAACAGGAGGTGAGCAAGGGTTCTGCTACCCCATTTGCTTTCTGCCTTTGAACTTGGCTGTGGGAAGACATGATGCTTAGCGTTGCTGCAGCGATCTCATGACCTTGGGCAAAACATCCCAACACAGAGGAGGGCAAAATAAGCAGCCAGAAAAAGCCTGAGTCTTGTGGGTGTTGTTGAGCAGCCGAACCAACCCTAGCACGGCTTCCCCCCAGACTCCTTAGCTTTGCAAATAATGAAGCTCTATTGTTTAAGAGAGGTGTTGATGGTTATTGTCACTTGCCACTGAAAGCACCAAGACAGAGAATCGTCTTTCTAGGAATATAGCCATAAAAGCCTTTATTATGGTATATGCACATAAAGAATATAAAAGTTTTCTTTATGTTCCTCTTTAAAATATAGCTGAAGTCTGCCTCAGGCAAAAAGACAAACAGAAAACATAAATGTATACATAATTCAAGAACAATAAATATTCATTTAAAAATGAACAAATGTTCTACAGGATACTATAATAGTTTTCTCAGTGAATATATTTTTCTAATACTTACATCAACCAACAGTATTTCTGTGGCATCTCCAGGTCCTGTGTGTTTAAGTCCTCCCTAGAAACTGTATTTCTCTCCTTTTTTTCCTGCTACTTTGGATCTCAGATGTGCCTAAAAAGAAATACTTTTAACTTCTCTGGTTTTTCTTTTTTCAAATATTAACTTGTAACTTGCAATTGTAACGTGCTTGTTGCTAGCTAGCTGTCAAGCATTTGCCCAAAAACATGTTCCTAGAATACCTTCATCTTATGGTCACTCAATCCACAATAGAGTTTAAACATTTTCCCGTAATATTTCACAGAATAATCATGTTTTTACATAAAAAACACTTTCAATATATGAACAATCTGAAACACACAGCAAAAACCAAGTTATATGACATCAACAGCCATATACTAAAATACACCCGACAATGTATTCATATTAAACTCGAATTTAATATATGTTAATATGTAGGCATATTTACTTATACATAAAGCTGTAGATGTCTCTCTATCCTTCCCCCTTACTTCCCAGAGGTAACCATTGTCTTGATGATGATGTTGATGACAGCAGCAATGATGATGATAATGATGGTAATAAAAACCGCAAATTTACTATATGCCAGGCAGTATTCTAAGCACTTTACATACATTAACTCCTTAAATGCCCACTGCAGACATATGACATAGATACTATTATTATCCCTCATTTTATAGAGGAGAGGTTGAGAAAAAATTGGTTAAGCAGCCTGTCCAAGGCCACACAGCTGGTGTGCCAGGCAATCTGGCCCTGGAGCCCTTTGCCATATCCCACTGCTGTATGGATATTGCTGTGTATCATTATATACTTTCTCAAAACATGTATGCATCCATAAAAAGGATTTGTCTTTTTTTAAAAAAGTACATAATTTTATAACATTTGTGGGGTCTTTTTCCAGTTATTTTGCTATTATGAACAATGTTTCAATGAATCGTCTTGAATGTACCTCCTTGTGCACTTACTCTCTGGTAAACATCTAGAAGTCAAATTTCTGCTTGATAGATTACTTATATTAACATTTTGTTTTTAGTTATTCCAAAATTGCTCTTTAAAGTAATTGTACCAACTTGCAGTCCTGCCAGCACTGTATGAGGTTTTCCATTTCTCACTAACTCCATCCATTCTTCATATCATTGGGTTCACTGATTTTTGCCAATCTTCTTGGTATGAGGTGGTATTTCATTATTATTCTCATTTGGACTTTTCTTTGATTACTAGAGAGGTAAGAGCATCTTTTAATATGTTTATTATCTATTTATGCTTATTTTTTTCTTGGATTTTCATGTTGTCCGATTTTAAAAGAATTCTATGACATTCTGCCAATATAGTCAGTTATATAGGTTGTTAACACCTTCCCAGGGTAGCTATTGACCTTCTTTTTGTTGTCATCTTGATACATGGAAGTATTTAGTTTAATGTAGTTACATTCTCAATACTTTCTTTTCTCAATATGGTTTATGCTTTTAGCATTATAAGTAATATGGCAGTACTCAGATGTCATCAAGGTATTCTTCTATACATTTTTTTTTTTAATTTAGCTTTTCACATTTAGGCGACTTTGTGTATGCTATGAAGAGTACCCAGTTTTACCCTCTTTCATATAAATAGTTGGACCTATCTTTTTCTATAAGGTGATGTCTCAGCATCATTTAATAAATAGTCTCATTCTTTGCCCAGTGATTTGTGATGTTATCTCTGTCATATTCCAAATTTAAATATCTAAGTGGTTTTATTCCTACGCTGTCTATTCCCTGTGGCAATATCACATTGTTTAGTGTAGTTTTACATGATAATGTAGTATCGATATTCAAAAGGATAACCACCTCGCTTTTTTTCTTTTCCTACTTCTCTGCCTCCTTCTCCTCCACAATTGTCTAGCCTATTCTTGAATTTTTATTCTTTCATATGCATTTAAGAATCATCTTGTCAAGTTCTTTGAAAAACTCTACTGAAATTTTTATTGAAATTTTATTGGATTTATAGGTAAATTTGGGAAAAATTATTTTTTTGGGTTTTTTTAGACGGAGTCTCTCTCTGTCGCCCAGGCTGGAGTGCAGTGGTGCAATCTTGGCTCACCCCAAACTCTGCCTCCCTGATTCACGCCATTCTCCTGCCTCAGCCCCTCGAATAGCTGGGACTACAGGCGCCCACCACCACGCCCGGCTAATTTTCTGTATTTTTAGTAGAGACGGGGTTTCACCATGTTAGCCAGGATGGTCTCAGTCTCCTGACCTCGTGATCCGCCCGCCTCGGCATCCCAAAGTGCTCTGATTACAGGCGTGAGCCACCGCGCCCAGCCCAAAATTGTCATCTTTAAAGTACTGAACCCCCCCATCCATGAATATAGTAAATTCTTTCTCTCTTTCTTCAATAAAGTTTTGTTGCTTTCTCAATAACAATCTTACATATCACTTGTTAGATTTATTTATGGGTATCTTAGAGCTTTTAATGCTGTGGTTAATGATGTCCTTTAAAAATACATTTAAAAAATAATTTGATTTTTGCATATTGATTTCTAGCAAGCCTACTGAAATTTATTAGTATTAGTATTTAATCATTAATTCTCTTGCATATTCTATGTATACACATGTAATCTATTAATTATGTTTCTGCTTTTTCTTAATCTTTTGCCTTTTGTGTCTATTGTGCTTTCTAAAGATTCAATATAATTGCCATACAATAAAATACACAGATGTTAATTATTTATTTTAGTTAGCTTTGATAATTATATACCCTTATGTAATTAACACCCGCAATCAAAATATAGAATACTTCAGTCACCTTGTGCTTCCTTGCCATCCCTTCCCATCTCCCAACTCTAAGCAACCAACAACATTTTTTTGTTACCAATCAACTGGTTTTTCCTGTCCTTGCTCTTTATATAAATAGAATAATAAAGTATATATTATTTTGAGACTGGTTGCTTTTGCATGCCGTAATGCCCTTTTAAGATTCATTTATATTGTTGCCTGTATTAGCAACCCATTCTTTTTTTTTTTTTTTTGAGACGGAGTCTTGTTCTGTCGCCCAGGCTGGAGTGCAGTGGCGTGATCTCGGCTCACTGCAACCTTTGCCTTCCAGGTTCACACAATTCTCCTGCCTCAGCCTCCTGAGTAGACCCATTCTTTCTTTTATGACTTAATAGTATTCCATGGTGTGGAATAACTCTGTGTGTTTACTGATTCGCTTGTTGATAGACATTTGGGTTGTTTAGAGGTTTTGAGCTATTATGAATAAGGCTGCTATAAACATTTAACTATTTTAACTTTTTCTTTTATTTTTGTGTTATGATGATTAGAACCCACAGTATAACGTTGAAAGTAGAATGAGGGGTGTTCTTATGTTTTTGACATAATTAGTTTGATATTTGTAATAGTTTTAAAATATTTATTTGTATTTATTTATTTAATTTTTTTTTAAGAGACGAGGTGTCTCTCTTTATGTTGTCCAGGCTGGTCTCAAACTCCTGGCTTCAAGTAATCCTCCCGCCTTGGCCCCCTTAAAGTACTGGGATTACAGGCGTGAGCCATCACACCTCATCTGCAATAGGTTTTTGAAATAATCCTTTATTAAGTTAAGGAAGTTCCCATTTATTCCTAGTTTGTTTAAAATACTTTGTTTATTTGGGGGGATATTTTGGTTTCATGAAGAGTGTTTGTTAAATTCCATTAAATACTTTTTCTGCATTTTCTAAAGAAACCAGTTTTTCTCCTTTAATCTGGTAAAGCAATAATTTATATTGATAGATCTTCCAAGGCAGTTTTACATTCTTGGATAAATCTTAATTAGTAATGGTTTAAGAAATTATATAGCTAGATTTTAAAAATATGTTACTTATGGGTATAAAAATGGAAACAATACACAATGGTACTACAAGAGGGGAGAAGAAAGGAGGAGGGCAAGGCTTGAAAAACTCCCTATTGAGTACTATGCTCACCACCTGGGTGATGGGCTCAGTTGTACCCAAGTCTCAGCACCACACAATATACCCATGTAACAAATCTGCACGTGTACCCCTGCATGTTAAAAGTTAAAATTAAAAATAAATAAAATAAAATATTTGTATGTTTGTCACTTTGTTCAGGTATGAAATTAGCCTACAGACTTTCTTTTTCATTTTGTTTCAAGAGTTAATGGCCTCATAAAATGAGCTGGATAGCTTTCTTCCTTTTTCTATTCTCCTGAAGCAATTTTACAATATTGAAATGATCCATTTCTTGAAGGCAGAAGTTACCTGTAAAACCAACCAGGCTTGGAGATTGTTTTTGTGTGTGTATTTAGAAAACACAGCAGCAGCGGGGAGGTGGTCTGGATTATTTTCTTTGATGGTAATATGTATGTTCACATTTTATATTTCTTTTTGAGCCAGTTGTGTTATATTTTTCCAGAAAATTACCTTTATAATGTAAGCTTTTAAATTTATTGGCATTAAATTGTTTATGACATTTATCTGTTAATTTTCTACTACATTCCTAGTATGTCTTGTCCTTTCTATTAAGAATATTATTTATTTTTATTTAAATTACTCTTGTTTTGTTCAAGTGAGCAGATATTGATCCATCAAATTTGTCTTCTAAAAGAATCATTTTTCTTTTGTTTATTTTCATGACTGAGTCTTTGGTTTAATGCTATTAATTTTTGCTCTTATCTTTATTATTTCATTTCTTCTAATTCCTTAGGGTTTACTCTGCTATTCTTTTGTTAACCTTTGATTTAGATACTGAGTATTGTCATTTTCAACTTTCCTTCTTTGTCTAATGTTTGCATTTAAAGATATATTTTAATTATTTGCAGTGGTGTGCTGGAGCCAACTGCAGTTCATATTGGCTTGTGGGAATCTATTGTGTGTAGCCTTCCCAACTCCACACTTCACATTGGTAGCTTGAAATAGACTATGTGGGATATTTACACTGGATATTGACAAAGGCTGCAATTATAATAGTTCTTTCCCATCCTCCTTTCCCTCCAAATATACACACCAGCCTGAGGAACCTATTGGAATACATTTACCAACACATCATTGGTTGACTCCCAGATTTGGTATTTAGTGTTTGCATTATGATTTTGTTCTAAAATCTTATTTCTTCTTTACTCTTCGGTTGTTTAGAAGTATTTGTTAAAATTTCCAGATATATTAAATGTGTTGTTGTTGTTGCTTCTGGCTTTTAATTTTACTGTGATGTGGTCTATAGAATGTTAATTCTTTGGCATTTGTTAGGACATGGTTGGGAGCACACTATGTGGTCAATTTATTAATTTGTAATTTTTTAATTAAGAAAGTTTTTAGAGACAGGATCTCGCTATGTTTCCCAGGCTGGAGTGCAGTCACTATTCAGAGGCAAAAGCATAGCACACGATGGCCCTTTAACTCCTGGGCTCAAGCAGTCCTCCTGCTTCAGCTTTCCAAGTAGCTAGAACTACAGGTGCATGACAACTGCATCTCATTATTTCTTTTTAAAAATCTATTTATGCTTGAGAACATGTGTATTCTTTAATTCTCAGCATTCTATATATGTCTCTTTGTTCAAGCTTGTTAATTATGTTGTCTCAATTGTCTATGTAATTACGATTTTTTGTCTATATAACTACTGATTCCTGCTTAATCTATCAACTATGGATCTATCAAATCTGTGAAAGGAATCTCAAAATCTCCACTATGTTGCTATCTAAATTTCTTTTCCTTTTGTATCAGTTTTCTATAGATTTTGAGGCTACACTGTTAGTGTGAACAAAAGTTATCTGAAAAGGAATCTGAAATAAAGAGACTTTATTGCAGTGAACAGTTTACAAACTGGGGGGACACAGCCTTCAGTGTAAAATGAAGATGCATTCCAGAGAACAAAGGGAGGCTTTGGGTTTCACAGTGAAAGCTCCTGTCCAGGTTCCTAATAAGGTCTGTTTCTGCAAATGAAAGAGTCAAATTTGCTTAGTTCTGACTGGTTAACAGAGCTGAGCTCTGATTGGTTGATACAGCCGAGCCCTGTTTGTTGATACAACTGAGCTTGCATCAACGTTGGTTGGTTCAGGTGAGCTCTGGAAGTATCAAGGTGGAACAGAGGTATTGGTTTTGGCAGAATTCAGAGTAGGTGTGTGACCTGTAGTCAGCCAATGGTCACTTGACTCTATTTTAAATTTAGGACTGGTTAGCCACTTGGGATCCATGTTGAAAGACTGGCTCTTTCAGATGTATGTTCACATTAGGTACATATGTGATTATTCCATGTTTCTGATAAATTTTTTATTTAATGAATATGTAATGTCCTTCTTATTCTTAACATGTCTTTTGTCTTAATTATTGTTTCATCTGATACTATTTTTTCACCAGTGCCTTTTTTTTTTTTTTTTTGGTTAATATTTGCCTGGTATATCTTTCTATCCTTTATCATTCACTTTTCTATTTTAGATATGCCTCTTATAAACAGCATATAGCTAAAACTTCTCCTATTATAAGAGTTTCCACTTTTTAATTAAGACAATCTCTTCACATTTATTGTGCTTGATCAGCTTTTAAAAATAGTCATTCTCTTTAACTTCCTGCCTTGTACTGTCTTGATTATGAAGTTTTTGTGTGCTTATTTATATGAAATATTCCATTCATGAAGATAAGAATTGAGACCAGTATAGGTAAAATGAACTCCACATACGCAGAACACAGCTTTATCAAATTATTTTTCATCCTGTGTTTGGAAATCACAGATTCTGCCCCTGTTTGTTTTAGTGGTAGCCATTAGCTTTTAAACATGCATCCGTGACTTGACCCAGGACAAGAAACTTCAAGTGCTTTTATTCCAATCTCATCATTTATTCGGCTTATAATAGCTTTCTAGTGTTTTATTTAAAACATCCTTTAAACTATTAGTTATCTCTCTTTTTGATAGTTTGAGTCAATGCCTGTCTAGATTTACCTATAGACTTACCAGCTATATTGTTTGCATAACGGTGAGCATTAAAAAACAATATTTTCTGCTAGTGGCAAACTGTAATAGCTTTTTATGAAAATGTCTTCATTTTACTCTCAGTTTTTAGTTATGGTTTAGTTGATAATAGCATTTTAAGTTGCTGGTCATTTTCCCTCAGTACTTTGAAGATATTATTCCAGTATCTTCTACCCTCAGAGATGTTGCTATTAGAAATTCTGTTGCTGTTCGGGTTATTGTCCTATTTTAAGTAATCTAGTTTTTCTTCCTGGATATTTTGATTTCCTTAGATTTCATATGACTTCACTGCAACTAATCCAAGTGTCAGTCTGTTTTTATTTATCTTGTTTAGACTTATTGTGCTTCTTCAGTCTAAAAATTCATGGTCGTAAACATGAAATCTGGATAATTCTCAACTGTTATCATTTTGAGTAGCGTTACTTTCCCATTATCTTTATTTTGTCTTTCTGAAATTCTTACTAGATGCTTGTCAGATTTTCTCAATCCATACTCTGTGTCTTTTAGCATCTCTTTAACATTTCTCATTTCTAGTATCTTTCATTCATGTACTGGGTCATGTACTCAGGGTTAGCTTCCATTGATTAATTCTTTGTTCACCTTATTGTTTGTGTATCTCTAATACCTTTAATTGTCCTAAATATGCACATCATATTCCCTTTCAGGTTATTTTTCAATTATTTTGTATTCTGAGCTGTAGTTTTTATGTTTGCTATTTCTGTTGATTTTCATTCACAAGAGTAATTTCCTTGTGCATTTTATAATTTGGAAGTATAACAGAAACTCTCTTTTTATTTAAGAATCTGGGAACCCTGAAGAATTAAGGAATCCCTCCAGTGTGTTTTTGCTTAGCTTCGTTTGAGTATCCCAGAGCCACTATCAGCCTAAGACCAACTTTACATTACCTTTTCAGCTCAAAGCTTTCCCACACCATGAATGTGGTAGAAAACAAACTCCAGATGCCCAGGCCTGGGATGCTGAGCTCTCATGGGAGAATCATTTACTGGTTTCGTCTATTTTTCCAGCTAGCATCATGGCTGAGACAACTTCCTTTTGGTCTCTCTGAACTACTGGGCAGTTTAGTAGTCCCAGGTTTTAGTAAGTGAGTTAGCAACTCACCAAGGGTCAAATTCTAGGTAACCGGGTTGGATAACTCCTCCTAATGGCGAGCGTTCTCTCATGTAACTCCCTCAGTGGCCCTCAGCTTTCTCCTAGCTTCTGCCCTGGGCACGCCATAGATGTTCTTTACTTGAGCACAGCCACAGATTTTTTAAAGCGGTAGTGTCTTATCCTGCATTTCTAAATGTTATTAGTGGGTGGCTCTGCGTGGTAGCCTACTCTGCTGTCTTGCAGAACTAGAAGTCCTGCCTCCTTTAGCAGATGGGAATTGTGTTAATACTGCCCCTTCCTTTTTCTTACTCAAGGTCTTTCTGTGGCTATTC
The DNA here is from genome assembly GCF_008728515.1 of Papio anubis. Taxonomy (NCBI): domain Eukaryota; kingdom Metazoa; phylum Chordata; class Mammalia; order Primates; family Cercopithecidae; genus Papio; species Papio anubis. Next base: position 13,541,497 of record NC_044992.1, on the reverse strand, counting down.
CAGCTCCTGGGTCGCCATTCCAAAAGAGCTAAGCGACCACAGGTTCCATCCAACATGTATATACCTTTGCTGTCTTACTCCTTTCTCCATGAGTTCCAAAGAATGGGTGTGGCAGGTGGGACTGGATGAAACCGGGGTACTCTTTTATAAGGTTGAAAAATAGATCTCTTAGAGGGAATTCACTGCTATGAATGGGCTTACTCTCACTTTAAGGTCATTGGGTTCTCACCATGTAAGAAAATATTTGATGACAAAACTCTGGGATGATTTTTCCACTTAAATTATGTGTCCATTCCAAGTGTATTTCATAGCCATGAGTTTGTTAAGCCTTCTTTATTAAAAAATAACCAGGCTTTAATATGGGGTGATATTTAATGACTTAAGTGAAATGACATTCCAGTTCTTTTTCCAGAGGTTTTTAAACTTTGCTAAGTTTCTCTGAACATGCTAAATTCTTTTATAAGTTCCTTTGCTCTCCATTTTTTCCCTGAACTTACTACTACCTTGCTTTAAAACTTCTTTATTTTCTACAGAAAAGGGTGAGCAAGAGGTGGGGAAAGTCATTTTAAGCTAATTAAAAAAAAAAAACTTTAAAGACAGTACTCGTTTATTCAATTTCTAGTTATTGAAGAAAATAAAAAATACATATATATTTTTGAGACGGAGTCTTGCTCTTTTTGCCTAGGCTGGAGTGCAGTGGTGCCTCTGCCTCCTGGGTTCAAGCAGTTCTCTGCCTCACCCTCCCGAGCAGCTGGAATTACAGGCACCCACTACCACACCCAGCTAATTTTTGTATTTTTAGTAGAGACAGGGTTTCACCATTTTGGCAAGGCTGGTCTTGAACTCCTGACCTCGTGATCCACCTGCCTTGGCCTCCCGAAGTGCTGGGATTACAGGCATGAGCCACAGCACCTGGCCTAAAATTATTATATTCTTTTTAATGAGTGCTTTACTTCAGTCAAAACCCTTTTTCCCAAAGACTTTTCTATTTATACGTTCTGATGGACTGAGGAAGCCTATCAAGGGCAGGGGCCTCTTATTCCAACACTGTTGATCCTCACGGAAACCCATCACCCCCACTTTCTTTTTGGTTACTGGTTGTCCTGGATAACTAAAAATATTTTGCTCATTTCTGTTTCCACAACCTCTATTCACCTAATAATCCCTCCACTGCTTCATTGCCCTTCTTCAGGGTCAAGAAATTCATTCACTGCTGTATGATATGTTGGTTCATGAAGAAACAGACAGACATGCTGTGGAAAGGTCTAAAGCTCTTCGTGGACGTACCATACCCCACACTCCATCCAAAAAATAAGGTGTATATCCTTTTCTAGCAAAAGATTCTACAAATTATTTATTTATTTTTTTTTATCTTTTCCTCTCTCCCTAGGACTTTGTCTCCAGAGGAAAATTAACATCCTTTTCTCTGAAGCCCACCCATCTTTTCCCTCTGGAAGAACAAGACGACTTCCACCCTTTCTACCTGACAGGAATATTCAAATACGAAAATAATGAGCAGAATGAAAAGCATTGTGTTTTTTTTTTTGGAGGCAGCGTCTCACAGTTGCCCAGGCTGGAGTCAGTGATGCCAATTCCCCACCTCAGCCTCCTAAGTAGCTGAGACTACAGGTGCATGTCATCACACCCAGCTATGGGAAGCATTTTTGGGTGCCTATTAATCACTAGACAGGTGGCATACATTACTTTTAACCTTCAGAGCTATCGTTACCATCCCCATTTGACAGAGGGGAAAACTAAAGCTTGGAAAAAAATAAGTGATTTACTATGGTTCCATAAAAGATAGAGCTGAGATCACGGTCAAAGTCTGTCTGGCTTAGGCCCTCGTGTTCCAAACCTGCCTTAAATGCTTATTCTTACTTTTCATCTCTTACTCCTAAATCTTACTTCCTTTAAACTAGACATTTCTAGTCTCTTTTTGGGCTTCTACCATGTCCTGTAATATTTTTATCTTAGTACATGCCACAATGTATGAAATTGTTTAACGATGTTTTAATCAGATCCAACCTCTGTACCTCCAGGACCCAGCACAGTGCCTGGTATACATTAGAAATGTTTAAGGTCGGGCATGGTGGCTCACACCTGTAATCCCAGCACTTTGGGAGGCTGAGGCGGGTGGATCACAAGGTCAGGAGATCAAGACCATCCTGGCTAACACGATGAAACCCTGTCTCTACCAAAAATACAGAACATTAGCGGGGCATGGTGGCACGCACCTGTAGTCCCAGCTACTTGGTAGGCTGAGGCAGGAGAATCGCTTGAACCTGGGAGGCAGAGGTTGCAGTGAGCCGAGATCACACCACTGCACTCCGGCCTGGGTGACAGAGTAAGACTCCATCTCAACAACAACAACAAAAAGAAATGTTTGTTGAACTTACACAATATATTTTTTTTCTGTTGCTATCTATTTACTCTTTTATCACCACTGGTGGCCTCCGTAAGTCCCACAGCTGGAGAAGCTGAGAAGCACATGAACTTGATGAGGAATGGTAGTATCAAGTTGGGAATTAGGGGCAGTTAGAAAATGTCCAGATTCAAATCTGCTGTTGAGGCAAGTGCCGTTTGATTCTGGTCTGATTCATCAGGACTCATTTGGATTCCCAAGAGTGGGGAAGTACTTTGCTTCTGAAGGCATTATGTCTTCATCAACACTGCCATAGAACATCAATTCAAAAATGAATAGACAGTAGAATGAACAAGAAAGACCTCACTCAACCTTTGTTTAACTGAGTGCTATTCATTTGGAATCTGCTGGGTTTTTTTTTTCTAATAATGTAAAGTGACCTTGATGTGTTATAGAATCCAGATAAAGTAGAAAATCAAAATAATTTTCGTCAAAATCCTAATTTTTGTTTCAATTTGAATTTATTTATTTATTTATTGATTTGAGACAGGGTCTTGCTCTGTCACCCAGGCTAGAGTGCAGTGTGCAATTACTGTTCACTGTAGCCTTGACCTCCTGGGCTCCATTGATTCTCCCAACTCAGCCTCTTGAGTAGCTGAGACTACAAGCGTGCTGCCATGCCCTGCTAATTTTTAAAGTTTTTTTTTTCTTTTCTTTTTTTTTTGTAGGGATAAGGTCTCACTATGCTGCCCGGATTAGTCTAAAACTCCTGGGCTCAAGTGATCCTCCTGCCTCAGCCTCCTAAAGTGCTGGGATTCCAGGCATGAACCACTGTGCCTAGCCTCAAGTTTAATTTTTTATCAAATCAATATGGGCATATGTTTATTCAAAATTTTAGTAGCACTTATGATGAAAACTGCCACTTTACATCTCTAAGTCCCACTACTTGTATTTAACCCTTTAATCACTGTATTTCTTCTGGTATATATCTCTAAATAGTATCTTTATAGTGTTATTTCTTAACTTTTATTTTAGATGTTATCTAGTGTGTGTGTGTGTGTGTGTGTGTGTGTGTGTGTGTGTGTGTTTTCCTTAGACAGAGTCTGGCTCTCTTGTCCAGGCTGGAGTACAGTGGCATAATCATGGCTCATTGCAGCCTCAGCCAATTGGGCTCAAGTGATCCTCTCCCCTCAGCCTCCTGAGTAGCTGGGACCGCAACCACATGCCACCATACCAGGCTAATGTTTTATTTTTCGTCAAGACAGGGTTTTGCCATGTTAACAAGGCTGGTTTTGAACTCCTGGACTCAAGCGATCTTCTCATCTCAGCCTCTTCACTTGGCTTTTTCTATGGGCAAAGGGAATTCAGCTTTCTTAAATCACCCCCACACACTTCCCCTCTCATTTTCTCATAGAATAGTTGTATCACAAAACCTTTTAATTGATGTCAGTGTTCAGTGTTTGCACTTCTGAGGGCTTGCAAATGTTATTCACAGCTGAACTATGTTGTGCACTAAAGCAGTTGTTCTCTTATCATAGAATTCTGTTTTCCCTAGGGTTAATAATGATTTTGTGTTGCTTGCTTAGTCTTTTTTCACCTATCAATAATTCAGACCCAAACTTTCTAACCGGACAGTACAGCTTCATTATTGACAAGTACAGCAGTTAATTCTTTCTTGACCATCTTGGTCCTGGAAGTCCAGTTTATTTTCAATGCATAAATCTAATTTTTTGTTTTGTTTTTATGAAATTGGGATTCTACTATATACACTTGCACTGTATTGTAAGTGAATTTTTCACCAAGCAACGCATCATGAACATCTTTCATGCTTAAAACAACCTATTTAACGGATACATAGTATTCTCTTGCCTGAGAATACCATAATCCATTAAACTAATTGTCCATTGTGACACATTTACACAGTGTTCAATTTTTCACTTTTATAAACGACCCTGAGTCTCAGACTCCTGAAGCTCAGTTTTGCCTAATTATTTCCTAAGATAAATTCTAAGCATTGAATTGCTAGGTCAAATGATATGTAGATTATTCAGGATTTGACACAGACCTTCCTCCAGCAATAGTGTTGAATTTGAGAAATATTGCCAATTCTGGGCTTTGTCATCTTAAACATTTAGTCAGTCTTAAAGCTAATTATTTTAATTACCATTTATTTAATAACTCATGAGATTGTGTATGTTTTTGTAAGCTGATTTGATATTTTGGTTCTAAATTTTGTGAATTGCCTGTTTATATCCCTCATTCATTTTATTCCCTGCTGCTTCTTAATAAAACCTCTCCATTTTAGTTTGTAATCATTGCTTTGCCAGACCTATTTTCTGTGTTCTAGTTCTTTGTCTCTTTTCCCATGCTGTTTTCATAATTTGCTTAACCATTCGCCTGTTCACACGTCTATCTAGTATTTATTGAGCGCCTATTACAGTTTGCAAGGAATTGTGAACACTATAGACAAGACGATGTCATCGCTGTTATGGAACTTACATTTCAGAAAAAGGAGACATCATACACAAGTAAGCAAAAACAAAAATATCAGATTGTAAGTGTTGCAGAGAGGCTTAACACTAGGTACCATGCTAGGGAATGGTAAAGCAAATCCTTTAGATTGAGCAGTTGAGGAAGAGGTCTCTGAGCAGGTGACACTCTAGGACACTCTAGATCTTAGTGACACAAGGAAGACAGCTATCTAGTACAGCATTCCAGGAGGAAGAAAGAGTGTACATAAAGCTCCATATCCTGCCAATTTGAAATATAACTTTTTAAAGGTAAATTCCCAGTCCTATGAAGCTTTTTTGAACCCTTTTGGCCCACAGGAATAGAGGCAGGAGGCAGAGAACTCTCCTGGGCAGATAGGGGAGGGTCCCCGGAGAATCTCTCACCTGCCAAGGTCATTGTGCACAGATGACTTGTCTGAACATGTGGTAAAAACCTCCATCGCTTAACACATATGCAGTAAGGGAAATAAATCCAATGTGGAGTGGCTCAGAGTAAGGGCCCACATAGGCCCTGGAAGGGTGGGATGGAACTGGCAGGAATTCGTGCCTTGTACAAATAGGGAACCCAGCCCATCAGCAGATATGGAAGCCCTTGTATTCAACAGTGAAGGGGGGCAACTGGCAACCTGCTTTCAGGACCCCTCTTTTTGCTGAGAGCTTTCCTTTTCGCTTAATAAATTCTACTCCACTTACTCTTCCGTGTACGCATGCCTAAGTTTTCCTGGTCATGAGACAAGAACCTGGATCTAGGTGAGCTAAGGAGTAAAAAATCCTGCATCAACAGCAAACACTGTTTTAATGTCATATAATTTTCATTGTCTGAACTACTTATCTGGCATTTAAAATTTATAGACTCATATAATAATTCATCTTAGGTTTATTATACAGGTTCAGCATCCCAAATCCAAAACTCCAAAAAGCAAAATGCTCCAAAATCTGAAACTTTTTGAATACTGACATGACATCACAAGTAGAAAATTTCATGCCTGACACCTTTGCTTTCTAAAGGTTTAATGTATACAAACTTTATTTCATGCACAAAATTATTAAAAATATCATATGAAATTACCTGCAGGCCATGTATATAAGGTGTATATAAAACATAAATGAATCTTGTGTTTAGACTTGGGCCCAACCCCAAGATATTTCACTATGTATATGTAAAGATTCCAACATCCAAAAAAATCTGAAATTTAAAACACTTCTGGTCCCAAGTATTTTGGATAAAACATACTCAACCTGTATTGTCTTTCTCAAATGAGTCTAAGAATTTCTTAGAGTTAAAGTACTATATCTTATATTTATTAGTGAAGACAAACTTATCTGATGTATATTAGATGCTCATAGTTATATTTCTGAGTAATATATAAAATTATAATCTTGGGTGCTTGCTGTAGGTTTGTCTTTGAAAGCTTGGGAAAGAGCCATGGCATATGAGGTCTTTGGTTCAAATAGGCTAGAAAAAAAGGAAGCTGTTTATTACAGAACATGAAATTAAATTAAAAAGCTAAGGCATTTACTTTCTTCTTGATGAAACCTTTACAAGAAAGTGAATCAACAGAAGAAAAAGTCTAGGCCCAAAGTACAATTTCAATAACTAGTGTTTGAAAGGGAGCAGGTTACTACCATTTCTGTGCAAGTGTGTGTTTGTGTGTGTGTGTGTGTGTGTGTATGTGCATGGAGTGTTTATTTAGTGTCCCATAGGTGCTTTGGTATATGCTGGGAAGTGTCAATGGAAGGGAAATTATTATATGAAAAAATATGGTTATCATCTTCAAAAATCATATACTCTATTGAAGACAGATAAATGCTGAGTACCTAGAACTCAGGAAATTGCTAGGAACCTCTAGAAACTTAAATAACATATGCAATAATGTAATCAGTCTTATACTTAAGGGCCCAAGAGTGCTAAGTATACAGCTAGGAATAAAGAAACAGATGGCTTCCCATACAGGCAGTGGCAGAAGACTACTTGTAGACAGAGATTGGTGTGAGGGGTGTGTGTGTGTGTGTGTGTGTGTTCTGATGTATGTCAGACACACTGGAGCTGGAATTCTAGCCAGTTTTCTCTCACTCACCTTTTAATGATCTAATCCATCTGTTATTTGTATCTCAGTGAGTAATTTTCTAGTTCTCATAACTTCAGGTTTAATAACCCAGAAACCAGTTAGGAGATAAAGGTTCAGAAAAAAGAAGATACCCAACCCCAAACATTTTTAAGCACACAGAAAATGCAAAAACATTGAATGCTCCCAATCAGAGAAGATACTTCACATCACTGAGCTCTGGAAACATTTAAGGAATGTTTGGATTATGTGGCTCATAGATAAGGATTGGTCAACGCCAAGCTAGGTCAATAAAAAGGCTCAGGCCGGGCGCGGTGGCTCAAGCCTGTAATCCCAGCACTTTGGGAGGCCGAGACGGGCGGATCACGAGGTCAGGAGATCGAGACCATCCTGGCTAACACGGTGAAACCCCGTCTCTATTAAGAAATACAAAAAACTAGCCGGGCGAGGTGGCAGGCGCCTGTAGTCCCAGCTACTCGGGAGGCTGAGGCCGGAGAATGGCGTGAACCCGGGAGGCGGAGCTTGCAGTGAGCTGAGATCCGGCCACTGCACTCCAGCCTGGGCGACAGAGCGAGACTCCGTCTCAAAAAAAAAAAAAAAAAAAATAAAATAAAATAAAAAGGCTCAATAAATAAGAAGGGAAAGAGTGGTAGCACCACAGAAGGAGAACAAGAACATCTTTGAAACAGATAAACAATTGATGCAGAATTGTGATTAAGACGTTCCTGTTTGAGGTGGAAGCTCAGCTCCAGAAATTAACTATAGTATGACCTTGAGCAACTTATTAAACCTCTGCGTGATTTCACTGCCTTATCTGTGGAATGAAGGCTCACTTAACGGATAATTTCTGGGCACCTATAATGTACCACACTCGGTCTTAGGTACTCAGGCATTGCCCTAGGCACTAGCTAGCAGTTTCTTTCCTTAGAGGGCTGTTACTAAATTAATCCATAAATGTAAAGACCTGAGAACGCTACTATCGTCATGAGACGCAGAAATAAATTTTAGATAGGAAAGAGGATGAAAAGTACAATAGACAGAAATGAACAGGCTGTTGGCAGTGTCAACAGAACAAGGAAAGGAAACAGGGAATACCATAATATAATCTGCAATGGAATCAGAAACAGCAAAGAAAACACTACTTAGTACATAAACGTTAAACGAAAGCCCATGTCCAAACATACTTGGTTTCCCTTTCTCCAATCTTCTCTCATTTCGGTCTATCAGTATATTTACCTTGCTGCCATATTAATTTCTCAAACATCCGGTAACAGTTATGGCCACCCTCAAAAACTTAACAACTTCCCATGCCTTCAACCCAAACTATACATGTCTAATTTGGGCATTAAAGATACTTATAAAATTACTTTTAACTACCTTTTCACCCTTAGTTTTCACCCACCTCCTACATTTTGGGTCACAGATCACAGAAAGCTTTTGAATGGCCTGACAGTCTTTTAAAGGTTGTTTGGTTGTAGTATAATCTACTGTTTTACTACTTTCTGCTTTATGCGGTTTCGATACCACAGCTATTTGAGGTTATGAACATTTTCCTTTCCAGACAATCTAATAACACACTCTGATTAAACTTGCTTTACTTTTTTTCTTTTTGCCTTTAGAGATAGCAGAGTACCTTGTACACAGTAGGTGCTTAATAAATATTAATCCAGTCTCTCGTTCGTTGGCTGTACTCATGTTTCTTGCTGTTTTGGGAATGATCTCCAACTTTTCTTTGCTTGCCAAAATAATAACCATCCTTGCAGGACCAAATCAGAAGTCAACTCTTCAAAGCCTTCCTGTCTGTCTTGTCACAGGTGAGATGACCCTCTTCCCCCTCAAAGTATGACTTTATCCAGAAAATGTATACACTGTGTGTCTCAAATGTTACAGAACTGATGCGATTTGTGTAAGCGTGGCTGTTTGTGGCTACAAATGCAAACTCTTTGAAGACAATGTGTTCTATCAATTTCTGTATCTACAGCATTCACTTAGCACCTGATGCATACTAGGAGATTAAAAGCAAGCTTTTTGAATAAATGGAAACATGGGTGAAGTCTTGAGCAGAAATGGGCCATTTGAGGTCTGTTAAAGGTCTGAGTGGTTGAGGAGAGCTTATTTGGTTCCTTCGAGAATTTTCTCCAGGCTCTCTGCCCCTAGCCTATACACAGAGTAAGTCTGTATTTAGAGTAATGTGATTTAAAGGTCACATTTATTAGCAAATAGCTATGTTTATAAATTTAGTTTGTCAAAAAAGGGAGCCTTTGAAATTAATTCTGTTTGCTGAAACTAGCACCAAGTTCAAGCAATAGTGCATACTGAGCCCAGGTAAGTGAATTTCCAGCCCATGTGACTTTTACGATCTTATGCTCCTCACCCACTCCTTTGTATATTGTTTTTGAAACTTTACTTAATGTTTTTCCTGCACGACTGGATCTTTAGACTGAAATTTACCTATTTAGTGTTCATTTGTTATTGTTGTGATATTCTGCTTTTAAAAGTTTACAGACTGGAGGAGATGGATTTCAAGACCTAGTGTGATTTGTTTTCCTATCCGGGCCAGCCATACTGCAGGGCCCTGGTCTCTTATTCCTGAGAGAGTCCAAAGACTATGGGACTGGTCTGCTGGTGTTCTCCCATCTCTGCCTCTGAGCACCCTGCTGGAAAGGCTACCCTGACACGTTGGTGGACTGGATCTCTGATCTAGAAAAAACTGCTCAGAGGCAAAAGCTGCAAGAGACACGTTCTGTCATGAATGATACTGGCTCTTCTGGCCCCCAGATTGCAGATCCACAGAGAAGATTATGGGTAAAAGATGACTTCATCTTAGGAAGAGATCACCCAACCAGAGACTTCTTAACACATCATTTGATTGATTTTAGTTAACGGGAACATGGAAGATGTTGGAACAATTGCTAACAATTCTGGCCAGGGAAATTAGGAAGCCCATCCCCTATTAAAATTTAATGTAGAGGAACTGACCATCATGAATGAATGGTCTCAATTCCTTGAGAAGAAGACAGAGAATTTCAAACTATTTCCTAGAACAAGTGAAGGCACACAATTGTACCAAGTGAGGAGATTTCCCCAGGCAAGATTGGTGGTGGCCTCAGGATGTATGGGGCCAGAGGCTGTTATATTCACATTGGACGAGAGAAATGGATAGGGGATAATAATGAAGAATGAGTCTTCTTTCCAAGTACTCACTAAGGGAGGCTCTCCATTTTTTTTTTCCTCACTAAAGTGCCTCAAAATGCTTAAAGAATTCCACTTTGGAATTACTTCCCAACTAGTTTATATTTTCTATTTCGTGACTCTGCAATTGCATCTGATTTTTAACCAAAAAATCATTTCCTGCTTCATCAACCACCTTATTCATCTGGATGATTTTTGGTTGTTTCCAGAAATGAAATTCAACCTCAAAACTTAAAGATTTATGCTATTGCAACTCTGAAGAACTGAAGAGGAGTTCCAGATATATTTTGGTATTGAAAAAAATTTACGTCTCATTATTTTGCAATCTCATACATTTTCATATCTTCTTCTTTTATATTGCTTTGAAGAGGAAACTCAGATCTGTATAAAGTATTTCAAGCACATTAACCAAAGAGTTGTGCTTAATCCAGCCATCTATAACTAAATTTCTGTCTCTATAGTATCTCTGAAAAAAGAAAGAAAGTGAAAAGACAGATTGAGAAAAAATAGAAGTGGGTATAATTAAATCATGAAAGAGTGATGGATATGTGGGGTATTCTACTCTGTGTAGCCTCTGCCAGCCTTGTGTACATGATGTGTGTAGGTTACATCATAGTTTTACTACTTTCGGGTTACTAAAGTAGTACATACTTACTGTAGAAAATTAGAAAAAAGAGAAACAAAAGGAAGAGAATTTAAAATCATCTGTAACTCTATCAACTATGGAATTTTGATCTTTCATCTTTCTAGTCTTTTTTAATAGATTATTTTGTGGCAGGTTTAATTCATTAGTGTTCTTGTTTGTCTATTTAAAAAAATAGATACAAACAGGAACTTCCATCAAACAGGTAGAGTGAATTGCATTAACCTTTAGTCAGCTCTTTCTTCCTTTCCTTATAGGAAACCAACTACCTTGATTTTTATAGTACTCAGGGTTTTATTGTTGTTGCTGTTGTTTTTCTTCATAGTTTTTTTTTTTTTTTTTTTTTTGAGACGGAGTCTCGCTCTGTCTCCCGGGCTGGAGTGCAGTGGCCAGATCTCAGCTCACTGCAAGCTCCGCCTCCCGGGTTCCCGCTATTCTCCTGCCTCAGCCTCCCGAGTAGCTGGGACCACAGGCGCCGCCACCTCGCCCGGCTAATTTTTTGTGTTTTTAGTAGAGACGGGGTTTCGCCGTGTTAGCCAGGATTGTCTCGATCTCCTGACCTTGTGATCCGCCCGTCTCGGCCTCCCAAAGTGCTGGGATTACAGGCTTGAGCCACCGCGCCCGGCCTTTCTTCATAGTTTTATCGTCTAAGTCAAAAGTAATTTTCCTTTTCTTCTCTACTATGATCGCTATGAGATCATGGATTTTTATTTATCTAAGTGTAATTATTATTCTTTCTAACACTCTAATTGTCTTTAAAATATGGCCAGTGGGAGCTTCATCAACCAGTTCCTGGGATGTTCTGGCACAAGCCCACCAGCCCAAACACTCCTTTGCTTTCTAATCCAGCAAGACTTTTCAGGCTCACATGGTGAGCTTCCTGCCCTGACTCTTTCTCTAATGACCCCTGGTTTCTATTAGGGGTCATTTAGGTGTGGAGATCTGGGAGCTCCACGCACCTTGCTATCGAGCTGTCAGTGTTTCTGGTTCCTTCAGAGGACAGAACTAGGAAATAAACACACATACATATTTTTGATATTTCTTTCTTTTTTTCTTTTTGTTTTTTTTTGAGACGGAGTCTTACTCTCTCGCCCAGGCTGGAGTGCAGTGGCCGGATCTCAGCTCACTGCAAGCTCCGCCTCTCGGGTTCCCGCCATTCTCCTGCCTCAGCCTCCCGAGTAGCTGGGACTACAGGCGCCCGCCACCACGCCTGGATAATTTTTTTGTATTTTTAGTAGAAACGGGGTTTCACTGTGTAGGCCAGGATGGTCTCGATATCCTGACCTCGTGATCCGCCTGTCTCGGCCTCCCAAAGAGCTGGGATTACAGGCTTGAGCCACTGCCCCGGGCCTCATATTGATATTTCAAATTCAAATGTAGCATTGCTATATTTCATACATTCTTTCCCATTATCTTTTGGATCTCTTTTATTTCCAGCTTTTTACTCTGTGTGTGATTGCATACATGTGTACAGATGTGCATGTCTGTGTGTTGGATATACTTGACAATTTACACAATGATCACTGTACAAGTGGAAAGTTCTGGAAAGGAAGCAAGACAATGCTTTAATGGTGACAGGCCCCTCTGGTATGGGAAAGCGTTTGGGGGTTAATGTAGAAGGTCCAGATCATCTCACCATGAATAAGTGGAGAGTAAAGAAGACGTTCTTTGTGTCAGGGCTGGGCTGGTCTGAACGGGGTACTGGGACTCAGGTGCCAGCCTGTGGAGCTCCTTAGGGGAACCCCATCAACTTAGTGGGCCACATCGCTGACCTCCAGACAGGTCTTTTGAAAGAAGACTATGATGGACAACCCCACACAGGGCAATCTTTTCCCACATTTATCTTATAAATGTAGACACTTTGTTATAAATTATGAAAATAGAGAAACATCCTAAAATGAAATTGCTGGGTCAGTATGTATATCCAATTTTAAAGCTAAATACTAATGCATATTGCTAAATTGAGCACCCAAAAGACTATATCAACTTATGGCTCTAGAAGTGGTATATATTTAGTCTAGAATTATTTGATCAATATTTGTATTGGGACAACTTTTCTTTTTTCTTCTACTTATCCTTTACTTCTTCTGTGTGCTACTATTTTATATATATATATAATAAGTTTCACTCTTATTGCCCAGGCTGGAGTGCAATGGCACGGTCTTGGCACACTGCAACCTCCGTCTCCCAGGTTCAAGTGATTCTCTTGCCTCAGCCTCCAGAGCAGCTGGGATTACAGGTGCCCATGACCATGCCCAGCTAATTTTTGTATTTTTAGTAAAGATGAGGTTTCACCATGTTGGCCAGGCTGGTCTTGAACTCCTGACCTCAGGTGATCCTCCCATCTCGGCTTCCCAAAGTGCTGGGATTACAGGGGTGAGCCACCGCACCCGGCCTATTTGTATTTCTTCCGAGCAATATATAATTGGATTTCATATTTTAAGCCAATTTATATTTAAAGTTTTAACTTACATCTTACCTTGTAGTTTATACTCTGCCTCAAGAGGCAAAGTCTGAGGCAAAATCCTTGCTCTTGTCGGTCTATTTTGCAGCAAGTGGTGATTCCTACCAGATTCTGACATTAGGCTGTGTGCCCATCTCTCTTACGCAGGAATGTGTGGATATTCCTTTTGATGATTTCTTTCCTTGTTTCTATTTTAGCTAAAAATGGCAAGAGTCTGCATTGTATGCTGTTAATGGAATGTGATTTTTTTTTTTTTTGACAGAGTCTTGCTTTGTCCCCCAGGCTGGAGTGCAGCAGCAGTATCTCAGCTCACTACAACCTCCACCTCCTGGGCGCCTGTAGTCCCAGCTACTCAGAGGCTGAGGCGGGAGAATGGCGTGAACCAGGGAGGTGGAGCTTGCAGTGAGCCGAGATCACGCCACTGCACTCCAGCCTGGGCGACACAGCGAGACTCCGTCTCAAAAAAAAAAAAAAAAAAAAAAAAGAAATTCTCCTGCCTCAGCCTCCCAAGTAGCTGGGACTACAGGCTTTCACCAGCATGTCCAACTAAGTTTTGCATTTTTAGTAGAGTCGGGGTTTCACCATGTTGGCCAATCTGGTCTTGAACTCCTGACCTCAAGTGATACGCCCATCTCAGCCTCCCAAAGTGCTAGGATTACAGGTATGAACCCCCATGCCTGGCCGGAATGTGATTTTTTGAATCAGAAATCCCTTGTATTGAAAGTAAACTTAATGTTATTTATAAGACATATCACTTCAAGAAATAAACTAATATGCTTGTATGTATTTTATTGTGGGGAGGTAGGGGATTTTTAAATCATTTCATCACTTTACTAGTTTCTTGGAAAGAAATGTGAAAACTTTATTTTGGAGAGAACTATTTATGTAGGCTGTAGATCCTGTTCCATGTCATTCTGGGGTTATTAAAGTCATAATGTGTTAGAAAGTTGTAAGAATACAAGATGTAGTTAAAAAGAGCCACAGATACATATTCCCAAACCAACAGGAAAAGACTAAAGCTGCTGCCTGGTACTGAAGAATTGCTCATGGTAAAAATTTGTATTTGTCTTAAGTCGTTATTATTTTATACATAGCTTAAAAATTAACATGCTTGATTCATTTTGGGATTTTCCTTGCCAAAATTATAACTAATCCTTATGTTTTGGATGTTGATGTTTGCGAGAGGATCATTTCCATCCCGTTACTAATTTTTACAGAGGAGGCTTTGAGGGGAAGTGGGGCAGTTTGCTCTAGATCATCTGGGAGGCCAGCTGTGAGTAAACTGGGCTAATTTTTCTCCATTTCCTTTTCTGAAGGAAAGTTTTTTGTGAAGACTAATTTTCCATTTCACCCAAACCTGAAGCTCATTACACAGTAAGGATATCAGTTGTATTTTTAAACCTCTTTTAGCTTGTAGACAATCATGCATGTACACAAATATGAATTTACTGGAGCAGAGACAGCCTAAGAAGGGGTTGCGGGGATTGTGGTCACCACCGGCGACCGAAGGCTGCTGTCTCATTGAGAATCCCGCAGGCAGGGTACAGAATAGTATGGTTCTCAAATGTCTTGGTCTCAGGATCCACTTATACTCTTAATTTACTGAGGATCTCAAAAACCTTTTGCCTAGGTGCATTAAATCTATTGGGACTGATTATATTAGATATTAAAATTTTGAAAGATTTGTTTAAAAGTAACAAGGGCGTGGTGGCTCACGCCTGTAATCCCAGCACTTTGGGAGACTGAGGCTGGTGGATCACCTGAGGTCAGGAGTTCAAAACCAGCCTGGCCAACACGGTGAAACCCCGTCTCTAAGAAAAACACACACAAAAATTAGCTGGCTGTGGTGGCAGGCTCTTATAATCCCAGCTACTTGGGAAGCTGAGGCAGGAGAATCACTTGAACCTGGGAGGTGGAGGTTGCAGTGAGCCAAGGTCACACCACTGCAGTCCTGCCTGGGTGACGAGTGACACTCCATCTCAAAAAAAAAAAAAAAAAAAGTTAAAGTAACAATAATAAACCTACTGCATATTAACATGAATTACTTTAAAAATACCATGCTTACCAAAATAAACATTGTTAGCAAGAGGGGCATTGTTTTTTCATTTTGCAAATCTTAGGAAATGCCTGTCTAGTAAAATA
Source organism: Papio anubis (assembly GCF_008728515.1). Lineage (NCBI taxonomy): Eukaryota > Metazoa > Chordata > Mammalia > Primates > Cercopithecidae > Papio > Papio anubis. The sequence continues at coordinate 13,526,118 of NC_044992.1, read as the reverse complement.
CAGCAATATTCTCATGTTTGCTCCTGTATTCCATCTATGGATATTACACGTCATGTGGCCACTGGAGCACTTCACCATGGACCCATGAGAGAATGTGAATGAAAACAAGAGAAATAATGCCTTCATATTATCATGAAAATAATGTTGATATTATAGATCTCCTGAAAAAGTTTCAGGTTCCCTCAGGGGTGCTGAGACCATACTCTGAGAACCATCGGTGGAGGAAGGTGTAGTGGAGGCTGGAACCCTGGGAATTACGACTTCATTGTTTTGTGAACAAGTAAACAGCTTGATCTTTCTAATTTTGTTCTTAGAAACTGATCTCCAACGAACTGTTAAATATCAGCTAATTTTGTAAACATTTACACAAGTTTAATAAAATCATTCTGATTTATTTTCAGAACTCCAAATTCCTACATATAACTGCTACTCAACATCTCTATTTGGATGTCTAATAGACATTTCAAATTCAACTTGTTCAGAACTCATCTCCTGACCTTCTACCCTTAAGTTTCTTCTGCTGTGGCATCACCCACTTAGTTAATGGTGATTTCATCATTATAGTTTCTCAGACACAACACCCTAAAATTATTGTTGACCCCTCCCTGGAATCATTCTGGTCTGAGCCACCAGCATCTCTCACCTGGGTTACTCTTTGTTTTTGTTTATTTATTTATTTGTTTATTTTTTATTATACTTTAAGTTCTAGGGTACATGTGCACAATGTGCAGGTTTGTTACGTATGTATGCATGTGCCATGTTGGTGTGCTGCACCCAGTAACTCGTCGCTTACATTAGGTATATCTCCTAATGCTATCCCTCTCCCCTCCCCCCACCTCACAACAGGCCCCAGTGTATGATGTTCCCCTTCCTGTGTCTAAGTGTTCTCATTGTTCAATTCCCACCTATGAGTGAGAACATGCGGTGTTTGGTTTTTTGGTCCTTGCGATAGTTTGCTGAGAACGATGGTTGGAAACCATCATTCTCACCTGGGTTACTCTTACCTGTTCTCTCCGCTCCTACCCTCCCTGACCAAATCCCCTATTATCCATTTTTGGTTAACAGCCAGAATGATCCTTTCAATGCCTAAGACCATGCACTTCTCTGCTCAAAACTCCTTTCAACCAGTCAAAGTTGACATCTTAAAATGCCCTTAAGACCTTACCTGCTCCATCTCAACCTGTCTCTCTATAAGCCTGTGGCTCCCTGCCCCGCCCCCACACTGCTCCAGCCACAGTGGGCTTCTTACTGTCCTCTGGGCACACTAGACATGCTTCTGCCTCCGGGCCTTTACCCAAGCTCGTCCTGCCATCTGGAATGCTCTTCCCTCTTATATATTCAAACCCCATTATTTTCAGTATTTGTTCAGATAGGAAGCTTCTCACTGCATTCTACTCTGACAACTCTACTTAAAAGTGCAAGTCCCACCTCCCACACCAGAATGCTTGTCACCCCCTTACCATTCTATACTTTAAAAAATAATTCTTTCTCACCCCCATCAGACATGGAAACCCTCCTACTTATTTCATTTATGTTTCTTGACTCTTGTCTGGCTCCCCTAGAGTAAATCCCACAGGTCAAGAGGTCTCGTCAGCATTTTTTTCCTACATAACACAAGAACTTAGAACAGTGTCAAGCATGTTGTAGACATATAATAAATATTTGTTAAATGAATGGTGGGGTGGAATGCCTGAAGAAACACTAGGGTGACTTGGAATCATCCCTAGTATATGAGGTTGTTATTAATTAAAATCAATCATGAGGAATTGAGGGTATTAATAACGGAATCTCCTTCCAATGCAAGTGACAAAGATTCAGTTCACCTTGGCTTAACCAGAAAAGAAAACAAACCAAAAAAAAATTTGTTGACCAGGCGTGATGGCTCAGGACTGTAATCCCAGCACTTTGGGAGGCTGGGGCAGGCAGATCACAAGTTCAGGAGATAGAGACCATCCTGGTCAACGTGGTGAAACCCCGTCTCTACTAAAATACAAAAAAAAAATTAGCTGGGTGTGGTGGTGTGTGCCTGTAGTCCCAGCTACTTGGGAGACTGAGGCCGGAGAATCACTTGAACCCAGGAGGCGGAGATTGCAGTGAGCCGCGATCGCACCACTGCACTCCAGCCTGGTGACAGAGGGAGACTCTGTCTCAAAAGAAAAGAAAAGAAAAGAAAAGAAAAGAAAAGAAAAGAAAAGAAATTTGTTCACTTACAGAATGGGTTTCAGGCGTGGCTGAATCCAGGGGGTCAAATGATGTCTTTGGGATCCAGTCTGCTTACTCTCCTTCTTCTGTGTCATCCCCTCATTCTCAGGCAGCCTCTCCCTTTGTGATGGTGAAAATGCTGCAGGCATCTCTAAGCTTATGTGTGACCAGCTCACTCACTCCATGAGAAAGAAAGGTACACTTATCTCTATTGGTTGTCCTTGCTCTGGGTCTCTCTCAAAGGGCACAATAAGGGAGTGTGCACACATCTGTATTTATGTCTATGTCTAAAATTGAAAGCTGTGTGTTCACTCTGATTCCTCCCATTGCAATTCAACCATATGGGTTTTATTTTTTTATATATTTCTTTCTTTCTCCTGTGACTATCTCCCTTCTCTGACAGTGAAAAACTAGGTCCCCACTCCTTATTTACTGACCTGATTGATCCTTCCTTATGTGATCAATCCCCACGCCCATCTTTGCTGCTGACCCTTCCCTAGATGGACACCCTTCTCACACTGCTTGGTCACAGGCAGCTAACTCAGTCTGTTCCTGTGTAGAGGCATCCTCTTCACATTCCTGCTCAGGTCTGGGCACTCTGCACCATACCCTCCCATGTGCGACGCCTTCTTACCCTACTTGGGCTCTGACACCACAGGCCAGGGCATGCCTTTGTAGAAGTTCTCTTCTTGCCTCTGGGGCTCTGACCCCCCCATGCTAAGCAACTCTGACTGCTCTCCTCACCCGGCTGGGGCTGACACCCCGTGCCTCACTGTCTCTCTAGGGGACTCTCTCCTTTCCTGCTCACACTCTGAGTCCCCACGGCTTGTCACCCACAGGCATGCACAGGTGCCCTCCTCATCCTGCTAGGTTCTTAACACCCAACCTCAGGCTCAGACAACACAGGTGAGGCCACTCCAACACGGGGATGCCCTTTTCACCCTGCTCGGACTCTGATACTCGTAGGCCACCATGTTTTCCTCCCTTTCCTGCATAGATGTGACCTTGTGCTGTCCCAATAAATAGCTTCGAGGCTGAGTTGCTCAGGAAGAGAGGAGAAGAGAAGAGGAAGCAGAAGCACCTTCTATCTTCATTTGTGTCTATCATCACAAGAGACTCTGGGCCTGAAGCTGTCCTTGATTTCTGGGACTCGAATGCCCACCTGGCTGCAGAGTCAAGGAAGCAATTGCCGCTTCCTTTAATCAGTCCTGGCCGGGGACCCATCTCCCCTTTCTGTGATGTGTTTTCCTCCCTGGCACTTATCATCCTCTGACCTATTTGCTGCATGAATTCCTCCATTTCCAGCAGTCAGTGCTGTGCCTGGCACATGGAAGTACCAAGAAATATTTCCTCAATGATCGAGTCCTAGAAGAGAATGCAGATGAGTGAGGCTGTCCCACGTGACCAGGGAGGCTCTGGGCACAGTAATGAATATGGAAGATGTGGTTTCACTAAACCGTACTCAACTCAATCCAACCTGCTCAGATTCTCGGCCTCGGTGGAATTCTTCTGTGCATTCCGGGTTCTGTAGTTGCTAATGCTTCAGTGTCTTTTCATCCCAACACCCCATCAGGGCCACCTCCTTTGGCCTGTGAAGCACCAGTGACTTATGGGAGCGGACAGACGAGGAAGTGTAGTTAGCATTCATTCATCGCTTATGTTGTACAGGCTGTCAAAACTAATGAAATTTTATGACAGACGGGCAACGACCGGCTTCCTGGTGTTATTTATCTTTCTCACTTCTGGCTCAGAGCACCAGGTGATTCTTCATTCACATTTAAAAATGCCAAGATGACTAAGCGCAATTCGCCTGCTCAGAAAACTAGCAAATTGTATCAATGCACAAATGTAATTAATAATCATCAGGCATGAGAAACGAGGAGCAGTTAAGCAGGATAGTCTATCTTTCCAATTCCTCTCCTTCTCCCCTACCACCATTTCAACCAGTTCCCAAACTCCAGGGACATACATCACGTTTTTTTTTTCTCTCTTTGCTCATATCTGATAGCCAATATTTGCAATGACAAACAAAAGGTCCTTGTGACTGGTGACACGGGTCCCCATGGCTCAGCAGACATATTTATAGCCGCCTTAGAGGAGATGATGCAAATAGATGTAACACGTAAAGAGAAAAAGACAGAAAAAAAAATTGGAAAATTTAATGTAAGAGGGAACGGAGGTCCTGGGAGACAGGTTAATTCTAGAGTGACAAGATCCAAGATTGTGAGACTGTGTTTATATAACCAAGAGAAACCCACAGAACCAATTCATCATAACAACCTAAACCTGCAGACTGTATGTGCCTTGACAAATTCCTTTGTATACATCACTTAATTCTCTTATCTCCTCATTCCTGCAGTATGTTATCTGTGTTTCCTTTGCTCTCATCTCTATCTGCTAGTGCAGGGTTTCTAGGCTCTCAAATTTCCTGCTCTCCACAAATTTCTGGGGAGTCTCCAGAGGTATCTCAGATGGGTTCACGAATAAATTGTTAGGTCTCATGTAGCATCTGCATTATTTTTCTTCCTTTCTCCTGCTCCCGTCAGAGTTTTGATGAGCTACATCCTCAGGGCACCAAAGCGACAGCCCCCTGTCCTCTGGAGAACTCTGAGGGTCAAGAGCTTTTCACATTCTGTACAGTCATAAGAATGCTTTCTCTCCACTCCCAGCGTTTTCATAGGGACTTTAAAATTGCGCAGCTATGTTCCAGTGCCTTCTAGATTTTTTTAGTAAACAGCTTTTGGGCGAGCAGACAAAGCTGAAAGGCAAACATTATAATACTCTACTCAAAAATCCAAGCATTTGCTGCCATGACTGCCATGACTAAGGCTTTGTTATGGAGCCAAGCTTTTCTGCCTCACCTTCTCTCTTTTACAATGGGTTATTTTCCAGAAGGCACCTCATTTAAAAAATGCAAATTGGCATTGGAAAGGCCAGACACGTCCAGGCATGCCAGCTTCACAGTAGTGGACACTTGTTCAGGCTCAAAATGGCACATCTTGATAACCACGGTGTACTTACGCAGGGTCCACAGTGTGCTAGCTGCTCCAGGTGCTGAAACATGAATCAGACACAGGACCCATCCTCCACGACTTTATTATACTAACAGTCATGCAGTAAATAACCATTATAACTACATAAATGGTTGGGAAAGTAAAAATAAAAATAAGTGCAACAAGAGATGTATAGATAATGTAGGAAAGAAGAGAGCTACTTCCTGTAGCCTTGAAAATGGAATGGCTTCATGGAGGACACATTAGAGCTGAGCCTTGAGAGGACGTGAACATGTAGAGGAGCGGAATCCAAAAGGTATTTCAGCAAGAACGAGTGTTAGGAGCAGAAGCAAAGGGTGAGTGTTACCAGCAGTATGAGTGGATTAACAGGGTTTCAAATTGGCTAAAGCATACCTTGTTTGAAGGGGAATGGTTGGAGAAATCATAGTAGAAATGGGGAGTGAGACCTCCAGGGCATGTTTGACCTGGCTGAGATTATTATTATTATTATTATTATTATTATTATTTAGATGGTGTCTCGCTCTGTCGCTAGGCTGGAGTGCAGTGGCGTACTCTCAGCTCACTGCAACCTCCAACTCCCTGGCTCAAGCTATTCTTCTGCCTCAGCTTCCTGAGTAGCTGGGACTACAGGCACGCGCCACAAGGCCCAGCTAATTTCTGTATTTTTAGTAGAGACGGGCTTTCGCCATGTTGACCAGGATGGTCTCGATCTCCTGACCTCATGATTCACCCTCCTTGACCTGCCAAAGTGCTGGGATTATAGTTGTGAGCCACCATGCCTGGCCTATATCTTATTTTTTATGTAGCAAAATACGTCCAACTAAGATAATATACTATTTAGAGCCATTAAAAGCCATTGCACAGAGGAGTGTGTTTCTGAATCAGTCACGTTCACCTGGATCAGGTAGGTGCACCTACATCAGTGTGTGTCAGATGAACAGAAGAAGAGATCTTGGCAGGCAGATCAGCGGGGAGGTCTCTGCAACAGCAGAAGACATGGGTGCTAAGATTGAAACAGAAGACATGGGTGCTAAGATTGAGACAGAAGACATGGGTACTAAGATTGAAACAGAAGACATGGGTGCTAAGATTGAGACAGAAGACATGGGTACTAAGGTTGAAACAGAGGACATGGGTACTAAGATTGAGACAGAAGAAATTCAGAGTAGAAAGATGATGAGCTTTGGAGAGAGAGACAGATGGATACCTGGAGTGAGGGAAAAGAGGAAACTAAGAATGAGGAAGGAGAAATATGATGTCCAAGAGGCAGAGTGAATTTTTGGAGGGAACAGAATGAGTTCACACATTCAAAACAACTTTGTAAGGTGAGTGGGATAGGAACGTTGTTCTTATTTTTTAAAAAATTATTTATTTATTCATTTTTATTTTTTTTCTTTGAGATGGAGTCTTGCTCTGTCGCCCAGGCTGGAGTGCAGTGGCGCGATCTCGGCTCATTGCAACCTCTGCTTCACGGGTTCAAGCGATTCTCCTGCCTCAGCCTCCTGAGTGGCTGGGATTACAGGCACGTAACACCAGCTAATTTTTTTATATTTTTGTTAGAGACGGGGTTTCACTATGTTGGCCAGGCTGGTCTTGAACTCCTGACCTCAAGTGATCCACATGCCTCAGTCTCCCAAAGTGCTGAGATTACAGGTGTGAGCCACCATGCTCAGCCTCATTCTTATTTTAAAGGCAGGAGAGTTATTACAGGGAGCAGGCAAGTGTGTATCCATGGTCACAGGGCGTGTGGCAGACGTGACTCTCAAACCCCAATTTTTGGATGTTAAAACATTTTCTCTTCTCTTGATACACACACACTTGCATATGTACATGCCTGAAGAGGACGGCAGAAGGAAGATTAAAGAAAAAGATGAGGAATAAGGAGTTATGCTGTTGATGAAGAAAGCACACACATTGCATTCATGTTAGCAATTATTTCTGGGAGATCCATCAGGCAAATGAAATCTCCTAATCCAATTCAGGAAGGAATTTCCTGGACATGTGGGTCCATAATCCTGTTTAACTCCTCCAGAAAGAGAGACTAAATTAGAGATCAACTCCAGTAAAAAGCAAACTTAGAGGTAACGATTGCAAACAGAGCCTGGGTATCCCCCCTGCTGGGGTCCCAGGCTATCATCTAATAAAAGCCATACCAGTCCATAAGCCACATGGAAATCGCTTTACTCAGAAGCTTCTGGAAGGTCCACGTGTTCATAACTAGGACGCTGGTAACAGACCTATTGTTCTTGATTATCTTAGGTGATAGCTGTTTGTGAAGCATCCCTTTCTGGAGAATTTAGATTCCGTCATGGTCTATTTTGCACTTGGGAACGTGGTGGTGGTGTGTTGTTTTTCTCTTCAGCTGGTGAGGAGAAGAGGTGGGAAACCCTGGGCTTGCCAATGTCCTATTTGTCTTTCTGTTTGTTGTTGCAACTGGCCTCATTAAATCGGGCAAGAGCTGCCAACATATACAACTTTGGCTTTGCTAATTAAAGTTCTACTGAAAAAAGTTGCCCCCTCTCCTCTGACTCCCTCACAGGAATGCACTCTCATAACACAGGCATCTGCCCCCTGGACTAACCTTTCTTAAAACCAGATAAACAAAGTAATACCAATAAAAATATCCATCTGTGCTTAAAGATAAATAGAGCATTAATATACCAAACTGAGATCTGGATTCTTTTGGAACCAGCTTTAATGATATTAGACATCTGTTCCGCCTTGCTTTCCACTCATTTTCCACTTGCACATTCTTATAAGAAAACCATGTGACACCAGTTTTTCTGTGGGAAGTGGAGGTGCCACCTGACCCCTGCCTTTTCTCAAGCGATTGCCCCAGTAGAGGGTGGTAGATCCCAAAGGTATAAGCCAATGATGTCCCTTACCATGTGGCAGTCTGTTTGGGCTTCATCAAGGATTTTAAGCACTGTGATCTTTTTACGCTTTTATTTTTGAGATACCAGAACGCCAACTCATTCCTTTACAAAGGTAAGTGGAATTGTCAAGTAGATGAGATGCACAAATGTTGGCATAATCGCGGCAGCCTTTCTCTTCCTGGAGGTAAGTCGTACGAGTATCCAAGAAATATCCAGAAGCTATTCATTTACCAGGAGAGAGCATCTTCTCCGGCAAGAAAGAGGGACGGTCCCCCATAATGATTGTTTCTTTTAAAGAGAATTGTACTCCGATGGCAAAAAATAAAAAATAAAAATAAAAAATAAAAAACACCCTCTAAGTGTTTCTTTTACCATTTTTAACACTCAAGAACAATTTCAGGCAATGTACTGTCGTGGGAAAACTTTCTCCACTTAAATGCAGACCTGTTGACCTGGATTTGTTAGATTTGGTATTAACTCCAAAGTGACTACAGGCAGATCAGTGGGGGTAGGGAAATGCATGGGGGCGTTCAGAATTGTTCCGATGATGGGAGAGATGCCACTGATTTTTGGTGCCTGAAGACCAACAATGCCAGAGGCACAGCAGTTCGAGGGTTCGAGGGACAGTCTTACTCGAATTACCTGTTTCAAATGCTGATATAACACGGTATTGAGAAGCACTGACTTTTTCAAATAATGGACACTTTTTTTGAAACAAAAATCTTACACAGGACCCCAATATATAAAACTCGTGAAAGAAGAGTTACTTTGCCTGATGGAGAGGAGGTCCCTGAAATACTTCTAGGTTACATAGTTTGAGAACCACTATTTTAGCTGATACCAAATGGCCGTAGACCATTAATATTCTATCTGGTTCTACTATGTTATAAGGACTAAGTAGTTTATCTTTTCTTTTTCTTTTTCTTTCGGCCTTTTTTTTTTTTTTTTTTTTTGATATGGAGTCTCACTCTGTTGCCCAGGCTAGAGCGCAGTAGCATGACCTTGGCTCACTGCAACCTCCACCTCCCAAGTTCAAGCAATTCTCCTACCTCAGCTTCCGGAGTAGCTTGGATTACAGGCCCATGCCACCACACTCAGCTAATTTTTTTGTATTTTTAGTAGAGATAGTTTCACCATGTTAGCCAGGAAGGTCTCGATCTCCTGATTTCATGATCCACCCACCTTGGCCTCCCAAAGTGCTGGGATTACAGGCGTGAGCCACTGCACCCAGCCTGTTCAATTTTTCTTAAACTGTGATTTCTATAATTTCATTCCTCTCAACATTTTATAGGGAAGTTTTTAAACACACAGAAAAGTTGAAAGAATTGTTAACATCCAGATACATACCCGCTAGATGCGTACCCACTAGATTCCACAATTGCCAGTGTTTTCCTCATCACATATCTCTCCATATGCATCAATTCACCTTATTTTTGGATGCTTTGCAAAGTAAGCTGCAGATATCAGTAGATTTCATCCCCAATACTTCAGCATGCACGTCAAGCATTAGCTAGAGCTCAATATTTGTTTATAGCTCTATTTTAGAGGTCAAGTTTACATACAGTGAAGCCCACCAGAATAGAACTCCCGTACAATTTGATGAGTTTTAAAAATACAGTCACGTAGCCCAAGCCCTCATCAAAATGCAAAATATTTCCATTACCTCTGAATTCTTCTCTTACGGCCCTTCCCGCCAGGCCCACACCCATGGTCCGTCCGTTCCCTCATTTCTTTTCTTTTTTTTTTTTTTGAGACGGAGTCTCGCTCTGTCGCCCAGGCTGGAGTGCAGTGGTGCGATCTCGGCTCACTGCAAGCTCCGCCTCCCAGGTTCACGCCATTCTCCTGCCTCAGCCTCCCGAGTAGCTGGGACTGCAGGCGACCACCACCACGCCCGGATAATTTTTTTTGTATTTTTAGTAGAGACGGGGTTTCACCGTGTTAACCAGGATGGTCTCGATCTTCTGACCTCATGATCCACCTGCCTCGGCCTCCCAAAGTGCTGGGATTACAGGCGTGAGCCACCGTGCCCGGCCCGTTCCCTCATTTCTAGCAGCCATTGTTCTCATTTTTTTTCCACGGCTCTTCCAGCGTGTCATATGAATGGGGTCATTGAGTCCAGTACTCCAGTGTCTTTCACACAACACAGCCCTTCTAAGACTCATCCATGTTGCTGCTTTCATCAATAGTTTCTTCCCTTTAATCCAGTGGGCAGTGTTTTTGGTCACAGACTGAAGAGAACTTGGACTTTAGTGATTCATGATCTGACACTTCCTGCCAGGCCACTGTTGTTATTTCTAGCAGTGTTAGCTTCGTCTAAACACCAGCAAACTATCTGCCAGTGGAGTTCATTCAGTCACAGTACCTGAAAGTTAGATGAGAGGTTGTTAGAACTGGTGTCTGTCGGGACAGGGCAGTCTGGTGACTGTGGTCACAGCAGTGGCAGCACCTCCACACAGCTGTCATCGGTGGCTCAGACCCACCAAGAACACTGCTCTCTTTTACTGCCCACGAGCCAGAAGACTGGACCGGATCCTTGACTCCCACCATGCTTTCTTTTTTTTAATTGTAGAAAATAAATGCAACATAAAATTTACCGTTTTAACCATTTTAAGTGCATTAAGTGTATTCACAGTGTTGTGCCACTATCGCCACCCTCCATCTGTAGAACTCTTTTCATTGTGCAAAACTTAAACCCTATGCCCATTAAACGCTAACTCCCCATTCCTCCCACCCCTCAGCCCCTGGCACCCACCATTCTACTTTTTGTCTCTATTAATTGACTCCTCTAAATACCTCCTATAAGTGAAATCAGAGTATTTGTCCTTTTTTTGAGTGGCTTTTTTTTTTTTTCGAGAAGGATCTTGGTTCACTGCAACCTCTGTCTCCTGGGCTCAAACAATTCTCCTGCCTCAGCCTCCCGAGTAGCTGGGATTACAGGCGTGCACCACCATGCCTGACTAATTTTTGTAGTTTTAGTAGAGACGGCATTTCACTGTGTTGGTCAGGCTGGTCTCGAACTCCTGACCTTGTGATCTGCCGGCCTCATCCTCACAAAGTGCTGAAATGACAGCCATGAACCACCATCCTCAGGCCTTGACTGGCTTATTTCACTTAGGATAATGTCTTCAAGGTTAAATCATGTTGTAGCATGTGTGTCAGAATCTCCTTCTATTTAAGGCTGAATAATATTCCATTGTATGGACATGCCCCATTTTGTTTATCCATTCTTCTGCCAATGGAGTCTTGGGTTGCTTTCACCCATTGGTTACTATGAATAATGCTGCTGTAAACATGGATGTACAAATATCTGTTCAAGGGTCTGCTTTCAACTCTTTTTGGATATATACTCAGAAGCCGAATTGCCGGATATAAGGTAGTTCTGTGTTTCAGTTTTCGAGGAACCACCATACTGTCTTCCACAGCAGCTGCACAATTTTACATTCTCACCAATGGTGCATGAGGCTCTCAATTTCTCCACATCCTTGATACACTGGTTATTTTCTATTTGCTTGGGCTTTAGCCATCCTAATGGGTGTGATACACCCTGATGTGTGTACCTTATTGCAGTTTCGATCTGCATTTCCTTCATGGTTGGTGAGGTTGAGAATGATTTTTGGTGCGGCCCATCTGGATTTCACATGAAGGATGTTCTAAGAAGGAACTGTAAGATTGACGTGGCCCACTCAGCAGGAAAACCAGCTGCGTGGCAACAGAGTGTAGTGAGAGTGGCAGGGTAAGGGCTGAGGAGGAAGCCAGAGTGGTCGCGTTGGACTTTTGGGCCACAGTAAGGAGCTTGAGTTTGATTCTGGGTGAGACGGCAACCCTCAGAGGGTTTTGAGCAGGGGCATAGCAGGATCTGACTTAGGTTTTCAAAGGATTTCACTCTGGCTTTCTGACCACACAGATTTTTTTTTCCCCAGTGTGGCATCATCTGGGACTAATTATCCACTGAACACATTTAGCAATAATATTTATCATCATCATAAAAACACACAGTGCGGGTAAAAAGATTTACAGGTTACAAAATGCCTCCACATACATCATCTCACTCAATTCTTGGGGCAGTTCCTGCAGCCTCCAGTCTCTTTGGCAGATGCCTGTTCCGAGCCGTCTCCTAGGACTGGCCCCCATTGGTGGCTTGGCATGCTGTGAGAGGAGCCTGGGTGTGCCTCGTGATCACAAAGTGGTTTGGACATCTTTGGCGGAGAACACAGCTCTGGCAATAATGTACTGATTTTGGAGTTTTCTTGAAATTAGTCCATCCGTTTATAGCTAAGCCATGGGTGCCTCTGCAGAAATCACCCAGGAGCCATCCCATGTTTCTCTTTAAATGCCGTTGGTCCTTTGGCCTTTGACACTATAATTTTTTCTTAGTTGGCTATTCATTGTCGCTGTTTCTTCATAGAGGGCTCCTGAAGACTCTGCTGAGTCCTAATGAGCTTCAGGACCCTTTTAAAGAGTTTTCATGGCTCTTCCCCTGGAAGAAGTGAAATTCATGCATACATGTATTCCCCCCATTGTGTATTTATGGTGTCCAATGTGTACAGTTAACTATGACAAACACTGCAGGCACCATGATGAACAGGCATAGTTTCTGGTGCCCTGGATCCAGGGAGAATAGAGAGATGGACCAAGCATAGGGAGTGTTGACAAGGAGTGAGAGCGGGTGGCACACAACACTGCACATGCACTCCAAACCCATGGGCAATGCACACGCACATACAAGTGCATGTATGGTGAGATCCCTGCATTTAGAGCAGAAGGCTGCCTGGGAACACTGGCTTTCTTCAAATGTCTACTGGCAGTCACCTAATCAACACCTTCATTCTTTGACTGAGAAATGAGACCCCAGATCTAATTAACCCAGAGAAAATCCTGCAGGGCAAAAGATGGCCCCCGAGACAAACTTTTTTTTTTTTTTTTTTTTTTTTTTTAAGAAATGAACGTGCTACATTTAGGTCAAGAGTCCAAAGTTCCAATAGTTACATTGATCCAAAATTCTATCCTTATCATAAAGTCTAAGGGCCCTTTCTGTTTAGGTCTCACCTGCAAGACTGGGTGACCAGGGCTGGTAGACTCTGGGTGCCTCCTTGACTGCAGTATGATATCAGAGGCACTGGAAACAATTTTCCTTTCTTCCCCGTCTCCAGGGGCTTGAGATTCCTTTAGTGGGGTTGGGGGAGTGCCAGAGGTATGGGGAAGCTTTGCAGGATGCCTTGAGCCTCAAATTGGAAATACCATTGAAAGACAAAACAGTCACTTAAAATCATAGGATGCTCTAAATGAGGAGGAGCTCATTCATTTTTTGGAAAACATTTATTGAGCACCTACTATGTGCCAGGCTCAGGCTGAATGGAGCGGATAGATAAAATACTCTCTCCTCTTCTGAAGCTTACACTCTCCAGGCAGAGAAGAAGACAGTAAATAAAAAAGAACAAGCGAATACATAAACAGGAGAAAATAGTCAGAAATGTTTCAAAGGAGCCACGAAAAAAAAAAAAAAAAAATAGAAAAAGGCACCAGGGAGAGAAAATTGGTAGCACAGACTAGCTTAGACGAATGGCCAAACCAGGCTCTGAGACAAAGATTTGAGCGCAAGCCATTTAGAGAAGAGGTGATGATGAAAATACCAGCAGAGGCGTGGGAAAGTGGTCAGAGAAGGCCTCAGGTGGAGTCACAGAGGTTGATGTCCAGAGTCAGGAGATTGCATGGCTGGTGCCGACTGGATGTGGCGGAAACAGCCGTGCTCGTCCGACCAAGCACAACGTCGCTGGGCACCCCAATTCCTCAGACCTGAGACTAAGGGTGAGCAGGAGGTAGCCATGGAGAGATCTAGAAAGAGCATTTGCAGCAAAGGGAACAGTATGTGCCAAGGCCCTTTGGGGTACCTGAGAAAGGACATGAAGGCCCATGTGGCTGGAGGGCACCAATCCTGCAAGACCCGCTGGGTGAAGTGGGTGAAGCAGGCAGGATTTGCAGCCCTTTGCAAGGAGTTGACCCCATTGTATGTGCAATGGGAGACAGGAGATTCTTCGGGGGTAGACCTGCTCTACTTTTCACTGGATCACTTCGTTGGATCATGTATTTAGAGTTGCAGGAAGGAAATGGCCATTTGGAGTAACGGTGAGTTGGGGGTGGCATCTCAGGGACAGCGCAGGGCGTAGAAAGCAGAGTCTGAAACAATGACAACAGACAGCGCCAAGCTTAGAGCTGTGGGAAGAGCCTTTCTTTTGTAGTGCATTCTGCTTTAAAATGAAAACAACCCAAGCAGGGACCCTGGTCTATTTTGAGGATGGCCAAGCCATGAAGAAGAGGAACAATTAGATAGTAAAAGGATTGGAAAATGGGGAGTTTCCAGCGGCCATTTCTTTGTGTCACCCGTGATGCATTTTGACAAAGTGTGAAGCAGGGAAAAAGCCGCCGGATTGCAGGACCGTTTGGCTCTGCTCGGCAGAGCGGCTAACAGCAAATGCTTGCAGACAACGGGGTCTGCTCCTCCAGTTATGAATTTGGAACCGAAGCATGCAAAAAGAGATTACAGTTTAGCATTCACCGCAAGCATTCAGTGAAAAATGAGACTGTCATGCCGGCTGGAACTCAATCTACAAGGGAAAGTAGGGACAGAGGAATGCTGGCAGCTGAGCATGGGCCATGGGCAGAAAATGCCCGGGCTGGAGGCTCAGGGTTTCAATGGCTCTGGATGAGAATGTCTTCTTTTCGGCTATTAATTTTACCCTTCCTTGTGTCTCCGACCCCATGAGGTTTCCTCTTCTTTATTTTCCCTAGCTCACTCTCCATTAGAAATGTGTCCCCTGGGTTTCAAAATTAGGCAGCTGAAATGAAGGCTGTTTCAATTCTGGAGTTAGGGGAAGAGGAAGGCATTAAATATATTCAAACCATGACAGTACCTTAGAATGATGTAAATTTTTTGGAGACGTTAAAAGTCATCCAATCCAAAGCCCTCTTTTCAGAGACGAGAAAGCAAAGGGCTAGAAGAACGAAGTGACTTCTCCAGGTTCCCACGGCCTCCTGGTTGGCAGACCCAAGGTTAGAGCCTAAGTCTCCTGACTTTCATGCCAAGACTCTCTCGGTGACACCCACAGACTTATTTTTCTCCTTTATTTGTGGGGAAACTTGAGTTATTGGCAGAGCTTATTCAGAGTCACAGACAGCCGGAGCCTTTGGTCGGCTATGAAGTGTTGCTCCTTCCCAGACGCCTGGACTGTGGAAGAAATGCCCGTGACTCATTCGTCTCCACTCTTTCCTTTGTGCCAGCACAAATGCCATGCCACAGCCTTGGCACTGGGATTGCACGGGATTGGGTTTGGTACCCTAAAGGGGGCCAGGGTCTCGGGATAGAAATCCCGCCCTAAGGAGAAGTAGTGAGACAATAGCAGTGACTGGTGAGCTAGAAGGGAAATTGTCTGCAGAGGCTGGGAAGTGTAGTGGTTAAGGCGAACTCTCCAGAAGCAGGCTACCCAGATTTTCTATTCCAGCCTTACCTTGGACTAGCTGTGTGAACTGGTCAATTTATTTAACTTTTCCTCCGTAAAGCAGACATAAAAATATACATACCTATATTGGTTATCTATTGCTTTGTAACAATATTACTACAAACACGGAGACTTAAAACAATGCATATTCATTATCTCACAGTTTCTGTGGGTCAGGAGGCTGGCATGGCTCAGCTGGGTCTTCTGCAAGGCTGAAGTCAAGGTGTCTGCCAGGGTTGGGGTCTCATCTGAGCCTTGACTGGCGAAAGATCCCCTTTCAAGTTCACTCAGGTTGTTAGTTGAATGTATTTCTGGAGGGCTTCATTTCCTTGTTGACTATTGGCTGAAAGCCAACCTCAGTTTTTTGCCACGTGGGTCCCCAATGTGGCTGCTTGCTTACTCAAAACCAGCCAGGGAGAGAGAAACTCCAGCAAGTTGGACACCAGAATCTTACGTAACGTAATCACATAATCACTCACATATAATTATGTCACCTTTAATGTTTCTGTTTATTAGAAGCAAATCACAGGTTCTGCCCACACTTGGAGGGGGGTGCAATTATTAATACAAAGGTATGGATACCAGGAGTTGGGATCATGGGAACTGCCTTGAATGTCTGTCCACCACAATGCCTTATAGCAGTGGTCCCCAACCTTTTTGGCACCAGGGACCCATTTCATGGAAGACAATTTTTTCTTTTTTTTTTTTTGAGACGGAGTTTCGCTGTTGTCGCCTAGGCTGGAGTGCAGTGGCACCATCTTGGCTCACTGCAACCTCCGCCTCCTAGGTTCAAGTGATTCTCCTGCCTCAGCCTCCCAAGTAGCTGGGATTATATAGGTGCCTACCACCATGCCCAACTAATTTTTTGTATTTTTAGTAGAAACAGGATTTTGCCATGTTGGTCAGGCTGGTCTCGAACTCCTGACTCTAGGTGATCTGCTCACCTCGGCCTCCCAAAGTGCTGGGATTACAGGGGTGAGCTACTGTGCCCGTCTGGGCTGGAAGAAATGTATTTTATTTTATTTTATATTATTTTATTTTATATTATATTATTTTATTATTTTATTTTTTTGAGACGGAGTCTTGCTCTGTCGCCCAGGCTGGAGTGCAGTGGCATGATCTCGGCTCACTGCAAGTTCCACCTCCCAGGTTCACGCCATTCTCCTGCCTCAGCCTCCCTAGTAGCTGGGACTACAGGCACCCACCACCATGCCTGGCTAAATTTTTGTATTTTTAGTAGAGACCGGGTTTCACCATGTTAGCCAGGATGGTCTCGATCTGCTGACCTCGTGATCCGCCCACCTCAGCCTCCCAGAGTGTTGGGATTATAGGTGTGAACCACCGTGCCTGGCCCGGAAGACGATTTTTATGGGAGGCAGTGGAGGAGGTGGTTTTGGGATGAAACTGTTCTACCTCAGATCATCAGGCATTGGATTCTCATGTGGAATGTACAACCTAGATCTCTGACATGCGCAGTTCACAGTAAGATTTGCACTCTTATCAGAATCTAATGCCACCACCGATCTGACAGGAGGTAGAGCTCAGATTGTAATGTTCCCCTCCTTCTGTGTTGCCTGGTTCCCCACAGGCCACAAACTGGTACTGGTTTGTGGCCCAGGGCTTGAGGACCCCTTCCTTATAGGGCTATTGTGAGGAGCAAATGAGTTAATATCTTTAGAGCTCTCAGCAGAAGACTTTCACTCAGGAAGCACAGTAACTGTTAGTTGCAGTGGAGATGGTGTTATTATTACCATCCGGAGAACATGATCCTAAGGTAGACTTGGTCTTGATAAGTTTTCTACCAGTCTTTAGGGGACCTGGGATCATAAGCTTGAATTTAAGCAAATACCTGCAATAGCTAACAAATGAAATAATTCCAATAACAGTTTTTACTTAATTTTATTTTCTCTCAGTTAGGGATTGCATGGTGACTGATAAATGCACAGGGTTTAGAGTTTGAGGGGCTATGAATTTATAGACAGACAACAAATGTTGGCTGTCACTTTTATTTTTGATTACGCACCTCATTGGTTAAAAATGTCTCATCATGTACTTTCAATGTGTACGTCTTTATATTATTAAACGTGCAGAGTAGAAATGGCAAAAGGTTGAGATAAATAAGAAAGAAGCAACATTTTGGTGTCTTTCTAACCCTGAAGGCTTCAAACTATCATTAGCTCATATTTCAAGGTACTTTTGATGAAGTATGTCATTGACAATGGTGGGTATACATTCATATTGCAAATATAATTCAGTGTTGGAATAAGAATTGCTAAAAAAAAAAAACAGCAAAAAATATGAAGCTTTGGACTTTTTTTTGGTCATATTTAGTTAGTCCCATTCTTTTCCTTTCTCTTTTTATCCCTTTCATAATGTGGCTGACAGCAAGATCAAATGGCAATGGGAGAATGGACAGATGAGCTATTGTTGCTTTTTGTCTACACTAAGAGTCTGATCTTCGATCTTTAGTATCTTTGCAAGAAGCCTTTTAAGCCACTGGTGTATTTGGTAGGGGTTGATTTAGGTTGGAATAGATTTTGCAGTCATTAAATTAATTGTATTTGTCCCACATAAACTGTGACACATCACAGTCTGCTTAAAGTTATTAGACAAGGGAGGATACCTCTTTAATCTGCCCCTCCGACTTCATGTTGTGGATGTGTGTATTGCACGTGACATGTGCCACCTGACACAGGGACAGAGTGAGGATGCTTGTGTAAAGCTGTATATTGAGAATTAGAAGAGTTTCATTTCCTCTTTTTTTAAAAACAAAAATAAAAGTAATTCTAACATGTTATCCCTGTATGTCGGTGCATTGCCTTATATCCCTCTTGGGAGATGTACACACAGTTTGAAGACTCCTTTTACATGTTAAACCACGCAGGTTTGTTTTCTTCCAGACTGCTTTTTGGCTTCATGGAGATGTGCCTGGAAATGTCTCTTGTGCCTGGCAGGTTGGCTGGGCTTGTTACATGCTCACATTCTGCTTGCTAAAAAGCTGCCCCACAGAGCTGCCAGGTGACTTGGAGCTCCCAACCTGAAAGTGGCTGCATTTCAGAAAAGTGTGCAAAGTTGGCAAATGTGCCCAGGCCAAGAGCTGTGAGAGACCTTCTCACATAGGCTTCTTGATAGAGCAAAACTTCTGACAGCACCAGAGCCTGCAGGGGCTCCTCTGTCATCCCTGTAAACAGGGTCGCACTGGCCCGCTTTATCTCTCTGTACAAAATGCAGATTTAATAGGAAGTGCCCTCAGAATCACTGCTGCTAGGTGAAGGCTCCAAAGGAATTAGGGATAACAGTTTAATAACTCTAGAAAGAGCTTAGGCGCTTCGCTGTGTCGGGTATCTCTGAGTTAGCTACTGAAAAATGAACTTGGGACATTAAACCCTTTTATCACTCAGATAGAGCAATATGGGGAAAATCCATTCCTTGGCAGGGGATGAGTTTACTGGCTTCTGAAAGGGGTGTGTGTTTGAATGTGATAGGGAAGGGAGCATTTGTCAGAGTGGAAGGTGGATCAAAAGACAAATGAACTCTTTGAGTTAAATAAAAGCTTTAAATTATCCCACTTTGAACTGCTTCAACCATCAGCAGAATGTGCTACACTGAAATGCAGCCTGCCTTTCCAAGGTCTGTGGATGGCACGGTGGTCTCTATCTGTTAATGCTACATGTTAAAGGAACAGGCAGTGTGAGGGCAGATGGCCAAGGCTGGGGAGGCAAGATAAATGTCTATTTAGTTGAGCAATAGAGTCGCTTTTGCTAACCTGTTCACCTAGCAGTCTGCAGAAAATAAGATATTTAGACACGACTGGCTCTCCACATATCGGGTGGGCAAGAAGTCTTCCCTCCGGACTAAGGATGGATAAATCAGGTTAGCTTAGCCCATGGCGTCTAAATTCTGATCCATGGAGTCCTGTCAGGGTTTACCTTCTGTAAAGATTGAAGAGTAGCCACAGATTCTACCCACTCTTTTGTTCACAATCTTGCATTGTGCTGTTGCAGCTCCCCTCATTGGTGGGTGAAATTGTTTCTCTACTCTCTGAATCTTTCCTGGGCATGTGACTTGCCTTGGCCAGTGGGACATGAACAATCACAAGGAAAGCAAAAGCTTAAAAAGCATTTGTGCATTGCCCTTTGGATGTTCTTAGAAACCCCTGCCTACCCCTCATGAAAGAATCCCAGGCTCATCTACAGAATGATGAGAGACAGGGGCCCAGGTGTCCCTATCATCTCAGCCAGCCACACCCTGTAAGTAGGTGATGGACTGACGGCAGATGCAGGAATTACCCCTGAGATCTGCAGAAGAACTGGCTAGCTGAGCCCAGCCCAAATTGCTGACTCCCAGAATTATAAACTAAACAAATGGCTATTGTCTTAAGTCAATAGTTTGAAGCATTGGTGTTATGTAGCAAAAACTTCAGGCAGAAAAGGCGAGAAAGCACCTTTAGGAAGAAAAGAACTAAAGGAGAAAGTTCCAAATTTGTTTTCACATAGAGCATCTCTGATTTATTTACTCTTTCATTTAAGTTGTTGTTTGAATGGAGTGTTTTGGGGGTATTGGTGGTAGGGGGAGTCTTTCTCTGGCTCAGTCTACAGCATCCTAGAACATTCTTGTTGCTGGCAAATGAGCCTGAGTCACCAGTTCTGAAACTGCTGCATATGGCTTTGTAGTTTGGAAATTTGGAAAGAGCTTTTAGGGATGACTAATCTGTCCCCTAGTTATTCTTTTGTCCTCCAAAGTGCCACACATCTAGGCATTTCAGTTTAGCGTCAGTTCCCACTGGGAAAAACAGGAGGAAATCAGCTGTAGATTTGTTGTAAGCTATTTTAAAAGAGCAGACATTTGGCTTTGCTCACTAAAGGGAGGCCTTTTGTCTTTACATTCTAGAAATTATCTCCACAATCATATCACGCTGCTGCTAATGCCCTAAGACAGGATTTGCACTTGAGGAGGAAGTGGGAGTTAGACTTATTTTTGGAAGAAATGAACCAAAAGAAAGGTACAACCTTACAGGCTTCTAGATAAGACATAAAGAAATTCAGCCTTTGTATAATTTCTTGCTGCATAGGCATGTCATGATTCCATTAGCCTTTTAAATTACTATGAAATTATCTATGCACACTAAACATGAGTAGTGTTTTTCTGTCTTCCATTATTCCTTCTTTTTCTAACAGTGTCCTGTTTTTCCTTTGTGTTATGATCCTCCTTCAGTTGCAGACAGTCTTAGTGGAGCTATAGTTCCAGGTGCCTTCCATCCCTGGGAAAGGTTAGCACATAGTCCGAGCTCAGCCAACTAGATGCTCTCACCTAGGAATTTGAAAGCTAAACAAATAATACAAAGACAGAATATATGGTTGTGGCTGATTCACACAACTGGAAGTGGTCTGAAGAGCCCGTCAATCTGGTTCTTTATCTGTATGCCCAGGGTTGACTTTGGTCTTGTTCTCTTCAAGCTAGATCTCCTTTAATTCTGTAAGCTACTCTATACCCTCCCAATTAATTCCTTTTTTGTTAACATTAACCAGAGTTGAGTTTTGTTGGCTGAAACTAAAGAACCTGGAGTAGCATACTTTTCTTAGCCAACACTAGCCCCTGTGGTAATCAAAAGTAATCTGGTCCTCCACTCCACCTGAGCATGTGGTCAAAAGGTACCTTCCTGCCATCTTTCAAGATTGGTGTGGCTCATGAAAACTGGGTGGAAGTGTCACTTTCAGGCAGGAGTTTTAAGAGGCAGTGCAAGGTAGATCTCCTTCTCTTGCTCCTGGCATGGTGGCTATGGAAAAATGTAATAAGAGCCTCCATCAGCCTCAATCCCTGAGGGATTCTCATGAGCGAAACTCTCTGCTTCTCCTCCCTTTGCACAGATTGGGCATGTAAAGTGAGTGGGAAAATAGCCTTTGTTAAGATGAGCCGCTGGGATTTTAGAATTGTGTGTTACCACAGTATAACCTGTCCTATCTTGAATCATAAACCACTCTACATCGACAAGGCCACATCCATATTAATAATTCATCATGCAACCTACCCTTGTAATTCTCTACTTGTTTTGCCTGATCTCCATTCAGGTAAGAATGAGTGGCACCTCTAAGAGTGTTCTAAACATAATACCATTTATTCATTCTATAAATATACATTGAGTGTCTAACATTGATTTTATAATCACTTTGAGTTCTTTGAGAAATTTAAAGGAATGTAACATAAAATCTGAGTGAACAAATAATCCAGTTGAGGAAATAAGACTAATATGAATTAATATCAAATAAAGGCAACAATATATGAAGTACTAAGCTGGGCACGGTGATTCATACCTGTAATCTCAGCACTTGGGAGGCCGAGGTGGGAGGAGTCCAGGAATTCCAGGTTGGCCTGGGCAACATGGCAAAGTCCTATCTTTACAAAAAAATACAAAAATTAGCCAGGTGTGGTAGTGTGTGCCTGTGGTCCCAGCTACTCGGGAGACTGAGCCAGGAAGATCACTTGAGAGGTGGAGGTTGCAGTGTGCTGTGATTGTACCACCACACTTCAGACTGGGGACAAAGTGAGACCCTGTCTCAAATCAATCAATCAATCAATCAATCAATCCTGCAGGGAATCTATAAATGCCTGTTTAAATGGTGGGGTCAAAAAGCTGAAATTCAAGATGGAAGAGATAATTTTACTGAACGGCAGCCTTTTCAATAAAACAGAGATTTACCTGGGTCTGAAAGTTTGGATTGAAATGGAAAAAAAGGGCTTTGCATAGAGAGGAGACACATAAGCAAATTTACAGACTGAGCAAAAAAAATTAGGAAATTAATCTGATTCAAGTGGAAGTAGCAGTAAAAGATGAAACTGGAAATGTAGAGCTGGATTGGAGAGAACCTAGAGCGAGTTTAGAAAATTTCCTTGGGTGATGTGGAGTTGCTGTGTTATCATGAAACATTTATTGGAGAGAATAATAATGAGATAAATATGAGAGTATGGAAGATGAATCTGGAGGAAATACTGAAGGGAGTAAGGGACTTGTTGCAGGGAAACTAGCTGGGTGGCTATTGTGGTAAACTGAGGATGACACACTGAAGATCTAGAATCATCAGGTAGTAGAAGAATCGAGGATCCCGCGAAATCCTAGACAGTATGATGGCTCACCGGTTAGAGATAGAGGTCGACAGATCGAGGTCAGAGGTCGAGAGACATCAATAACATAAATTAAGAAAATAAACAATCAGATTAATGGTCGTTAGTCAGGAGGCTAATTTTAGATCGGTCAG
Source organism: Papio anubis (assembly GCF_008728515.1). Taxonomy (NCBI): domain Eukaryota; kingdom Metazoa; phylum Chordata; class Mammalia; order Primates; family Cercopithecidae; genus Papio; species Papio anubis. Next base: position 13,503,280 of record NC_044992.1, on the reverse strand, counting down.
GTTGGTGAACAGAGATCTTATAAAAATAAAGATAATAATCTTTTTTTTTTTTTTTTTTTTTTGCGCAGAAGGAAGGAAGGAAGGAAGGAAGGAAGGAAGGAAGGAAGGAAGGAAGGAAGGAAGGAAGGAAGGAAGGAATAATACCAAACACCAAGAAAAAAAAGGAATTCAAGAAAATTTGATAACTGACGTTGTAAAAAGATAACAAAAAGAAAGTGTTAACAGGATTCTGGAGTTATAATTCTAGAGAATGGAAAGAATAGCATCCTCAGCAGAAATAAGGAAGACTGGGGGAATTAAGAATGTAGAAGATGCATCAGTGTTACATAGGATGGTGCTTGACGAACATGGCGGTAGACTCTAGGACACACGGTGATGCTTCGCCTGAACAATCCGCAACACAAATGTGCCACATTCCATTTGAGTTTATGATGATACCATTTACAAGGCTTCAGATGAAACCTCCAAGTGATCCCCACTTCAGTTTCTCTTTCTCTCCTTGCAAGTAGTTACCCACAGTTGCTAATTCTACAACTGCAAGGAATTCCATGTTCCTTCCTATGTTTTCATTCTCTGCTTATTCCCCATTCCTGGCCCTCCCTGTGGCTTGCCTCAATGGAAACAATGGCTTTGTGGTGTTTCCCTGCCTGTAGACTTCCTTACTTTTTTAGATCACTATGACTTGTCTTCATAAAATGCAGCCCAACTAACTGTACACCCCATGTGGCCACTCCTCACGCTAAATAAAACATGAGCTTTTTTTGTTTTTGTTTTTGTTTTTTTGGCATAGCATTTGGGTCACTCTGACCTCAAACCTCCATGGACTCTAAACTCAGAACCAGTGGCCTGCTGTAGAGGCCACACACTCAGATGACTTCGATGGTCAAACAAATGACATGCACAAGGATGGCTGATGAGTTTTAATATCACAGAGATCAGTGGGGCCAATGAAAAATTAGAGAGTAAGATCCTATTTTAAAGGCATTCACATGTTTTAAGTTTTTAAGAAAAAGGCACTGGGTGGAACAAACAAGTCTTCTTATTACCCCTTCTCCCAACACCCGGGTGCAAACCAGCAGTGAGCTACCTGCATTCAACTTGATGTTTCCTGCCCAAGGCCTGTACTCTCAGGCTATTTCCTCAGGTTGGAAGGCTTCTCTTCCAAAATTCTTCTCCCCGACACTTAGTTCCTCTTTCCTCTGTTCTTGAAGAATACGTTAGCTGGGATCCCTGTTTTTCGTCTTTATTTTATTTTCCCTGGTGGATTAGTTCATTGTTTGCTTCCTTGTCCTCACTGGACGTGCCTCAAGAAGATGTTATACTTCCCAAGATCAAGGAGCACACGTCATCACCATCTGGCAAAATGTCAACACTCAGCGAGTGATCAATAAATAAGTGTGGAGTTGACTCTCATTCGCTTAATTTCATACACCTTTAATCAGCTCTTTCATCATTGGCTTTCAGTTGATGACTTTGTGACTTCACTCAGATGATCAGATGCAGAGAAAACCTCATGGTTCTTTTCATGCTAAACTGCACAGTCAGCTACTTCATTCAGGTCTTTCCTTTTTTTTTTTTTTTTTTTGAGATGTAGTCTCACTCTATTTCCCAGGCTGGAGTGCAATGGTATGATCTCAGCTCACTGCAACCCCTGCCTCCCAGTTTCAAGTGATTCACCTGCCTCAGCCTCCCGAGTAACTGGGATTACAGATGCGCACTACCACACCCGGATATTTTTTGTATTTTTAGTAGAGACGGGGTTTCACCATGTTGGCCAGGCTGGTCTGGAACTCCTGACCTCATGATCTGCCTGCTTCGGCGTCCCGAAGTGCTGGGATTATAGGTGTGAGCCACCGTGCCCAGCTTCATTCAGGCCTCTTGCCGTCTGATATAAACTTCCCCTTTTTCCTCTGCAATGGCCCTGTCTGATATCAGCCCTGGCTTATCATGTTTTTCCATGTGGCAGAGAAGGAATAAAGAGAGTCCCAGATCCAGGTACACCTGGCCTGGTTTCATCTACTCTCCTAGCTTGGATATGGCCTCTCCTTGGCTCCTATTGCTCATCATTCATGAATTTCCCCAAGTCATTTTCCCATGGCAGTTTTTTCAGATTTCTCCTCTGATTTAAGTGCCACACCCACCGCTTAAGCTGATGACAAGTCTCTTACTGTATAGAGAGATCAAGACCAGAGTTCCTTCTTAGTCTCACCACATTCCTGATTTTTTGTTTCTTCTCTTGTACTTCTCTAAAATCTCAGATGAACAGAAACCTTTTCTTGGCAGACAAAACAAATCTTCTAGCTCTGAACCAGCTCCTAGAAGCAGTTGTAAACACTGAGTTCATTTCAAAGCGAATGACCAATCTTCTCATAAAATGAGATCGTCCTCTGACACCTAGTTGGTTGACAACATCTTTTGTATTGTTGCTGTCTTGGGTCCTGCCTGGGCTTGAGCCCTGAGTTATCTGGTTAACCTTCATGTTGAATAGATTCTAATCTTGACAGTGTTGGTGCCAACAGCTTGATCTCCAGCTTTAGATTTAGATGCCGGTTCTCTTTATGGGAATTATCTGTTCCTTGACGGTATGAAAGAAATTGCTTGTAACATACTCTGGGCTGTTTGGGGGTTGGGGAGGGTTAGGTCTTTGAGGTCTTCAAATTTGTTAGATTATCTTCTACACAGATTTCTCTAATAATTTAAAAATCAAATCTGAGCCTACAGTTTTATATCATTTTTATTTTTAATATTTGCCTGTCTGTGTTCATTTCTTGTTATCAACGTGTCTTGAACTTCTTTGATGATCACAATCAACAAGAGTCATTTGTTAAAAATGCATTTCCAGGCTGCTCCTCTGGGGACTGTGATACTAATCTTTTCATAGTAGTTTTATAAATGGTGAAAGATAATACTTATGATTAAGTCCTCTTGGAAACTGCTTCTCTTGACTATCTTCAGTCACAGGTTTTTCTCTTACAAGGGTTCTCAATCTTTAGTGCCATTAAAAATCACCAGTACAACTTGTTAACACAGATTGCTGGGCCTCACCTCCACAGTTTCTGATTCAAGGGGTCTGGGTTGGAACCCAAGAATTTTCATTTCCAACCAGTTCCCAGGTGATGCTCGGCTAGTCCTAGGAGCACACATTGAGGACCTCTGCTCTATTGCGATGATTCCCAACTATGACTGAATATTGGGAAAGGCTGGGGTGTTTTTCAATACCACCACTGCTCAGTTTCAACACAGAGCTTTAAATTTAACTGGTCTAGGGTGAGCCAGGCACAAGTATTTATTTTTAAAGTAATCTAGGGTTTTAATGTTTAGCTAGGGTTGAGAAGCACTAGGAGGTGGCAAACTAAAGCCAGTTGGCCAAATCTGGGTTATGGCCTGTTTGTGTATGGTCTAGGAGCTAAGAATGGTTTTTACATTTTTTTTTGAGTTGTAAATAACCAAATAATATAATGTGACCGACACTAATATATGACACAAACACTAATACATGACAGAGATCCTATAATATTTACTATTTGGCCCTTTACAAAGAATGTTTGTCCTCCTCTGTATTGTACTGATATTTCTGAGAACCATCATCTGAATTTAATTACCAAGTTTCTCTCTCTCACCCTCTGTTCTCTAACTCAATAGTGTCTACTTCTAGTATTTTGGGGTTTATTATTTTCTTCTTGCTTTCCTGATTTGTTCCATTACTCCTTTTTCCTAATTCCCTTAGGTAACTACACAGCTTATTTTCATTTCATAGTTTTACAAGGAAAGCACGTAAATAAGGAATTATTTATAAGGAAATAAGGAAAACCTGTACAGATTAGGATTTTTTCTCTCAGCAGTGCCAGAAACCTCAGAAAAGCTTAATATGTAGTGTTCATACTGGACATATTTTCTAATATTTTCTCATCATATCTTTGATTTTGCCCTTTGGCCCAAGGGATTTATTAAATAGTTCCTCCCTCACATTTTCAGGTGATGTTAAAATATTTTTATTAAAAACATTGGGTTTTATGGCATTGTAAACAGAAAACAGAGCCTGTCTCATGTTTACATTTGAAAAATCTGAGACTTCATTTATTGAATCATGGCTCTAATACATGATCAATATTTGTACATCCTTAATAAAAGTTTAGCTACTAATTTTCGGCATTTGACAAATGGTTAATTCAACTTTATTGATCATATTATTAAACTACTCTATAATCTTGTTCTTGGCTTACTTAATCTCTGTCATTAACTTATAGAAGTATGTTAAATGTTCTCAAGATGATTGTCATTGTCACTTTCCATTTAGAGTCTTATGGTTTCAATGCTATGTTATGGTACATAAAGATTTATATCTGTGCCTTTACTGTAGGTTGCATTCTTCATCAACAAAATATGACTCTTTTCTACATTTAATATCTTTTCTTTTCTCTCTCTCTCTCTCTTTTTTTTTTTTGAAACAGAGTGTTACTCTGTCACCCAGGCTGGAGTGCAGTGGTGAAATCTTGGCTCACTTCAACCTCTGCCTTCTGGGTTCAAGCAATTCTCCTGCCTCAGCCTCACTAGCAGCTGAGATTACAGGGATACACCACCATTCCTGGCTAATTTTTGTATTTTTATTAGAGATGGAGTTTCGCCATGTTGGCCAGGCTGGTCTCCAACTCCTGAACCTAAGTGATTCGTCTGACTTGGCCTCCCAAAATACATTTAATATTTTTTACTTGAATTATACTTTTCCTGAAATTATTGCATTCTCTACTTTCTTTTTGTTTTCTATTCTTCATATATCTTTTTCTATATTTTTATTATCAACCATTCTGGATTTCTTTAAGCTTAAATTATGCTTTTCTTTTTCTTTCTGAGGCACTATTTACATACAGTAAGAAAATCACCCTTTGAGGTACATGATCCTGCAAATTTTGACAAATTCAGTTTGTGGCACTACTACCATAGTCACCACATAGAATATTTTTTAGGTAAGGAGTAATATTACCTAATTATAGACATAAAATATTTCTTGATTAAAGAGTGATTATTCTTCAAATAATGGAGCTTTTATTTTCACTTAAATTCACAACTAAATTGTCTAGTCTTATCTCTGTCTCCCTATGTGCTTTTTGTTTCATATACTTTCTTGCTAGTTATTTTGTTTTATGTTGTTTCAACTAGAGTAGCCTCCATTTCCCTCATGGCCCACTCTTGCCTCTCTAAGTTATGGAATGTTCTAATAGAGTGGTTCTATCGAGATTGTCATGACTCAGTTGTAGATGATCACACCATTTCTCAGAAGGTGAAGTTGTGCATTGCCTACAGTCACTTCATTTATTCTATTCTCTTCTATTCTATGTTGAGTAGAAACTATGAAGTATGAAGCATATGACAACAAACTTTCTGAGGTCTGGGATTGATAAAGTATTCCTCCTATTTTGCTATTCCTCCATCCTTTTCAATCCATTTCCTAGAGGTTAGGTTGGATTCTCTTTGTCATGCCACCATCTTTCCTGAAACTCTTCTATTTGCCTTTAGGATGTTCTTAAATATACGATGTCTTCTATGTCAAAATGCTTTTTGCTACAGAAGAAATTCCCGTCAACAATGATTTAGGAAAATAGGGTGTGTTTTCTCATACAGCAAGAAGTCTGGAGGTACATGGCTGCCGGCATCGGTTCAGCTGCTCAGTGAAGTCAAACCAGAAACTCTGCCATTTCTTTTCCCGCCTCTTCATGATCACAAGGTCGCTACCCCAAATGTTGGTATCGCATCCAGAATCCACAAGACAGGCAGGAAGAAGGAAAAAGAACAGGTTTGTAGGCACATCGGCCCCCAATATTGGGAAGAGTAAAAGCTTTCCCGGAAGTCCCCAGCAAACTTTGTATTCCATCTCATTGATCAAGCTGGTATCTCCTGGCAGCTACTAGCTGCAGAGGGGGCTGGAACAGTAAGTATAGCGATTCTTTCCCTTCTAGAGCAGAGATGAACAAAGATGGAAGGAATCGAGACCACGAGTAGAAATACAAAAATGAAAGTGTCTGCCACTTCCCATGGCATCTTATAGAGATTGCTATTGCTCTGTGGTTTCACTAACATAGAGATACTATATATACTGTTATAATTAAATATCAGATAGGCACAATGCCAATAATATCCCAATATGGTAACCATAATATAGACATTATAATGGTAACCATAATATAGACATTATAAATATTAGACATGATGATGATACAGACTGTAATCACTAGAGAAGATTGCAAGTAAAGATGGGTCTTAAACTGAGTTAGGGCAGTCTTTAAAATGTACAATGCAATCCCAGCTCTGTAGAATTTAGTCTATGGAGAAGTAAGTCTAGCATCTGAGACGAGAGTGAGCAGGGAGACACACAAGCTCTGAAATCAAAGGGCATAGAGGAGGTTTTATAGAAATTAAGAGGGGAGAGAATTAAGGATTAAGTAAGTGTGTTAGGCTGTTGTCACATTACTATAAAGAAATACTGGAGGCTGGCTAATTTATAAAGAAAAAAAGTTTAGTTGGGTCACAGTTCTGCAGCTGTACAGGAAGCATGATGCTGGCATCGGCTTGACTTCTGGGAAGGCCTCAGGAAGCTTACAATCATGGGGGAATGTGAAAGAAGAGCAGGTGTCTCGTATAGTGGGAGTGGGAGTAAGAGAAAGGCGGGGGAGGAGAAGCGTTACTTTTACTCAATCACATCTCACAAGAACTCACTCACTAGGACAGAACCAAACCATGAAGGATCCACTCCCATAACCCAAACCCTTCCAACCAGGCCCCACCTCCATCTTGGGGGATCAAATTTCAACATGAGATTTGTCTTTTTTTTTCTTTCGAGACAGAGTCCCACTCTGTCACCCAGGCTGAAGTGCAGTGGCCCAATCACAGCTCATTGCAGACTTGACCTCTTGGGCTCAGGTGATCCTCCCACTATCCCTCTGGGATAACTGGGACTGCAGGTATGCACCACCATGCCTTGTTAATTTTTTGTCAGTTTTGTAAAGATGAAGTTTCGCCATGTTGCTCAGACTGGTCTTGAGTTTGGCTCAAGTGATCCACCTGCCTTAGACTCCCAAAGTGCTGGATTATAGGCATGAGCTTCTGTACCAGATCTCAACATGAGATGTTGAGGGGAGAATATCCAAATGATGTCAGTACGGGTTAGAGTCCTTAAAGAAGGATCCGTGGTAGAGGTGGTTGTTAGACAGAAACTTGAGAATTGAGTAGCATTCAGAGAGGGAGAGGTGGTGACTCTCTGGGAAGGCACGTGTGGCAGGGGCGAATCTCAGTTTACACAATCAGTTGTGCAATAAATGCAATTTTATTTTTCTATAACCTGATTTATTTTGATGTCTCCTACCTGGCTACTAGAAAGATAATGCTTGTCATTTCAAGAAATTTTCTCCCTGTTTCTTGGGGTTCCATTGATGTTCTAGGGACATCATGCCCTTGATGTCATCTTGCTATAGAGCATTTACTGAATTTCCTTCTTTCTTTCTTTCTTTCTTTCTTTCTTTCTTTCTTTCTTTCTTTCTTTTCTTTCTCTCTTTCTTTCTTTTCTTTCTTTCTTTCTTCCTCCCTCCCTCCCTCCCTCCCTCCCTCCCTCCCTCCCTTCCTTCCTTCCTTCCTTCCTTCCTTCCTTCCTTCCTTCCTTCATTCCTTTCTTTCTTTTTTTGATGGCGTCTTGCTCTGTCACCTGAGCTGGAGTGCAGTGGCACGATCTTGGCTCACTGCAACCTCCGCCTCCTGGATTCAAGTGATTCTCCTGCCTCAGCCTCCTGAGTAGCTAGGGTTACAGGCACCTGCCACTATGCCCAGCTAATTTTTTGTATTTTTAGTAGAGACAGGGTTTCACCATGTTGGCCAGGCTGGTCTCGAACTCCTGACCTCATGATACACCTGTCTCGGCCTCCCAAAATGTTGGGATTACAGATGTTAGCCACCACACCCAGCCCGAGATTGTTTCTTATTTCTCTTGCTTGATGCCTTCTGGTGCAATAGCCATTTCTACAGTGTCTATGCCACTCCTAGGGGTGTGTGACTCATTTTGCATCTCTGTGACTAAGACAGGTTCTGGGAAAGTCTACAAGACTGTATACAACTCATGTACCTTGACATACCATGCTGCTGCCTTCTCTTCTCTGGTGATTTGCTGCCTCCATGGGGCCCTTCACAGAAAAAGAGGCACAAAATGCCTTTGTTCTTTCATTGCCCCATCTTTTTGGAGATTTGACTTCTCTGGGATTTGCTGGGGTGCATTTATTTTTCTACACAGTCTGAAATTCAACATAGGGTCAAACATTCCGACAACATGACCAAACAAATACATTACATGTTTTATAAGAAAAAGTTTTAATATGAAGAATATCAATTATATAGAGAAGTGAAAAGGATGGTAGTGAAACCCTGTGTTCCATCACCCATTATGTACTGTTAATGACATCTTTCCATTCTTAACAAATGCTTAAGTCTTTTCCTTCAGAGAAGAGAAACTGTCTTGAAGCAAAACTAACTTTTGTTTCTTTCTTGTGAAATTTTAATGAAATTTGACCTTTGTGTCTAGGCACAGAAGTCAATTGAACTGAAATAATTTTTAAGAAGGTTAATTTCAGACAAGTCTACAATTTCATTTTCCTGACATTAACCCACTGCCTAACGCTGAGCTTCCTGCTTTTCCTGCTTGTCTACACAGGGGCCCTCTATAGACATAGCTATTTTCCCTCAGTGTCCTGCTCTATAAAATGCTTGTAATGAGACCTGGCTCTGAGGCAGACCAGGTAGCATTCCCCTGCAGCAGGACTCCTCAGAGACCATTATGTATAATCACAGAGTGTCACAGGCATGACATGAATGATTATGCAAAACTCTACGCCCAATTTCCAAGTGGCTCCACAATTTGACAAAATGATGTGGCCATTTGTGAAATGCAAGCAAATGGGAGGAAATGGAGGGTATAGGATTTCTGCAGAAGTGACAGACTCATCCAACAGCAAGAGCTCTTCCATTTGACAAATACAAAGCAGAAATTTTTACCCTGAATGAATCAGCCTTATAAAGTATGAGTTTATGATGCCTGGTCTAACTGTCACTGGGAAGCATTTTGGATTAGTTTTTTTTCTTTTTTAGACAGAGTCTCGCTCTGTCGCCCAGGCTGGAGTGCAGTGGCATGATCTCAGCTCACTGCAGTCTCTGCCTCCCAGGTTCAAGCAATTCTCCTGCCTCAGCCTCCAGAGTAGCTGGGACTACAGGCGCATGCCACCATGCCCAGCTAATTTTTTGTATTTTAGTAGAGACGATGGGGTTTCACCGTGTTGCCCAGGCTGGTCTTGAACTCCTGAGCTCAGGTAATCCACCCACCTCGGCCTCCCGAAGTGCTAGGATTACAGGAGTGAGCCTACCCGCTTGGCCTTTGGATTAGTTTTAACCCGTTGTGGCACAGCCAATGTGGACTCTTTGAGGTGGAATGAAATTGTGCGTGGCCCCCACTCTCACAGGAAGTAGTTCAAGGTGGGGGTAAGTCCACTCCTAGGCTTCCCAGCGGCTGGCCACGAAGTGGACACGCATGCCTGGCCATGGCTCATGCTACATGGCAGGCATCCTCAGGGTTCCATCCTAATGGGAAGAGTATGACTTTTTTTCCCCCAGGTTCAGACCTGTGAGTAATTCTAAGGGAGGTCTCTAGAAGGAAAACAGAGCATCCAGATTTAGCTAACTTTTACTGGATCCCCTGTTTTAAGCTACTTTCAATGCATGCTCAAGGAGATGGGTACTCTGTGATGTGCAGGAACCAAGTCCGGAGAATTGTATTCCTTACCACAGCCCTGTCACTCACCCAGGTGTGTGAGGAAGGGATAAGTTGGTAGGGCAAAGTCTAGACTGGTAGTTGGTGAACTCGCGATTAAGCAGCTCTGTGACTCTGACATATTACTGAGCTTCTCTGGGGCTTAGTTTTCTTAATTATAAAATAAGAACACAGCCAGGTGCGGTGGCTCACGCCTGTAATCCCAGCACTTTGGGAGGCCGAGATGGGTGGATCACAAGGTCAAGAGATTGAGACCATCCTGGCCAACAGAGTGAAACCCCATCTCTACTAAAAATACAAAACTTAGCTGGGCGTGGTGGCGGGCTCCTGTAATCCCAGCTACTCTGGAGGCTGAGGCAAGAGAATTGCTTGAACCTGGGAGGTGGAGGTTGCGGTGCACCGAGATCGCGCCAATGCACTCCAGCCTGGTGACAGAGTGATACTCCATTTCAAACAAACAAACAAACAAACAAACAACCACTCTAGAATGAGCAATAATGCTCACATCCTCTGAGATTTAAAATTTTAGCGTTCTGTGGTTCTAGACTATATAGTACGCCCTCTCCTTTCTATACAATGTAGTATGTCCTCTCCTACCAGGGAGGAGTTCCCAGGTAGGGCAACTGCTTCTGTGCGTAGTGTCGTAGATTCCTATTTAAAAGGTAAAAACCAGTATAGCAAACCACCATGGCACATGTATACCTATGTCACAAACCTGCACATTCTGCACACGTATCCCAGAACGTACAGTAAAATTAAAACATAAAAATAAATAGGTAAAAGGTAAAAACAAGAAGAAAAACCACACAGAAAGGAATTCCCCTGGAGTTTGCATATAGCCCCTTCCCTTTCTCATGTGCCCCAACTTTGATCTGACAGTGGAAAGAGCGACAGTTTTGAATTCCCACTGTTGACTCCTTAGGAGCTCTTCAGGGAGCAGAGGTTCGCCAAGGTTAAGTGTCTTGCTCAGAGTCAGATCTACTGAATGGCAGAGTTACGAGCACACAGCAAGGAAGAGATGAGCACACACGTGGGAAGATTTCTATGGAACGTGACCCACAGTTGTCTCTTCCTCTAAGCAAGAAGCAAACCCCTCCTCAGTGACTGGCAGAATGCTTTGGCTTGATAAAACCCATCCATCACTGTGTAGACAAGGTCTGCTCCTCAACCAATTCATTCCCACCCTCCCAACTCACCATCTCTGTCCCCAGTTTTATCTTCATGGCATTGGGAGGTAGTAGGGCTAGGAGAGGGATGAATACATTGCTTGCCTTTGCCTGTTTCAAGTCCAAGGTGCAACATGGCCCTCTAATTAAATGCACCCGCCCATGTGGGAGACAGGATTGGAGACTGCGTTCCCAGTACTCTAAATGTTCCCGTAAAGCTCTAACTATAGGGAACAAAATGCGGTTTCTTTTTCAGTTGTGACTGGGAGGCTGGTAGTTGTACTCAATGGAGTGTGGTTTTAATTAATCTTCAGCATTTGAACTTTAGCCAGCCTAACATGGACTCCTCAAACCAGAGTTGGTTGTCTGTAGACACTGGGCAGTTTTCAGGTGCCTGACACGTGCTGTCGGTTTTCAAGTTGTGTCTCTTTTGTCTTCTATAAATGTCACTGGCGGGGGTGGGGAAGAGTAGGGAAAGCAAGTGACTTGATAACATCTTTAGAAACCAAGTAATGAGCCATTAGGAGGACTAACAATAAATAAATGCATTTTCCATCCAGTGTCTCTGTGGCAATCCAGAGAAGCACATGACTAGGAAAATGTAATGAAAGCAATTGTAACTCTTTCGGTAGAGAGGTAATTACGGTCTATGGTTGCCTGACTGATGAAAATTACACTGCTTATAATAAATTGCCACACAGCTAAGTCTTTTCTGAAGTCCTTAGTATGATTTGTGTTTGTGCACTTACTTAAAACATCAGGGAACAATTTATAAACATGAGCCTTTTTGGACACTGCCAGGATCGGCATTTACGATTAGAGAGCCTGTTTAAGGTTTCCTGATTTATAGGGGATAGATCATATTTTCCCCGACACTCTCATGGTCAATTACAGACCTGCATGGTGCATTTGATAACTTAAAAGCAAATTTAATCTTTTTTTTTTTTTTTTTTTTTTTAATTTGTGAGCATGCCAAGTCAGAAAAACATTTTCTCTTAGACTGGAGGAGAAAGATGTTTCAAAGACAGCTTAGTACTGACGCGGGCAGGAAGCAATATCAAGCCCTGTTTTGTCTTCTTCTAATATAAATATTAGGAACTTCCTTATGGAAATAAAGGGCCCTGGGCTGAGTACCTGAGTGCCCAAGCCCTTGTCGGAGGAAAGTTCAAGAAGGTCAAATGTCTTTAACGTCATTGATTCTCAGACCACAAGAATCAGTACGGTGCATCAGAAAAAGCACTCGAGAAGTCACAGAGAACAGATTCCAAGCCTATCTGGTGCAATTAACTAGCCCTGTGATCACAGACAAATTTGTAAGTTTTTCCGCATTCCAATTTTCTCATCTTTCTTTTCTTTTTGTTTTGTTTTATAAAAGGAACAGAGAAGAAAGTTCAGAAAAGGAATATGAGGTTTTGTTTTTTTTTTTTTTTTTTTGAGATAGGATCTCTCTCTGTCACCCAGGCTGGAGTGCAGTGGCACGATTATAGCTTACTGCAGCCTCGATCTCCTGGGCTCAAGCAATCCTCCCACCTCAGCCTCCCGAGGAGCCGGGACTGTAGGAACATGCTACCATGCCCAGCTAAGTTTTTTTTTTTTTTTTTTCTGGTAGAGGCAGAGTCTCACTATGTTGCTGAGGCTGGTCTTGAACTCTTGGGCTCCAGCAACCCTCCTGCCTTGGCCTCCCAAAGTGCTGGGATTATAGGCCTGAGACACCGTGCCTGGCCAGTTTTCTCATCTTTTAAATGAGGGTTGGACTATTTGGGATCTCCATCCTTTTGGGACAATAGGTCAATGACTCTGCCCCAGATCAGGCATTCTTAACCCTCGCTGCATGTTAAACATGTATTAAAAATACTCAAGCCTCACTCCAGATGAGTGAAATCAGAAGATGTGGGGTGGGTATTGATGATTTTATATTAAAAGAATTAGGAACACTACTCAGGCGATTTTAATGAGCAGCTGGATTTGAGACCTCTGCTCTCTACCTTTCACATTTCTGAAGCCCAGATGGTTAGAACCAGTAGAGGCAAAGCCACAAGGGCAGGTTGTGCTTGTCCTTCCTCAGAGGTCCTAAGAACTGAATCAGATCCTGCTATCCTATCTGAAACAAGACCTGGGTCCACCGCTGCCTATTCTCGGCCTTCTTTCCTCTTGGGACACTGGAAAAGAAGCAAATGGAGGGGGTTGGTAGAGACAAGAATCCTAGGATGGGTTTTGTGTGGCTGTACAATTTAAACGGTTTTTCACTGAAGCCACTGGAAGAGGAGTCTTAACATTCCATATTTCAGAGTTTCAGAACCCATTGTGAAAACCAGGCAGGCCAGGTGCTGAGCTGCGTGGAGCCACTGATCATTTAGCAGCATGATTTGTCTGCCCAGGCCCTTCTTCCTGGGGATGCTGAGGGAGGTAATAAGGTGCTGCGCTGGCCCCTGCTTATCCTGGCTCCCACGAGTCCACGGTGCACATATTTTTCTAACACTGGTAGCTTGAACTTGGCCAGGGGAGGAGCGTGTACACAACAGAAATTGGCAAATGTTACAAATCAACACTTCCCTGCTCCCTATCTTCCAATTGGCTGTTAAATATTTATCAGCACACCACTGAACTGAAGTATTTAGATGATCCTCTCCTGCTTTGACAGCTGAGACCTTCTCATATATATGGGGAAGAATAGTGTCAATACTTACATATTAGCTTTACCTCTGCTGGCAGGCTGTTACACGTTGGGAAGGCAGCAGGGTATGTTTCATACCTGTTGAACTGTGTCAAGTTACCTGAGAGAGTGGGGTTAACCTTAAAAGAAGTAGAAAATATGGCCTGTTCCATCGATGACTTCAGTCTTAATGGGAGATCTAACATTCATTGCTGAAACCAAGAGCAGTGATTGTCCAAGTACGGTCCCTGGACCAGCAACATTATCATCCCTTGGGAACGTGCTAGAAATGCAAATTCTTAGGCCCCCACCCTAGACCTATTGAATCAAAAACTCCCAGGGAGGGGTTCAGCAGTCTATTTTTAACAAAGGTATTCAAGTAATTTTGATGCAAACTAAAGTTTTGAGAACCACTGATCTAAAGCAAGTCACAAGAGAGAAGAAAATAATGTACTGTAAAAAGGCTACAATGGCAGAGATAAATTAGTTGTGGCACGGTCCACGTGGCCCACAAAACCTAAAATATTTACCGTCCTGCCTAAACAGAAGACTTTTTCCAACCCCTGCTCTTGGCCATTATATAGAGAATGCACACACACACACACACACACAAACACACACTCACTCACTCATAAACACTAATGAGTATACATGAGTATCAAGGTTCTGCAAAATTTATATACTGCTATTCACAATTGCATCTGGAAGGAGCTATCATTACCTGCTATCACCTCTTCCTCACCTCCCACTCTCTCCCCACATCTCTGACATTTTTCACTCCCGCAAAGCTCCTCTTCCCAAGGTTGCCAAAATACCTTCTTATTGCTAACATCAAGAAATGCTTTTGAAAAATCCTAATATCTCTTTCCTTTTCTGAATCATTTGTTACAGCTGATGTATTACTTCCAGTTCGAAAAATGTTTTTTATATAGCCTCTCGGATGCTTTCCTGGTTGTCCTGTCCCTTATGGACCCTTCTTTACTCTGCCCAGGAAGATAACTCAGGCTGGGCTTTACTCTGCCCCGAAAGATAACTCAGGCCAGGTGCAGTGGCTCACTCCTGTAATCCTAGCACTTTGGGAGTTTGTGGCAGGAGGATCGATTGAGTCGAGGAGTTCAAGACGAGCTTGAGCAACATGATGAAACCCCGACTATAGTGGCATGTACCTGTAGTCCCTGCTATTTGGGAGGCTGAGGTGGGATGGCTTGAGCTGAGGGAGGTTGAGGCTACAGTGAGCCATGACGGTACCACTGCACCCCAGCCTGGGTGACAGAGTGAGATCCTGTCTCAAAAAAATAAAATAAAATAAAATAAAATAAAATAAAATAAAAAGAGAGAGAGAGAGAGAAATCAGAAGATTGTGTCTATGTAACTTCAGGAAAAGAGTCCTTTGAGAAAGAGGGAGTGGTCTATACTTTTGCAAGCTGATCCTGGTCAAGGAACATGAGAATGAAAACATTGTTTTCTCAGGGTTTGGTTCCATGCCCTCTGCTAACATTGATGCTTTTACTCTTACTGAAGGTGTCAGTAACCATCTCCACACAGAAATTCAGGCCAGCAGATACTGCTTCTCATAGTATATCTTTAGTTGACTATCCTCCCAGCACCCCAGGCTGGACATGTGCTCCTTTGAAGTCACCATCTCCCCTCCGGAAATCAATTTCCCCGCTGCTGTTCCTACTGCAGTAAGTGGAACCGACATCTATCTGCATGCCAAAATTACCAAATTAACCTGCCTTTACAGGGTATCTTTCCACAACCAGAGCATTTAGGTAATGTGTTTTGCTGACAAAACAAAAGCCATTTTCCTGTGAATCACTTTCCTTCTTTTGCTTGCAGTTTTAAATCAGAATCAGAAACTCAATGCCTTCAGTAATTAGGAAAGGAAAAAAATAACAGGTAATAGAGAGTAGTGGGGACTGTGGTACAATGCAAATTCAGAGTGTATATCTGCCCTCCCCTTGACCCACAAAAAAACTCATGCAAATTATTTAAATTTTCAATTCTGCTTCAGCCAAGTATAAGACACCCATAAACTCAATTTCTTTTTTATAGGCCCCAGCTTGTTACCCCATTTTAAACTAAAGTTCAAGGTCTTCCTCCATAAGTTATAAAAATTGAGCTCATACTACACCTGCAATTTTCTTAACCATCTGTTAAGCTTAAAGCCTTGTGAGGCTGGGTGCAGTGGCTCACAATTGTAATCCCAGCATTTTGGGAGGCTGAGGTGGGAGGATTGCTCGAGCCTAGGAGCTCATGACCAGCCTGGGCAACATAGCAAGACCCCCATCTTCATAAAAAAAGAAATTTTAAAAAGCCTTATGAATATTTTTCCATGTCATGAGTATGCTGTAAATGGACTGATACTAGGCAGGTGCCATAATTTATTAACTAATTCTTGTTTTGATAGAGTCTTCAATTCTTACTAGATATGTTCCCCTCGAACTCAGCTTGTCTGAAATGAAAGTCACCTTACTGACAAATGTTTCCGGGAGAGAAGTCTTTAGAATTTGAAACATCAGAGTAACCTCTGTGTTTTCATATGAGCTTGACACATGGTGCTAAACTGTCCTTCAGAAAAGTGATACGAATTTGCATCCCATCAGGCTGGTAGAAGAGCACCCCTTCCTTAAGAGATATCAGGTATTTTCATTTAAAAACATATCTTTTTAAACTGGATAGGCAAAAGGGCATTTCATTGCTTCCCTCTGTGTTTCTTTGATGACTGGGTAAGCTGGACACTTACCTTACATCAGGTTCCTTGGAAACAGACCTGAGATAGATTGACTGCCAAATGCCTGTTGGACGGCAATCTCAGGATATCACCTGAAAGAGTGAGCCAACCAGACAGGCAGGAGAGAGGCTGGATTGGGAGCTGGGGTGGCCTTCAGGGTTATCTTGACCCAAGGCAATGGGACCCACCCTTTGTAGCTCCTCCTTGGGCCAGCCATTGGGTGCAGGCTCTCCCAATGGAGGGACATATGTTGGGGGAGGCAGTGTGTTAGTCTGTTTTCACATTACTATAAAGAAATATTTGAGACTGGGTAATTTACAAAGAAAAAAGGTTAAATTTGCTCACAGTTCTGCCGGCTGTACAGGAAGCATAGCAGCTTCTGTTTCTGGGGAGGCCTCAGGAAACTTACAATCATAGTGGAAGGCTAAGGAGAAGCAGGCACATTTTCATGCGTGGAGCAGGAGGAAGAGAGAGACGGGGGAGGTACTGCACACTTTCACAGCCGGGTCTTTTGAGAACTCACTCATTATCATGAAAACATCACCAGAAGATGGTGCTAAACCATCTCCTGGACCACCCCCATGATCCTATCACTTCCCACCAGGCCCCACCTCCAACCTTGGGAATTACAATTTGACATGAGAATTGGGCAGGGATACAGATCCAAACCATATCAGTCAGCTGCTTTTGCTGGAGGAAATTTCTAGAGAGGGACTCAGACATTGCCCCAGGCAGCCACCACTTCCAGCAGCAGGACACCGTGTGCCGTACAACACCTATAACAGCTTGTGGCATAGAGTAAGCATAAATATTTGTTGAACAAATCAATGAACTCCTATTTCTTCTTTTGTTCATGTCTTATATCCCTTTATTTTCTATTGTATTTTTTCTCTTATTTATTTGTAAAGAACTGCTTTAATTTTAAAGACATTAGCCCTTCCTCATGTAGTAAAATATTTTCTCCTATCTTCTACCCACCTTTTGATTTCATTGGTTTCATTTTTGTGATATATAGACCTTCCTAATTTTCATATGGTCCAATCTATCCACCTTTTCCTTTTTTTGCTTGTATGTTGAGTAAATCTTTGCAATCCCTAGATCAGAGAATGCTTACTCATGTATATTTTTTTCAAGTTCTTTTAGGTTTTATTTCTTACATTTAACTCTTCAACCCATCTGGAAATTATTTTGGTTTAAAGCATGAGGTAGAGATCTAACTTAATGTTTTTTTCTCTGAAGATCCCCTTATATCACTCCAAGGGGTGTGGAGTTTGTCTGGAAGTTGATAGGGAATCCCTGCAGAAAGCTGAGCAGGGGCAGTGATGTGATGAGGTTTGCTCTAATGGAAGGCTTGCAGCTCTGTGGCACCTGGATGCATGCAGATGTTTTTGAGTAGCGGGCTTTCCTGCCTCTCCCACCGCACTATGTATGGCTTTGTCTCCCTCCCCGGAAGGCTGCCTTTGCCTTTCAGTGATTAAAGCAGGGTCCACTGACACTTCAGGAACTCATCAGGGAAACCCATCATGAATTTACTACAATTCAGCACTTGCCAGAAGCTGGCTGGAGATGTGATGTGTGTAAGAGGCTGTTGAGGGTTCATGTTAAACATCCATCCATCTACATTCTTTGAGCTCAGGCCCAGGATTGAGTTTGCTCTGCAGAAAGCCATGTGTCTGGTCCATATTATCTTAGTCCCTTTTAGAAATGCTTCCACTCTCTTAAGATTTAATGCCGTTTCCCTAGCTTTTATCTAAGAGCAGTGCAAGAAACACCCCTATTGAGAACCTTTCTGTATCTTTTGTTAAAACACATGGCAACTGCGGCATGATTTTTCTTTGTTTGAAGAAAATATTTTACATGTGTTTCAAGATTAAAATGTATCTCAAATTCTTCTTGGGATTTATAAACAACAAACATGCAAATTGATGATTAAAGGGCTTCTAAGAGAACTTCTGATAAGTCTTTTGAACCTTAGGTGAACCTGTCTTAGTCAATTTGGGCTACTAAAACAGAACACCATGGGTTGAATGACCTCAACAACAAACCTATATTTCTCACTGTTTTGGACTCTGGGAAGTCCACAACCAAGGCGGATGTGATATCTGGTTTGCACTCAGCCAGGTTTGCTTGTAGCAGTTTATTCCTTGTATTCTCACATGGTGAAGAGAAAAATGACCTCTCGTGTTTTCATAAGGGCAATAATCTCATTCATGAGGGTTGCACCTTCACAATGCAATCACCTCCCACAGGCCCCCGTCCAAACACCACTGCATTGAGGATTAGGATTTCAACTTATTTGGGGTGGGGGAGAGACATCAAAATTCAGCGTATAACATGTCATTTGGGCTCTGTCCTGTTGAGGATCCCAGAATTTACCTACTGACTTACATGGGCTTTGTCTGATCAAAAAGTAAGGGAGTCTTGTCTTGGCAGAAGTCACAGTGTCCACCTGGCCATCTCCCATCTCCCTTGACCTCCCTAAATCCTTTTTTTTTTTTTTTTTGTGACAGAGTCTTGCTCTGTCACCCAGGCTGGAGTGCAATGGTACAATCATGACTCGCTGCAGCCTGGACCTCCCAGGCTCAAGTGATCCCCTTACCTCAGCCTCCTGAGTCGCTAGGACTACAGGCACTCGCTACCACATGTGGCTAATTTTTTCTACTTTTTTTTAAATAGAGACAGTGTCCTCACTATGTTGCCCAGGCTGATCTCGAATTCCTAAATCTTTTTGAAGCCTAATTCCATCTGGACTCTCGTAACTTCCCATGTGATTCCAGAGTACCCTGAACCATTTCATAGACATTTCACATGGTAATATGATTTCTTGCTCACTTATTAAAGCCCCTTCTAGGGCTTGAGCTCCCTGAGGACGGGGCCTGTCTTCTCCATTGTTCTATTTTCAGTGCCTGGCACCAGGCCTGATGGTACCTTAGCAGGTGTCCAATAAGCATTTATTGAAAGAGTGAATGGGACATGGGGAGGAAGACTGGATACAGGGTATTCTAGAGGTGGAAATGGAGACTGGAATTAAAAATAAAAATGATCAAAGGCATTTTCAGGGTTCCTTGGAGCAAACAGTTTTCATAGGTATTTCATTCTTCATTTCTTCATTAATCCTTTCATTTTACCATTCAGCCCTTCATTCCATCGTTCAGTTCTTTATCCTTTTTTAAAAAAAATTATTCACAATGTAACTACTCTTTGCACATCTACTCTGCCACCTACTAAAGAAGCTTATGGGAAATTCCTAACATAGAGACCAAGCAAACGAAGCCCCATTCCTGTTTTCATACAGGAGTATGAAATTGCTTTTCCATCTTTAAAAGATTTTTTGAAAATCAAAAGAAGAATAATGTTGTGCAAGGTGAAATTTAGATGAAATTCAAATTTCAGGTGTCCATAAATAAGATTTTCTTGGAACACAGCCAGGCTCATTTGTTTACTTACGGGCTAAGGTGGCGTTCACACTCCAAAGGCAGGACTGAGTGGATAGAGATGGCATGGTCTATAATGCTTAAGATACTCACTCTTGGCCAGGCGCAGTGGCTCACACCTGTAATCTAAGCACTTTGGGAGGCAGAGGCGGGTGAATCACTTGAGGTCAGGAGTTCGAGACCAGCCTGGCCAACATGGTGAAACCCCGTCTCTACTAAAAATACAAAAATTATCTGGGTGTGGTGGTGCATGCCTGTAATCCCAGCTACTTGGGAGGCTGAGGCAGGAGAATCAGTTGAACCTCGGAGGCGGAGGTTGCAGTGAGCCAAGATTGCACGATTGCACTCCAGCCTGGGCAACAGAGCAAGATTCCGTCTCAACAACAACAAAAAAGACTTACTCTCTGGCCTTTTACAGGAAACGTTTGCTGACCACTGATCTAACAGATAAAGTGTACACTCAGAACACAGGGTACATGCCCCTGGTGTTTAAACGGCAAGGGTGAAATGGCAGGAAGAACTGACTAGAACCAAGAGCATCCTTAGGTTGGGGTAGGGGGAAGTTCTATAAATAGCAAGAATCAGATAAGTGCTGGGGCAGGAATAGGACAGCTAAGCAGCCAGTGCAACTCAGGGAAGTAGAAGCTGAGGTTCAAGAAGCAGTTGAAGTATGAATGGCCACTGGAGGCTGAGAAGGATCTAGGCGAACACACTTTCCACTTTGAGAGGCAGAGAATCAGCCTAGAGCAATGTAGCCAAGGAGGAGCCACCACCTCCTTCCCACAGCAGCACCAGCCTTTCTCTGGCCCTTTTCCTTGGGCATGAGTGGGCAAGGCTCCCAGAGTGTGCCGGCAGCCGGGGAGGGATCCTGGTGTGCAGCTTGTGCCTCAGGAAGGCTGGGCCTGGGTCCGGGTGGGAGATGAAGTAAGAAGAAAGGGAGGATGGAGAACAGGCCTCCTGGCAAGTTCATTCACTGCCAAAATAGTGGGAGGAACTTCTTGGAAAGATATGAAAGCTGAAATTTACAACACAAGGAAATGTATTGAAGCCATTAACAAGTGCTCCACAGACTTCTGTCTTAGGATTGTTAAAGTACTTATCTCCTTGGCATCTGAATGCACTAACGCGAACATGAAATATGTGTTGCAGGATGGAAAATAAATAATGAGGTGGCAACCATTTCAACTCTTGATTTCATACAACATTGCTTCACACAGTGGCAACCCGCAATTTGTTTGGGGACAGTCTTGCCATAAACGGGTGTGACATTCCTTTGAGATTTGAGGAGGAGTAAAACCTCATCAATGCTTTGGGTAGGATATTGATTTTTGTTCCATTTCTCCTTGGCAGATAAAGAAAACTGAGTTAGGCGTGTTAATGGAGTAGAAGTCGGAATGTTAAATACAGGTAGTTCTGCACCATTAACCTCAAGAAACTGTCAAGACGTTTTATTTTCATACTGGTGTAGTCCAAATATTCATTTCAGTAAGAGGGAGCTGGAACTGACAGCCTCTCAATTTCATAAGGAAGGAAGGTGGCCGTTACATATTTTTATCTGTAAATGGTTTTATTCTGCTTAAATATTCAGAAAAACGAACGCATAACTCTGTGTGGAAGCTGGGTTCTGCCAGGGAGCTCTTAAACTGGTAGGAATTTAAGGGTGGTTGATGTATAACCTTTAAACAAATTGATGCAAGCTTTTTAAGAACGTAATAGAAAAGAAGGGAATGGGGTAGAGACATTTTTGTTCCAATGGAATAACAAAAAAGAAATCACAAAGAAATGTAGTTTAAGTAGCTTAGTCTGTTTTCTGTCTCTTTACTGATGTGATCAAGGAAGGACGAGGAATAAGAAAATCATACAAAGGAAGTCAGGACCTAGCCATTCCATCCCACTTTGCTTCCCTGTCTCCGCCAACAGAGAAAAAGAGAAAGCTTTGCATTCTCCAGAGGCTGAGTCCTTTCACAGCTACAAGAGTCCGTAAGATGCAACTTGCAGAAAATAGAATTTGTTCCTGTAATTTTGGTCTGATCTCTGCTCTGATCCGCTACCTACTATCTATAAATCACTTAATTCAGCCCATTCTGAGTTTCCAATCTAGTGATTCCTAACAGTCTTGTTCAAAGCTCTTCATCTGAATTTCTTTTCTGCTTCCTATCCTTGCTGTTGCTGATTACAAAGCAACAACCTCAGCCAGGTGATGAGTCCAGGCGGAGGGATGTCCTGTTTGAAGGCTTCTTTTAAGTCTCCATCGTCAGCAGCGGTTGTCCTTGTGCATTCTCTTTCTCCACCTGGCACAGGCGGGATGCATCAGTGTCTCTGGGGAGTGGCACACCCGATTGCAACGTGGGGATATGGCATGGGTGCTCCTACACAGATGCAGCTGCCCAGCCTCACATCTGGCAGAGAGCCCAGTATTTTGCTTTCATGTGTTTCCTTTCATTGTATCAGGAAATTCTTGGGGCTGGTCAGGGCAACCATGCAGCTGCCTCCTGCCTCTCACTCTGGACCCAGGAAAATGTAGAGATCCCTCTCACACCATTCCCAGGCCCACAGAAAAGTCTTAACTCCACTTCGAATCTTATCTTTAAATATACCATCCACTATTTTCCGTTTTCTTTTTTTGTCCCCAGGGCTGCCACTTTCAAATAACAGCTGGGAGCCAGCCTGTCATCCTTCCTTTCCTTCATATGTATACCCTCAATTTGTGGGTATCTCTATTCTCTTCCTTTCCCTTGATTTTCCTCAAGCTCCAGCTGACTTATTACTCTATTTTTTTATTGCTTTTTCCATCTTTTTTACAGTGAAGTTCTTTTTTTTTTTTTTTTTTTTAAAGAAAATAACCAACTTGTTGCTATTGGTTCTCATGTATTCTCTAAGAATTTTAGTTTCACAATCAAGAGTCAGTATTATTTTGCCCTAGAAATTTGCTTTTGACATTTTTGCTGTTGGCAAAGTGTATTTGCCAGTTAAGGCGGAGGGAAACCCAGCAGAGAGGTTGAGAGGAACACGACAGAGATTGCTCAATGAATTCTTCACATGTCCAGGGACTTTCCTGTGATGTTTTAGTAAATTAGTTTCTGTAGAAAAGAATCACTGATGGGATTATACGACATCTAGTTTCTGTCTTGACATCTACATAACAAAAGAAGTCACACAGCATTTCCGACGCGCCCCCACAAATGCAGTCCTTCTGTTGATCGCTGGAGCTACTGCATTGCTCTGTGGGGCACATAGAGGACAATTTGAACCTTCCTCACCACCACCCCTTTCCAACTTGTTTTGTTCGTGTACTTTTTTCTCTGCCTCTGGAAAAAGTCCCAGAAAATTCCCAAAGCTTTTCTGGTTATTTCTTTGGGGGTAATAATGATAATACAATCCAGGCCAGCCTCACATCAAAACGCTGGGCTCTTATTCAATTGAAAAGTTCTTCCCTCCCTCTGCTCGAGCCTGCCTTGGGCAGCTCTACTCCACGTCGTGGAAGGAGACACAGCCCGACTTCTCCCTCATGTCCTCTGGTTACCTACTCCTTCATTCACTAGCTGGGAATGTGACGGTGAACTTGGAGAAGAGCACAGTCTCATGTGGGTGGTGCTGCTTTACCTGGTATTAGTATGCTGTGACTGTGTCATGGTGAACATTTTGACATCTTCTCTTGCGTATATTTTTGAGTTTTTTAGAGCTCCCTCCCATGCATTCTTCTCCATGCTGAGCTCTGCTATCCCACAGTTCCTTGAGGAGGTGATCCCTCAATTACCCAGCTATTTATGATGCCTTTGTCTCCTGGCTTCTGCTGGTCCACTTCTCCATGGGGGTCACCTTGCTCCTGTACCTTCTTAGGTGGGGTCCATTTCAAAGCAACTCATGGCTGGGACTCTTTTGGAAGGTCCTCACATGATCCAAAGCAACATGGACACATTGTTACCTCAACCTCTGAGATTTCAGGCCATTCTCTTCCCTCTCCTGCCCTCCTCCTGCTGCCCAAAGCCCATTCCATTCATTTTTTTTTCAGGCGTGAGACAGGTACCAGTCCCTGTGTCTCCAAATTCCATGGGAAAAAGTCAAGTGTCTGAGTTATTCTTCTGATGAATATAGATGAAAGGGAGGGAGGAACACTCCACTTCTTTCTGCCTTGGGTGAGAGAAAAGAAACACTGTTCTTTGTAAAGAAGTGTTCTCTAATCTTTCTCTTTATCCAATCTCTGGGCTTCCCATTATTAACCTTGAGGTGGGTAATGGGGGAATGCAAGCAAATGGAATAATTTGGGGCCATTGCTTGTGCAGATGACTTAGCACTTCACAGTAAAATGAAGAGTGGTATTGCCTATACTTCTTGTCCTTGTGGTCTCTGCTAAAACTGAGATAACAGGAAAAATATTTCTTGCCCATTAGACTGCTCTAAGAAGGAATTGCTTATGCAGACTCTCGTAAGACTGTCCTACAAGAAGGAATGCTTGATTCAAGTCTCACTTGATACCACGGATGGCCACTCAGGAACACAACTTCCTGTTGGCTCTTCTTCTGCCCCTGCCTACCCGCTCCTCCTCATTCCTGCCGCCTGGTGCTGTGCTT
This sequence comes from Papio anubis, assembly GCF_008728515.1. Lineage (NCBI taxonomy): Eukaryota > Metazoa > Chordata > Mammalia > Primates > Cercopithecidae > Papio > Papio anubis. Next base: position 13,478,923 of record NC_044992.1, on the reverse strand, counting down.
CCTATCTCCACAGGAGACAGAAGCCTCTGCTTTGGGCTCTGCTTTCTGGGGAAAGCCAGGTAAATATAACTACCAAGTGCAAAACCCTGCTAGATGTCATAGAGAAAGGAAACATGGTTCTTCTCAAACCAGCTCAGCCTTTGGAAGTACTTATGAGGTTAACTACAACTGAAGGACGGCAAGTAGGGAATCATCTTCCTAGACCAATCTTAGGACACTCTTTGTGTAGCTCTTCATGGTGCTTCCTTGGCCAGGTTGCTAAGCCACTCTTTGCTCATGATTTGGGCTATAGCAAGAAATTGAGGAAATAAGGACTTTCCTTGGGAAGATCCAAGAGTCTGCATTTGAAAACAGTGTGATCTAAGGGATGGCGTCTCATTTCTTTAATCTCTAGGTTTAGCTCCCAACACGCAATAGATTTACAAGTCTGTTAGGTGACTAGAAACAGGGCCATTCTGGATTAATTGTCCTTTTCTTTTCACTCCTTGTCTTTCTAAGCCAATGAGGTTAGCGCTGAGTATAAAACTTCTGACTTGATTCTTCATTCTCTTCCGCAGATCACTTCCTAACTCTCCACCAAGCAGGAATCATAGAGATGAGAAAGAAGCCTTTCAGGTACAAGGTTACTAAGTTTCTCACTAAAACGGGTATTAGAGCACCCATACCTTCTCAAACACACACACACACACACACACACACACACTTCCACATTCTTGGATAAATTTTCTCTTATTAAAACTAGCTGAAACTCCCTAGGAAAATTAACTGTTGTTATAAAGAAAAAAAAAATGCTATTGGCCTTGGCCTCAAGATAAGAATCAGCCATAGGAGATTGGAATCGTGCTGGGAGGAACGCATGTCCCTCTGGGAGTACCTGAATCCTGGCTGCTCTGGCATCCTGCCCAGATGCACTATCTCCTGATGCCTTGTGCTGGGATTCTGTTCAGTTGGGATGCTCCTTCTCAGCACACAATGTTTTGATTAAGTCCAAACAAGAAGACTGAATGGTTATCTCAGGAATTTGGGACTGTCTCTGGTACCAGAGTGGGAGATACTGACCTCCACAAAGGTTCTCTCATCCCTTGAGTTGTTTCGAGTTAGCGTCTCATTAGTGATGAGTGCAGAACCAAATAGCGTCAGGCAGAGAGAATCACTTCAACTTAAAGAGCATAATGAGAGAGTGAAGAGTTAGCAAGTCAGGCTCACAGATTCTGTGCTTCTCAGAAGGTAAAGAGGGAGAAGGAACATCAGTAAAAGCATCAGGACAGCATATAGAACCATCGGGAGAAATGGGGAATGGTTCTTGCTCTGCCATTAACTCATGAAATGACTTTAGATGAATGACCTAAATTAAACTCTCTAGGCTTAAATTTATGTATCCGAAAATGGGATGACTGAGCTTGATCAGGGCATGTGCACTTAATTGTTAACAGGGCAAGTAGGTGACTCTCATGGATGCGATGCCCAGGTGTGGGTACCCATAAGTGCATTGGAGTGTTAGTGTGGATGCCCTGAGTTGTGTGCCTCTGAGCCCACTCCACTCCCCACCCCATGATAAAGACAGCAGCAGACACTCAACTTTAGCCTATTGTTGCCATGAGGAAATACAGACTCAGTGTGATCAGGTGTTTCCACTTTTAAATTACAAATCCAGATTTATATGTGAATCTCCTAATTTTTAAAAGCTGGCTTAAATTACTTAAAAACAATTTAAAAAAAAATCACTCAGAAAAGCAACTGTAGGTTAAATCTAATTTTTGGACCTCTACTTTATGGACTATGAACTAGGTTGATATTTCTAAAGTGTGTTACTGTAGAACAAAATAATAATAAATGAAACTGGTAAAAATCAATCAATCAATCAATTGTTCGATCAATAAAAAGAAGTAAGGGTCCTGCAGTCAAGTGAATTTTGAACACACTGGATTAAACAACATTAAAGAAGTTTCTGTATTGTAAGTCTTCTCAGAGCCTTTACTACTCTAATGCTCTACTTTCAATATGGCGGCCATCAGCCAAGTGGCTGTTTAGTACTTGATATGTGGCTCATCTATGTTGAGATGTGCTGTTAAGTGTAAAAGCATGTAAGTGTGGTTTATTTTATTGTTAACTTGACCAGGCATATGGATGTTTGGTTAAACATGATCTCCGGTTGTTTCTGGATGAGATTACTATTTGCATCAGTAGACCACAGAAAGCAGATTAAACTCCCTAATGTGGGTGAGCCACATCCAATCTGTTGAAGGCCTAGATAGAATAAAAGGTTGAGCAATAAAGAATTTTCTTTCTGTATCTAACCATCTTCAAGGTGGAACATTGGTCTTCTGCCTTGAAACATGGACTCAGATTGGTACTATACTATATTGACTTTCCTGGCTCTCCAGCTTGCCAAATACAGATCTTGGGACTTCTCTGCCTTCATAATTAATTATATGAGCCAATGCCTTGTGATAAATCTCTCTGTTTCTGTGTGTTTGTGTGTGTATGTGTGTGTATTTGTAGATATAAAATAAATATTTTATTAAACCTAAATTGACTTAAAAATATGGCTTCTCAAAAATTTTAAATTGCTAATGGAACTTGCATTATAATATTCCTAGACAGTGCTGGTCTAATATATGTTGGGATCATCCAAAAGGTCGATAAAGTATGAGCATTTCCAAAATTTATTTGACTTCAGATTCGTTTGATTCAAGGAGCAACTCATGAAATTAGTGTTCTGTGGAATATACTTCAGAAAAGTAATCCAACTCTGAGATGTGATTTTTTTGATATTTTGAGAGAGGGAGGAACAGAACAACCTTCTGGATTTCCCCTTTGCCTTCAATTCTTGTCAATGGTCCATATAGTGGGTTCTGGGCACTTATAACCCTTTAAAAACTTCTTTGCCTATTCTTCTTCCCTAATTAAAAACATTGATTAAGTGTGCTGATGAATAATTGACATACTATAAAAGTCATCCAAATGATGAGTTTTGACAAGTGAGTGTACCTGCATAACCACAGTCAAGATGCAGAATTTAAAAACAATTTTTTTATTACACTTTAGGTTTCCAATGTGCAGGTTTGTTACATATGTGTATACATGTGCCATGTCGGTGTGCTTCACCCATTAACTCGTCATTTACATTAGGTATATCTCCTAATGCTATCCCTCCCCCACAACAGGCCCCAGTGTATGATGTTCCCCATCCTGTGTCCAAGGGTTCTCATTGTTCAGTTCCCACCTATGAGTGAGAACATGTGGTGTTTGGTTTTCCATACTTGTGATAGTTTGCTTAGAATGATGGTTTCCAGCCTTTTTTTTTTTTTTTTTTTTTTTTTTTTTTGAGATAGGGTGTAACTCTGTCTCCCAAGCTGGAATGCAGTGGCATAATTTTGGCTCACTGCAACCTCTGCTTCCCAGGTTCAAGCAATCCTCCCACCACAGCCTCCCAAGTAGCTGGGACTACAGGCAATTGCCACCACACCTGGCTAACTTTTGTATTTTTTGTAGAAATGGAATTTCCCCATATTGCCCAGGCTGGTCTCAAACTCCTGATCTCAAGTGATCTGCTCAACTCGGCCTCCCAAAGTGCTAGGATTACAGGCATGAACCACTGCACTTGGCCCAAGACACAGAATATGTACATTACCCTACAATGTTCTTTCAAATCCCTTCCCAGTAAACTCTCACCCCTCAATATCAAGCTGGTACAACTCCCATTTGCTTTATCATACTGGTCTTCTTACCTCCGATCTCTGTTCTCTGTCTCTCTCTCTCTCTCCTTTTGGCTCCCATTGTTTGGATCTAATACAGTCATTCTATCTCTCTAGAACCCTCCTACGGACAGGTCTTTTCATTTCAAACTTGGATCTGTGCTTTTGGCCATTCTAAGTAATAAGTACCTTATTAGCCCAGCAGCCTTAGTTTTCTGAAACCCTACTTGGTATCCATCTGTCAAATCAGATTCTTTTGAGTCTCACCTAATTCCTTCCAAAGGGAGAAACCAACCAGGTGGTTGTGAAAAGCCGGGTGGTACATTTTATTGAATGTGACCAAATGGTGTTTCTAGAGCCTAGAATTCTACCTATCATGTAACCCCAACTCAATTCCTAGTTTTGTTTCCATTGGATAATTGTGATTGGGTGAGCTAGGCCCTGCCATAGAAGGATGGGTGAGGCACATAGAAAGTATGGGTCAATAATAGAGAAAAAGGGAGCCAAGCAGAAGGAAGTTGAGGAAACTATGCAATGGTTCTCAATATGGCCATATATTAGAATTTCCTTTGGAGTTTTGAAAATGTAATAGATGCTCAAGCTAAGTTTCTGAGTGTCTAATTCATTGGCTTTACATTAAAAATATTTCCTAGACCTATTTTAATGTACAGCCAGTCTTCAGGCCCAGAAGCATAGAGGAATTGACCCAATTCGCTCTCTTGGTGAATTGTCCAAGTGAATGTGTCCAGATGAATTATTTATAGGGATCTGCTTGGATTTAGAACTTTGGCCAGAACTTGATGTGTGAGTCCCCAGGCTCCATGTAGAGACAGTTGGTAGAGTGACAGCCATCTTATTACAGGTTTTAGCAGTGAGTTCAGGCAGAAATCAGACCAGGACAAAACCTATTTTATGGCATCTGGGAACTGGTGCTGTTTGCAAACTGGTCCTTAAAGAAATCATTCAGCTTCCCTCTCTTCACATGTATGGAGCCAGTAATGAAAGGACAATTTGCCTCAGGATATCCCTTGAGTAGAAGGCAAGAATCACATGCAAAATTATTGATAGGAAAAGAACAGTACACTCACAAGTTCACAAGGAAACTGTAGATACGTCAGTATGGCTTTAGTATAAGGTGTGAAAGGGTGGCAGGTAACCAGGTTAGACAGGTGTATTCGTCCATTTTGTGTTGCTATAAAGGAATACTTGAGGTTGGGCAATTTATAATGAAAAGAGGTTTATTTGGCTCACAGTTCTGCAGGCTGTACAAGAAGCATGGTACCAGCATCTGCTTCTGGTGAGGGCTTCCGGAAGCTTCCAAACATGGCAGAAGGGGAAGGGGAACTAGTGTGTCACAGGATGAGACAGGAAGCAAGAGAGAGAGGGGAGAGGTGCTGTACTCTTTTAAAAAACAACCAACTCTCTCATGTGCAAAAAGAGTGAGAACTCACTCATTATGCAGGGAAGGCATCATGTCATTCTTGAGGCATCCACCTGCGTGACCAAAGTATCTTCTATCAGGCCCCACCTTCAACATGGGGGATCAAATTTCAACATGAGATTTGGAGGGGACAAATAAATATCCAAACTATATCAACAGGGAAGCACTGGAGAAAGTCTTGTGCACCATGCAAGTGGGCTTATATTTTCTCCTGGAAAAGTGATGAGATCCTTATAAACTTTGAACCTGTGACTTGGGGTGTGACCTGACCATCAGAGAGTCTCTCTGAGAGTGCTGTGGGATTGCATGCAGGGCAGGTGAGACCAGTGCCAGAGGGGCTAGGAAAGAGGCTGTTGGCATGGTCTGGGCCTTTTTCTGTTCATTAATATCCATTTATGTATGGAAGTCAGTCTGATCCCCTGGCTTCCCTCCAGTCTCTGTAACCTTCCTCAATACCAAGACGATACTGGGCACCCCCCCACCCCGAGTGGGGTGAGATGTGTTTTGAGCTAGACAAGGCAGCAAAGTACCACTGAGGATTTCGATGCTTCAGGATCTTAAGTTTCCTGAGTGGAGGTGGCTCACGGTGGTGATGTGGGGGGTGGAGTGTCTCTGAACAGGGTGTGTGTTCCAGAACTCTATGAAGACGTTTTAAAATAAAATACCAGTATTTCTAGTGAGGACTGTTTCCTACAATATCATCACCATGGGCAGCTGTCTGTGAATTCTAATGGTGCTGCCGTTGCTATCAGCCATCTTTCTTTCTTCTTGGCAGATTACTTTCAAGGCTAATTTGAGTCACATAATGAAAGCAGTCCGATTTTTAAAAATTAACTTTGATTTATCATAAAAGTGATGCATCCTCATTATAGAAAAAGTGTCACCTTTTTATGACCCCAATTACCGGGCTTGGGCACTGACCCGATTCACCTTCCCTGTTCCCAACTGTCTATTGCCTGTTTGTAAATCTCAAATCTCACTCAAGGATTAAGATCTGGTGCAGGCTGCCGGGCGCGGTGGCTCAAGCCTGTAATCCCAGCACTTTGGGAGGCCGAGACGGGCGGATCACTAGGTCAGAAGATCGAGACCATCCTGGCTAACACGGTGAAACCCCGTCTCTACTAAAAAATACAAAAAACTAGCCGGGCGAGGTGGCGGGCGCCTGTAGTCCCAGCTACTCGGGAGGCTGAGGCAGGAGAAGGGCGTAAACCCGGGAGGCGGAGCTTATTGTGTGCTGAGATCCGGACACAGAAATACAGCATGAGCAAAAAAGAAACTAAAAAAAAAAAACCAAAAAAAAAAAAAAAAAAAAAAAGATCTGGTGCAGGCTCTGGAGAAATTTACAAAAAAGAATTTTCAACACTCACTTCTGTAAATTCTGGAACATTTGGCAAATACCCATTCATTACTTATAGTAGCACCTCACAAAGTTACTCTGGAATCCAGATCTGGCCTCTGAAAAATTTCAGTGAAAATGGTTTCTCCAAGTGAGCTGGGGCTACTCATCAGACTGCTGGCTCTTCCTCAAGCTGGTTTTATCTCTAAGGGAGTCAGGTCCTGCACAGAGGTGTCCCCTCCTCTCAAAGGTGATCTGGAATTGGCAGTGATGACTGCATTTTCTCCACCTCTCTGCTAGACACGAAGCCTCTTCATGAGATACAAGGAATCCCTTCATTTCTTTGAAGTCAGTCATTTGTTTTCTACAAGTACCTATGGAGCAGAAGAACCACAAGTACTGCTTTTTCCTTGATGCTCTTCTCTCCCTAGGAGGCTCACCAGTTAATTTTTATTTTTCTGATTTATGTGAATGCAGAAGTATCTTTGCATCTGAGCCTATGTTGGTGGGATCAATGGATGCTCAAGTTCCATTGGCAGGCTGACCACTTTTCCCCAGGTTCCAAATGCTGCTCCTGACAGAGACGTAGAAGAGACACCTGGCTCAATTCCTTTGCTTTACAGATGAGAATGATAAGAGCAGGGGAGACACTGGCTTACCTGTTCGCCTTCATGCTCCTGTTCTCAGCTCAGACGTGGCTTTGGCGAAAAATGGGCACAGTTCCTTGAAGGGCAGCAGAGACACAATAACGAGGTAGAAGCTACAGTCTTTCAAAGGGGATCCAGCTGTTCCCTAACATGGTCTTTGCAGCTCTGTCTGGACCACTCAGTAGAGGCTTCCAAAATTCTCTGAGCTCGCTATTTGGCTAACGCCTTTAGATCAAGACCCCAGAGGGCCACACAAACTTGGTTCCTCCGACTTAGGTTTGGCTGCATTTCTATGGATACCTCTTTCCTAACTTCCGCTCACCTCCATGTTTATTTTGCTTTATTCTCCTAACGATTTGATGATTTCATCTCAATTCTTAGCTCATCTCACACTGCACCCTTGGGTTGCGTGTTTCAGAGCAGTTATTGTTAAGTTTTTCTTTTAAGCAATGACATAATCTTTATGTAAAATAAAGTTTTGCAGATTTCCTATGTGTGAACAGATGCAGATATGAAGAACCTACTTGACTTTCATGTGCCTCAGAATCACCAAGGAGCATGTTAAAAATGCCCTAGGATGCTTCGCAGAGTGTCCTGTGGAACTCTCCAGATTCAACATTAGAAGGTTCAAGATATGGTCCAGGAATCTGCATTTCAAGCATCCTCAGTGATTCTGATGCAGGATGTAAGTATATCATGAATTTAAAAAAATCCTAAGTGATCTAATTCAATTGGTCCTAGACCATGTCTTGAAAGATGGTCTCATATGATATTGAAAAATTATAGTTTATAAAAATACTCCCTTAGAGGATGGTTGGTTGATGAAGATATGATCCCTGTTCTGAAGGCACATAGATGCTAATAAAAGGTGCTGTAAGACAGACTAAGGGACTCCTTGCACAACTAGAATGTTCTGAGTTTATTCTGGTGTTATTGCTTAGAATAATTTTGCATAAGGGACTGAGAAAGTTTGTGGGAGAGAATTTATTGGTGGCCCAGAGAGTTGGGTACCCAAATTTGACCCAATTATTTTGAGATCTGTTGCACAGCATGGTGACTATGGTTAATCATAATGTATATTTCAAAATTATTAAGAGAGTAGATTTTAAATGTTCATACTACACAGTAAAAAATGGTAAGCGTGTGAGGTAACGAATATGTTCATTAGTTGGATTTAATTATTCCATAATGTTGCATATATCAAAATATCCCATGGGACTTTATAAATACATATAATTATTATTTGCCAACTGAACATAATATTTTAAAAATTAAAAAAAAAAAAAAACTAAGGTCCCACTGGGAGGAAAGATGCCATGCCTTCAGGGTCTACCATAATGCTTGACATATAAAGGACATTCAACAAATATTTCCTTTGAATGGATAAACGAATTAATAAATTAATGAGTGAGGGTGATGGTTAATATTAGGTGATGTGATGGTTAATATTAGGTGTCAACTTCACTGGATTGAGGGATGCCTAGATGGCTGGTGACATATAGTTTCTGGGTGTGTTTGTGAGCGCCTTGCCAGAGGAGATTGACACTTGAGTTGGTGGGCTGGGAGAGGAAGACCCGCCCCCACTGTGGGTGAGCACCAATCAATAGGCTGCCAGCGTGGCTAGACCGAAGCAAGCGAAATAAGGGGCATAAGCAGCTTGCTGAGTTTGTTCTCTCTCTTTCCCTGTGCAGTGCCGAACTCTTCTGCTCCTCCTGCTCTTGGACATCAGACTCCAGGTTCTTTGGCCTTTGGACTCTGAGACTTGCACCAGCAGCCTCCTGGGGTTTTTCTGACCTTTGGCCTCAGACTGAAGGATGCACTACGAGACTTTAGGACTTGGACTGAGACACTACCAGCTTCTCTCTTTTCCCAGCTTGCAGATGGCCCATCACCAGACTTTGCCGTGTAGTAATGTGAGCCGATTTTTTCTAATAAACTCATATAATAAACTAATAAATGAGGTTTTTTCTAAGAAACTCATATATATGGCACACATATACGTATTTTCATATAGGCATATAAATGTGCACCATATATGTATATAGAAAAATTTATATATATATCCTACATATATATTTATATATATAAAAAATACTCTTGGCTCTGTCAGGATGTAAGTATTTTCTAATAAACTAATACATGAGTTTTTTCTAATAAATTCATATATATGCTACATATAATATATATGTACCATGTATGCATATATAAAAATTTATATATGGCCGAGTGCTGTGGCTCATGCCTGTAATCCCAGCACTTTGGGAGTCCGAGGTGGGTGGGTCACGAGGTCAGGAGTTCAAGACCAGCCTGGCCAAAATGGTGAGACCCCAGCTCCACTAAAAAAATACAAAATTTAGCTGGGCATGGTGGCGCGTTCCTGTAATCCCAGCTATTCGAGAAGCTGAGGCAGGAGAATTGCTTGAACCCGGACTTGGGAGGCGGAGGTTGCAGTGAGCTGAGATCGCACCACTGCACTGCAGCCTGGGCTAAAGTGTGAGACTCCATCTCAAAAAAAAAAAAAAATATATATATATATATATGTATCTATATATATACACACACATATATATATAAAAATATATAACTACATTATATATATAATATATATATATATATATCCTCCATATATATCTATAAAAATCCTATTGGCTCTGTCCCTCTGGAAAACCCTGATTAATACAATGAGTAAATTAATTCTAAAGTCTTTCACTTGGCCCATGGCTCCTCACTACTACAATCCATCAGCCTAACTTGGATTCATGTCTCTGTTGCAGGGAGAAAGGGAGAAGCCAATAAAATCTGAACGATGTTTTCACTAAAGAAAAGTAAGACTTTCGTGGTGCAATAGCATTATATAGCCACGAATATAAGAAATGGTTGGGCTGGGAATACAGAGTTGCTTTGAAGCCCGGAGGGTCTGTGTTGCTTTGAATCTGAAAGACTAAAGCAGCTGCATGAGCAGATGTGATGCTGAGGGGATGAGATGCCAGTGCATTGCTCAGTGGCAAGTGGCCTGGAGTGGACAAAGGGGAGAGTGGCAAGGTGCCTTTATGACTCCGACAGCCAGGGGTACTCAGTGCATATATCACCCAAGAGTTCTTTCAGGATAGAAGAACAAGGTACTGTGAAGCAGAATCACTGTGAAGTCAGTTCACTGCACTGGTTACCAACTTGTCTGAGTCTGGTGAGACAGAACACACCATGCACGCAAGTCACATGAAATTGATTTGTTACTTAATAGGCATCAAGGGACAGCAGAAGCCTAGTGTTCATGATGTGCCGATCCTACGAGCCTCAGGAAAGCTGCCTGGAGAGGACAGTCTTGTCTGGGTGTGCCCCGCTAGCACTGCAGCTGAGGGACCCCAGAACAGCCTTCCCTGTGTTCCCATGTATTGCCCCATGGACATGACATGCTGGGCTAAAGCACTGAAGGACATTTTGTTTCTAGGGGCAGGTTTTGAACAGGAACAGAGCTCAGGCTGCTCTGCCCAGTCCCTCCATATTTCAGGATGTTCCATTCCCGGCACATTTTACAGTTATTCTTGGAACGGCAAGCAAGAAAGTGAGGAGAACTGGATCAGTCTAAGGTTCGGGAGGCTGAGACAGGAGAATTGCTTGAACCTGGCCGAGGTTGCAGTGAGCCAAGATCGCGCCACTGCACTCCAGCCTGGGCAACAGGCTGGATGCTTTTAACGATAATATCTCTTCCAAACAGGGGGACTGGGCAGCTTGGTACTACTAGAAATTTCTGTGGAAGATTTGTTTCTCAAATTAACAAATCAAAGGAGGGGTAAAGAATCTTGTTTGTGGCTTTCCTTCCAATCCTATAACATCCATGGACCAGGAGGAAAATTTTCCTTCATAAGCAGTAAAGACAGGATAATTCACCCCTGTATTGAAAAGAAACTGAATTTGAGTGCCCCTGATGTCCAGAGTTACCTGGGGATCCTAAGTAGTAATTACAGTGTTCCAGGAAAGGGGCAGTGAGGAAGACACTGGGCCCTCTCAGTCTTCATCTAATTCCTCCTTTTGCACTGCTAGAGTTTTGCCTGACTGAGCCCCTCAGTGGGAGCAGGAGCAGTCAATTCTCCAGTGCCAGGGGTCACGACTGGTGCCTTCCCATGGATGGCAGGAGCCTGGTGGAAACTTAGTACATTCCTTTGCCCAATGCCCATTTTTCTTGCATTTGAAGCAAAAGCCTTTGCTGGCATTAAGAGCCCATTATGGCCACTTGGTGTTTACCCCATGCAAATGAAGTGGTGGCCTACAATCATTGTGATTGGTTGCTTTCTGCAACCAATCAGAGCCTGAAGTGAGGTTACAAAGTTACACTGCCATACAAACGTCTGATTCGTTGCTTTCTGCAACCAGTTTTCCATCCAACCTGCAGAACAGGGTGGTGGTTTATGGCCCTTCAGGTTCCCCTTAAATGCTTTTTGGGCATTCAGGGCATCACCAATGGTGTCTGCCATAATTTTGGCTGGCTGTTTTTCTTTACTCTGTTCCCTTTTTCCTTCCTCAGGGTCATAATACCACCATAAAGGTGGTATTAAGAAGTTGATTTTGATTAGTTTGTGGCCCCGTCTGTAGCTTTTGGAGCTTATGTCTGATAACTGGGGTGGATTGACTAATGAAATGCTACGCCATTAATATTTTGCCTTCGGGAGAGGAAGGGTACGGATTTGTTTGTTTGTTGTTTGTTTGTTTCTTTCTTTCTTTCTTTTCTTTCTTTCTCTCTCTCTCTTTCTTTCTTCTTTTTTTTTCTTTTTTTTTTTTTTTTTGATGGAGCCTCACTGTCACCCAGGCTGGAGTGCAGTGGCACAATCTTGGTTCACTGCAAGCTCCACCTCCCAGGTTCACACCATTCTCCTGCCTCAGCCTCCCTAGTAGCTAGGACTACAGGCGCCCACCACCACGCCCGGCTAATTTTTTGTATTTTCAGTAGAGACGAGGTTTCACTGTGTTAGCCAGGATGTTCTTGATCTCCTGACCTCATGATCCGTCCACCTCAGCCTCCCAAAGTGCTGAGATTACAGGCGTAAGCCACTGCGCCCGGTCCAGATTAGTATATTTCTTAAAGCCTTCCTCCAGCCTCCCGTAAAACATGGCTGGATTTTCCTTCTTGCCTTGTGTAACCGCTCTTACTTTATAATGATATACTGGCTTAGTTATTCCCTTTCTCATTCCTCCAAGGAGAGCCTCAAGAAATTTAGCCTGGTCGTTCATTCCCATGGGGGTGCTATAGTCCCAATTAGCATCAGTAGTGAGAACTGTATCTGGGCTCCGGTGATTGTCCTGAGGGTTTGGAGTGAATAATTCTCCACTTCTTGGGTGGAGGCGGGGGAGTGGCCTCAAAGATTTGTTCCTTTTCTGAGGGAATGCAACAGGTTCTAAAATGAATTGAACATTTCTCCATGAGAGTTCAAAGGCTAAGTTCAAAGTTTGGAACCTATCTGGACATTTCCTAGGATTCTCAGAATAGCTTCCCCTTACATTGTTGTATATCAGTTATAGAGAAGGGGGCCTGCACCAGGACGGGCCCCTTGGTTCCTGCTACTTCCCAAGGTGTAGCAGAGCTGGAGGGAGAGTTGAACAAGATGTCACCCTCCAAGTGTGAGGGGGACTTAGTAGGGTCCCCAGTGTTTGCTCCTGGGTTTTAGCCTCAGCAGCACTTGGCAAGGGGCTACATGGGGGCAGTTGCTGCTCACCCTGAGAGACAGGTAGTCCTTGTAAAATGGGGTCATCTATAATATCTAGCTGTGCCTTAGAACCTTCCTTTATGGGGTGGGTTCGGGGAGTTTTGCAGATTGTTAGGTTTTGGTATAGGGTCATGAAAGCCTGTATATATGGGATTTCTGACTGTTTGCCCTGCCTCTTGCAAAATAGGTCTAATTGCAGGATGGTGTCATAATGAAGGCTACCATTGACTGCCCATTGTTCTTGGCTGGGCAGTTCATAATGGGGCCAGATAGTATTGCAGAAAAAATATATATACTTTTTCTCTTTAGATTGTCAGGGTCAAATTGCTTCCAGTGGCGGAGGATGCAGTCAAACGAGGAATCAGGTGGAATAGATTCAGAGTTGTCCATAGTGGCCTGGAAAAGAGAAGAGGACTTTGAAAAGTGGAGGGTTTATCAAGTGACCCAAATTTTACCTGAGTCATCCCCCCTGGAAAAATTCTGGGCCCTGACTGGGGTCCTCAGGGGTGCCCTCAGTTTAGGGCCCTGACTTAGTCCATCAAATGTCTCTGACCTTCGATGGGTGCTGGCACCACTTTGGATTGTTTTCCTTCACCACTGATGACGTACTATGAACTTTCCTCAAGGCTTTTCTATCCCACTTAAAGTAACCCTTTAACTCTAAATTGAAGCAATAAACCCACTCATCAGTTCCTGCATAAATTCCCTTTCTCATGACTGTCCCCAACCCATGACTCACACGCACCACCTACAACATGCCTGGACCCTCGGACTTGTCCTAAACATCTCTCGCTTTAAACAACTAGTTGTACAACCTTTTTTGCATAGCTAGGTGGGTTTTTTGTCCTTTGCCAGTCAAGTAAAGGAAGGGAAGAATTTAGGATAAGACAAGAAGGCTCAAGTTGCCTGAAACATGTGTGAGTTCGCCCTGGACAAGCTGCCACTGCCAGCTGCATCACACATAAGGACCAGGAACTATAACCAGAAAGGGTAGAAAATAGTCTGTTCATTTTTTGGGCAGGGAAGTCATCCTTGTTCACTCCTTAGCCTTCAGACAGCACGAGAGAGCGGCCCTGGCCAGTTGCCCTCACTTACCAGGGAGCTAGTAGGAAATAGCTGTCGAAACACTGAAAAAGGAAAAAACAATGAACTCAGAAAAAGGGAAAAAGGAATAGAATTCAGAAAAAGGAAAAAAAAAAAAAAGGGAAAGAACTCAGGTCCCCCACCTGAATTGGGTGGTGGTCGGGGGCTTCCACATGGAAACTTTTCTGTTTCAACAGAGAGTGGCCCTGGCCAGCAACTCACAGTTGCCTCCGTGCTTAGGCGCTGTCCATCGAGCGTCCTGAGTTGGAAAGGAAAAGAGAGAGAGAAAAAGAAAGATTACCCTGTATGCAGCAGAGAAGAAAAGGGGAAAGGAGAAAAATAAATCCCAAACTTTTGGGCTTATTTCCTGGTTGGCTCTCCAAAATATGTTACCGGTAAAGGGTCTTGACTGCAAGTTGTTCAGTTTCTTTGCATTTTCAACAAAGAACTGGACAAAATGCACAGCAAAACAAGGAAGGAATAAGCAACAAAAGCAAAGATTTATTGAAAATGAAAGTACATTCTATAAGGTGGGAGCAGGCCCAAGCAGTGGCTCAAGAGCCCCCGTTACAGAATCTTCTGGGGTTGAAATGCCCCCTAGAGGTTTCCCATTGGCCACTGGTGTCTTCCCCACGCAAATGAAGTGGTGGCCCTCAATCAGTCTGATTGGTTGCAGAAAGCAACCATCAGAGGCTAACATGAAGTTACAAAGTTACACTCCTATGCAAACATCTGATTGGTTGTGGAAAGCAACCAATCAGAGGTACTTTAATATTTCCATCTGCCATGCAGAAGGGGTGGCGGGGTTGCAAAGTGAGTGGCATCCGGTCCTTTTGTTACTTAAGTGTGAAAATTTGGGATTTTCCTTGCAATTTAGTTCTAGGAAGTCAGTCAATTTAGTTCTAGGAAATTGGCCTTAGATTCCCTGCCTCCAGATCCTATTCTTCTGCCTCAAACTTAGGCACCATATCTGCATTCTTACTACAGCTAGGAGAATATGAATGACATCTTAGAAATGTACGGTGGTTTCTTCGAGATAAAATATTGATGGGTTTATGTGAAAAAAAGGTCAACAGGGCTTGATACATGACAGAAATCAGGGATTTTAAACTCCATGAGCACCCCTCAGCTGGAGGCAAGGAGTGGAGTTGGAGACAGGATGTAAGGTGGGCAAACACCTCTCTTAGAAGTGTCTCTGCAGACTGAGCTCCAGGACAACTGTGATGAGGACTGTAGCAGCTACTGAGTAGGAGGGATGCAAGGGTGACACCTCAGAACAAGAGGAAGGAAAGATCTACGAGCAGCTGTGTGGGAGGTCCAGGGCACAGGCATCAACACCATACTGAGGGCTCAGCAGTGGCTGAAAAAGGAAAAAAAATAAAAATAAAGAACTCAGAAAAAGAAAAAAAGGAATATGATTCAGAAAGAGGAAAAAAAAAGGGGGGAAAGGACTCAGGTCCCTCACCTGAACTGGGTGGTGGTGGTCAGGGGCTGCCACATGGAAACATTTCAGTTCCACCAGAGCAGTGGCTGGGGATCAACCTCTGTTTAGAGTCAGTTTCTTCTGTGAAGTTGCAGGGGGTGGCGCTGGAAAGTAATCAGAGGAGGTCAGAAGAAATTTTAACTGGAAGTCAGGGGGTCAAGGGCCGTTACCAGAAGTTCTTGAGCATGGTGGCAATGGAGGGTCTTCTCATCATTGGGTTAGGACTTCTTACCAAAGAAATTAAAAGGAAGTCAAGCCATACTGTTTGACCCCCAGCATACAGACTTCACTGAAAACCAAAACACCTCCCAGCCAAGGGGAACTTCCTCTTGCCTACTCTTCCCAGAATGCTGGGAATCATTGAACTGGTTCAAAATTGGAGGCTCAGATCCCAGACCCTGCGTTTAACAGCTTGCAAGCAGACAGTGTGCAGAATGCCTTATCTTGGAATAAATAGTTCTTGATGTATCTCCTATCATTTAAGGATGAGGAAATTAAATGCAAACCAGTAGGGAGCCTATGAAGTAATGCTATAGCATAAAGAAAAAAAATAGAAGGAAATATTGTTTTTAAAATACTATCGCAATAAACAGAAGAAACTATTCACCAGCATGTGCCTTGCACTCTCAGGGCTCAAGGAAACATGGATAAATGACAGGAAAGATGCATGATAAGAAATTTGAGTTGAGAAGAGAACAGATTGAGATAAAGCAGAAATTATAAAGAAATTAGATGAGGAAAGAATTTCAGGTAAGTAAACAAGCTGTAATGGAATTTAAAAATTCATTCAAAGCAGAATTATTCTATGAAAATCAAATCAGGAACGTGGAAGATATATTTGAAAAGTGCTTCCTGAATGCAAAGGAATGAGACCAGAATATGGTTTTATTTTTGAACGTGGCCTCTAGAAAAATATTTGTTCAAATGTGTTGACTTTAAAAATGCATTTTATTGATTTTCTTCTCATCACAAATGAGTACATGTTCGTGGCTCAAATATGAAGAAGAAAAGTTTTCACTTTCTACTATCATATTTCATATATCCATTGAGTCTTTTTCCTATGCATGTAACTATTTGACTACAGGATCTTTGCACAGAATACATATATATATATGTAAACACGCACACACATATAAACATACATACATATTTGTATTTCTTTTATAAAATTGAATAATAACTCACAGAAAATAAAGCTGAGATGAACAGTTTCTATAGCGAGAAAGAAAAATAAGACCTGGCGCCTGTGGCAAAAGACCCATCTCACTTCATGTCCTTCTTATCTCTAGCTTTTTCAGGTCAAGGATAGTTTTATCAGAGGCTGCTTATCCCAGTGTCGCCACTCCAAAGTAGTGATACAGAATGGCTGGGCTCCTGGCTAAGCCCCACCCTTAAACCTGGAACCGCGGCCCTAAGTGAAAACACCTGACCCTGGTTTTCCACCCACATGTTGTTTTTGGCCTGCCACGCCCCTATCCTGTGCCCATAAAAGAGACTTCAGCAGGCAGAGCAACACAAACGGATGATGCAAATGAGTGGGGATGCGAGCGGCTGAGCATTAGGGATACAAGCTGCTGAACATTGGGCATACCAGTGGCCGAGTGTTGGGGACTCAGGATAGAAGCGGCTAACTTCAGATGGTGTGACTCTGGGGAAAGATCATCTTCTTTCCACACCATAGCCTCTCCCACTCCCATCCCACTGAGAGCCATTATCCAATAAAATCCTCCACATACACTACCCTACCCTTCAATACGTTCATGGGACCTAAGTTTTCTTAGACGCCGGACAAGAACCCAGGTGCCAAGAGGGCAGAGGCTCGAACGCTGCTGCGGGCCACACAGCGCCTGCTCCCGCCAGCGAGGAGCGACTGGCCAGATTCAGCATTTGTTACCTCCAGTTCCCGCAGTCTCTGGCTCTCGCGCTTCCTCTCGTGGGGCGTGGCTAGCGGCGGCCTGACTGAAAGGAGCCACCCCAGTTTCCGCCCACCAAGGAGGCCGAGGGAACGATGCCATCTCCTCTGGAGGCCCGTCCGGGATGCAACAGACGGTTAGTTAACATGCGGACCTGTCGGATCTGCCTTTTTTTTTTTTTTCAAGACCCTGCCATCTCTCTCTTTCCACCGGGTAAAAGGAATATTGGCTCTGTTTCCCTTTATGGAGGTCTAGCTGATCTGAAGTGGGGAAGGGATAAAAGGAACCCATTTCCACAGAGCAGAGGCTCTTCCTTCAATCGCTACCCCACGGCCCTTCTGCCCTTTAAGTTGTTTTTCTGTTTTTCTAAGGCAGAGGGTTCTCTTGCTACCTCAGCACTCTGCTTACGATAGGAAAACGACAGAGGCGCAACCCTTGGTGGTTGGTAGCTGTACATTTGCCAACGCCCGTGGGACTTAATCTAAGTGAATCTCTGCGGCGCTTCAGATACCGTTTTTTAATCTCAAACTTGATTCCAAGCTTCAGGTTGAGGTCCTGGAAAGGAACATGAGATCTGAGGGATCCAAAGCCGGGTAACAGGCGCAATGTAAATGGGCGGCATCAATTGCTGCCAAGGAAAACCCTGCTTCATGGACGGAGGCCATGCTCCATGGCATAGGTGAGGCTCAGGGAACTCAAAGGTTGCTGACAGCAGGGGAGATAGGGCATATGTGGATAAGAGTGGGTCCTCCCACCTCCTAGGCCCCCCTGCTTCGTGGGTGCAAGCCGCTTTGGCACCCATGGGTGGCATCTGCCAAGGTCACTGGGACTCGGAGATAAAGATAGAAAAGAAAAGGGGGGAACACCCTCTTTCTTTCTCCCTCACACCCCAAGTTTTTGCTGCAAGAACGAAGGGAATGAGGAATACCCCAAATTCCCTGCCTTTCGGAATGGGCGACCAACAGACTTTATCATCTCCAGTTTATACTCAGAAACAGACCCTTGGTCTAGATAGTACTTTAGAGGATCTCCTGAAAGTGGCCACCTTGGTCTTTTAGATCTAAGAAAGAGGCAGAAGCTTTAGTGACCACAGTGCAAGCCCATGAACCCCAGAATTCCTAACGTTCACCTGTTAAGCACTACAGATGTGGCAAGAACAGTTCTCTCTCTCAAAGTTTAACCGCTCCCATACAAGACTTAATTTTTTTCACCAGGGTGAGACAGCATGGGGTACAATGTCGTTAGTATATTTCACTTCTTATTTCTGTAATCTTTGGCACTAAATTCTTTCCTTGCATAGTACACATGTTTGACCCATGCATACTTAACCTTGTAAAGCTTGTTTTTTCTCTCGCCTGGAGGCCATCAAGGCTCCAAAAGGCAGGCAGCCAGAGCCTTGGACCATGGCTCCCTTTTGCCAGGGATCCTTAGGTAAATCTCTGGAAGGAATCTGATTGCCATTTTCCCCAAACAATGTCCCCTTTCAGCAGGAAGTAGCTAAGACCGGTCGTTGTCCATATTCTAACGGCAATTAGATGTGCCTCTTCAGAGGGGGATGATATAGAATGGCTGGGCTCCAGGCTCCCCATTGGACCCCACCCTTAAGCCTAGAACCACGACCCTAAGTGCAAACAGCTGGCCCCATTTCTTTGCCCAAATGTTGCTTTTCTGGCCTGCCATGCCCCTATCCTGTGCCCATAAAAAGACTTCAGCTGGCAGAGCAACACAGTGGCTGATGCAAGTAGTCAGTGCAAGCGGCTGGGGAAGCAAGTGGCTGGGCATCGGGGATCCAAGCTGCTGAATGTCAAGGATACAAGTGGCTGAGTGTTGAGACTATAGATAGACGTGGCTAACTTCAGAGGTGTGGCTTAGGGAAAGATCATCTTCTTTCTGCACCATCCCCTTTCCAACTCCCATCCTGATGACAGCCATCACCCAATAAAATCCCCCACATACACTACCCTTCACTCCATTTACGTGACCTGATTTTTTCTGGACACTGGACAAGAACCCAGGTACCGGGAGGACAGGGACTTGGACGCTGCAGGGCAGCACAGAGCCTGCTCCCACCAGAGAGGAGCGACTGGCTGGTTCCAGCCTTCATTCCCTCCAGTTCCTGGACTCGCTTGCTTGCCTGCTCCCTCTTGCGGGGAGTGGCCAGAGGCCGACTGAGCGAAAGGAGCCACTCCAGTTTCTGCCCATGACGGGGGTCAAGGGAACAATCCCATCTCAGTACAAGGAAGGAGGCCTTAGTATTCTTCACTCTTCAAGCCCACAATTTAAAAGTTGGCTCTCAGAGACAGAAAGGGAATTTATTCCAATAATTGCAGTAGAGGCTTATTTCTTTTCCTTCTGTAGAAAAGGTAGAAGAGAAAGCTTTTGAGTTGTGGCTGCTTTGGTGCAGAGTGGGCAGAGCCAGAGGAGCTGTGAGAATCTCCCAAGTATCACTGGTTATCACCCGAGACTGTCACGCCAACAGGCAAGCCTGGATCCAGCCTCTGTTTACCCTTACTCCTAGGCTTCATGTTTTCATAACTGTGGGGTCTCCAAGCTTAACAAAGCTCTCAGTGCTGACAGGTCATTCTTCTCCATTCCCAAGTTATCTTTTTCTTCCAAAACTTACTGTAGCGATTTCAAATCCTATAGTTTTTTTATACTTCCAACTATGTCTATAAAAACATGCTCACCCACGCTGGCCCACAGATATCTTATCCTCCTGCGTTGTTGTCATAAGGGAAGGGGCATCCTTCTCAGATGTGTGTCTAATACCTGCATCTGTGCTCTGCGTGACATTTAATCCTCTGTATCTTCCACCCAACCCTTGACTGGCTTTTGTCTGTCCATATTTAAACATGCTTGAGATTTTCAAATCTTCATAAAAGTTTCTCTCTATTGCATGTCTTACTGTCCCCAAAGATCTGTTTTGAGAGTTATCTGCAATTGTTATCTTTACTTTCTCGCTGTTTTCTTGTACTTCTACTCATTGAAATCTGACTTTTACTCCTATCACTCCATAAAACTGCCCTTGTAAGGGTCATCCTACTTATAGCTCATGTTAAGGAACACTTCTAAGTCCTTAGGCAAGAAATCTCCTCTGGGCAGCATTTGACACCGTTGACAAGGTTCTCCTTATTGAAACACTTTTATCTTGGTGTCTGTGACACTGTGCTTTTTTGGTTTTTCTCCAACTTAATCAGATCAGATTGTTTCTTCTCAATTTCCTTTTTTTGTTGTTACTATTTTCTTTCTGCCCAACCCTTAGATACTGGTGTTCTTAAGAGGGCTCCTTCTTTCTCACTCAACACATTTTCTCTCAGGTGATCTGTAACAACAAGCTATTTGCTGATGACTGCCATTTATTTGTTTAACAAGTATTTATTGAAATGGAAACAAATCATAAGAAGAATAAACAAATTCAAATGCTGGATCATTGAAAAGATCAATAATATCAGTCAACTTCTTGTGAGTTTGACTACTTAAAAAGAAAGAATGAGAGTAAAAATATATAAAATTGAACATAAGAAAGGAGATATTTTCACAGATACAGAAAAAATTAAAATGTTCGTAAAAACCCTACATCCAACTCCTATGGCAATACATCTAAAATCCTAGAAAAAGGGATTATTTCTTAACAAAACATAATTCACCAAATTGTACTCAAGAAGTAGGAAGTTTGAATAGATCAATTTTCAGTAAGAGTTTGGAAAAATTAGAGGAACCATTGGAAAAGGGACTGAGAGAATAATATTCCTATTTACTAATTTAGTTGTTTGGCAAGGGAAAGGGGAGGATGAGGGCCAGTAGAAAGTGGGTTGTGGTCAATAAACCTAACAGAGGAAGTGATCAGAGAAAGACGGCTGAGGGTTTCCCTGTTCAGCATGTAGACTTTTTTCTTAAAACTCCTGGTACCGCCCTAAAGCAGGTGTCTATAAATTATGAACAAGTGGCCAAATCCAGCCCACCATCTTTTTTATAAAGGTTTTTTGATACACAACAACACCCATTTGTTTAAGTGTTGTCTATGGCTGCTTTGGTGATACAATTTCAGAACTGAGTAGTTACAGCAGAGACCAGATCGCTCATAAGACCTAAAATATTTGCTCTCTGGATCGTCACAGAAAAAGATTGCTGACTCCTGCCCTAGACCTCATCTCTATCCGCTTCTATGTCTGGTGACATAGAAGGTTCTGTAGGACATTTTCGTCAGAGAATATACCTCCCATTCTTACAGAGGAAGAAGAAGGGGGTTGCCTAACTCTGTTGGGATGTGGGGGGGGGGGGGGGTGGTGGACATTTAGGAGTTTAATTATTTCTTTTATATGCTTTTATATAGCACTGCCCCACAATCTTTGGCTGGACCTAGTGCCATTAGTTTGTTAGTTTTCCAAGGTCCTCAAGTTGGTGATGAATATGTTACTCCGTGAGTGCCTTGGTTTGACTATCCTCAGCTTTTGAGTCACTTTCCGTTTCTTCCTTCAGTCTTTGCCTTCATATATTGTAGCTTGGATTTAGGGAAGTTTCTTACTTTTACTCAGCTGGGGTTTGTGTTTCTTGTTTCTGTTTCTCTTTCTGTTTGTTTACTTAAGGTGATATAATTATCTTAAAGTCCAAATGAAAGTACAAATTCCTAAGAAGAGAAAATAAGATAAACATCGCAGGACGTGGTAAGAGCAAAGTATGATTGGTATGAACTTAATGATATGGAATCCATTCAAAATGCATCACAGAAACAAAAGAATGACTACAGTAAAGTGTCTCAGTATATGAGATCATTTAATATATGATTTGATCAAGGCTTTTTGTTGCAGACAACAGAATTTACTCTAGCTAATTCAAATGAAGGGGATCTACTAGGATGGGTTAGGTAGCTTTCTAGATGAAAGAACCATGCTTGGACGTTATGCAGCCAAGAAGAGGGTTCACCATACATGAGACATTTCAAACGGAAGTAGCATTGCTGCTACTCTTATTGCTTGGGATTTATGATATAACAACTTGAGAAATCCCCTCACAGCCACCCCAACAGAACAAAATATTTCTTTCTTTCTTTTTTCTTTTCTTTTCTTTTTTTTTTTCTTTTTTGAGACAGAGTCTTGCCCTGTCACCCCGGCTGGAGTACAGTGGCACAATCTTGGCTCACTGCAACCTCTGCCTCCCAGGTTCAAATGATTTTCCTGCCTCAGCCTCCTGAGTAGCTGGGATTACAGGCACCCACCACCATGCCCAGGTAATTTTTGTATTTTTAGTAGAGATGGGGTTTCACCATGTTGGCCAGGCTGGTCTCGAACTCCTGATCTTGTGATCCACCCACTTTGGCCTCCCAAAGTGCTAAGATTACAGGCGTGAGCCACCGTCCCTGGTTCAAAATCTATCTTTCTTTTTCTTTCTTTCTTTCTTTCTTTCTTTCTTTCTTCCTTTCTTCCTTTCTTCCTTTCTCTTCTTTCTCTTCTTTCTTTCTTTTTCTTTCTTTTTCTTTCTTTTTCTTTCTCTCTTTCTTTTCTTTCTTTTCTTTCTTCTTTTTCGGAGTCTCGCTCTGTCACCCAGACTGGAGTGCAATGGCATGATCTTGGCTCACTGCAACCTCTGCCTCCTGGGTTCAAGTGATTCTCCTGCCTAAGCCTCCCGAGTAGCTGGGATTACAGGCACCCGCCATCATGCCTGGCAAATTTTTTTGTATTTTTGTAGAGATAAGGTTTTACCATGTTGGTCAGGCTGGTCTTGAACTCCTAACCTCAGGTGATCCACCCGCCTTGGCCTCCCAAAGTGCTGGGATTACAGGTGTGAGCCACCATGCCCAGGCAATTTCACTGTGCTTTCTAAGAGAATAAACATTTTTTTGTACAACTGCTTATCATATTGACCTCTCTGCTGTAAGACTTGCTTGGGTGTGTCTGTTTGCTGGCATCCTCATCTCATATGTAACAATAGTACAACTGGATCTAAGAATGCTGGATTTTTGCCTTTAGCCTCAGACTGTATAAGAAGGCAAACTAGAAGGGAGTGGCAGTTGAATGAGCCAGATCACAATATCTTCCGCAACGACCAAGGTAGCACGGCAGCACTTCTGAAAGAAAATAACACTGGACTTCATCCCATGTGGGTAAAAAATCCAGACAAAAATAGGGGAAAAGATAGGATACAATTAGAAAAACAATCTATATGTATTTGAGACTTAAATAGAACCATGTTAGCAATATAATTCCTAGAAACAGATCTTAAATGATTTTTTGAAGAGACAAAGTCTAGAAACTATAGAAGGAAATATGTTTGACTATGTAAAAGTGAAAGTTTTGATTTTAAAAAAAGGATCCAAACTAGTGTCACTTAGACCTGTTTGTAAATTTGTAGAGCTGTCCAGTCTGCCATGTGCTACCAACCCATTCCTAGGCAAGTACAGAAACTGAGACTAAGCATTTATAGACTTTTATAGATATTTGATATTGCTATGACATCCAAGTGTGTGATTTTGTATTTTACAAAACAATGATTTGCTATAGATTGGAAATATTGTCCAGTACTGGGCCTTTGCCACAGAGAACTTAAGAAACACTTCCATAAGGAAAGTATATATACATGGGTGAACTCTGGAACAAAGTTACTTGCAATACAGCTGACAAAGTATTAAACTCTATAGTATACAGAAAATATACAAGTTGACATGAAAAAATTTTAAAAAGTACCAAGAAATAAATGGATTCAGAGAGGAAATTCAAATGTTCAATAAAATCGTATGTCATTTGAACTCATGAATGGTTGACCGTATGTTTCCACTCTTTAGACTTATAAAAATTGAAAAGAGCTATAATACATATTGCTAATGCAGATATAGGAAATTCCTTATACATTGCCAGTGGAACTATGAATTGTTATAGCCTTTTTAGGAAGCAATCTGGCAGCATCCATTAAAATAAAAATAAATTGAACATACTCTTTGACTCAGCAATACTCTTCCTGTGAATCGATCCTATCAAAATAAAAACACTCATAAGTAAGCACATCTCCTCAAACATGTTTATTGCAGCCTCCATTTGTAGTTGCAAAAATTTAGAAACAAAGTGAATACCAGTAATAGGGGAATGGCTGAATAGATTGTGGTCCATTCACCCCAGGGAACCTTATGTGGCTATTAAAAAGAATGAATTAGAATTATACCAATTACCTTGGCAGGATTTTTATGAGGTATCCTTGAGAGAGTAAAAGAAGATGCAGAAAATGTTTCATATACTATCATTTATATGAAATCATAAATGACAAAACCCTGTTCATGTATATCTTTTATCGGTATATATTGAAATAGAATTGTGAACATTGAGAAAAATAAGAAAAATAAATACTAGGTCATTAACATGGGTTATTGTGGGTGTGTCAGTGAAGATGTGGGTGAACCTGACAAGTGGAGAGAAGAAAAAATAGACAGTATTATAAATCACATCATGTATGATAGGATTCAATTCATGTAAAAGTGTCCATTTTGTATATGTACATAAAACACTTTTTAAGACGATCTTTATAAAAGATGAGCTAGCTTTGTATCTGCCAACTTGTAGAGATAGCTACAATAATATGACAATACAATAATATGCCAATAAAGAAAACAATCAAAAAAATCAAACGGAAAAAGGTTAATATCTTGGTAGAAAAATATTCAAAGGGCATATATTGCGATTCAATGAGAGAGAGATATAAAATCACCAATTGCCATGTGAAAAATATTCAACCTGATTAAAAATCAAAGAAATGCAAGTGAAAATATGATCAGATGTATATATTATTACACATAATAATATGTAAATATTATTAAAATCAGTAACTTTTGAGTTGTGAATGGCACTTTCAAATATATTTCCAAAGAGAATGAAAATTAAAATAATAGTTCTAGGGAGAAATAGCTTAAAAATCAAACCAGGTGTTTGTCATTGATATTAATTCCTTTTGTAAAATTTTATTCTATCAGTGTAAATATGTTAGTAGGAAGGAACTGTTTTTTCTGTGAAAAGAGATGTACTAAGGGGTGTCAATAAGCAAATGAAATAACAGAATCTCTATTATTTACAGAGTGAAACACTTAGAACTGCCTAAATGTCCAACAGAAGGGAATTAGTTAAATAGAAGATTGTACAACCACATAAAATAGCTATTGTTATGAAAACATGCTCAAAATGTGTTGTAATTAAAATGCAGGTGAAACAATCATGTTAATATTTTGCTGCTTTTTTAGTAAAATGTAGATTTTTATGAGAAAATATTAGACAGGCAAACACAAAAAAGTTAAAAGTAATTTTGGGGAGCATGATGGGATTATGGGTAACATTTTTTAGCCTCGTGTCTTTCTGTAGTTTCCAAGTTTTCTGCAATGAGCAATAGTTTTAATTAGAATGGAAAAAGATGTTATAAAAATGTTAAAAGGCTATAAAGATTACCATCTTCTGGAAGTGCACTTGGAAGGGAGATTAAGCAGGTAGGAGTTATGTGATGTATTCAGGAAGAGAACTGGCCACCGTGCTCTGTCACTCCCTCCACATCAGTTTGGCATATGAACTCTAACCTTTTGCTTTCAAAGCTGGAGATATAATCAAAGGTAGGTCATTAGTTAATTGCTTTGAGGTTATTTCCGAAGTCCCTAGTGGGCTCTTCTAAATGATTAGTAATATCATTGTTACTTACACAATTGTGGGCAGGCCATTATTGCTTTCTCAGCACTGACTCAGGGTTTTATAAGCAAATGGCTCTCAACTTGGGGTTCCCTAACCTCGAGAGGTCCAAAATGATGGTAAGGTCTCTGAACTACTTTGTATACATAAAAAATGTCAAGAAATTATGCCTTTATCCTTATAGTCCTGTACAGGCTGACAAAGCCTTATTTTAATAGCCTTTTTTGTCTTTCACTTGTAATATAATATGCAATTTTCATTTGATACATCGTGATAAATTGGTAATTAAAATAGTTTTTGATAAATATACATATATTGGAAACTTGGTTTATTACTAAATGAATACAAATTTGAGTTTTAGAGAAATCTTTCAAACATGGAATTAATTTTGTTTCCTGACTCTAAGATTATCCTTGTATTTAATATTTAGGCCCAGTGACAATCCCTAAAATTTTATTTGTACTCCACTTGCAGATAGGAACTTGTTATGATATTTCTGAAGAAGAAGAGACTATAAGGAGGTGCTCTCCTGACTTAGCAACCATTCTCCATTTTCCAAAAGGGTAAACCAAGGCACAGAAAGATGGGCACAAGGTCATGGTTGCTGAAGGAAAGAGCTATTACCAAAACCTATATTTTATGTTTTCAAGTTTTTCATTTCTCCTTGGGTTCTAGGTTTATTTCCAGGTAACTTATGCATGCAGAAGGTAACAAACACTCGTGCACACACACTGAAAATCAGAAAGAGAGTGAGAGAGTAGACATAATAAGTACTTTTGTTTAGAGAAGAAAGGCTGAGGCCTGGAGAAGTTAAGCAACATGCTTGAAGCCACACAGCTACTCAGAGGCAAAGCCAGGATTTGAACATGGGTAGTCTGAATCCAGGATCTTGGCCTCCACCCCTCTATAACATGACACTTGTATCCCTGAAAAAAGAAAAAGTCAACCGGCAGCATTGTGAAAAGAGTCCTTTAATAAAATGGCTAATTCTGGCAACGGGCCCAGAGAGGAGATGGAGAAACCCATTTAGTTTTACTTCCATGACTGATACATATCTTAAAACTGACTTTCTTGCTGGAAGATTTTTTAAATCCTAACTCTAAAGACTGAGGAACTTAAAACTAACTGAAAATTCTGGCCATTATTGATCATCAGGGATATGGGGATATTTTAAAGAAAGAACTTCTAGCCAATGTAACACCTGGATTAATAGCTTCTCAATCCAGCCAATAGGTGCTTCTAAACAACACTGGCTGCTCTTGGTCTATTCTGGAAGTGACCAGAACAAAGAAAGGTTTTTCAGTGTTATTTCCCTTGCTATTTTCTCAATGTGTCGTGATGCTTCTGTTGTGGGAAGTTTAGCATTGAATGGATAAATTTGACAGTCCAGATGAGCTCTTCTAGGGGGAAGCATAGATTTAAATTTTAGATTCCAAGCAAAACTTTCAATTAAAAAAAGGGAAAAAATGCTTTTGAAGGAGAAAATATGGTGGCTGCTTAGTGTCTGTGTGCAGGTTGGAGGGCTTAGTGTGGGAGGAGTGAAGAGAGCTTCCTTTTGTTGATTTCCCTAAATCATCAATCAGACTAGCAGTACATCAATATTATAAGCATTTTTCTAAATGGAAGAAAAGAATGAGTTCCCATGTGCAGCCACTCAAAAACCTGCATCAGCTCAGCAAAACTTTCCTTCCAAGAGGCCCACAGCCTCTGGCCTATCTCCTCACGGAACAGAAAATGTGTGGAAAGGGCTTCATGCTCTGGTCACTGATTACAGAGTCAATTATCTTACTACAATTTTTTTTCACAGTAAGAAAACCTAACCACTTTCAATGAAAAAAATGGTCTCTACTGTATTCTCCATAAATGTCCTTGACTCTTCTTGAGGGCATTTTTATGGCCCTCAGGTATACAGATTTGATAAAACATACTAGGTTCTCTGTATATGTTTGTTGAAATAAATTATTTTAAGACCTATTAAAATGGTGTGGGGAATACCTAACCCATAGGGTTGGGGTTTGTTTGTTTGTTTGTTTGTTTTGAGATGGAGTCTTGCTCTGTCACCCAGGCTGGAGTGCAGTGGTACAACCTTGGCTCACTGCAACCTTCTGCCTCTCGGGTTCAAGCAATTCTCCTGTCTCAGCCTCCCGAGTAGCTGGGATTACAGGTGTGCGCCACCATGCTAGGCTAATTTTTGTATTTTTAGTAGAGACAGGGTTTCACCACGTTGGCCCGGTTGGTCTCGAACTCCTGACCTCGTGATCCACCCACCTTGGCCTCCCAAAGTGCTAGGATTACAGATGTGAGCCACCACACCTGGCCCCATAGGGTTGTTTTTAGGATTCAATGGCACACTATCTGTAAACTCCTGTTGCCTGGCTCAATAAATGGTAGTTATAAAAGAGTGCTAAGTTCCATAGGAAAAAAGAAATTGGTAAATAATGTGGGAGTCTAGAAACTAATGAATTTACTTCCAGCTTTGAGAATGAAGATGAGTGTAACACTTAAAGCTTTTTCTCAGAAGTAACATTTGAACTGAGCGTTAGGGAGGAAGAAGTGTATTTTTCTTCCTCCATCATCTTTTTGTTTCTCTGGAGGAGAAGGTATACAGAATTGATTAAACCTTGGGCCATGGATGGCTCACATTTCCTGGGGGATAGGGCCAAAGAAGTTAGGTCAAATGCATGATGTGGTGGTCTCTCTCCTTCCCTGTTTCCATATATATAAATTTCTATTGATCTTGGCACTGTCCTCTCTTTTATTTCCAGCAATCCTATCACCAATAGTTGTGTAGGCTGAATGGATAATTCCCCTCAGAGGCTGTCATCTTGCTTGCTAGTCTCTTCCTCTCAAGGACCTTTGTATCTGGCTTACCTTAGCCTCATTTCAGAATGACTGTGGTAAGATGTAGAGGACTACGTGCTCGCAAAGGAGACGTTCTCGATAAGTCCTGCTTTTGCAAAGGAAGCAGGGTGTTCCTTCCCTGCAAACAGGGAGGACAAAGGAGCCAGCTGCTAACAGCAGACCCTGGGGGCTTGTTTATGTGTAAACATCTTGAAAATCCAGAAAGTCAGGGAAAGGTCAGAAAAACAACAATGTGTCTTGTGACTTGGCAACATTCCACAAACGACTGTATAAAATAAAGCAGAGCGCACCATTCAAGGCGGCCGCCATGTTTGTCTTGTCTTGTGTTGTCTTGTGTGTTCATTCCTTTGTTTAGGAAACATGCAGACCCCAACAGGAAGATATAACTTTGGTATTACAGCAGAGTAAAAGTCCATATTAGTTTTCTAGGGCTGCTATAACTTAACAAAATTCCACAGACAGGGTGGCTTATAAAACAGAAATTTATGTTCTCAGTTCTGAAGGCTAGATGTTTGAGATCAAGGTGTTGGCAGCCCTCCTGAAGGCTGTGAAGAAAGGATCTGTTCCAGGACCCTTCCCTTGGCTTGCAGATGGCCATCTTCTCCCTGGTTCTCTTCACGTAGCGTACTCCCTCTGTCCGTGTCTGTGGCTAAGTTTTCTGAGAGAGGGAGGAGTTTATCAAGTATTAACTCACACAATCACGAGGTCCTACAATAGGCTGTCTGCAAGCTGAGGAGCAAGGAAAGCCAGTCCAAATCCCAAAACTACAGAACTTGGAGTCTGTGTTTGAGGGCAGGCAGCATCCAGCACAGGAGAAAGATGTAGGCTGGGAGGCTAGGCAAGTCTAGTCTTTTCAGATTTTTCGGCCTGCTTTATATTCTAGCCACACTGGCAGCTGATTAGATGGTGCCCACCCAGATTAAGGATGGGTCTGACTTTCCCAGCACACTGACTCAAATGTTAATCTCCTTTGGCAACACCCTCACAGACACACCCAGGAACAATACTTTGTATCCTTTAATCCAATCAAGTTGACACTCAGTATTAACCATCACAGTTCATAACCAAGTCTTCCTTAAGGCTTGAACCTGCACCAGTGTTCCAATATTGTTTGCCACAAGGTCAAAATTAAGTGATGACTTTGAGTTCCAATCTGATCTGTCATTGTTCCCTTTGCATATTCCCTGTTGAGCCTCTGTGATAAAGAAGTCATTTGAATATACCTGGTTCCCTGATCCAAGTGGCAGCTAACAGTCTTCACACACCCTTCCCTCAAAACCCTAATGTGAGCTTTGAAAGATGCATGATTTGAATGTGTGGAGATGGGAAATTACTGAGCCTGTAGAGTAAATATCACATATGGGGTTTGGTCTAAAGTGAGGTTACTGGGGCACCTACCTTAAGGATAGAATTCAAAGGGATGCCAAAAAGCTTATTAATCAAGTTAAATAATATTTCAATGAAGTATTTAAAAAAGCAAACTAATAAAAAAACTATGATAAAAAAACATATCAAACTTTAAAAAGACAAGATCCGTGACAGTCCTTCAAATATTTTTCAACAGGTGTCTAAAAACCTCTCAGAACCTCCAAGCCTTCTAAGAGCCTCTATTTCTGCATTGAAGTCTTGCTGTGGTGTCAAATGTCTCTTATAGGACATGGTATTTAGATATCTCACTACTCTTCCATTAATTCATTCAACAAATTATTTGTTTATTGTGTGTCTACTAAGTGCCATCTAGAATAGTAATTAAATTGTTGTCAAATTAATAAACAAGCAAATATCTAATTACAGTGTTTTTAAAAAGACACCCACAGAGGCTGTCTAGTCTAGTGGAAAGAAGAAGCATTGACAAAGTGGTGGGTGTCAGAAGGGCTTGGATTGGATGGTAAAGGATCCTTAAAATAGATTTTTTATTTATTAAGTCAACAAATAATTATTTAGTATCTACTAGTGCAGGGCATTGTACATATATCAGTTAAGCATTTCAAAATGCTAGTAGGCAAAATGATCTAGAGACTCAAAGTGTAAATTGTCAGTATTTTTCAAGAGATTAATTTCATGGAGGAAGACCTCTTGGGTGAATTACCCTAAGAGACAATATTTATTGGATACATGTCATTGCTTTCCTCTAGCTGTTATTCCTCTAGCAGCAATACCTAGAGGAGTAGGCAGAGATAGAGGAAGAGGGGATTTCTTCTTTATTAGTCATGACAAATGAGACATATAAACCAAATTGGCCAAAAGTGGAAACTAAGTACAGTGATGAATACTTTAGTGAAGAAGATGCACATTTGGTTGCAAAATTTCAAGTCTGCTAAGCCTGTATGAAAACTACAATGAGCTATCAGTTAATCTCTAATGTTTAAAGCTCTAGGGAGAGAAGTAAGCAAGCTGCATCCCTTGTTCATAAAACCAAATGACCACTTTCAACCCTCAAAGGGCAGTATTTAGCCGATGATGCTTTAAGTAATTTTCTGGAGTTATAGAGTCAATACTGCAACAAGAGGTAGCTTCAAGTTTCCTGTTTGTGGGGAGGGGATGATAGGGGAAAGAACAAAATTGGCCTCTTCTCTAGGAAAAGAGGATGAAAAAGATGGGATAAGAAAGACAAATAGGCTTACCCAGACAATGGGCAGGAAATCAGGGGTAGCAAATGGCTTCATAAAGAGACAGCACAGAGCAGTAGTGGGTGTGGACCCATCTAACTGAAATGACAATTCAACTAACACTGATGGAACTCACCTACAATGTATAAGAAACCATCCTAGAATGCCCTGGGGGATTCATGGTCCCTGTCCCTGAGGTACTGATAATAAATAGGAAAGAGGATGACATTTGTGAATTATTTTAATATAAAATGAACTCTGGAATATACTACTATAAATATATAAAATATCATATGTGTACTGCAATAATAAAACATGCATATGTATGTATGTGTATGTGTATATATATTTTGTGTATATGTGTGTACATATACATGTTATGCATATATAACATACATTATAAACAACATGTATGTTTATATATATATGCATGTATTATATAGAGAGAATATATAGAAAACATTCAACTACTGTTAAATATCCATATGAAAGCCTTGCACTCATTCTCCTCCTAATCTAGAAACGATGATATTGTTTAAAGCTAGTGTTCGGCACAAAATCAACACAATGCAAGGAAATAAATGACATCCTCAAGAAGCACTTGCTGTGACTTATCCAGTGTGAGTCTACAGGGCAGCACTGTGTCCACGCCCATTTCTCATAGGGATGCTGTGAAATAGATCACTTACAGGGCAGAAAACAGTGAGAGAGCCCCAATTCACTCCATCATTGTAAGCCCAAGATGTAGGTTCTGCTGGGCCACAGCCTCACTGGTCACCTGGCCTTCTGTTTGGAAGAATCTCAGAACAGCCGACTTTACTGCTTGATGGAGACCAGGCCCCAGGCCAGCCACCCCGTGGCTCTGGATTTTTGATTGCAGCCTCTTATAAGTCAGCTCAGCAGCGTGAGTACTAGGGGTTGATTCCCTTAATCACTGATGTGGACAAGACGGTTTGGCCTTATGCCAAGGTTCTTGGCTCTCTGGCTCCTGTTCTGAAAAACATCCATCTTCTGCAGTGACACTGACAGGAGAAATGAACTGCCCTCTATGTCCTTAAACTCTCTACTTTGTCAAAACAACACACACAGCTCAATACACCGGGCGCTTATCTTTTAACCTTTGCTGGTGTGTTAGGCTTTAACATTGCTGACCTGGGGCTCTGGGCCCAGGCAAATGGACAGATCTATTCCTGAGATGCTGTTTGCCCTCTAGTGTCAATATTGGCAAAAGGGAGGGGGGATCAATGGCAGTCTAGCTGGTTAGATTAGTCTTTGCAGGAAAGAGACTCAAAGACCGTGTTAACACTGGTTTGACTGATTTTTAACCTCATGGGTGAATCAATTCAGTTTAAAAGGGTGGAGCCCATAGGACGTGGAAACGCAGCCACAGAATGCCCTCTGAGTCACATTACCAGCAAAGAAACACACATGGACATTTGAGGGCCACCCTCATGGGTTTATGTGAGAGCATCACTTGTGATGCTAGAAAAGAGAATACTACACATTCACGGTCCCGCTTGAGAGTCCTGTGTCTCGGACAGTCCCAGATTACTTTCGTATTATTCTGGGAACCAGCAGAATTCCTAAGAATAGCCAACTGTAACCAGCATGCTGCCAAATTATTTCTATTTTCCCAGCAGTTGTTCTCCAGTAAATGCTAATTTGCTAACCAAATGGATTATTTTTTGTTGGCATCAAAGAAATAATAACCAAGGGTCCCCTGGGTTATTTCTTGTTGTTTCTTTTCACTCTTCCACAACCACCCCTGCCACCTTAAGAAAGTTTATTGAATAAGGAACAAAGTCAGTTATTGTACTTTTTTTTTGTTTTTTTTTGAGACGGAGTTTTCGCTCTCGCCCAGGCTAGAGTGCAGTGATGAGATCTCGGTTCACTGCAACTCCACCTCCCAGGTTCTAGGGATTCTCCTGCCTCAGCCTCCTGACTAGCTGGGATTACAGGCACGTAATTTAGCCATGCCTGGCTAAATTTTTTTTTTTTTTTTTTGTATTTTTAGTGGAGATGGGGTTTTACCATGTTGACCAGGCCGGTCTTGGACTTCTGACCTCAGGTGATCCACCCACTTTGGCCTCCCAAAGTGCTGGGATTGCAGGCATGAGCTACTGTGTCTGGCCCAGTCATTGTAATTTACAATTACAATACTTGTACTACACAATTAATAGTATGATGTTCACTGTATAAATAACATGTATGATGTTCACTGATAGTAGATGTTCACTGTATAAATAACATGTGTGATGCTCACTGAGCCACCGGGGTGTGTGACTTCAAGCAGCACTCCTCCCAGGGTTAAGGAACTAGGTTGGGCAGACACAGGGAAAAACCAGTCTTGCTTTTTAAAGATGCTTGCCAGAGTTTCTAAAAGCAATAGTAACATTGGAGAGACTGAAGCAGTGAGTTGGCGTGATGTAGAACTGAAAACTAACCCATATAAGGAACAGTTGGAGATATTTATGACATGGTAACCCTCTCTGGTCAAAGGATGACTATCTGAAGGAGGAGTTTAGATTAGTGCTATGTTATTCCAGGTGGTAAAACCAGGACAAATATTTGAAAGTTACTAGGAAACATTTTATTTAGTCTCCTAAAAAGAGCTTTTCAGCAAACTGAACTCTGTATTTTTACATTTTTATTTATTAATTTATTTTTTAGGTTCTTCCTCTGTCACCCAGGCTGAAGTGCAATGCTACTATCATAGCTCACTGAAGCCTTGAACTCCCGGCCTCAAGCGATCCTCCTGTCATGGCCTCTCAGATTGCTAGGATTACAGGTATGAGCCACTGTGCTTGGCTTGAACTGTTTTTTAGAAAGATCACGTTCCCTTAAAAAAGCAGAGAGTTTCCCATGGTTGGAAATACTCAAAGCAAGACCAAGTGACAAGAGATGTTGCGTTGGGTGGAAGGTCACCTGGTGTGGTCTTGAATGTACTCCCGGCACTTGAATGTACGCCTTTGATTCTGTGAAGAAAGGGGACATGTGCTCTTCTCCACTAGATCTTCAGGTTCCCTGGAATCTGTCCAGAATCTATGGTATTGTAGCAGTCAAATGTGGCTAGCTCCCAGGAATTTCTCTTATCTTGATAACTCCTTTAGGTCGGGAGATGGATACTAATAAACTCATGCAGGAAATTAAAATTGTCCTCCTTTAATGCTATTTGAAGTCAAACCTTTGGAGCATTCTTTCTTCCCCATGCTTTCCTCCCATTCTTTATTTAAAAGAATTGTGTGAGGAGCTGTCTTCCTCTGTAATTATCCCTGTCACGGCTGCTCAGGATGATTTTACTAACTGGCAAGCAAATCTCCCAGAGAAAATGGATGATGGGCAGTTCTAAAGGGGAACATGGAGACTTTTCGTCTTGGAGCTCCTGTGATGGCAGCTTCTAGTCAAGATCCTCAGACAGGGGCTGACACTCCCTGTAATGTCACCCCAAGATGAGAGGCTACTCACTCAAAGGGAATCCTCTGAACATGAGCTCCATGGCACCCCTTCCCACTTCAAAGTGTTGATTAGCCTGAGAGTGAGAGGTTCCTGCTGGATTAAGGCTTGACTTATTGTTAATTGATGACTTTAAGAAGTACCAGTCAGTTTTGCTAGATCAACAGTCAGGTGGGTTACCGGAAGTACTTCCATAGGTCCTGATAGCATAGAATTCTTAGTGGCCAAGGTTGAGGCTCCCCGCAGGGTATGCAGAGCTTGTAGTGAGTTTAATTTGAGAGGGAAAGTGATTTTCATCATAGTTATAAAAAACACAGGGGAGTTCAAAAGGAATGTCTGTGCCAGTCTACAATGATGCACATTGAGACAGTAAGTCAGATGTCATGCTTTTAGGAGACTGTGTCCTCATGGCATCCAATCTGAATGTGAAGCAAAAAAACAAAACGAAACAAAACAAACAAAAAAAATGAAAAACAAAATCACGTCATTCACTTCTCTTCAGCATGCCTTTTATTTTTGCCATTGCAAGCGCAGCTATAAAAATGGACTCGGGATCCAGGAATTAGGTGATAGGAAATCCAGGACTACTTGATCCTTCACACAAGCAGGATAATTTTGTACTCTGAGCAACATTTTATCCCTTTAGGGTTGCCATGCA
The DNA here is from genome assembly GCF_008728515.1 of Papio anubis. Lineage (NCBI taxonomy): Eukaryota > Metazoa > Chordata > Mammalia > Primates > Cercopithecidae > Papio > Papio anubis. The sequence goes on along the minus strand of NC_044992.1, from coordinate 13,443,390 downwards.
CTTCAAACCATTCAGTATCAGATTCTATTTTTGGAATCAGATACACCCTATCATGTATCATCTGTGTAGTATATCTTTTTGTGTTTCTTCACATAGTGAACCTCAGTAACTAAGGACTATTTCCATGGGGGAAAAAAGCCAATTATCTAATTTGATTGCATTTTTGTTCAAGTTACCTGGAAATGACTATTGGCCACTGAACTCTAGAATGTAATTGTAAACTGAATAGTGTATGTGGCTCATATAAATTTGGTAAAACAAAATCTGATGACACTGGAGGTTAGATTAAACACAAAGCCCAAAGCCTAGGCCCTGTTCCACACATGCAGGGATGACTGATGGAAGCAATGGTTCTGTGCAACTGGGGTCAGTTCTCTCCTCTGCAACCTTCCCTCACTTTTGGAATGACCTCAACCTGTGGCTCAACTTAGCTTTCCAAGACATCATCATCACAACCTGTCTATACAGTTGCTTTAATTTAATTTAAGCAACATTCATTCAGTACCTATTATGTGTCAGACTCCAGCTAGGAATACAATGATCAGGAAACCATCTGGGGGCGCTATGGGTATAAATAGCTATAGCATGCGAGATATGATGTGACAGAAAGTAGAAGCTATGGGGGGAACAGAGGAGGAAATAGTGAATTAGGAACAGTGGGGGTCAGTGAAAGTTATTAGGGGAGTTAAACACTGGTTCATGTGGAAGAAGCATTTCATAGGCTTAAAAGAACATGGTCGTTTATAGGTTGAAACCTTATCTTGGGATTCCAGCTTTTCCATCTGTAACTGTATGTATTATTCAGGAGTCTTGGGGGTTAATGGCTGAAAACTGACTCAAATTGGTATAAGCTAGAAAAAAAGATAGTTGACTGGCGTCACAAAAAGTGCAAGATACAGATTTTCAGGTATGACTGGATCCACAGTCTCATTAGTTGGATTTTTGGTTTTCCTCCTATTGTTTGAATTTCCTATATATTTTTTAATATTAACCCCTTATCAGATGTATAGTTTGCAACTATTTTCACCTTTCAAAGGTTGTCTCTTCACTCTGTATTGTTTGATGGAATCCCACTTAGCTATTTTTGCTTTTGTTGCCTGTGCTTTTGGGATCATATTCAAAAAATCATTGCCATCCGGGTATGGTGGTTCACACCAGTAATCCAGCGCTTTGGGAGGCTGGAGCGGGTGAATCATTTGAGGTCAGGAGTTTGAGACCAGCCTGGTCAACATGGTGAAACCGTGTCTCTACTAAAAATACAAAAATTAGCCAAGTGAGGTGGCACATGCCTGTAATCCCAGCTACTTGAGAGGCTGAGGTGAGAGGATTGTTTTACCCCAGGGAGGCAGAAGTTGCCCTGTGATGTGAGCCGTGATCACGCCACTGCACTCCAGCCTGTGTGACAGAGCAAGACTCTGTGTCCAAAAAAAAAAAAAAAAAAACACAACTCATTGCCTAGGCCTAGGCCAGTGTCATAGAGCTTTCTCCCTGTTTTCTTTCAGTAGGTGTACAGTGTCAGGTCTTATGTTTAAGTCTGTAACTCATTTTGAGTTGACTTTTGTATACAGTGTAAGATAAGGATCTAGTTTCATTCATCTGCATGTGGATATCCAATTTTCCTTTATGTGCCCATTAGGGGTTGGACTGTCTTCATTTTCCAGCTCTACTCTTTCTTATTGGCTTTATACAGGGAGGCCCTTCATACACGACGGTAAGGAGACCCCGCGTAGCTGCTGGTTTATAGTCTATCTTCTCAGCTACCTTTGTAGAAAGAGTACCTCTTGCCCCACAGTTACATAAAAACCTTCTGGAACAGTGTCTGTTTGGTTTGGCTGGTTTAAGCGCCCCTCATGCCTATGTTGATCACTGTGTCCAGGGAGATGAACTGCTCTCCTTGGCAGGTCTAGACTGTGTGTCCACTGGAACCATGTAGACTGAGAGGGGAAGGGGTGTTCCTTAAAGAAAATTCAAGTGTGGAATGAAGGAAGAATGCCAAGAAAAACCAACAGATGTCTACAGTTTCTTTCTTTTTCCAATTCTACTAGAAGATTGTCTCCAGTTTTCCCGATGCCCTTAGTGTAGGGTTGTCTGTCAGAAACAGAGCAAATAAAAACACAGAGCATATGGATACATTTGCATTTCTGATCATGAATCATGTTTTGGTATAAGTATATCCCATAATTGTTGTTTATATGAAAGTCAAATTTAACCAGGCGTCTTATATTTTCTCTGGCAACCCTTTAGTACCTCACAGAAGACACTGTTGGAAATACTAGTGCCTAAGAAGATGTTAATAGCTTAAAATATTCTCTCAATGTGAGAGAATATGGTGTTGTTCTTAACAGGGTTTGAAATTTTCATTGAAGCAGTCATTATCAACTTTGCCTGTATATTGGAGTCTTCCAAGGAGCTTTAAAAATATCAGTAAGTGGCCAGGCGCCGTAGCTCACGCTTGTGATCCCAGCACTTTGGGAGGCTGAGGTGGGCAGATCATGAGGTCAGGAGTTCGAGACCAGCCTGACCAACATGGTGAAACCCTATCTCTACTAAAAATACAAAAATTAGCCAGGTGTGGTGGCATGTGCCTATAATCCCAGCTACTCCGGAGACTGAAGCAGGAGAATCGCTTGAACCCAGGAGGTGGAGTTTGCAGTAAGCCGAGATTGCGCCACTGCACTCCAGCCTGGGCGATAGAGCAAGATTCCATCTCAAAAAAAAAAAAAAAAAAAAAAAAAAATCAACAATTGGTTCCTACCCTAACTATACTGAATCAGAATATCTGAAGCTGGAGTTTAGAATTTTTTAAGATTCGCTAGGAGATAACAGTACATGGCCAGGATTGAAAAGCACAGCACAAAATATTAATTCTTTGAAGGCATTTTTTCATTAGAAAACAAAGAAAAGGGGATCTGGAAGGCCTTTCCCAGTTTCTAAGATCACACAAGTAGCCAGTTCTCTATTCTGTCTTCTACAAGATGGTTTCTGGTTTACACAATACACTGCTAAATTTGATAAAAAGTCACCTCTGGAATGATTCTTTCAATGTAGGTGGCAAACATAGGCTGTGTAATTTTTACGAATGAGTGACGATAGAGAGTCATTCCTGAAAGAAAAAAGGATGTGGGAGGGTTCATTGTTATGTAGCCTAAATTTACAAAAGGAATCTTTTATTTCCCTGCATGTGTTAGCTACGTAGTTTTAGCACTTTTGACTAAGCCCTTTAATAATGAGAGATTTGCAAATTATTTGTAGACTGTGCTTAGAAAGGCCTTAATAAATAACATCTTCAGTTGACATAGGTTAGATCGGTTTTGAGATGGTCACTATGTGTTGACTCTGTGTCTCCTTTCTGCTTCTCTGCTCTCCTTATTCTCTTAGATCATGCTAGGTATGTGACTGTGGCTTCTGATTGGCGGTAACTACATTTGCATATGTTGGTTGTCTCCAGTTATACACACTGGGTCTTAACTTCTAGTCCAGACATGAGCTATATCAGAATCATATATCAGAATCATCTGGAAAGCTTAATGCGTGCAGACACACGTACACACACACAAACACACACACACACACACACTCCATCCTCAGTAATTTGAGTCATTTGATGCAGCTGGTCTGGGGTAGAGTCCATGGAGATTGTTGAAAATATCACTCTATTGAAAAAATGTGATTCTACTGCACATTCAGCTTTGAGAATCACCAGGCTAATTTATAACATTCAGCAATTTGTTGGGTAACGTTGATGATAATGAAAGTTACCATTTATTGAGGGCGTATGATGCACGAAGCACTGTGAGAGGATCTTTACAACATATATCATCTCTTTCAGGCCTCCACGTGCCCAATGAGATTTTATTTCCATTTCATGAATGGAAAAACTGAGCAACTGAGTATTGTAGAGATCATGAAGCTTATATATGATAAAGCTGGATTCACATCCACATCTTGACATGTCTCTAGTTCCTGTGCTACTGTATATGGTACTTTATGGTTCTTCTGGCCACATGGGGCCTGAGTGCAGGGGGTCACATATCTGAGAGCTTTGTTTTTTTTCCTGGACAGGCTGTTCAGCTCATCTATTTATTGGGTTCTCCCATCTGACTCATGTACATCCTGCCAGGCAGAACAGCCTATAATCTATGTGAAGGAAGGTTCGATGTCTTACTGTGACTCCTAGAACCAATTACAGTGACCTGTCCTCTGAAGAGAGTGATGAAATGTTCCTTCATGATGGTAGTCAGGAGTCCCTGACTTCTGAAGAGATGAAACTAAGTCCAACTTTCCAAGCTTCTTTCTCGTGTCTTCCTGGAGAGCTGAACTCTTTTGGGTAAGAGACAGTGCTTGTAACATCCATCTGAGCTCCTCCAATGGCTCATTTCTCTCTAAGATAGTGGAGTTTCTTGTTGATAACTGTCTTAATTTGTTCAGGCTTCTATAACAAAATACCATAAATTGAGTGGTATATAAACAACAGAAATTTATTCCTCACAATTATAAAGGCTGGAAAGTCCAAGACCAAGATGCTGGCAAATTCAGTGTCTGGTGAAGGCCTGCATCCTTGTTCATAGATGGCGCCTTCTTACTGTGTCCCCACGTGGTAGAAGAGGCTAATGAAGTCCCACAGGAGTATAAGGGCACTAATCCCATTATGAGAGCTCCACCTTCATCACCTAATCGCCCTCCAAAGACCCTACCCCGTAATACCATCACCTTGGGAATTAGAATGTCAACATATGAATTTTGAGAAGTGGATGGGGGCAGGGGCACAAACATTCAGAACACAGCAATAATTCACCCAGAAGAGTAAAACACTGTCACATATGAAGAACAAATTAAGATAATGCAATAAACAGGACCCTTTTGTAAGGAGAAAACTTTTGATCAGCTCACTGAGCTTCCTGTGTTGGTCTATGTAAACACCAGTCCCAAGAAAGGCTCAGTAAACAGATCGGTGTGGGGTCGAGATATTTCCTTAAAAGAAAAATAGTATTCTGAAATCTCCATAAAGTTAATGATTTCTGCAACTGGGGTTTTCTGCACTATTGTGCTCACTATTAGCATAGCTCTGTATAAATACTGTAATAGTTTCATAATGTGCTTCCAGCTGCCTCTACCCAGAGTGGTTGGTTATTCAAAACAAATCTTTGATAAATATGATATTTTTTGTTCCATTCCTCATTTCTTCCTGCTGATTGCTCATACTAAGTGACCACAAGAGCTTGTTTTCTTCCCCTTTCTTTTTCCCATGCTAAACAAAGGATTAAGACATATTAATGCGCATGAGAGAGGTGGGCCACAGGATGTCCTCAGCAATCCAAAACCAGGGGCATTCCATATGTCCGAGGGCTCAGAGGCTTAGGGGTCGATGATCAACCCTTCAGCTGTTAACATTGAGGTCAATGTTTCCAACCCTGCCTCTGATGGTGGTAACCTAGAAGCCAGTTTCTCTCATCAGCAGTCAATGAGAATGATTTACTAGTGCTATTGCAGTTCCCAGGGGAACAATTCTCATGGCTCAGTTGGCTGTCAAGATTTATCTTGTAGCCATCATCTAGTTAGAGTCTCTGAGCCGAGTCAACCAGTGGAAACGCAACTAATTTTTCTGTCATTCAAATCTCAAAATTGCAGCTTCAAGGGATCATCTCATCCTGTGGTTTTTACCCTGTGCTTCAGGGATATCTTGGGTCACCAGAAGTACTTCAGGGGCTAATGCAGAACGAAGGGTCACAGAGTGGATTGGGATCCAGGTAGCCCACTGCTGCTTCAACTGGAGCTGCTGTGCTTTCCTATGCTTTTTATATTTAGGCTGCATATGCAATTTTGCTTAATCTAAAAGAGAATATTTGTTTTGATTTTTGGTCTGGGAAGCATGGATTATCCTGTCCCAACAGCATCCCAATTTCTGTTCCAGGCATTACCTCTTCCCCTGCTATGTGCTGTCTTGGTGGGACTGGAAATTTAGGTGTTTATTCTGCAGTGGGAGATAAAAGGGGTCTCTGGGGCACCATCCTAGATTTTCCTGCTTTCTGACCTGGTACCTCCAGTGAAAAGGCCACCTACCCCAAGCTTGGCCAATCATACGCTGGAACTTTGAAGAGTGAACAAAGAACGCAAAGGTAAAAGTAATGGTCAGGATTTATCTTCCCCAGTCAATGCTCACTTTTGCTCTATAATGCTTCTTTTTATGTAGTTGATACTGCCAAGCTCCTTGCAGTGTCTTGCTTTGTTTCTTATTATTTCTTAAACTTGGTTCCTTAGCTTTTGAATCAATTCATTACATTGGATATCCATATGAAATTAACTACTTTTTTCTCACAACCAAGACACCCTAACTTATACAAAGCTCTTATTTTATGGGAGAAAAAATTGAGGCTAAAAGAGGATATATACCCTGCTTAAAAATCCCTCATACTAAATAAGAACTAAGACTAGAACTCAAATCCAGTTTCCAGGCTAGGCTCTTTCTTTTGCACTGGAGGAAAACTCAAATGCCTACAGTGGCCAGACAGGCAACGAAATGAGCTACTTGTTTCCATTTTTTTGTTACATTACATGGACTTCTCAATTTTTTATTTGCATGATTTTGGTTGGAAAAAAGAGCACAGAAAAATATTTATTTACTATAAAAAAGGTGCAAAAATAATAGTAATTGGCAGCCAATACTTTGCTTCAGTATTAAGTACACAATATGGAGTGGTGGAGACTGTGGAAAACCGGGGAACAGTTTTTATCTAAAAGTAATTGGCACTGTTCAGCTCCAGCTTGTTATTGTCTTGAAATAGCTTGGTCCCGTTATTGCCAGAAATAGCTATTACCTCATGTGTTTTTTCAGATAAGTGAGGCATGTAAATTTATATCAAAATAATTCTTGTTTTTTTTGGTGGTGGCTCAAATTGTTTAAAACTACTTTGAAACCCAAGCAACATGTCTCTGGGTTGGATTTAACTCAGGTACCATTGGTTTGTAGCTTCTCTCTTACCTCATGCTCATTCTTTCTTTTTTCCCTAACTTTATATTCCTGCCTCCTATGTAATGCTGTGACTGTCTCATTCCAAACCTGGAAAACTTCTAGAAACAAATTGCATATTGAGTCCTGAGATATTCTCCAACAGAAAGAAAAATGCAAGCTTGATTTATTTTCAGTTTGGCTGTCCTTATATTCTTAGCTAAAGTTCAGGGTGAAGGAAAAGGTTTAATTAGAGGAGTCATTAATTAGAGTGTCTAGTTTTCCTATAGGGATAAAGTGGGTATCTGTGGAACAATTATGTCACATAGATCGTTATCTGGAAAGGTCAGACATGAAGAAATATTGATTTCAGGAGTTTAGGATGATTACCCTACAACACTGTATGGAAAAAGTCACTGTGATGTGTGTATGACCAAATGAAATAATGTAGCTGAAAATGGCATGTAATAAAATATAGAATACTCTGCTAAAAATGTGGTTGTATTATCACGAGTAAAAATGAAGACAGAAAAATGTGTTTTAAAGAATGTGAAATATGCTACAGGGACTTCCCACAGTGAATTTAGACCAGGGGTTGGCAAACTATAGCCAGTTCAGATCCCGCCTGCTGCTGGCTTTTGTAAATAAAGTTTTATTGGAACACAGCCATGATCATTTGCTTACCTATTATCTGTGACTGCTTTCATGCTACAGTGGCAGAGTTGAGTAGTTGCAGATATCATATTTTTTGCAAGGTCTGAAAACTTTGCTGCTGGTCCTTTGTAGACAAAGCTTGCCAACTCCTGATGTAGACCTCTGAGAGTGTTAGGTCTGTTTCAGACATAAAGAATAAAGAAGTGTCAAGAGTCAGGAAAGCTTGGACAAAGATATAGAATTGAGAAGTGGTAGGATTCAGAGTGTATTTTGAAGATTCACGCTAAAAAACATTACTGGTGGATTGGATAAGGGTTATGAGGGGAAGAGAAGATGAGGTAGGATACTAGAAGGACTTATTTTTGGCTCACAACCCTTCTGACCAAAACGGGATCTGGTCCAGACAAGATAAAGTGGAAAAACCAGCAGGAACCAGCAGATGGCTACAAAAGTAAGCCCTAGCTGCCCTCATTACTCATTGGCATAAGACACTCCCACCAGTGCCATGACAGATTACAAATGCCATGGCAACAACCCAGAAGTTACCACCCCGTTCCAAGACAGTGACCTGGAAGTTACTGCCCCTTTCTTAGAAAGTTCTAAATAATCCTCCCCTCAATTTGCATTGACTCACCTCTTAATTTGCATGTAATTGAAAGTGAGTTTTTCTGAGTATAAATACAGTTGTCAAGAGCCCATAGTTGCCGACTTTGGGTATAGTGCCTATGAGTTAGCCCTGCTCCACAGGGAGCAGTACCATTCAGTAAAACATTGTCTAACACCATTAGTTCACCCTTGAATTATATCCTGTGCAAAGCCAAAACTCACCCCTAGACTAAGCCCTAGTTTCGGCGCTTGCCTGTTCCACATCAAAGACATGAGGGGAAGAAAAGGCAGGAGAAGTTAGGGAAGGGTCACAGTGCAAAGCAGGACACCTCAACTTCTTGGACTCTTGAAAGACCCTTGACATGCTCCATTTTGAACTTCATCCAAATGGCTACTGAATGGTTTTTAGATCAGAATTACATTTGAGCTGATGTGTCCCTCGTGGTGAGAGAGAATAACATTAGTGGATGGGGATGGTTCTGAGTGAATATGAAGAGCTTATTTTATGAGAGAAAAACACAAGACTTTAGTAGTTTAACAGACATCACCTATTCATAGGAACTTAGTTCAGAATAGAATTTTGAATTGAAGGTAGAGGTTCTAATATGGTCCCACAAGGAGCATTGTTTTTTTTTTCTTGGCAGAAGGAACTTCAGTTTCTGAAGTACACACTGTTCTGATAATATCTAGAAGAACTGTAATAGGATATGTGACAAATATTACAGATTGTACCCAATTCCCTATCTACTTCTTCCTTTATTATTTTACTTGGAGATACGGACATCTGGGTTAAAGATCACATTTCCCAGGCTCCCTTGCAGTTAGAAGTGACCATGTGACTAAATTCTAGTCAATAGGATAGAATGAAAGTGGTCTGCAACTTCTGAAGAGAGTCTCTCAAGGTATGATCCCTACCTCCTTTTGTAGCTTTCTCCCTCCTATTGGACAGAATAGATGTTTAGTGATTTACTCTGGCAGCCATCTCCAACAAGGAGGTCATCTTGGAACAGAAGCTATGAATGGTGGAGCAACAAAAATTTAGGAGCCAGTGACTCTGATATGCTAGAGCACTATGCCAGCTCTGGGCAGACTACTTCTGTATTTTCATTGTCCTGAAATCAATATTGCTTTGCAACTGAACTAATTTTACTTAATATATTATATATTCTGAAATGGAAAATGTTGATTATTTTGATCTAGTGCTGCAGCTTAAGTGATTTTTCCCGAGTTATCTAATTTGTGGACTCTGTGGTCATGGGAAGATACTTCTTTCACTTGTAATTTTAGTAATGTGCCTATTTTCTTTTATTTTCTTCTTTGTCACCCTTCTAGAGGTATCAATCTTTTTAAAGAAACACATTTTGGTTTTACTGATCTTGTCTAATTTTTGAAATTTCAATTTTTAATTTATTTCTTCAGTGTATGCTGTGCCTGTTTTGTTCTCCCCCCCCCCCCACATATTTCTTAAGGAAGAACTTTTGATGATAGATTTGAGAATTTTCTTCTTTTTACACATTTAATTCTATAAATGTTCCTCGAAACACTACATTAGCTGCTTCCTGTAAGTTTTGAATTGTTATCCTGTTCAAAATATTTTCTATTTTTTTTGGAACTTTCTCTACATTGCATTGATTATTTTGAAGTTTGTTGCTTAACTTTCAAGTATTTGAATATTTTCCCTTTACATTTCTGTTACTCATTTCTAGGTTGAGTCCATTATAATCAGAGAACACACTTTATGTAATTTAGTTCTGTTAAATTTGTTAAGGTTTGTTTTATAATGAGTCCAGATGTTGTTCATATTGGAGAATGTTTCATGTGCACTTGAAAAGAATGTGTATTCAGCTGTTGTTGAGTAGATATTTTATAACTGTCAATTAGATACAGTTAGTTAATGGTGTTGTTCAGTTCTTCTATACTCTCAATGTTATTTTATCTACCAGTTCTATCAATTATTTAAAAATGGAGTGCTGATATTGAAATGGGAAAAGTTCCCTTATTCCCCTCTCGGCATGCGATGAAAGTGTGGCTCACTTCTTTGGTGCCCCAACTACTCAAACCTCTAGGGGGAGCATGCAGACAGGCAGGTTGTGGGGTTCCAACCCCATGGCAGCGACTAGGGGTGAATGTTTACAGCTCCTGAAGTCCCAGTGGATGTGTATTATAGTATGCTCTTTTAGTTTTGCCGTGATCAGGTGGCTTGTGTTAATCAGCTCAGTTAGACCCTCTGCCTTATTGCAAAGATAGAGGGCTTTTTGTATTCTGAGGTTCTTGTCTTGGTGTACCGGAAAAATCAAATCACACTTGGACTTGGAGAATGAGTGCAAGGTTTTATTGAATGGTGGAAGTAGCTCTCAGTAGATAGATGGGGAGCCAGAAGGGGGATGGAGTGGGAAGGTGGTTTTCCCCTGGGGGCTGCTGAGCAGCCAGACTCTCCTCCAACCACTGCCAATCAAATTCCACGTTGTCCCGCCATAGATGCCCTGCTGGTGTCTGCTGGTGTGTTCTTCTGCCAGTGTGTATCTCTTGACGTCCAGCTGCTTGTGTGCATGCCTGCTAGGGTCTCGGAGTTTTTATAGGCACAGGGTCAGGGTGTGGCAGGCCAGGTTGGTCTTGGAAAATGCAACATTTGGGCATGAAAACAGGAGTGCGTGTCCTCACATAGGTCTATGGGAATAGGCCTGAGGGTGGAGCCCTCTCTAGGGACCCTGTCTTTCTCTACCCAGCACTTCCCTGTCTCAATATTCTCAGCTATATGATGGACTAATTTATACCTTCTTTCAGTTCTGTCAGTTTTTGTTTCATATATTTTGAATGTCTTTTGTTACATGTATGTATATTTAGAATTATGTAATATCATTCCTTTTCCCTGGTAATTTTCATTGCTCTAATGTATGCATAGACTTATGTAACCACTACAGCTTTCTTTTGTTTAGTGTTTGCATAATATACCTTTTTATACATTTTTTTTTTTTTTTTTTTGAGACAGAGTCTCGCTCAGTCACCCAGGCTGGAGTGCAGTGGCATGATTTCTGCTCACTGCGAGCTCTGCCTTCCAGGTTCACACCATTCTCCTGCCTCAGCCTCCCAAGTAGCTGGGACTACAGGCGCCTGCCACCACACCTAGCTAATTTTTTTTGTATTTTTAGTAGAGACAGGATTTCACCGTGTTCAGCAGGATGATCTCGAACTCCTGACCTTGTTATCCGCCCACCTCGGCCTCCCAAAGTGCTGGGATTACAGGCGTGAGCCACTGCGCCCGGCCTATACATGTTCGTTTTTAACTTGCCTGTATGATTATATTTAGACTGAGTGTCTTTAGACACATAAAGTTGGTTCATGATAAAGATCGTTTCTGTCTTTTATTTGGTATAGTTAATGCATTTATATTTAAAGAAAGAATATTGGTATATTTGCATTTTAGTCTACCGTTTAATTCTATTTCCTCTTCTTTGTATCGTCATAGTTTTGCTCTATATTCCTGCTTTATTTTGGGTTATTTAAATACTTTTCATATTCTATTTGAATTTATCTACCTATTTTTGATAATATCTCGTGGTATAATTTTGTAATGATTGCTACAGTGATTACAATATACATATATATTTTTCTCAGTATTTAAAATACATGTTTTACCATTTCAAATTAAATATAGAAACCTTGTTGCCATTAAGTTCCCATCATTTTCTCCCCTTATCTTGTGGTGTCTTATTTATCACATCTGCATATATTGAAAACCCAGCAATGTTACAATTTCAAGTTTCAGTTATCAATTATATTTTAAAGAGTTTAAGGGAACAATAGTCTACTATATTTATGCAGATATTTACTATTTATTTTACTCTTCCTTTATATCTGATATTCTAAGTGGTCTTCTGGTATTATTTTCTTTCTTTTGGAAGAATTACTTTTATAAAGAAACAGATCTGCTGAAAATGGATTCTCTTAGTTTTTCTTCACTGAGGCCATCTTTGTTTTAGCCTCAGTGTTGAAGAATATTTTTACTGGGTATAGACCTCTGGGAGTTCTGTAACTCTGAGGGTCAAGAAAATTCTTTCAATATGTTTTGTTGAGGAAATTATCTCTGTATTTTTACCTCTACATAATACCCTTCATATGCTTGAAGATCCTTGTTTTTAGTTATCTTTTTCTCATATTGCATGATTGCCAAAATTTTTAGTATCTGCTGCCACTCCTTTCCAGGTAATATGATAAAATCGTTAAACAGAACCTGGCTTTGTGGATAAGTTTCTGTGAGAACTCAGTAAATATTTGGCTTTAATTTTCCTGTCTATAAAATAAAAAAGATAACATTATATATATATGACTGGTTTGACAGCAATATCTTTCAGGACTTTGAAAATATTAACTTTATTGTCTCCTTTTTTTCCTCTTTCTTTCCTTCTTTTGTTTTTTTGTTTTTTGTTTTGTTTCATTTTGTTTTAGAGATGGGCTCTTACTCTGTTGCCCAGGCTGGAGTGTGGTGGCACAATCACAGATGACGGCAGCCTTGAATTCCCAGGCTCAAGAAATGCTCCTGCCTCAGTCTCCTGAGTAGCTGGGACCACAGGGACACACTACCCTGCCTGGCTAATTTTTAAAATTTTTCGTAGATACAGAGTCTCACTGTCTTGGACTTCTGGGCTTAAGCAGTCTTCCCACCTTGGCCTCTGAAGATGTTGGGATTACAGGCATGAGCCAATCTAGCCATTTGAATCATTGTATTATGTTAATACATATGTTTCACTTTGTTTTCATTTTTATTTGGCTGCTTTCAAAAATTTTTGTTTCGTATTTACTTTTCTGTCATTTTTAAAGGACGTGTTTGGGCATGAACTTTTTGGATTTATTCTTTTTTTTTTTTTTTTTTTTTTAGATGGGGTCTCACTCTGTCACCCAGGCTGGAGTGCAATGGCACCATCTCAGCTCACTGCAATCTCTGCCTCCTGGGTTCAAGCGATTCACGATTCTCCCACCTCAGCCTCCTGAGTAGCTGGGATTACAGGTACCTGTCATCATGCATGGCTAATTTTTGTATTTTTGTAGAGACAAGGTTTCATCATGTTGGCCAGGCTTGTCTTGAACTCCTGATCTCAGGTGATCCACTCGCCTTGGCCTCCCAAAGTGCTGGGATTACAGGTGTGAGCCACCATGCCTAGCCTTTGGATTTATTCTTTCTGGGACTTGTTGAGCTTCTTAAATCTACAAGATTATATATTTTGCCAAATTAGAGAAATTTTCACTATTATTTATTTAATTTTTTTTTTTTTTTTTTTTATGCAGTGTATTATTTCCCCTGTCTCTGGGATACTTATGACACAAATGCTAAACTTTTTCCTACTATCTTATAGTTCTCTGAGTCTCTGTCATTTTTGAACTTTTTTTCCCTTTATGTTGAGGACTGGTTAATTTCTATTTATCTATTTTCAAGTTGACTGGCTCTTTCCAATGTCATTTTATTCTGCTATGCATCCTTTTCAGTAAGTTTAAAATTTTTATTAGTTGTATTTTTTGGTTTAAAGCTTCCATTTGATTATTCTGTGTGTTTTCTATGGTTTTACTGATGCCTTCTATCTTTTCATTTATTTCAAGAGTATTACTCTTACTTCTTAGAGCATTTTTACGATGGCTGCTTTACAGTCTTCATAACTCCAAAATCTGTGTTATCTCCTCATTCACTTCTGTTGACTCTCATTTTCCATCTGAACTGAGAATTTCCTAAATTTTTATATGCATTTCTGTTGTATTTTAATTATATTGAATATTATCATATGAGACTTTGGGACTTAAGTAAATCTTATGACGAATATCAATATATTTACTTTAAAAGGCAATCAACCACATGAGTTCAGGCTGACAGTCTCATCAGCCTTCAATGGATGGAGTTTTAGTGCTGGCTACATTTTCAGTGCCTTCACAGTGCTATTTGGATCTGTCACACGTGGGATCCACCCTATGGCCAGTTTGGTACTTGGATGGGAGTATATCCCTAATTATAGTTCCTGAAGCCTTTGGTTTGCTGTTTAGTGTCAGATTTGGTACTTGGATGGGAGTACATCCCTAATTATAGTTCCCGAAGCCTTTGGTTTGCTGTTTAGTGTCAGATTCACACATACACAACTTGTGGGTGAGCTTGGGAATTCCTAAACATCTGTATGAAGTCCAGTTCTCTTTCCTGAGTTCCTTCCTCTTTGTGATTACCCTTGCACTTTCAGGCTTCCTGAGGCTCTCTTTTTGGTTCTATGATCAGCAAGATGGGGTTTCATGTGCGTTGCTCTACTATATACTTTCTGTAACATGCCTGACAAACTGCAGAAGAGCAGAGAGAGGAAGAAAGTAATAGGGAAAGATCTCCACCCCGTTGGAACCACAACTCCTCTGATAAGAAAGGACGATTCAGAATTTTAGACTTCCATGGGTCCCCTCTTCCACTACTGTTGCTGTCACTACAGGCACTGGGGCCTGGGATGAGGGGAATAAAAAAAAAATAAGAAATTAATGAACAAAAATTTAAAAATGGGAGATTTTCCCCCACTCTCCCTGAATATTAGGATACTTCATTCCTGCTTCTCGATACAGAACTAGAGGGATTCTCCTAGAGCTCTGTCTGTCTGCATGGATCCCTGTTGGTTTCAAGCTTCCTTGATTCCATATTGGAGACACCATAAGAGAAAAGATGGTAAATCCATTCACATTCCCAGTTCGATGGCTGTTCACATTCGAATCCTTTTTCCTAGTTTACCTGCTACCAGTTATTTTTCATAGGCCCTGAATAACTACTTCATGCATTCTGTTCAGGACTTACAGCTGCACATAGTGAGAAAGTCAGTGTGAATGTGCTTGGTCAATATTTCCCGAAACTGGAGCCATCTCTAGATTTTAATCACTAGCAAGCCCCTTTCCTCCACCAGTTACAACTCTAAGTTCAGCATAATTTGCAGTTCATTCCACCTGTAATATATTATCACTTACAAAAATGCAATAGGGGGGCCAAAGGCTGCATTGAAGAGTAAGATAAATTTCAGATGCAAAGCAGACAATTGTCATAAACTTCTCGTAACTGAGGGGTTCTATATAGGGCATAGTAAGGTAGAAATTATTCACTACATATAAAATAGCTTTGTTAGGAATTAACTCATCCTCCCCTGTTGTTTTTTCTCAGGATGCTTGATTTAGAACAGTCTTAGTGTTCACTTTGACCATCATTTATGTACATAAAGTTGTCATGTATTTGAGATACTTGTTGGGAGAAATTTGGGGAGTATTGCATCCTGATTCCATTCAAGATTCAGTTCTTCTAGGAATAACTCTGATTTTTATTTTACTTTTTGTTTTCTTTTCTGTTTTTCACAATCACTTTTTCAGATACCCAGCACATTTATTCTCTTCCTTATTTTATGGACAGAAAAATAAAGGCCAAAGATTGACTGGGTTCTCTCAGAAAATTATTCACAAGCCAGGTTCTGTCTAGTGATTTTATCATATTGCCTGGAGAGAAGTGGTGGCAGATGCTGAAAATTTTGGCTTCTTATTTCCATTGAGATAACATCTCAAATTTATCCTAGCCATCCATTCAGCCGAAGTAGGGATAGGTGGGATAGGAGTTGGTGGGGTATTGAAATCGGCAGACTGGTGCAGAACAGACTCAGTGAAACTGGCAGAGATTGGTGCAGAAGGGATCCAATGAATCTAAGAGTCAAGGATTTCCATCCTGGAGAGATTCTATTTAATTTAATGAAAAGCCAAGTTAAAATAGATAATCGGGCAAACATTTGATCTGGTTATTTCTGGCCCTGCCTCTGGTTTATCCAGTCTCTCTGGTTTAGTGTGTGCATGTGTATCTGAGTATGTCATAAACCCTTGAAATAGGTTGCAAACAAGCTTATTACAAAGCAGGCTCCTATCTGCACTTCTAAGTTTACCTTTTGCTACTCCCCACCCAACTCCCCTCCCAATACATTCTACACTCTAACCTTTCTGAGCTACTTGTGTTTTCCCAGATGGGCTGTGTGTTCCAGTTTTTTTTTTCCACAATCTTTTGCACCTGCTGTTCATGCTGTTTACTCTCCTGCCCCTCTTTCACCTGGCTAACTCTAAACATTGCTCAATTCCTCACATATTTTCATACCCTCTGGAAATCATTCCCTGGTACCTCACACCTATCTCAACAAGAGTTACATTTAATAAACAGAATTGGCTAGCTCATAAAGAGAAAGTCCAGCATAAGACAGCCGTCAGTGTTGTTTGAAGCATTCTGAACATTCTTCTCTCATCACATGGAATGGCAGTTTTTAGTAACTTAACATGACTCTGTTTTAACTTGAAATTATATCACATGCTTCCAGTCCCTTATATTAAGAAGCAGATATGGGCCGGGTGCAGTGGCTCACACCTGTAATCCCAGCACTTTGGGAGGCCAACGTGGGTAGATCACCAGTGGTCAGGAGTTCGAGACCAGCCTGGCTAACCTGGTGAAACCCCATTTCTACTAAAAATACAAAAAATTAGCTGGGTGTGATGGCACATGCCTGTAATCACAGCTACTTGGGAGGCTGAGGCAGGAGAATCGCTTGAACCCAGGAGACAGAGGTTGCGGTGAGCAGAGATTGTGCCATTGCACTCCACCTTGGGCAACAAGATTGAAACTCCATCTCCAAAACAAAACAAAACAAAAGCAGATATTATCTTTATCTTTTCTGTGCAGAATGACTTACTATACACCTTGAAGTGCTCTGATGGAGGGTACGGAAATCTCTGAAAGGAAGCCGTCCAAGTAGGAACTGTCAACAAAAATGTCTCGTATGAGTCGACACTGCAAGTTTATAAATCTTTTCTGCATATAGTTATTGCATTGAATCCTGATAACAGCCTCCGAAAGAGGCATATCATCATTTTACAGGTGATGAAATGGGGAGTGAGGGAGGATTGGTGCCCTAATAAAAAGCACCTGTCTGGAAGCCATGGCACCTGATGTTTCTGAGGTGTCACAGGAATTGAGTAGAATCACGAAAACAGAGAGAACCTCCTCACATCCGGCAGCACCACCTAACATTCATTGGCACAGTGGCCTCATCAGCACCTCTGATAGGATCTAACTGTCCCTGTCTTCTTGTTTCCTTCAAGTCCTTCTGGAATCTCGTTTCTGAGATGGGAGTGAAGATACAAAGGAAATCGCCTGAAAGGAGTTAATTGCCTTTGCTTCTGATTACCTTCTTTTTCAAGGGCAGTGGTTTAATTATCGAGACACTAACCACACGCTAGGTTTCCTGGGTGAAAGACTTTCCTTTTAACATGATCACACTGTGTTAATGATACTGATCAGTCCCAGAATACTGCTAAAATAATTGTCTATGAGCAGGTTGCTCTACAGAAATATTCATGGAGCTTAGAGCATGAAACCTCCCAATTGCATACTAAAGAAAATTTTTCAAACCGTAAAATTACGTAGCAAGAAAAAAAAAAAAACGTTAATTTAAAAATCTATACTTAGCCAGCCCATAACTACACTAGAAACGTTCCAGAAGTGGCAATTTAAAGAGGTAGAAAATACCATACTTCTCTATGTGCCTCCAGTACCAAATAAAAGTGTTCCTATTTACTCTACAGGGCGGACCGGTGCTTTGTAAAGTTTGGTTTCTTAACAGCAGTAAAGTGAGTTCTAATTTGGCTTTAGGTCAACATGCGCAAGATTCAGTTTGCCAGAAGCGGCTACTCAGTGACTTCAGACTCTAAACACATGAGGATCTGAGACCCCCACACTAAAAGTTTGGAATAAAGACAGCAGGTTCTAAACTCTGAGTTCAAGTCAAGTGCTCATAGTTAATAATGAGAACCACTCAGGCAAATTCACTTTTCCCAGTACATTTAAGGAAGTGGTTCTCACACTTGAGCTTGTGTAAGAATCCCCTGGAGAGCTTGTTAAAACACAGATGGCTGGGCCCCACCCCAGGTTGTCTGATTCACTAGAGCTGGGGTGTAGCTCAGGCATTTGCATTTCTAACAAGTTCCAAGGTGTTGCTGATGCGGCTGGTGTCAGAGCAACACGATGAAAACTATTGATTTGTTTAATGAAGACAGTTGATGCCAAGGACACAGTCATGATTATTTACCCCAAGGAGTTTATTCCTTCATCTGGTGGTCTCCTTATCCCCCAGTGGGCGGATTTCCCACTTCATTTACTTCATTTTGTGCTCCATTTTAGCCTTTTTTTTTTTAAACCATTGTCTACCATATTAGCTGTATTATTGTCAGTACCCAATTAGGGTATTTTGGACTGTAACAACGGAAACGAGAACTCAAACTGGTTTAGAAAGTTATTAAATGGATTTATGTCTAATAAACATAATTTACTAGCTCATAAAGAGAAAGTCCAGGGTAGGGTAGCCTTCAGTGTTGTTTGATGATGTCATCAAGGACCCATGTGATTCACTTCTGTTTTTGTGCTCTGCAAGCCACAGTTTTGGCTTCACGATGAGACTGGTTCCCCTTGTGGTTTTAGGACAGTTGCTGGTAGCAATCAAGTTTTCAAGTTGCTTGCTCACATCCCTTGGAAAAGTGACTTCCTGGGGTTTTCTTCAGAATAAAGAGAAGTTTTCCAAAGCCTCTGGCAGGTCTCTTGTTATGTCTCATTGTCCAGAAGTAGGTCACATGCTCAAGGCCAAACCAATCACTGACCAGGAGGAGTGGTTTAGCTTTAGCCCAGTCAGGCCTACCCCTGGATTTCAGAGTGGCGTCAAATTCTCCTGTGTCCTGTGATATGCATGATGCAAACCTAAATGAAACTGGCATTCTCTTGGGAAGGAAGAGTGGAGAATGGATGCTGGATTGCAACTAACAGTATCTACTACACTTTCCAGGTAGTTATAAAAGTAGATAGTTTTAGAAAGTTAAAAAGCCATGGGAAAGAAAATATTTTGTATATTTACAAGGTATGAGGTTTTCCAGGGTGACATTTAGCAAATTTCAGAGAACAATGGAACTCAATTTTGCCACTAGTAAGTAAGTGGCAGAGTTGAGTTTCAAATACAGGTATATTTGAGTAAAGGCTTAAGTCACCTCTTTGAAGTTCCATTGCCTCATCTTTAAAATGGGGATGATACAGAGCTTTCAGGGTTGTCAGGACTATAAAGAATGAGTGCAGGGGAACTGGCATGTAACGGGGGCTCAGTTGATTATAACTGTCACTGTTTGTAATAACAATGTGTGCGTGTGTGTGCACGCACGTGTGTGTGTGTGTGTGTGTTGAGAACTAGTATAGCAATTGACAATGTTTGTATGATCTCCATTTAGAGGAACAGCAAAGATCTGGTTAATTTAAACTGTTAAACTTGGTATTGATCCTTGGCAAAATTCTGTATCTGGCTATATAACAAATGGAAAATTAAAGAATTCAGCAATGGACAGACAATGACAAGCATCCCCTAAGAAGGGATCATACAAACAGACTTCATTTCCATTTTGGATACCAAGTTGGTCCCTAGGGAGGCCATGTTCCCCAGAGTATGGTATGTACACTATTAAAGGCATGTGGCTATTCATTGATGTCACTCACTGAAATTGAGTGAGCTACTGAATTGAGCTGCTATTGGGATTAAATATACCACTGAAAATTCTAATTGTCAATGGCCAAAAGATTGATCCTTTGGACACCTGAATTGTTTTTAAAGAAAGGGATTTCAGAGAGCCCTTATTCTTAACAATAAAGAAAGGGATTTTAGAGATCACTTATTCTTAACAATTGGTGGGAAGATCAAATTAAAATAAGGAGCTATAATAGTTTCATGGCTAGCCTTAAAAATTATCTTGACTAAGTCAAAGAGCAAAAATCTGACCTAAAACAGTTACACTGAAACTGCCCACTTTGAACTCCATGCAGGATTAACATGGAGGCTAGTCCATTTTGTAGTCTGGTGGTTAAAATTCCCATCATGGCTTGGGTTGTCTTCCTAATGAGGAATCGGTCCCTTTTGGTTTGATATTTCTGTTGACTTGAAATATCGGCTGTTTGTCCCAGTTAAAATCTGGTAATAAAAGATTTGAAAAAAATTTTAAAAAGAGTCCTACTGTTAGAAGTCAGCTTAATTAAAAGCTGATATATTTATATAAAATATAAATATATATTTACATATAAACACATACCTATACACATGCACATATACATATAAAATATATATACAGACACATATATAAATATATATACTATATATAAATATAAATATATGTACATATACACATATAAATTTAAGTCCTTTCTGCTTTTTCTTTTTAGATCCTGTTTTTGGAAACATTTTAGTGGACTAAAACATCTTTTTCAAAAAATGAACACATATGTTTAATGCCTCTGTTCATTTCCTTTCTTAAAAATTGTTCTCCCATTTTACTTTTACTCTTCCTACTTCTCCTTCCTCTTTGTCATATTCAGTATTGTTTGAAAAGATCTGGAGAAGACTCAGACACCTTAAGGAACCCAGAAAAATGTATTACTCATCCCTTTTGTGGAGGTCTTCCGTTTTCCTTGTGAAGATTCAAGAGTGATGGTCTTCTTGGGTCTGACGCTCTGCCCTCTTTTGAATTGTTACCTAATCTCTTTGCTTTTGGGGTGTACCAGAAATTACATTATATTGTGAGAAAACTAGACCTTGGTGTGTGTAATGGTTGGGTAAGAGATACAGTTTTAAAGGTGGCTGATGGAAATTGTTTATGGTAAACGGCCATTACTACAGTGGGTTACTTGTTTCTTGCACATTTGGGTAAGAAAAGTGTGGTTTAGGGCCTGGTGCAGTGGCTCATGCCTGTAATCCCAGCACTTTGGGAAGCCAAAGTGGGCGGATCACCTGAGGTCAGGAATTCAAGACTAGCCTGGTCAACATGGTGAATGTCAGGCCTCTGAGCCCAGGCTAAGCCATCATAACCCCTGTGACCTGCACATATACATCTAGATGGCCTGAAGCAACTGAAGAACCACAAAAGAAGTGAAACAGCCAGTTTCTGTCTTAACTAATGACATTCCACCATTGTGATTTTTTTCCTGCCCCACCCTAACTAATCAATCAACCTTGTGACATCCCTCCCCGGACAATGAGTCTCATGATCTCCCCATCATGTACCTTGTGACCCCCTCCCTGCCCACAGGAGATAACCACCTTTAACTGTAATTTTCCACTACCTACCCACATCCTATAAAACTGCCCCACCCCATGTCCCTTTGCTGACTCCTTTTTCGGATTCAGCCCGCTTGCACCCAAGTGAATAAACAGCCTAATTGCTCACACAAAGGCTGTTTGGTGGTCTCTTCACACAGATGCATGTAACAGTGAAACCCCATCTCTACTAAAAATACAAAAATTAGCTGGGTGTGGTGGCACATGCCTGTAATCCCAGCTACTTGGGAGGCTGAGGCAAGAGAATCACTTGAACCCGGGAGGTGGAGGTTACAGTGAGCTGAGATCACACCACTGCACGCCAGCCTGGGCGACAGAGTGAGACTTCGTCTCCATCTCAAACAAACAAACAAAAGCAAACAAGCAAACAAATAAAAAAGTGCAGTTTAGGCCCTAAAAACTGCATGCTTACTTTTCCCTATTCACTAAAGGGCTCCACCCAAAAGCCAGTAATCTAATGGAGAAAGAAGCCAAATAAAAAAGCCGAAATACAGCTTTCTGATATTTAGCAGAATCTTTTGATACTCATTGTAAAAGAAATTTGCATCTCTAAAGAAAATCTCCATTTGTAAGGGCATATCCCTGTCGGTGACTAAACCACTAGGAACTTTAATTATGGGAACTGTAATGGTTTAAAGTTTATACAACAAACCTTACCTCTCTTCAGATCTAAGTTTTGTGCCTTTGAGATGTACATTTTCTACCTTGTTTCACCAGAGTCATGCCATAGGAGATGCAAATTAAGAGTTGCCTAGCTAACAATCATTTAAGGCAATGGAACCAGTAATTAAGAGATTCATAGTCTAAAGTGGGGGACAGAAACTTTTTGAAAGCTGGCAAAGGAAGAATCTTATAATTCTGTAAAATCTGCTTCTGTCTACATGTCTATATGTCTGTGTCATGTTTATGATATTTCACTACCAAATTATATTAAAGGGGTCTAACCAATTGACTTAAAGAAAAGTAAGCACTTAAATCAAGTATTTTATCAGAAAAATAAAAGCTAGCTCAAATGCCTTTTAGTTTGCATGACTTTAGTAATCTTTGGTAAATAAAACTAGTTTCAAAATTCTCTAGAGTAATTTAAAATCTTAATGTCATGTTATATTAAATTAAATAATCCTAGAAATTTCACAGGAAATTAGATTTACTAAGATTTACAATAGTAGTTAATATAGGTAATTAAAACTACTAGATATAAGAGTACCAATTCCATATACAGAATATAGAAAGAAAGATGTTTTTTAGTAAAGAAGTTCATAAAAAATGAAGATGTAGTTTTGCTTGAAAGAAAAACAATTTTGTCTAGTTTAGAAAAACAATGCAATGTATAGGTTGTTTGAAAATGAAGGAAATAATGATATAGATAAAACTAAATGAATAGAAGAGAAGGGATAATAGTGTAGGGAATGAGGAACCTTTGATTTTTGGGTGGCCATGTGACATGGAGCTGCAGCTGTGCTGTTAAAGGTAAAAGCTCAGCTCAGTTATTGAAGGTAATATTTACCAGTGTCATTGGGAGATGGATTCAACTTCTGGGAGTTGATTTACTGGATGCATAAGGAAACAAAAACTAATAAGGAAAAAGTGAAATATTCAATTAGTAAACCAAAACTAAAATTCCAAGCTCCCCAGCTGACCAAATGGACTCCCTTCTCAGCCAAGGGGATTCCAAAGAAATCTGAAAAATGAGTTCAGGCAATAACAGGAAGTGGGGGTTTGGATATACCTCATTATACCCTCTCCATTTTGCCATTTAGACCCAACTGATGAGCATTCATATTAGAGATTCTAACACTGACATAACAGAGACTTTGTAGCAGTAAGCTACCAACCACAACCTGCCTCTGGTATATAACATCACAAGACGGGTAACAGGTTCTAAAAGAAATCAAAGTATTTTACCCCAAAATATTTTTTTGTGACATATTTTGGAATGGCCCTGCAAAGCCATCTCTTGTGGGAAAAAGTTACATTCTGTGGAGAATCCTTTTCCTTTTCCAGGTCTTTTCCTGACCGGAGAGATTTAACTCAGAGTTGGACACTTTTTAAGGTCTGATGAGAAATATTTCCCATCAGTTCTCTCTGAAGACTGATACCTGGGGGCTTCATCTACGTAGCAAGAACCATGGCATGCAATGGGGAAGTGACTTGCTTCTTTGGTGACCCACAGCTCAGGCCCCTAAGGGGAGCATGCAAATGGGCAGGTAGTGGGGCGTGTGGGCTCCAACCCTATGGCAGCATCTAGGGTTGAGTGTTTACAGCTCTGAAAGCCCCAGTGGGCACATGTTGCGTTGTGCTCTTTCAGCTTAGCTGTGGCTTGTGTTAATCAGATCAATTGGACCCTCTGCCTTATCACAAAGAGAGGGCTCTCTGTGTCCTGGGGTTCTTGCTTTAGGGTACTAGAAAAATTGGATCTCATGTGGGCTTGGAGAATGAGTGCAAGGTTTTGTTAAATGGTGGAAGTAGCCCTCAGCAAATGGG
This sequence comes from Papio anubis, assembly GCF_008728515.1. Taxonomy (NCBI): domain Eukaryota; kingdom Metazoa; phylum Chordata; class Mammalia; order Primates; family Cercopithecidae; genus Papio; species Papio anubis. The sequence goes on along the minus strand of NC_044992.1, from coordinate 13,419,540 downwards.
TGGGAAGCCAGAAGGGGGATGGAGGGGAAAGGTGGTCCTCCCCTGGAGTCAGGCCACTCAGCAGCTGGGCTCACTTCCAACCACCCTCAGCCAAATTTCCCTCAGCGTCCACATCATCTGACCACATCATCAGTGTTCTTCTGCCAGTGTGCTCCTCTTGAGGTCCAGCTACTTGTGTGTGTGCCCACTAAGGTCTCGGGGTTTTTATAGGCACAGGATTGGGGGGCCATGGCAGTCCAGAGTGGTCTTGGACAATGCAACATTTGGGCGCAAAAACAAAAATGCCTATCCTCACCTAGGTCCGTGGGCACAGGCCTGAGGGTGGAGCCCTAGCCAGGGACCCCACCCTTCTCTACTCAGCACTTCCCTGCCTCCCACCCATATCATTTTCTCGCTCTGAAGAGGTACATCTAACTGCCATTAGAATACAGGTGATGACAGTAGCAAAGATTTGGAACCAACCCAAATGCCCATGAATGGTAGACTGGATAAAGAAAATGTGGTACATATACACCATGGAATACTATGCAGCCATAAAAAAAGGATGAGTTTATGTCCTTTGCAGGGACATGGATGAAGCTGGAAACCATCATTCTCAGCAAACTAACACAGAAACAGAAAATCAAACACTGTGTGTTCTCACTCATAATTGGGAGTTGAACAATGAGAACACATGGACACAGGGAGGGGAACATCACACAGGGACACAGGCAGGGGAACATCACACACTAGGGCCTGTTGGCGGGTGCGGGGCTAGGGGAGGGATAGCATTAGGAGAAATAGCTAATGTAGATGATGGGTTGATGGGTGCAGCAAACCACCATGGCACGTGTATACCTATGTAACAAACCTGCACTATCTGCACATGTATTCCAGAACTTAAAGCATAATTAAAAAGAAAAAAAGAAGAATGCAGGTGGTGACTGGTATTAGCTACTTCCTGATGACAGGGGGTGTTGTTTTGGGGAAAAAGCAGCAGTCAGATTCCTCCCAGAGGTCTACCTAAGGGTTCCTGGCAAAGGGGAACATTGTCTGGAATTTGATGGTTTCTAGGCTTGAGAGGAAAAAACAAGTTTTATAAGGTTTGGTATGCATGGGTTAAACATGTGTATTACACAGGGAAGAACCTAGTGCCAAGGATTATAGAAATAAGAAATGAAATACACTAATTATTTTGAAAACATTATTGTGCTCCAAGGTATAGAACAGAACAAATGTAAGAACAGCAAGCATAGGCAAGGCTATGAAGAAGATATCCTTGGAAGGTTGATTATTAACACTTACGTGATTTTTTAACTTGAGGTCCCTGATATCTTCACATTGGTACTTCGAGTGTTCTTCTGGGTCAATGCAGATGACTTCGCTGGCTTCCTAGGCCTTTACTTGGCTATAATGAATCCAAGAGCCTATTCCAGTGACCTTTACTGCTGCAAGAGTAGAAAAGAGTATAGCGTAAGTTCCCTCCCAATCTGGGCCTCTAGAGAGAGAAAGGGAAGGGCGTACCTTTATTAGCACTAGGTCATCTGGTTTGAAAAGAGGTGGGTCTGGTTCATGGGCTTGGGCCTCTGACGGTTGTTTCAATTCCTGTTGGAAATGGGCCAAAGAGGTTATGTGTTTAATTAAATCAGAGGTTTCTTGGTCTAGCGAGAGATCATTGGGGAGAAAAGGCCATCCATTCCTCATTTCAAGGAGATGCAAAGCTAGCTTTGAAGGGGTGTTTCTAATACATAGCAGGGTTATGGGGAGAAAGGTAGTCCAGGGGAGACGAGTCTCCTGAGACAGTTTCCTGAGGTGCCTTTTGATAATATCATTTGTCTTTTCTTCCTTTCCTGAGGATTGTGGTCTCCAGGCACAATGAAGATGGTACTGTATACCTAGTGCCTTTGAGAACCCCGGGGTGACAGCCAACTTGAACGAGAGGCTAGTATTGCTCTGGAGGTACTTAGGGAGTCTAAAGTGAGGGATTATCTCATTGATTAGTACTTTTATCATCTCAGAGGCTTTCTCTGTCTGACATGAAATTGCTTCTACCCAGTTAGTGAAAGTATCCACACTAGGAGGACTGGATGCCTCTTGCCTTTGGCATATGAGTGAAATCCATTTGCTACTCTTTTTCCTGGTGGTCTACTGTCCTTTGGGTTCCCGGAGGAAGAAGCTATCAATTGAGGGGATGATTTTTAAGACAGTTCTCACAAGCATTAACAATTCGTTTAACCATTTGTATTAGGTTTTTTTTTTTTTTAGACCGAGTCTCACTCTGTTGCTCAGTCTGGAATGCAGTGGTGCGATCTTGGCTCACTGCAAGCTCCACCTCCCGGGTTCATGCCATTCTCCTGCCTCAGCCTCCCGAGTAGCTGGGACTACAGGCACCCGCCACCATGCCCCACTAATTTTTTTTTTTTTTTTTGCATTTTTAGTAGAGACAGGGTTTCACCATGTTAGCAAGGATAGTCTCGATCTCCTGACCTTGTGATCCCCCTGCCTCGGCCTCCCAAAGTGCTGGGATTACAGACGTGAGCCACCGCACCTGGTCTGTATTAGGTTTTTACCTGAGAACAATATCTGGGTCATTTGATAGGTTTTATCCTTACCTAGGTGGAAGGCCTGGTGAAGGCTTTTAAAAATTTTCCATTGGTTGGCAGCAGGTAGATGAAGTTTACCGTGTTCTGATTGTAGCCATCCTGAGGACTGAAGGATGTATCCCTGAGAGGTGGCCCGTTCTGTTTTTGCAGGAAAGTACTGCAGTTTTATTTCTCTGATGGGGCCCTCCCAGATCAATAGGGCTTCAAGTGGGTCAGAGACCTGGGGACCCCTGGCTGCTGTTTTAGCTGTTTAGTCTGCCAGTCTATTTCCCTCAGCTATTTCATCCATCCCTCTTTGGTGGCCTTTACAAAGTATGACTGACACCTTCCCATGGGAGGAAGACTGGGGACAATAGGCTATTAATTTCCTGATGGTATTTAATGGCAGACCCATTAGCTGTGAAGAAGTTCCTCTGTTTCCAGATAGTGGCATGGGTGTCGAGGTCTAGGAAAGCATACTTAGAATCAGTAGATATGTTAACTGTCTTTTCTTTGCTTAGTTGGAGTGCCCTCATGAGGGTGATTAGTTGGGCTAGTTGTGCCTGAGGAAAGAAGTACATTCTCAACAATATGGTTTAAAGTAACTATTGTGTGGCCTGCTTTGTGGGTTCCTTGTTCTACAAAAGAACTCCCATCTGTAAAGAGAATCCAGTCTGGATTCTCTAAGGGGGTTTCCTTGAGGTCCTCTCTTGTTGCTCAAGTTTGTGCTACTATTTGTTTGCAGTCACGCTCAAGTTCCCCAGCTTCATCTGGGAGGAAGATGACTGGATTTAAGGAGGGACAGTTTCTTCATTGGACCATAGATCCTTCTAACAATAGAGCTTGAGGCTTGAGGAGACGGTTGTCTGTTAGTCTTCCAGGAGACTATTGTCTCTTAGAAGACAGTAGTCCTGCCACATTGTGCAGAGTATAAACAGTGAAGTTATTCCCCATGGTCAACTTAGTAGCCTCGGGTATCAGCAAGGCTACAGCTGCGATTGCCTGGAGGCAAGGCCAGCCATCTTCTAGATACCAAAATGAGCACCTTACTTAGGTAGCCCGTGGGCTGCTGGGCTGGACACCAGTTCTATTTTAGGACTCTCAGTGCCATTCCCTTTCTCCCTGATACACAAAGATTAAACATTTTTCCTATGGGGAGACTAAGGGCTGGTGCCTTAAGCAAGGTTTGTTTTAGTTGATCAATGGCCTTTTTAGCCTCCAGCTCCCAAGTTGGACAGTGAGTTTTAGCTGCCGAGTCTCCTTTATTAGATGATAATAATGAAATAGCTGAACTATAGGTATCACTGTACCCAGGTATCAATAGTCTGCAGATTCCTGTAATGCCCAAGAATCCCCTCAGTTTCTTGAGGGCTCTGGGGAGGGGAAAGGAGGAGATGGGTTTAATTCTCTTTTTGCCCAATGTTCTGGTCCACTCTGACAAGACCAGGCCTAGTTACTTCATTCAAGACGGACAGAGTTGAGTTTTGATTTTGGAACCTTATATTCTCTGTTAGCTAGAAAATTAAGGAGAGGCTTACTGCCCTCCTGAGAGATTTCCTCAGTTGGAGCACAGAGGAGAAGTTCATCTACCTATTTCAAGACCTTAACCTGAGGATAAAGGAACTCAGAGAGGTCTCTCAGTAATGCCTGCCCAAACAAGTGGAAACTGTCTCGGAATCCCCGAGGTAATACTGTTCAGGTTAATTGAGTGGTTTGGTTTCAGGGATCCTCAAATGCAAACAAATACTGGGAGTCAGGGTCTAATGGTATGTAGAAGAAGACATGCCTTTAGGTTCAAGACTGTGAGCCATTTAGTCCCCTCAGGTATTTGGGCTAGCAGGGTATATAGATTGGGAACCACAGGGTGCATTGGAACCACAGCCTCATTAATGAGGGAGAGGTCCTGAACTAGCGTCCATTCCCTGTTGGGTTTTCATACTCCTAATAACAAGGGCTGTTGCAGGGTTTGAGGAGGGTTTGAGGAGGACCAGGATCTTTAAGTTATATATCATGGCTTCTAGCTCTTTCTTGACCTCTGGTTTCAGGGGATATTGTTTCTAGTTAGGAAAGGAGATGGGATCCTTAACATGGACCCGGACCAGCATGGCTGTCCAATTTTCCCTCGAGTTGCTCAAACTTCTGGTTTAATATCAGTCTCCACTAGGGGCAGACAAAGAGTTTGTCCAGGGGCCATCAGGATGGTGGTCCCCATACGGTCCAGGATATCCTTGCCCAACAGAAGAGTTGGGCTTTAAGGCATAATTAGAAAACCATGAGTGAACAATAGGTCTCCCCAGCTACAACTAAGGGGTTGAGAGAAATATTGGGTTAAAGGCCTTCCTGAGGTGCCCCTCACGGTCATGCTGAGAGAAAAAGGGAGCCCAGATTAGGGAGTAGAACGGAGAGACCGGCTCCAGTGTCCAAGAGGAGGTCCCTTTTCCTCATTTCAATTTCCAGAATTACCCAAGGCTCCTGGATGGTAATGGTGGTCTGGACCACTGAAGCCGGGAAGAGGAGCCCCAGGACCCATAAGTCATGCTGCTGGACCGTTTGGGAGATTGGTCCTAGACCTGGTAACCAGCATCCCAGGAGACAGTCCACTCTCCAGTTGTCTCCATTGCAGACTGGACAGGGTCGAGTTGGCTTCCTTATGCCAGTTGGGCAATCCTTTTTGAAATGCCCTGGCTTGCCACATCTGTAGCAGTTAACAGGTGCACCCTGGGAATTCTGGAGTTTGTGGGCTTGCCTGGCAGCCATTAAAGCCTCTGTCTATCTCCTATATTTCCTCTTTCCTTCCTGGGCCTTCCTGTCTCTATTATAAAAGACTGATATGGCTGCTTTCAGGAGGTTCTTTAAAATACTATCTGGCCCCAGGGCCTGTTTTTGTAGCTTCATAATGATGTCAGGAGCTGCCTGAGTAATACATGTATTCTTCGGGATTAGTCATCCCTCAGCTGAATCAGGAGACAGAAAGGTGTGCTTTACCCAGGACTCTCTTAGCCTTTCCAAGAAAGCAGTGGGGTTTTCATTGAATCCCTGGTTGATCATGGACAACTTAGTATAATTGAGAGGCCCGGTCCTAGTTCTACAGAAGCCTTCTATTACACACACCTGAAAGTGTCTCCTCTTCTAGCTTTCCATTTCATTGTTGGGATTTCATTTAGGGTCATCCATGGGTACTGCTTCTCTTCCAGTTGGATAACATTCGCCCCCTTCTCTGATGCCATATGTGATACAAAACGCATCCCCAAATCTCTCTGCTGCTTGCAGAACGGCCAGCTTCTCAGTGCCCATCAGGGTCTGATTCAGAAGTAACGTAACGTCTCTCCAAGAGAGCTCAAATATTTGAGTGAAATTCTGGAAAGCCTCTATATATCTACCAAGGTCATCTGAAAACTTGTCAAGATCCCCCTTAATTTGCTTTAAGTCTTGTAGGAGAAAAGGACCTGGAACTTACTGGGCCCAAATACGCTGTGCGTCTGTTGGAGCGGCAAGGGGGAGACTGGGGCTTATTTAGGGTGAGGATTTCTAGCAGGGGCCAAGCTGAGGCTGGATAGGGAGGTCGAGGCAGACCCAGAGGAGCAGGGCTTGAGAGAGCTGGCTCCTCTGCTGGGAGTGCCTCTGGGATTTGTATCTTTAATTCCCTGGGCTTGCCCCTTGCAGCCTTCCCTGAGACGGCAAACAGGAGGACTGGATCAATCCTACACTGTTAGCAAAGGCCTGGATTGCCTTGCAAGGTATAGAAAGTCCACACATATAGGGCCTCAGACCATCTATCCTCATGTCTACAGAAAAGTTCCAACTGCCGGATGGTACTGAAATGAATGGTTCCTTCCTGGGGCCAACCCAGTCCCTTCATAATTTGGCCAAACCTTTGTACAGAGGGCTATGAGGCATTTTCCCTCCAGATTCTGAGGTCAAAGCAGTCCCAGTGGTTCAGAATACATTCCAGAGGAGTATAAGCGGGGGATAGTGAAGAGATCTGATTGTCCATTCTGAAAGACAGGGAATGGAGGCCTTCCTTATTCCCTTCCTTCTTTCAGTGAAATCTCAGGGTGTGATGGAGAGAGAAAGCAAGCACTCCCCCTTTCCCTTCCACCTTTTCTATCCTCAAGCCCCAGCGAACTTGGCACGTGTCTCCCACAGGTACCAATGTGGTGTGTACCCATGAAGCAGGGAAAACCTAGAGAACATGAATTAACCACCCTCCCCTATGCCTCCCTTTCTCCCTGCCGTCAACAACCTTTGAGTTCCCTGGGTCTGTTTAGCCCATGGAGCATGGCTGCTTCCACGGGGTCAGGGGTTCAGCAGGAATTGGTCCTGCTCGTTTACATCATGCCTGTTGCCTGGCTTTGGATCCCTCAGACCTCGTTTTGCTTTTTAGGGCCTCAGCCTGAAGCTTGGAATTGAGTTTAGGACTGAAAAGGTATTTCAGAGGCTGTTTTGTATACGTTTAGAGTGTCTCAAATGAGCCCTGCTGAATTTGCAGTTATCAGCCAGCCTGGGTTGTTCCCCCGTTAACTTCCCTATCAGAAACAGAGTTCTGGGAAGGAGGAGCCCTCTCACTTAGAAAAGGAAAAAAAGAAAACAAAGAAAAACAGTTTAAAGGGCAAAAGGGGAGGTCCTGGGGGAAGAGCCCCTGGCTCAGGGCAAGCGGGCGCCATTCATCCTTGTATTCTTCCCCCAGATCAGACTGGATTAAATTCCTTGGCCAGGGAAGGAAAAGTTCCATTGGTGCAGCAGGTAAGAAGTGCCCACACTTCAGCCCTGTGGGTTCAACCCTGTGGGGTCCCACCTACTGCTGTAGTTTTCTGCTGCTTCCGGCTCACCCCAGGCTGTGGAGGTGGAGGCAGCGCGGGCCATGGCGGCACTGCTCCTTCTGCCCCCTCATGGCTGTTGGGCATGACCTTTGCATGCTGTGAACATGCCCAGGCCCCCAATCTGGGAGGGGATAGGCTAATGAGAGGTGCCTTGAGCCATGGATGCCTGCAGCTGTCCAGAGGGCGGAGGAGGAGATTGTACCTGTAACAACTGTTGGTCTGATTTGCACGTTTGGTGGCTGAGCCGAATAATCGTTTTACTTAGTAATGTTGCCACTCTCTGTAGCAAAACTCTTAACAATTTAAAGGAAGAGATAAGAGCCATTTCAAACTGTGTGAGAGAGAGAGAAAAGGGATTAAGTCTTGGGATTCTGGCTGCCCGATAGGGCGGTTAAAACTCCATGAAGGGAAACAGAGCCTTTTACCTTCAGGAAAGAGAAACAGGTGGCAGGATTTTGGAAAAGAGGCAGATCCAACAGTTTTGCTTCTGCACTCACCTTCCGGGATCCCAGGCAACGCCCCAGTTGAAACAGGAAGAGTTTCCTTATTCTGCTTACAGGGTGTGTGACAGGGGGAGTGGCTTGCTTCTTCAAGGCCCTGCAGCTCAAACCCCTAGGGGGAGCATGCATATGGGCAGGTTGTGGGGAGCGTGGGCTCCAACCTCATGGTAACATCTAGGGTTGAGTGTTTACAGCTCCTGAAGCACCAGCGGGCGTGTGTTACAGTGTCCTTTTTCAGCTTAGCCATCTGCGCTCATCTTGTGTTAATCAGCTCAATTAGACCCTCTGTCTTACTGCAAGGACAGAGGGCTTTCTGTATCCCGGGGTTGCCCTAGTGTACTGGAAAAATCAGTTTATATATGGGCTTGGAGAATAAGTCCAAGGTTTACTGAATGGTGGAGGTAGCTCTCAGCAGGTGGATGGGAAGCCAGAAGGGGGATGGAGTGGGAAGGTGGTCTTCCCCTGGAGACAGGCCACTCAGCAGCTGGGCTCTCCTCTGACCACCCTCGGCCCAATTTCCCTTGGAATCCACATTGTTCTGCCGTGGATGGCCTGTCAGTATCTGTATGTTCTTCTGCCGATGTGTTCCCTTCAACATTTATCTGCTTGTGTGTGTACCCACTAGGAGCTCAGGATTTTGATAGGATCTCAGGATGCAGGGAGTGGCAGGCCAGGGTGGTCTTAGAAAATGCAACATTTGAGCGCAAAAACAGAAATTCCTGTCTTCACCTAGGTCCGTGGACACCGGCCTGAGGGTGGAGCCCTAGCCAGGGACCCCAGCCTTCTCTGCCCAGCACTTCCCTGCCTCCCTCTCATATCACAAGCACCCTCTTTGTAAGTGCAGGGACTATCACAGAAGTGGTAGGCACATGAGATAAGGACTAGTTTTGAGGGAAATAATTAGTTCAGACCCTCCAAATCAAGGACCAACACACAGCACACAGACACACAGACACACAGCTGGCAAATTGAGGGACTTTGCCTCCTGAGTCATTATGTGACCTCCTTTTCATCTATCCAAACCATAAAGAATGTCCTGCTCCCCATAGACTTACAAGAGAATTACCAAGAGGACATCAAGATACCTGGTGATAGAGTCTTCTGCATATAGCTGTTCTCAGTTACGAGGTTTATGCAACTAAAGATATGACAAAAAAATTTGTTGGCTACCTTAGGACAAATCACTAAAAAGGTGTCAAGCATTTTGGCATAACGAAAGTCTCTAACTTCTTAAGCTTAAATGATTTTAGCAATATGCTTATGTTTTGTACAGCTAATTGCTACCAGTCTAACTAAAACCAAGATTATAGCAGCCCAATGCATAGAACTTACAGATAAGCCAATTTTGTAACCTTGCTTTTTGGCTTTGATTTTTTTACTCTTACATTGCTTAAAAGGTTTTAAGGGTTGATAGATACCTGTCCACCTCCATTCCCGTCTGGAATGTTGAAATTGGCTGTAAGATTTTTGGCTGTAAATCTTTTGGCTATGGACAGTATGGACCTGGGGCAGGCAGCCACATCATTCTGACAATGATATGGGACAAAATAAAGGTTTGGCCATTGATGCTGTCTGTGGCAAATCTTCATCAAAAGGGGTGAATAAGAAATAAAAGTAAAATTTTAAGCCCCCAATTGACTGAACAGACCCTTTCTTGGCTGAAGGATCCTCAGAAAATCCTTCAAAACTGAGTTCCTGGTCATAAGGAGAGTTGATAGGTTTCATTATATCCCTTCTCTTGCTAATGGCCAGTAGGCTTTCTTCCCTAAGGGCTAAACAGAAAATAGCCCTTTCAAAAGTCTCCACACTGATAATACTTATTCCTAGATTATCTCTCCAGGTACGGAACAAAGACAAGATAAGATTAATGGGTCCTGCACCCCACCCTGAGATGTCTGCTTGTCTTGTTCCTCTACTCTCTTTTCTTCAAGGGCTTACATATCTTATGTCAAATGCAGACTTATTGAGCACTAACTAAAGTCTCATATTTGTAATCATTTGTAATTATGTAATCATTTGCTTAACTGCCTCCTCTTTTTAGTGGAAAATGTGCAAATATGAAACCTGAGAGTCTCTTTGGAAAAAACAGCCACAGACATATCTATGATTTGCCTTTTTCCCTATGTGCCTTCAAGCTGGCTCAGTAAACCTCGATGGATGGAAACACCTACCTCAGTCACTCATTTTGGTTGTCAACCCTCCAAGCCCACTTTTCTCTCCATGTTGTAGCAATTGTGGGCTTTGTCCTCTAACACAGAGTGAACAGATTGTCTCTGTTCTTTCCTGCTTTCTTCACTTTTGCCTGTCTTATCCATTAGTTTCCTTTAAAAACTCTTTACGGATGTACAAAATAATTTGAGGCAATTTAAAGAAAACTATTAAATGACTAATAGTGCTGGTGGTATGCAGGCTTGGCACAAATTGTGAAGAGAGTGCAAAGCTGACCAAAGTTAGGAGTAGGGTCATAAATATAAAATTAGTAAGTATCCAGAGAAGTCATTTTGGAACGATGGTAACGTACTCGCTGGAAGACAAAACTCTCAGGTAGAATCTCAGCCTATTGAAGGGTCTGTGTTAGCCTCAAAGGAGGAACTTAGTGTTGTGTCTGAAAGACTATTTTTAATCCTATTGTTAGCACTCGGGAACATCTTTGAGTCACACGACACCTAAGTATGTTAGCAGCGGCGAATCCATATGGGTCTGCGGCAGCCTCAATTCTTGTCTGGTCAGAAGAAAGAATTTGACTGAGGGGCATGAGGCAGAGGAAGACGGAGGCAAGTTTTAGAGCAGGAGTGAAAGTTTATTAAAAAGCTCTAGAGCAGGAATAAAAGGAGGTAAAGAACCCATGGAAGAGGGCCACGTGGGTGACTTGAGGTCAAGTGCATGGTTTGACCTTTTGACTTGGGGTTTTAAATGTTGGCATGCTTCCAGGGGGTTGTGTCTTTTCTCTCCTGATTCTTCCATTGGGGAGGGACTGTCCACAAGCACAGTTTCCTGCCAGCATTTGAGAGGGGCCGTATTTGCAGTGTGTTTACTGGAGTTGTACACATGCTCACTTGAAGCATTCTTCCCTTACCAGTCCAGTGTTCCTAGAGGACAGCCATAATATTAGTCCATTCTCACACTGCTATAAAGAACTACCTGAGACTGGGTAATTTACAAAGAAAAGAGGTTTAATTGACTCAGAGTTCTATGTGCTGTTCAGGAGGCATGGCTGGGCAGGCCTCAGGAAACTTACAATCATGGTAGAAGGTGAAGGGGGAAACCAGCACATCTTACATGGTGGGAGCAGGAGGAAGAGTGAGAAGGGGAAAGGGGAAGTGCTATACCCTTTTACATAACCAGATCTCATGAAAACTCACTATCATGAGAACAGCAAGGAGAGAAATCCACCCCTATGATCCAATCACCTCCCACCAGCTCCTTCCCCCAACACTGGGGATTACAATTCAACATGAGATTTAGGTGGGAGCAAAGAGCCAAACCATATCAGTCATATACCAGTTAAACTCCACCAATTTGCCTTTCAGTATGCATGCTTGAGCCCACTTGCCTAACTCCTGAGATCTTATTGGGAAGCTACTCATCATCCGTTTCAGGCATTTCTATCTAGTAGGAGACTGTCTTTCCCTGGTGCTGGCTGCAACAAATTATTATTTTAGAGAGACAGTTAACAACCACCTAGCCATCACCTGATGGTCATCTGACATTCCCAGTTGAGGGAAGGGGGCCCTCTTGTGCCTTGCTTATGTCTAAGTAGCTACCGACTGTAACACTATTGTCAGTAGTATAAAATATTTGACAACTGTCACTCAAAAAAACACGCAACACTAATTTATAGCATTTTCTAATTTCCATAGTGTAAATCCTCTCAGGATGGTTGATTCCAAGCTAATGACTTGACATCACTATATATTAATTTGAGAAGAGAGGTGTATACCAAGCTCTCACCAGCTTGTGCATAACATACCACTGTCTGTTCTGGTCACTATTTGATTTCCGGGATCCTCAGTTTCTTAAGAAAGGGAAATAATTATATTTATCTCACAAAATTGTCAGATAAATTAAACCACATAACAGGAGTACAATGCTTTGCACATGATGGTTCTTCTCTGTCTTGGGAACCAAATTGGGTTATCTGCAAGCTTTGAAGACATTTTGTACAACCTGACAAACGTCAGACAAACTGTACCTATCAGTTGAAAAGAAATTAGACAAATGGGCTCTCTGAATTTTTGTCCACTCAGTGCTGGGGGAAGGAAGCACAGAGAACCAAATCTAAATCCCAACTTCTTTTTCCTATCAGGATCCCCAAACCAGAGCCTTACAATTGAAATACTAATTACTGCCCTTTTCTCCGCTACTCCGTTTTCCTTGGGGTCATTGCCCAGCCTGGTTTTCGTGCTTTTCTCCTGCCTTATCCACTAGATTTCTTTTAAAAACATCTTGCTTTCTCGCATGTGTGTATGTGTGTGTGTGCGTATATATGTGTGTGTATATCTATATGTATATATACAAATTGAGACAATGCAAAGACGACTATTAATAGTTCATTGTACAGGTGATATATGTGGGCCTTGATACCTATAGAGTTATAAAGTGCCTTATTTATAACTGTTGTTCCTGATATGACTAAAGTATTGAGAAAGCCAAATATAGGAGGCAGAGAAAGAAAATGAAGCAAACAGTAGAGCTCGTGCTGTTTAAAATCCCTGAAGAATTGATAATATTCTAGAGGTAAGTAGGAAACCAAAGAGCCAGCTATAACATACAGTTCTGCTGGAGCATGCAATCAGCAGGCCCTAAGATTAAGAGGAAATAGAAAGAGGAAGCCCATGCTTCTCAGCTAAAGCCTGCTGAGGGATTATGGAGGCAGAACATGGAAATTAAAGGACACATAAGCCTTTATATATGAGGTTAGGCAAATGGGTAAAAGAAGAAAAACAAGGAGATCATTGTTTCTCAGCTCTGAAATGGGAAGCATGTCATTTCTTGGAATTTGGGACTCTAGTTCTACTAAGTTACATAGTGGGTGAGTGGTGCCTTCTTTTTCCTCACTAACAGTAGCAGAGGCAGAATAGAGTGCCAACCTTGAGGATTCAGGCCAGCCTTGCTTCATCATTTGAATCTCTGCCTTCTGATACTAGATTAAGACTTGAAGACAAGATCAGTATGAGCCTCCACTATGCTGAAATTAGTGCTGAGTGTTTACTATGTTGATGTGATCTTGGCCAAATTAAACCAGTTTGAAAGCTCAGGGATGGAAACTTTGCCTAGATATGGGAGGTAATGCTCAGAACCAAGGTTATGACTTACTAAATGTCAAGGATATACGAACCTGAAGACATCATCTGTCTGCTGGGATTTCTGCTAAAGTGAAAGATACCCTAAAGTCAAAGATGTGACTGACCAAGAGACAAGAAAGATTCATGAGCTCACAGCAACCCATGTTTGGGTTCTGCCCTCACTGCGTGTGGGGAAGATACAAGCAGCAGAACATCTGATCATGTCTCTACATCCAAAACCAAGACACAACCCAAAAGGTGAGGGCAAATAAACATTTATTTCAAGAGGAGCCATGATAGTAATGAGTTTTGTTGCAGTCGGGCTCAAATTATTAATCCTCTGTAGCCTCATGTTTGTTTATCTGCAAACTGTTTGTCTATAATGACTTTATATCAAGAGAGTATAAAGATTGCATATGTTCATGGATGTCTAGAACCTAAATGGTTACCCACATTGAAAGTAGAGTTAACTCTCCATAAATTTCAGTTATCATTCTCATAGTAAGACAAAGGCAATGTAACTGGTGTGCCCTGGGGTATTCTAGGGGCAGGGGAGCAGCAAAGAGGATTGAGAATGTGGAGTTAAAATGTGTAGGGCCCTGAATGCCCAGTTAAAGATTGGGGCTTTTTTCATACTTCAGTCACTTGGGTAACATCTTTACAATTTTGTCAGTGTCTGCAGATTTCCTGCAATATTATCTATTAGTAGTTTAAATAGAACTACCTTTTTAAGAATGCTACATTTCCCCCATCAGTATGTGAGCACTCCAGTTGCTTCACATTTCAGCAACACTTGGTATTTTCCGTTTTTCTTTTGTAGGGGCCAAGGGAAAACTTCCTCTTTGCTCTCTGAAGGTTCATTGAAAATCAGTTGACAAAAGTCAGATGAATAGGAGAAAAAGGATACAAACTTTGTTAATGTGAACATGTGTGCATAGGAGTCTTTATCGCATATGAAAAGCTCAAAGAAAAAGCCACATGGATAAAGTTTTATACTATCCTGATGTTGAGGAAAAAACAGGAAATTGGGGCAGAGGCAAGACCAGTTCTGGGAGGGAGAGGAGAGGAGGCCTGGCTAGCAAAGGATGTCTTGTTATGCAGATGTAACCTCACAGTGAGCAGCTCTCAGAAAGAGGGAGTTTCTGTCAGACCCCCAAAGGTATCAGACTTCAGTCTCTCTCTTCCAGGAGGTAGTCACGTCTCCATCCTGATCCCTGATCAGGGACAGCGGGCAGGGAAAACCTGGCTGTTTGTTTCACCAATGCAGAGTTTCTCCACAGATGCAAATCTTCTTAACAAAAGGCAGCTTGCAGGAGACCCTCTGAACATCCAACTCCAAATATGCCAAAGAAGCATGTATTCTGAGGTGGAATATTCTCGATTCCTCCCTCCCTCCCTCTTCCTTCCTTTCTTCCTTCTGCTGAGGCACAAAATATAAGTTAAAGAGTTTACTTGAGCCAAAGTGAGGCCAGGTACCTGGAAGACTCAGGCCCAAGTAGCCTTGAATATGAGCTCCATTTGGCCTTTGTTTCAAGCAAGTTTTTAAAGGCAAAGAAGGAGGATAGATACAAAGTTGTTCGTCAGAAATTCTCACTGTCTGATAGATATAACATTGATTAGTGATTGACTATACATTGTTAGGCTATAGAGCGTAGGTTATAATGTTCACTGTGGCATTATTAGGTTAATTTATAGCTACCTGTGGTGATAGCAGGCAGTTCCAAGAGACAAATACATAGCTCAAAGCAGGGCAGGGGTGGAGGAGTAGGAAGTGAGTGCTGCCTCATTCTAATGTCTCTCTGGAGCTGATGATTTAAAGGGACTCACGTTCCTTAGATAGAAGTTCTTTTCTCACTTTCTTTCTTTGACAGATAAAAATGTTATGTATTTATCATGTACAAAATGTTGTTTTGAGGCCAGGCTTGGCGGCTCACACCTGTAATCCCAGCACTTTGGGAGTCCGAGGCAGGTGGATCACCTGAGGTTGGAAGTTCAAGACCAGCCTGACCAACATGAAGAAACCCCATCTCTACTAAAAATACAAAATTAGCCGGGCATCGTGGCGCATGCCTGTAATCCCAGCTACTCGGGAGGCTGAGGCAGGAGAATCACTTGAACCCAGGAGGCAGAGGTTGCGGTGAGCCGAGATGGTGCCATTGCACTCCAGCCTGGGCAACAAGAGCAAAACTCTGTCTCAAGAAAAAAAAAATGTTGTTTTGAAGTATGTGTACCTTATGGAAGGGCAAAATTGAAATAATTACCATATGTATTCTCTTACAAACTTATTTTTTGGAAGTGAAAACAAATCTACTCTTTTAGCAATTTTTATGAATACAATATATTGTTATTAAGTATGTCAGTGAAAAGAGTCAAACTGTAAAATATTTGAAGAAATTTATTCTGAGCCAAATAGGAGAGACCAATGGCCCATGACACAGCCCTCAGAAGATCCTGAGAGCATGTGCCCAAAGCGGTCAGGGTACAGCTTGATTTTATACATTTTAGGGAGACATGAGACATCAGTTAAAACATGTAAAATGTACATTGGTTCATCCAAAAAGGTGGGACAAATCAAAGTCGGGTTAGGAGTGGGGACAGAGCAGGGAGCCCTCTAGGTTATAGGCATAATAAAGATTTTCTGATTGGCAACTGTTAAAAGAGTTATTATCCGCCAGGCATGCTGGCTCATGCCTATAATTCCAGCACTTTGGGAGGCCGAGGAAGGTGGATCATGAGGTCAGGAGTTTGAGATCAGCCTGACCAACATGGTGAAACCCTGTCTCTACTAAAAATACAAAAATTAGCCAGGTGTGCTGGCAGATGCCTGTAATCCCAGCTACTCAGGAGGCTGAGGCAGGAGAATCACTTGAACCCAGAAGGCGGAGATTGCAGTGAGCTGAGATCACACCATTGCACTCCAGCCTGGGCAACAAGAGCAAGACTCCATCTCAAAAAAAAAAAAAAAAAAGAGTTATTATCAATAGAAAGGAATGTCTGGGTTATGATAAGGAGTTGTGGAGACTGAAGTTTTATTATTCAGATGAAGCCTCCAGGTAGCAGGTTTCCGAGAGAATAGAATGTAAGTGTTTCTTATCAGACCTAAAGAGTCCATTCTACCAGTAATTCCAAAAGGGAGGAGGGTATAGTAAAGCATGTCTGGTTCCCGCTTCCCATCATGGCCTGAACTAGTTTTTTCAGGTTAAATTTGGAATGCCCTTGGCTGAGAGGAAGAGTCCATTCAGTTGGTTTGGCAGGGGTCCTTAGAATGTTATTTTTGGCTTACAACTACAGTCACCATGTCGTACAATAGAGCTCTTGACCTTATTTCTCCTGTCTAACTAAAATTATGTATCCTTTGACCATCATCTCCCCAAAACCCCGTTTTTAGTAAAGAAATTTTAGTAAAGAAACAAAGATCTTTTTTTAGTAAAAAAATTTTAATAGTTTTATTAAGACATAATTCACATATGGCATTAGTCTGTTCTCACGCTGCTAATAAAATCATACCCAAGACTGCTAATTTATAAAAAGAAAGATGTTTAACTGACTCACAGTTCTGTATTGTTGGGAAGGCCTTGTAACCACGTTGGAAGGTGAATGAGGAGCAAAGTCACATTTTACATGGTGGCAGGCAAGAGAGGGAGCATGTGCAGGGGAACTCCCCTTTGTAAAACCATTGGATCTCATCAGACTTATTCACTATCTTGAAAGCAGCATGGGAAAGACCCACACCATGATTTAATTACGTCCCACTGGGTCCCTCCCATGACACATGGGAATTATGGGAACTACAATTTGAGATTTGGGTTGGGATACAGCCAAACCATGTCGCATACCATATGAAGTTTGGCTGAAAAGTCAACTCACATAAGGCAGATTCATTGAAGAAAAGGCATGCAAATGTATTAATGTGTATGCACAGGAGCCTTTAGAATGAAGACCTAAAGATGCAGGGAAAATTGACCGTTTTTATGCGTAGGTTCAACAAAGTGTGGACAGCTGGTAGAAATAGGATTGGACAAAATGAATAAGATCTAATGCTGATAGATTGAGTGGGGAAACCCAGCAGGGCCTGTCTTTCTAAATTCTACTTGGCCTCTCCAAGAATGCCTTCTTCCTTCTGGGTGTGGGGAAGGACCATCTCTAGAATGGAGTCTTATGACCTACAGTCAAATGGGGTAGGTGAGAGAATTTCTTTATGACTAGTATTTATACAGAAAGGCAGAGTAAAAGTTAGAGAAATGTTTTTAGCTTTTATGGCTGGTTTGGGAAAAATGGATTCTGGTTTCTATGACCCACTTCAGGATAGAGGGATTCTAATTTTTTTTTTTTTTTTAATTTTTTTGAGACAGAGTCTGGCTCTGTCGCCCAGGCTGGAGTGCAGTGGCCAGATCTCAGCTGATTGCAAGCTCCGCCTCCCGGGTTTAGGCCATTCTCCTGTCTCAGCCTCCCGAGTAGGTGGGACTACAGGTGCCCGCCACCTCACCCTGCTAGTTTTTTTGTATTTTTTAGTAGAGACGGGGTTTCACCGCGTTAGCCAGGATCATCTTGATCTCCTGACCTCGTGATCCGCCCGTCTCGGCCTCCCAAAGTGCTGGGATTACAGGCTTGAGCCACCGCGCCCGGCGGGATTCTAATTTGTATGGTTAGCCTTGGGGGAGAATGGGACACAGAGATAGGAGAGCATGAGAGAGTCAGAGAAAAATGTTTGCTTCTGAGCCTACTTCTTAGGCCCTTCATTTTGGGATATTGTTTTCTGAGCCCCAGAAATACAATTCACCCATGTAAATTATATTACTCAATCTTTTTTTAGTATATTCACAGAATTATGCAACCATCTAATTTAAATCTAATTTTAGAACATTTTCATTACCATAGAAAGAAGCCCTTTCTCCATTAGCAGTCACTACCCATTTCCCACCAACCTCCCAGCCCTAGGCAATTACTAATCTATTTTCTGTCTCTATAAATTTTTGTATTCAGGATAGCTCATATAAATAGAATCATGTAATATGTAGTCTTTTGTGACTGACTTCATCCACTGAGCATAATGTTTTAAGGTTCTTCTGTGTTGTACCATTTCTTTTCAATGACAAATCAAATATTTCACTCTGTGGATATGCCATACTTATTTATCAGTTGGTGGATACTGGGATTATTTCCACTTATTGACTATTGTGTTTAATGTTGTTATAAATATTTTTGTGCAAGTTTTTGTTTGGACATGTTTTACTTTTTATATTTTAAGTAGAGACAGGGTCTTGCTATGTTGTCTAGGCTGGCCTGAAACCCCTGGCTTCTTCATGGTTCAGCCTCCCAGAGTGCTGGGATTTACAGGCATGAGTCACTGCACTTAGCCTTTTTTGTGGTTGCGTTTTTTTTTGTTTTTTTTTTTTGAGACAAGGTCTTGCTATGTTGCCCAGGCTGAAGTGCAGTGGCATGGTCATGGCTCACTACAGTCTCGAATTCCTGTGCTTAAGGGATCCTCCTGCCTCAGCCTCCTGAGTAACTGAGAGTACATGTGTGCGCCACCTTGCTTTGCAAAGTTAACCCAGAAGTCCACAGTCCAAAGTCTCATCTGAGACAAGGCAAGTCCCTTCTGCCTATGAGCCTGTCAAATAAAAAGCAAGCTCATTACTTCCTAGATACAATGGGAGTACAGGTATTGGATAAATACAGCCTTTCCAAATTGGAGAAAATGGCCAAAACAAAGGGGTTGTAGGGCCCATGCAAGTCTGAAATCCAGCAGGGTAGTCAGATTTTAAAGCTCCAAAATGATCTCCTTGGACTCCAGGTCTCACATCCAGGTCATGCTGATGCAAGAGGTAGGTTCCCATAGTCTTGGGAAGCTCCTCCCCTGTGGCTTTACAGGATATATTCCCCCATTTTGGCTGCTTTCACAGGCTGGCATTGAACGTCTGCAGCTTTTCCAGGTGCACAGTACAAGCTGTTGGTGGATCTACCATTCTGAGGTCTGGAGGATGGTGGCCCTCTCCTCACAGCTCTACTAGGTGGTGCCTCAGTAGGGATTCTGTGTGGGGGCTCTGACCCCACATTTCCCTTCCACACTGCCTTAGCGGAGGTTCTCCATGAGGGCCCCGCCCCTGCAGCAAACTTTTGCCTGGGCATCCAGGCACTTCCATACATCTCCTGAAATCTAAGCAGAGGTTCCCAGATCCAAATTATTGACTTCTGTGCATTTGCGGCTCAACACCATGTGGAAGCTGCCAAGGCTTGGCACTTGCACTCTCTGAAGCCAAGGCCTAAGTCCCTTTCAGCCACTACTGGAGCAGCTGGGTCACAGGGCACCAAGTCCCTAGTCTGCACAGAACAGACTGGCCCTGGGCCCGGTCCAGGAAACCATTTTCTCCTAGGCCTCTGGGCCTGTGACAGGAGGGGCTGCTGTGAAGGCCTCTGGTATGTCCTGGAGATGTCTTCTCCATCGTCTTGGGGATTAACATTTGGCTTCTTGTTACTTATGCAAATTTATGCAGCTGGCTTGAATTTCTCCTCAAAAAATGGATTTTTCTTCTCTATCACATTGTCAGGCTGCAAATTTTCTGAACTTTTATGCTCTGCTTCCCTTGTAAATCTGAATACCTTTAATAGCACCCAAGTCAACTCTTGAATGCTTTGCTGCATAGAAATTTCTTCTGTCAGATACCCTAAATCATCTTTCTTAAGTTCTAAGTTCCACAAATCTCCAGGGCAGGGGCAAAAGGCCCCTAGTCTCTTTGCTAAAACATAACAAGAGTCACCTTTGCTCCAGTTGCCAACAAGTTCCTCATCTCCATCTGAGACCACCTCAGCCTGGACCTTACTGTCCATATCGCTATCAGATTTTTGGTCAAAACGATTCAACAAGTCTCTAGGAAGTTCCAAACTTTTCCACATTTTCCTGTCTTCTTCTGACCCCTCCAAACTATTCCAACCACTGCCCGTTACCCAGTTCCAAAGTCACTTCCATATCTTTTCAGCAACACCCCACTCTACTGGTACCAATTTGCTATATTAGTCCATTTTCATGCTACTGATAAAGACATACCCAAGACTCAGAAGAAAAAGAGGTTTAATTGGACTTACAGTTTCACACTGCTGGGGAGGCCTCAGAATCATGGTGGGAGGTGAAAGGCACTTCTTACATGGTAGTGGCAAGAGAAAATGAGGAAGACGCAAAAGTGGAAACCCCTGATCAAACCATCAGATCTTGTGAGACTTACTCACTACCACGAGAACAGTATGGCGGGACTTACTCGCTACCATGAGAACAGTATGGGGAAAACTGCCCCCATGATTCCAATTCTCCCCCACTGGGTCCCTCCCATGACATGTGGGAATTATGGGAATACAATTCAAGTACACAACAAAACCATATCACAACCAAACCATATCACAGCCAAACCATATCACCCTGGGATTACAGTCATGAGCTATCATGCCTGGTGTGTTATTTTATTTTTTTAATTTTAAATTTATTCATTTGTATTTATTATTATTATTTTGAGAGACAGGGTTCCTGCTCTGTCACCCAGGGTAGAATGCAGTGGTGCAATCATAGCTTTCTGCAGCCTTGGACTCCTGGGTCCAAGCAATTCTCTGGCCTCAGCATGAGTAACTGGGACTACAGGTGTGTGCCACCATGTTCAGCCAATTTTAAATTTTTTGTGGAGATGTATCTCGTAATATTGCCCAGGCTGGTCTTGAACTCCTGGCTTCAAGCCATCCTCCCACTTGCTTCTCAAAGCACTGGGATTACAAGCCTGAGCCACCGTGCTCAGCTGTTTTTATTTCTCTTGGATGTATACTTACGAGGAGAATTGCTAAATCATATGATAACTGATATTTAACTTTTGGAGGTATTTCCAAATTGTTTTCAAAACCACCTGCACCATTTTACAATTTTACCAGAGGTAAATTAAGTTTGCAGTATATACACACCCTTGTCAGCATTTATTACTGTTTGCCTTTTTAATTTTAACTTTCCTAGTGGGTATGAAGTGGTATCTCATTGTGATTTTGATTTGCATTTTCTTAATCACCAAAGATGTTGAGCATCTTTTCCTTTTACTTATTGGCCATTGGCCATTTCTCTATTTTTTTTTTTTTTTTTGAGAAATGTGTATTCAAACCCTTTGCCTAATTTTTAATTGGGTCATCTTCTTATTGTTGAGTTGTAAGTGCTCCTTATACATTCTAGATACAGGTCTCTTATTAGGTATATAATTTGCAAATATTATTCCCTATTCTGTAAAGTGTCTTTTTTCTTTCTTGATAGTATCACTTATAGCACAAAATTTTCAGTTTTGATGTAATCCAATTTATTTAGGTTTTCTTTTGTCGTTTGTACTTTTGCTGTTGTATCTGAGAGCAAAGAAATTAGGTTACAAAGAAAACTTTGAAAAGAAAACTCAACCCCTAGAATCACAGTGATTAAAAAGTAATGACACAAATAAATAAAGCACAAGTATTTATGAAAATAGGTAGTCAGTCATTACTTTTAAAGTTCTATTACTCTATGCTGTAATTATCTCCCTCAAGGCGCCATAGTGAGAGGCATAGTTATGGAGGCCAAGTTCCTGGGACAGTCCCGAAGGAAGAGTGGCCCATTGCAATGTGTAAAGTAGCTCAAGTTGCATGGACACCTTTAGTCACATGCAGGAGCTAGCCTCAGCCCAACTGTGGAAGAAGAATGTACCCATTGAAATGCTCCTTCCTACAATGCCCAACTTGATATCAAAATACCGCCCCCCGACTCTCATATCCCTTGCACCACTTTATTTTTTTCCATGTCACTTATTACCTGCAACAAAGCCCATGTTTAATTACATAGTGCCTGTCTCTCCCATTAGAATATAAGCTCCATGAGGGCAGGAATGTCTGTCTATTTATTGCTATACCTCTAGGGTCTATAGCATGACCTGGTGCTCAATAGATACTTGTTGAATGAACAAATAAATTACAGTGCTGGGATCGAGAATGCTGACTCTACAGCCACACTACCTTGGCTTGAATCTCAGGTTAGTATGATTAGCTGGTAAACTTTGGTAAGCTGCTTAGCTGTTTTGTGTCTCAATAGCCTTCTCTAAAAAATGGGGTATGCCTATACTATATGATTTGTGCGAGTATTAAAAAAAGATAATATAAGCAAAGTATTTAGAACAGTGATAAATGGATAACAAATGCTCAATAATATTAGCCATTGTTATTATTGGATAGTCAAAATAAAGTATGTAATTATATATCAATCATTCTGTGATACAAAACTGGAAATAGAGATGCAGGTAAGTTAAGCAATTTTTAGAGTCAAACAACGGGTGAATGGGGTAAAGAAAAAGGAGAAGGCCCAGGATCCAAAACCAGCTCATATGGCTCCACTGCCCCATGAATTGGGCTGCATTTGGGGCTTGGGATTGTGAAGACACAAACACTTCTTAAAGGTAGGATGCTGTCCTTGCTGATGTCATTGTGGCAAGAGGTCAGGGTTAACGTGGGGCTGGAACCTGAAGAATGCGATTTAGCATTTCCCAAAGTCTGTTCTGTGGACATTTAAGTCCAATAACATGCTCAGAGCAAAACACAGTTAAGTTTCAGGAATGCTCAATACTCACTCTATCCCTCCTTAGATATCATCAGTGCGTGTTAACCTAGTAAAGGCTCTGTGAAATCTTCCCGTGAAGAATCCTGTTTAACTCTTTTACACATTCTCCTCAAAGCATATTTAACAATAGAACCCTTTGTGTACATTATGTCTACCAATACTGCAGAGCCAAGGTTCTGCAGAACATACTTAGAGAGGCACCAGTGTAACTAAACCTGTCCAAACCCGGGGTTGGCTGCTGGTGAGGTTGGTCAGACCAGTGCGGGGTGATACCTGGAGGATGAAGAGATCCACCCAATGAGGGCAGCCAAGTGGAAACCAGCCCAGCAGCAGGAGGCCAGGGGAATATCCAGTCTTGGATGAGTCTAGAACATGACGGCAGTTGGTATGAGGCCCTGGCAGGTAGTAACACCCAGCAGACAGCACCCAAGAGTCCCAGCACTGCAGAGCTTAGCACCTGGGAAAGCTGGGAAAAGACCACATGCTAAGGTTCCAGGAAAGAGTGAGAATAATCCCTGGGGCCTGGTAGCTGGTCAGTGGATCTCAAATGTAAGCTTGGAGTTCAGGGATGGAGGCATAAAAGCAAAGAGAGATTTCATCTCTAGGGGCTGAGAAATATCATTCAGGAATTCAAGAAGAGGCAAAAGTCCATCAAAAAAGGTTACAAGAAGTGAAGTTGGAGTAAGAGGGGCCAGAAGCTTGGTGTCAAAAAGCAAAGTCACGGTGGAGTTATGCCATGCAGGGGCGAAGGTCAAATGTGATTCCTTAAATCCTTCATGATTTTCACTTCATCATGTGCACAGAAACTAAGCTGAGCCTATAGGCAAGGGATAAGGGACTGTGGCTATGGGGAAAGGAGGGCCCAGGGGCTGGGTGCGTTGGCTCATGCTTGTAATTCCAGCACTTTGGGAGGCCAAGGCGGGTAGATCACCTGAGGTCAGAAGTTTGAGACCAGGCTGGCCAACATGATGAAACCCCGTCTCTACTAGAAAAAAAAAAAAAAAAAAATTAGCCAGTCATGGTGGCACATGCCTGTAATCCCAGCTACTTGGGAGGCTGAGGCAGGGAGAACTGCTTGAGCCCAGGAGTTGGAAGTTGCAGTGAGCCGAGATAGTGCCACTGCACTCCAGCCTGGGCAACAGAGTGAGACTCTATCTCAAAAATACAAACAAACAAACAAACAAAAAACAGGGCCCAGGAGGCAAGGCAGTCATTACAGCGCAGAAAGTTAACGTACCCATCAGATGCATCCAAATAGCAGGTGGCTATAGTCCCACAGTTATTCCTGCTTCTTGTGTCCTAGGCATCTGATCCCCATCCGAGTGCTGTCTGTGCTGTACTAGATTGCATCTTAAGCTGGCTGGTATCCCGGGATGCACTTTGCAGCCTCAGGGTTGGATTTTCAGCCCCTGACACCAGGAAGAATAATCAGCCTCCTATTTGGGCTGTTCTGCACCATTTCCTAGGGACAGACTGCCCTCCCAGAGCAGTCAAGATAATCTGAAAGTATATGAATGCTACTATATAGATTTGGTTGATGTCCAAGTTAAGTTTTTAAGCAAGAGAACTTGTCATAAAACTACCCTGAATCACTGTCAATACTTCGAAGCCAGCTAAAGTTACTCTGCCCAATAAAGTTTTGGAGATGGTGTTTGCCAAACTCTGGGCATATTTATGATTTTCTCATCTCAATTCATGACGATGAAGCCAAAACTTTTTTCCCCCATTCTCTGCTGGGACTACATAAAGTGGTTTCATACTGGGGTACTCTAAAACATATAGTTAGGAGATGTGGCAAGTATTTAAAAAACTTTGCATTTAATACACTTAACACGTATCTAGGATATAAAGCAGATCACAGTACAAGGTAGAGATCCAGCAAATTACTGTGAGAACAAAGAAAGGAAAAAAAAATGCCAACATGGTGAAACCCTGCCTCTACTACAATTACAAAAATTAACTGGGTATGGTGGCGCACACCTGTAGTCCCAGCTACTCAGGAGGCTGAGGAAGGGGAATTGCTTGAACCTGGGAGGTGGAGGTTGCAGTGAGCCGAGACCGCACCACTGCATTCCAGCCTGACAACAGAGAGAGATTCCGTCTCAAAAACAAACAAAAAAAAGACTTGAATGAAAATGAAAATGATAGGAAGTCTTCATGGAGGAAGAGACATTTGAACAGGGCCTTCAAAGATAAAGGAAAGAACAGCATGTTGATATTGTTCATTTACTTGCTGGGCTCTAGAGGGTTTCAATCTCGGGAACCTATGAAGGGATACTTCAGAGTTAAGAAAGAGATTGTCTTGCTTTCAGCTTTAATATTTTGACCCCAAGTTAACGATCACTTCAGTAAAAATGACAGCAATTGAAAAATTGATTGATATTTTGTTTCTCCCCTGGCCTCTCCATGTTCTCATTAGAAAAAATAAAAATAAAGAAAGGAACTCTCTCTCTCTCTCTTCTTAGTTTTGGACTTCCTTGACCAAAGGAATTAGCAGGTAGTATATTTTCTTTTTGTATGTAACATGTTTTGTTATCTATGTATGTTTGTAATTTGTTTTGTATGTAATGTTTTTGTATGTAGGTTTTTGTTTTGTATGTGATGTGGGGGAAGAGTGGGAAGCCCCAGGTCAACTCTAAAAATACTTTGCTGACAAATATTGATGGAAATGAACACAATTGAATCTGATGGGGGAAGGGACTGGAGGCTGGTGCAGTTGAACAGGAAGAGTTATTTGACCCAGAGGAGTTTGGTAGAGCTATGTAGACTGTAGAAAACTAAGATCCCATTTGAATCAGGCAGCCCAAAGACAGCAGGACCTCATGTGAGGATGGCCTGGTGGTACTGAAAGCCTGCGTGAAGGTAGAAGCCAGTGATGCAGACTAGAAGACACAGAGACCCACAGGTAGTGAAGAAACACTAACCCTCAGGGCATCAAATACCAGAACACTCTAAGACTGGGTTCCTCACCATTTCTGTGAACCTACATAAGCCCAGTGGAACTGTAACAGGTTTGTTGTTTGCTGTTCAGTGAGTTAATATCTCCAGACTCTGTGGGCAGGGAGTTGCAGCAGAGAAAGAGTTGAACGATCATAGGACAGACAAACAAGGAGATGAGAGGAAGTCTCAGATCTGTCTCCAGAAGAGGTGGGGAGTTTTTTTTTTTTTTCTTTTTTTTTTTTTTCAGGCAGAGTCTCGCTCTGTTGCCAGGCTCGAGTGCAGTGGCACGATCTCGGCTCACTGCAGCTTCCGCCTCCTGAGTTCAAGCGATTCTCCTGCCTCAGCCTCCCAAGTAGCTGGGACTACAGGCACACGCCACCACAGCCGGCTAATTTTTGTATTTTTAGCAGAGGCAGGTTTTCACCGTGTTGGCCAGGATGATCTTGATCTCTTGACCTCGTGATCCGCCTGCCTCGGCCTCCCAAAGTGCTGGGATTACAGGCGTGAGCCACCACGCCCACCTAGGAGATGGGTTTTTAAAGAGATCTGGACAGGTGATGGCTAAAGTGTGAAGGTTGCTGATTGGCTGAGAAGTGAGGGGTGAAGGGATGGGACAGAGCCCTGAAGAAACTGCTTTACTTCGTGGGGATTTTCAGTTGGCATCAGCCATTCTGCTGGAAATCAGAATCTGAGGAACACTTTTAGAAATTCTTGGGTGAGAAGGTCCAGTGTCAGGATTCCACCTCTAGGAACAATGGGAGAACAGGTGGCCCATGTGCTATGTGACTCTCGGTTCGTTTGCAGCTGCTGGGGAGTGGCCGGAAGTACCCCAGTGCACCCTGGGCAGTGCCTAACCATAATTCTGCCTAAAGCCTGGCTTGCAATTCGCATTAACATTGTGCGGGCAGTTTCACCAGTGGAAGAGGGGAAGGAAAGCCTCAATTATTAGTCATATTGGACTCCAGATTGACTTTGGTGGGTGAGGGCTGTGAGCCAGATTTTAATTTGATTTACAAAATTTAAGAAATAATGACATTTTTTCACCTCGAGTATCATGGAAAAATTCATGACTATCATATTTGAAAATCTGCAGTGATCCATTAGAAAATCCCACATCTAACTTCCAAGCTGTTCTGCAGAAAGGCAGTTCAAGTTTTCATATCCGTCTTGCAGTCATTAAGAACATTGTCTTTTGAATCAGAAAGACCTGAGTTTGAATAATGACAGTACTTCTTATAAGGCAATAAACCAAAAGTCCCTTAATATTTAGAGTTTCAGGTGTCTCATCTGGCATAGGGTTATCATGAGGTTACTGGGATGATACAGTTCTATAAAGCTCTTAGCTCATTATCTGTTGCTTAGAATGTATTCCGCAGATGGTCTCTTTTCTTTTTCTTTTTCTTTTTTCTTTCTTTCTTTTTTTTTTTGAGATGGAGTCTGGCTCTGTCGCCCAGGCTAGAGTGCAGTGGCATGATCTCAGCTCACTGCAACCTCTGCCTCCCAGTTCAAGTGATTCTCCTGCCTCAGCTTCTCGAGTAGATGGGATTGCAGGTGCCCACCATCATGCCCAGCTAATTTTTGTATTTTTGTAGAGACAGGGTTTCACCATGTTGGCCAGGCTGTTCTTGAACTCCCGACTTCAGATGATCCACCTGCCTCTGCCTCCCGAAGTGCTGGGATTATAAGCATTAGCCACCATGCCCGGCCCACAGGTGGTCTCTTATTATGATATATTTGTGGTACTGAGACTGGAATCATGAGTATGATCACCTGGGCTCTACAGCACTGAGAGGGGAGTTTGGGTAGATCCCCTCTTGTCAGAGTTCTCCCTCATCCCTACTTTCCTTTTTTGTTTTTTGAGACAGAGTTTCACTCTGTCATCCAGGCTGGAGTGCAGTGGTGGATCTCAGCTCACTGAAATCTCCGCCTCCTGGGTTCCAGTGATTCTCCTGCCTCAGCCTCCTGAGTGGCTGGGATTACAGGCGTGTACCACCATGCCTGGCTAATTTTTGCATTTTTAGTAGAGACGGGGTTTTGCCATGTTGCCCAGGCTGGTCTTTCGAACTCCTGGCCTCAAATGACCTGCCCACCTTGCCCTCCCAAAGTTCTGGGATTACAGGCATGAGCCACCGCGCCCTGCCCCTACTTTTCTACCCATAACACTTTAAAATGACAAATGGCCGCACCCCATGTTCGGCAGTAAAGAAGAGGTCTTGTTTATGAGTATAGATAGCTGTGAAAGAAAACAATGAAGTAAGAATTATCTTATTTTTATTTGTTAGTTTATGTAAATTACACATGACATATTCTATATGCTTTCATAAGTTCTCCTCTGACAGAGTACATTAAATAACATGTGAAACATAATTTGGAACTAAAATAGTGACCAGAGGACAAAGAAAAAACAAACACAACCAACAACAACAGAAAAAAACCATTCTGTATTTCTTTATAGCAATGTAAGAATAAAAATGAAATTTAAAAAAAATTCTGAAAAAACCATCTAAGAATATTATTTATTAATTTATTTGTAAAAAAATTTTTTTTGAAACAAGATCTTGCTTTATCACCCAGGCTGGAGTACAATGGCATGATCATAACTCACTACGGCCTCAACATCTCAGGCTCAAGGGTTCCTCTTGCCTTAGACTCTCGAGTAGCTTGGATTACAGGAACCCACCACCATGCCTGGCAAGTTAAAAGACTTTTTTTTTTGTAGAGATGAGGGTCTCACTATGTTGCCCAGGCTGGTCTCAAACTCCTGTGCTCAGGCGATCCTCCCGCCTTGGCCTCTCAAATTGTTGGGATTACGGGCATGAGCCACTGTGCCCAGCCAAAATCTATTTTAGAAGCATTGAGTTACACCTTTTGAGAAGAGAGAAAGTGGGAAACACTGTGGAGAAACAGGGTAAACAGAGTAGAAAAATCCCTGGAATAAGCCATTCTAAGATGGAGCAGCCTCAAGGGCCATTTTTGCTTTGGAATTCTTTGAGGAGCACTGCTTGTCTCTGCTCACGTCTCTGTAAATCCAGAAAGCTGCTCAGACCTGACCTGTTATTGGGAGGGCCAGCGATGGGGCAGGAGTAGGGGTGAGCAGAGGTCTGGCGTTGCTGCCATCACATTGAGGAGAGATTCAGAGCCCTGTTCTTCAAAGATAATTCCCTCTCTGATAGAATTGATTCCCTTTTCTGGGAGAAAGATGAATTCAGGACTCAACTTTGTTTGAGGTCACTCTTTTACAAATGGTAGGAGAGGATTTTTGAAATACTGCTTCTCAAACTTCAATGTGCGCACAAATCTCTTGGTGTTTTATTTATTTTTATTTATTTATTTATTTATTTGAGGTGGAGTTTCGCTCTGTTGCCCAGGTTGGAGTGCATTGGCGCGATCTTGGCTCACTGCAACCTCCGCCTCCTGGGTTCAAGCAATTCTTCTGCCTCAGCCTCCCAAGTAGCTGGGATTACAGGCACCCGCCACCATGCCCGACTAATTTTTGTATTTTTAGTAGAGACGGGGTTTCACTGTATTGGCTAGGCTGGTCTCGAACCCCTGTCCCTGTGATCCACCCACCTTGGCCTCCCAAAGTGTTGAGATTACAGGTATAAGCCAGCACACCTAGACTTGGTGTTTTAAAATATGGTATATTAATAGAAAATATGAGGCATAGAAAGGCTGGCAGATTAGGAGACAATTGTTACTGAAAAGATAGTTCATAAGTCACGGTCCCCAAGAGGCGGGGGGGATGCCAGGCTATGGGGAACCACACAGGAATACCCTGGGGTCAACCATGGGGCAGCGGGAGAAAGGGGAGTGGCGGCCAAGAGTTGTCATTGTGGTTTCTGCAAAAAGGAATGGGGGAGGCAAGGTAAGCAGACTTGGGATTGGCAAAAAGGAATGCGGGAGGCAAGGTAAGCAGACTTGGGATTGGCTAGTTTGAATGATTTCAATGGGCTCTGGGGCATGGAGGCTGCAGCTCTGTTCTTAGTTGGCTGATCCCTGGCCCTAGGATGATTAGGACAGGGGAATACTGGCTCTGAATGTGACAGCTCCATAAAGGAGGTGGTTGGTGGTGGGCTCTGGCTGGGTTGGTTTGTATTTGAAAAACACATTCTGGTTGAGTTGCTTACCATCTCTAGGACTTGGCCAACCCTGGGAGGAACAGTCTCTCTAGGATCAGCAAGGCTCCACATGTTAAAGCCTCAGAATATAGAAAATCAAAGACATGGCTAACCAACCCGGGGAGGTTGAGAAACACCAACTCCTGGGGCCCAGCACCATCTGACTCCCTGGGTCGAAAGTGAGGCTCATCATTTGCATTTCTAACCAGCTCACAGTGGTTTACGGACCATGCTTTAAATAGCACTGCTCTGAAGGAGATGAGCGGGCCATTGCAGGCATCCCCAAAATGTACTCTGTGTAGAGTAAGCTTGTTCTCAAATAGCTCCCATCACAACTGCCCTAGCTGCTCACCAGGCTCAAATTGAATAATGTGGTTCAATGTAGAGAAGGGCAAACTAGACGTGGTTGGGTATAATTCAAAGCCATTGAGGTTGCCCCCAAACATACCCAGATACCTAAAGGGAAGTAGAGTTCCGTAAGTTAACTGGTTGCCAGCCATTTAAGTGAACTTCACCTATAAGAAGGCATAGGCTAGAGGCTGTGGAGATTTTATTTTTATTCAGGTATAATACAAGCCACAAAGATATAGTTTGATGAGTCTTCAAAATGTGAGGCATGTAACACAACCCAGATCAAGAAATGGAATCTTTACTAGCACCACAGAAGGCCCCCCCATCCCAGTTACTGAGCCACCAATAATCTTCTTACTATTTTTGTTTTGGAGACAAGGTCTCACTCTGTCTCCCAGGTTGGAGTGAAGTGGTGCGATCTCAGCTCACTGCAGCCTTGATCTCCCAGGCTCAAGCGATCCTCCTGCCTCAGCCTTCCGAGTAGCTGAGACTATAGATGAGTATCATCACACTTGGCTAATTTTTAAATTTTTTATAGAGATGAGGTCTTATTATGTTGCCTCGGCTGGTCTTGAACTCCTGGCCTCAAGGGGTCCTCCTGTGTCAGCCTCCTAAAGTGCTGAGATTACAGGTGTGAGCCACCACACAATCACTTGACTTCTGGTCACCATAGGTAAGTTTGGCCTGGTTTTGAAATTTTGTAGATTACATCTTTTGTTTTTTAGGTATCTCTTCATACACTCCACAGTGTGAGACTGATCCATATTGTTTTGTAGAACAATGGCTCATTCTCATTGCTCTGTGGTGTTCCATTGTACAAATGAACCACAGTTTGTCCTTCCTATTGGGGATGGCATTTTGGTTGTTTCCAGTTTAGTGTACTGTTATGAACATTCCTGTACCTGTCCCGTACAAGCTGTTGGGCATATACCCGTATTTGTAGTTCATAAGAATTTATATTCAGCCAAATAGATTTCCAAAGTGGTTATGCCAATTTACCTTCACAGCAGCAATGAATGGTTTTTTTCAGTTTAACCATTTTGGTGGGTGTAGAGTGGTATCGCATTACAATTTTGATGTGTACAGGTGGACAATATGGGCAAGAAGCATAGGGTAAATGAGGGTGTGGAGGTTGAGATGTACATGCTATCTTTAGGGCACCTCAACAAGGGTAAAATGCCTTCGTGAGAAATGGAACCGGATGTTTCAGGAGCAATTAGAGTGACACAGGTCTAAATGCTCTCCTCCAGGCAGGCAGGGAGTACACGCGATGTTTGAACCAGGAAGCTACAAACTGGACAGCTAGGAAGAATGTGAGAGTTGAATTAGACATTCAGAAACCACAAACAGAGATCTCCAGAGATTCTCTGTAGTAAAAATGTAACTATTGAGCTTTTCCTATGTGCTAGAAGCTGTGTTACTAGGCCAGTGTACATATAAACATGAGTAAATCACATTCTCCGCATCTCATGGAGACCACAAATATCGAGGAGAGAGGGGTAAGATAGAAGGGTGAGATATAAAACAAGTAAGGCATTGGGATAAATACTACTGCAGAGACTCACACAAGCTGCGTCTTTGCTCTGGAATCAAGGAGAAGATACTCATCAGTTTGGTCTATTAGGGCTGGAGAATACTTCACGAGGAGGTGATATTGTACCTGAGTCTTGATCAATTAGTGATGGTTCATTAGGAAGATAATGAAGGGCCAGGTTTGGCGGCTCACACTTGTAATCCCAGCACTTAAGGATGCCGAGGCGGGTGGATCATGAGGTCAAGAGATCGAGACCATCCTGGCCAACAGGGTGAAACCCCATCTCTACTAAAAATACAAAAATCAGCTGGGCACGGTGGTGGGCACCTGTAATCCCAGCTACTCAGGAGGCTGAGGAAGGAGAATCACTTGAACCTGGGAGGCGGAGGTTGCAGTGAGCTGAGATTGTGCCACTGCACTCCAGCCTGGCAACAGAGTGAGACTCCGTCTCCAAAATAAATAAATAAATAAATAAATAAATAAATAAATAAGAAGATAATGAAGAGAGAAGAATGAGCAATGGTTTGAAGATGCAGAAGATTACAGTGTGGCTGGAGAAAGTACAGTAGTTTTGTGTACGTGCACGAGGATGGCGATAGCAGGCTGAAATTGTGTTTTGAGAGCAGATTGGGATAGGCCTTGCAAACACAACTGAACATGACTTTGTATTATGGGCAATGAGCAGCCAAGGAAAGTCTTCAAAGAGGGGGTTGCTGTGATCCCATGGAAGGATATTGCCATGACACAGGCATTGTGATCTAAGGTAGACAGCAGGGGAAATAAAAATAAAGCGACAGATGTGACTTCAAATAAAATATGGCTCAGTTCTCCTCTTGCAGGGCAAGAATCCTCATTTATTGGGAACTGGAAAAGTACTTAAGGTGAGGATTTTGTTCTGCTAGGGTGGGCCCAGTCTGAAGGTAATTTTTCAAAAGCAGCTGCTCTAAGTGCTAGTTAAATGGCGCCAGGGGATTCACTGGACACAGGTGTCATGTTCAATCTTATCCATCTATCAATAAAGCCAGACTCCCAGCGCCAGTTGGATGGCAGCACAGCACCTCTGAGACAGGAATTCTATTAACAGACGCATCTCACTGCTTCATTTTAGGGCTGTAACTACAGAGTATTCAAAGATATTCTGAAGTCCTTGGTTTCTAACTTGGCTTCTCCACCGTCAGCTGTGGCTCCTGCCTGGATAACTCAAATACATATGCCACATATGTTCTTCCTATTGTTTTGAGTGTGTTCCTACAGAATATTCTTTTTCTTTGTCTTTAATATAGGTAAGGAATACCTAAGTAGTTAATTAATTTTTTGAATAGTTAATAGATGGTGTTGATAATGAATTTCTCTCCCACCCCTTTCACCAGGTCACTCAGTTTCTCTTTTCTCGGTGGCAGACATTATCACCTCTTTCTTATTCCATGGACCCTCTGTATCAGTGGGTTCTTCATCTGTGGGTCCCATATCCATGGATTCATTCAACCAACTATGGATGAAGGATGTTTGGAAAAAAGATTTCACAAAGTTCCAAAAAGCTAAACGTGAATTTGCTACACACTGGGTAGTACGTTGAATCCACACAAAGGGAGTGATATGTAGGCTTTGTGTAAGGCATTATAAGTAATTTGGAGATTATTTAAAGTATATCAAAGGATGTGCATAGGTTATATGCAAATGTGATGCCATTTTACATAAGGGACTTGAGCATCCCTGGATTTTGGTATTGGCGGGGAGAGAGTGTCCTGAAACTAATCCCTCATAGATATCAAGTCATGACTCTATATTGTTTTGAAGATGTTTTATGCAATTACAAAAATTATAAGCACATGCCTTTTGTTTTCTTTTTGTAAAGCACAAATGGTAGCCTATTATATACTTTGTTCTCTACCTTATGTGCCCCTTGAAAATGGTTTCTTACACTCTCATCTTTTTAAAGGCTTCATGGTATTCCATTGTGTGAGTATACCATCATTGATTTAGTCAGGCTCCTACTGATGAATATTTAAACAATTCCTAACTTTTTATGATTTTAAACAATCTTCAAAGATAACCTTATTTCTTATTTAGATATATTTATAATAAATTTCTAGAAATAGAACTTATGGGTTACAAGGTATGAGTGTTTATAAATTTGAGTGATTTTCCAAACTCCATAGAGTTGTATATCAAACACCATGCAGGAGACACTGACCCCCAAATTCTCATGTGCTACCTTTTTGTAATTGACTCCTCAACCAATCTCCAACTTTGGCCATCACTGATGGGTTTTCCATTCCTACCCTTTTGTCTTTTCATGAATATCTTATAAATAGAACCAATCAGTGTATAGCCTTTCTATTCTGACGTCTCTAACCTAGCAATACCCATCTAAGATTAACCCATGTTGTTGAGTGGATCAGTAGTGCATTCTTTTAAAAATAACATATCCATTGAAGTATAATTGACATACAGTGAACTGCATGTATTTAAAATGTTCAATTTGGTAAATTTTGATATAAATACACATACATAAGGCTTTTATGATAATCAAGATAATAAACATATTATCTATCACTGTCAAAGTTTCTTTGTTCACTTTTGCAATTGCTTCTCATGCCCTTGTCCACATTTCCCCTCCCTAAGCAACCACCTGGTTTTCTGTCACTACAGATAAGTTTATATTTTCTAGAATTTTATGTGAATGGATACATACTCCTTTTTGTCTAGCTTCTTCCACTCAGCAAAATTATTTTGAGATTCATCCACAGTGTAGTATGCTTCACCAGTGAGTTCCTTTTTTATTGCAGCATAGTATTCCTATGTATGCGTCTAGCTCTGTTTATCCTTCACCTGTTGATGGACATTGTTTACAGTTTTTGGCTACAACAACTAAAGTGACCACGATCATTTACACACTAGTCTTTTGCATGGATGTATGCTTTTGTTTCTCTTGGGCAAATGCCTAGAAGTGGAATGGTTGTCTCATATGGTGGTGTATGCTCACCCTTTTAAGTGACTACCAGACTCTTGCAGTAGTTACTCTATTTTACATTCCTATCAGCAATGCATTAAAGTTCTAATTTGTCCATGTCATTGCCAACCTTGATATGGTCAATGCTTTTAAATTTTAGCCATTCTAATGGTTATATAGTGGTAGTTCATTGTGTGTAATTTGAGTTTACCTAATGACTAATAATGTTGAGCATCTTTTCAGGGATTTACTTGTCTGAATCTTATGTTTATGTTTTTAAAAATTTGTTTTCTTCTTATTGAATGTTGAGATGTCTGATATATTTTGAATGCAAGTCTGTTATCAGATACGTGACTTGCAAATATTTTCTCCTAGTCTGTCTGTGGCTTATCTTTTTATTTTCTTAACAATATCTTTTAAAAAGCAAAAGTTTTTAATTCTAATAAGATCTCATGTATCTGTTTCTTTTTTAATCGAATCATGCATTTGGTGTTGTATGGAAAAAAATCTTTGTCTAGCTCAAGATTACAAAGGTTTTCTTCTGAATGTTTTATAGCTTTAGGTGTTACATTGAGGTCTCAGAGTTAATTTTTGAAATAATTTTGAGTTAATTTTCTTTATGGTACAAGGTGTGGATTGAAGTTTATTTACTATGCTGAAAAGACCGTCTTTCCCCACTGAATTGCACTTTCACTTTTATCAAAAATCAGACTTCCATCTATGTGTAGGTTTATTTCAGTTTTCTCTGTCTGTTTTTGGCCTTCTTATTTATCTTTACACCTGTACCACAGTGTCTTGATTACTGTTTTATAAGAATTCCTAACATCAGGTAGCGTTAGTCCTTCGAGTTTATTCTTTTGCAAAATTATTTTGCCTATTTCAAGTCTTTTGCATTTCCATATGAATTTTAGAATTAGCTTATCAATTTCTACAAAAACACTTTTTGGAATTTTTTATTCGGGTTTCTTTGGATCTATGGATAATTTAGAGGCAGAACTTGCTTCTTAACAATATTGATTCCTCAGCCAATTAATGCACATGTACATCTCTCATTCATTTATGTTCTCTTTATATTTTCTTAGAAAAGTTTTCTAGTTGTCATTAGTCTTTCACATCTTTGTTGGACTAATCTCTTAAGTATTTCATAGTTTTGATGCTACTATAAATTATACTTTTGGTTATAATTTCTGTTCCTGACTGTTGCTGTTATGTAGAAATACAGTGGTGTTTTTTTTTTGTTTTTTTGTTTTTACATTGGTCTTGTATTTTGTAGTCTTGCTAAACTCTCTTATCACGTCTAGTAGTTTTTTTTTCAATTCCATCAGATTATCTACTTTGACAATTGTGTCACCTGAAAATAAAGGCAGTTTTATGTCTTCCTATCTGAACTGGATGCCTTGAATTTCTTGTACTTGTCTTGTTGCACTGGTTAGAATCTTTAGTATGATGTCGATGAGAAATATTAAGAAAGAACATCCTTGTTTTGTTTCTGATTTCAAAGGGCTAGTCATTCAGTTTTTCACTATTAAATATATTAGCTATAAGGTTTTGGTTATTTTAAATGTCTTAGATTGAGAAGGATCTGTTCTGTTTCTAGTTTGCTGAGAGTTTTTTTTTTTTTTTAATGAGGAGTAGACTTTGTCAAAATCTTTTTCTATGTTTATTGAGAAGATGAATGAGCAAAAAACATTCACGTACAATTCTACACCTAGCAAAAATTTCTTTGAAAAATAATGGTAAAAGAAAAATGTTTTCAGGCATATAAATGCTGGAATAATTTATTTTCAGCAGATCTGCATTGTAAGAAAAATGAGAAGAAGTCCTTCAGGCAGAGGAAAAATGATACCAGATGGATATATAGATCTACATAAAGTAATGAAGAGCACAGGAAATGGTAACTATACTGGTAAATATGTGTTTTCTTACCATTTAAAACTGTATAAAAGATAATTATTTGAATAAAATAACAACCATGTAGCATGGGGTTAATAATTTGTTGAGGAATCAATATTGTGAAGATGCAAGTTCTGCCTCTAAATTATCTATAGATCCAATACATATATAAAAGTAGCATGTATTTCTATGTTACAGCAGAAATCAGAAATTATAACCAAAAGTAAATTTATAGTAGCATCAAAACTATAAAATACGTAGAGATTAGTTCAACAAAGATGTGAAAAACTAGTGACAACTAGAAAACTTTTCTAAGAAAATATAAAGAGAACATAAATGAATGAGAGATGTACATGTTCATTAATTGGTTGAGAAATCAATATTGTGAAGATGCAAGTTCTGCCTCTAAATTATCTATAGATCCAATACATATATAAAAGTAGCATGTATGAAAACAATAGCACAAAAGTTGGCAGGAAGAAATGTAAGTATATTTTTAGAAGGTTCTTATACTATACACAAAGTGGTACAATGCAGCACCCCATTTTTACAGCTAGAATGTGCTAAGTTAAAATGGTATTAATATAGCGTAAACTTTAAAGGAATCACTGAAACAACACAGCAGAGAAAACCAATAAGCAACCAACGTTGTTAAAATGAATTCATAAAAATACATTCAACTAATCCAAAGCAAGGCAAGAGAAGAGTTGTTCTGCAGAAAAAGAAAATAGGGACACATAGAAAATAGACAGTAAGGTGACAGATTAAAACCCAACAATGTCAATAACATGTTAAATGTAAATAGTCCTACTTGAGTACCAGTCACTGTTCCTTCTAATTTTTTCAGATGGTTTTTTCCCCCCGGCCTCAGGTGGTTTCTTCACAGACATTTGTTGATGAATGCACACCTGAATACTACATGAAAATCCTCTGCAGATCTCTGCAGTTCTGTCTCTTCGTAGCTGTCTTTTCTACTCTACTCAGTCTTGGGAATTCTAGCTGTCTTGGTTTGCCTGAATTCTCAGCTCTGTGTCTTCAACTCAGGGAGTCCACTGGACTCTAACTGAGTTCCTTCTCTCTGTGCCGTGGCCTGGAAACTCTCAAGGAAAAAAGTTGTGTTGATCATAAGGCTTACCTTATTTCTACCTTGTCTTTTAGAGATCATTGTTCTTCCTTATTTGGTGTCCAGTGTTTTGCAAACTATTGTTTTCATATATTGTTTTCATTTGTTTGTTTCATGTGGAAGGGCAAATTCAGTCTCTGTTACTCCACCTTGCTCAGATGTAAAAATCAATTTAAGATTTTTTATTGTCGAGAATATTCTATTGTGTGGATGTACCACTGTTTGTTTATCCACTTACATACTCAAGGTCTAGGCTGTTTCCAGTTTTTTGCATTTTTGAGTGTATCTTCAGTCTGCAATTGTGTATAGCTTTTTGTGGGAACATATGTTTCCAATTCACTTGGATTAATATCTAGGAGTGTTATGGTTCGCTCACTAGGTAAGGTTAGATTTAATTTTATAGGAAACTGCCAAATTGTTTATCAGAGTGACTGTACTGTTTGGCATTCCTACCAGATAGCTACGTGGGTTCTAGTTGCTCTGCAGTTTTGCCAGCTTTGCCATTATAAGTTATTTGCTTACCTATTTATTCATTTTGAGTCATTTTAATAGATGAGTAGTGCTATCTCATTGTGGCTTTAATTTGCACTTCCCTAATGATTAATAATGTTGAACATCTTTTAGTATGCTTGTCATCTGTATATTTTCTGTGAGAACCTTTGCCCGTTGCAAAATATTGGGTGATCTGTTTTCTTGTTCTTGAGTTTTGAATGTTCTTAATATATTATGAATACGTCCTTCGTTAGATTTTATTTGCAGATAATTTCTCCTAGTTTATGACTTGTCTTATGTTTCATTTTTAAATCTCTTTAAGAAGGATTTAATTTGTTGAAAAGACTGAGTTAGAAATGCAACTTTATCAACGTCCCAATACCATTTATTGACTAATAGAAAAAATAATTTTAAGTACACCAATTTTTACCCCTATTTAAAGTCACTTATATTTGTGTTCCTGAGTACAATTTTAGAGTGAATTTATTTTAGCAACAAAGATTTATATTCTTGTTTTGGGTTTCCCACTAGTTATATGACTTTAAATATGTCATTAATTCTCCCAGCTCGATTTCCTCAGCAGCAAATGTTCAACTTTGAATATAAACTTGTCAACGTTACTACACAGACTGCAGTTACACTTTCTGTTAACAACTTTGCTCTGAAGTTGTAGTTCTTTTTATACCCTCATAATAACATAATAGTACATTTTGTTCACAGTAATATTCATATATATTTTTTGATTGATATTATTCATATAGCTTTAGGACTAGAAAATGTATACACAAATAAAAAGGGGAAGACGGTGCAAAGAGGCAGAGATTTTACATTTTAGCAAGAATAAGCATCTACAATTTATTTTTAAAATCCCACTTAAACAAAATACGTTGGCCCAGAGAGGTGGCTCATGCCTGTGCCCAGCACTTTGGGACGCCGAGACGGGAGGACCGCTTGAAGACAAGAGTTCGAGACCAGCCTGGGAAATAAAGTGAGACCCTATCTTCACAAAACACTAAAAAAAACCAAAAAAAACAGCTGGGCACGGTAGTGCATGCCTATGGTGCCAGCTATTCAGGAGGCTAAGGCAGGAGAATTGTCGACCCTAGGTGTTCAAGACTGCAGTAAGCTACAATCACGCCACTGCACTCAGCTTGATAACAGAATGAGACCCCATCTATACCACCATTTAAAAAAATTAATTTACAGACATAGGTAATAAATTACTTCAGATATAGCACACATAACATTTAGGGGGCATTGGAGTAATCAATCACCTATCAGTCATCTAATTATATTAGATGACCTCAACTTAATCATTATTAATCATTATTAAGTTGAGGTATAGAGTTAAAATATAATTTTGAGGCAAAATTTAACCCTAGTGTCTTTTCATTATAAAGTTTCCAATGTACATAAAGTTGCAAGAATTATACAACAAAACTGGGTGTGGTAGCTCACACCTGTAATCTCAGCACTTTGGGAGGCTGAGGCAGGAGGATCGCTTGAGTCCAGGAGTCTGAGACCAGTTTGGGCAACATAGTGATGCCCTGTCTCTACAATAAAATAAAATAAAATAAAATAAAATAAAATAAAATAAAATTGCTGGGTGTGGTGGTGCATGCCTGTAGTCCCAGCTACTTGGGAGGCTGCAGTGACCTAAGCTTGATCCCAGGAGGTCAAGGCTGCAGTGAGCCACGATGGTACCAC
Organism: Papio anubis; assembly: GCF_008728515.1. Classification (NCBI taxonomy): domain Eukaryota; kingdom Metazoa; phylum Chordata; class Mammalia; order Primates; family Cercopithecidae; genus Papio; species Papio anubis. Next base: position 13,379,665 of record NC_044992.1, on the reverse strand, counting down.
TACACTCCAGCCTGAGCAACAGAGTGAGACGCTGTCTCAAACAACAAAAACAAATATCCATGTACCTGCCTACTTAGATTCTACTACTAGCATCTTACTAGATTTCCTGAATCGTCCATATACCCATCCTGTTATTCATCTATCAATCCACTTTATTTTCTGATGCATTTCAAAGGGAGTAAATTTTTAAAATGCATTTCTTACCATGAGGAAACCTTTTGGCTATACAACTAAAGATTGTGAGATAATTGTTTCTAACATATATTGGCCCATCCTTGCCCCCCCCCCCCCCCCTTGCCCCCCCCCCAAAAAAAACCCATCACCATGTTAAATCCTACTAAGGTTCCCACACTTGAGGCACCTTGCAAACCAACAAAAAGATTCCTGGGCCCAGCTCTGGATATGCTGAATCTGATCTGGGGTGGCACCCTAGTATCTGAATCCCCTCACGCACCTCCTCCCTCCATCTCCACAAGTGGGTGAAGCACTAGCTAAGGCTTTAGCTCAGACTCGAGAGAGTCTAGTAGAAAGAACAGATGTGAAGGGGGCCATAACATGCCTCAATTATGCAAGTCTGGGAAGGCCGAGAGAGAACAACATTCTAGAAGAAGTCAAATTTGGTGAGGGTAAGGAATGCTCAGACAGGGCTGAAATTAGACCGGCACTCTGAAATAGCCCTTTGCAAAGCTAGCTGTCTGAAAGAATCATCTGAACGAACTTAAAAAGAAAAAGATGCTTGAGTCTTAACAAAGAGCTTCTGATTCGAAAGCTCTGGACGAGGGCCTGGTGTCTGTATTTTTAACGAACAATGCAGGCATTCCCGATGCCACTGGTCTCTAGCCAGTATTTATGAATTTCTCCAGAAATAAAGAAGGGTGGGGCTACAGAAGAGCTAGCTGAGACTTGATGGCTTTTAATATAAGTTAAGTAATACTTTAGTACGAGTGAAGCAATACTAGTGTGTGCGAGGCAGAGGCTGGGTTCCTAAGCTTGAGTCTCAGCTGTGTCTATTGCCAGAATTTACATGTCTGGGTTACCAGTAGGACTGGCCACCAGAAGTTGATTGCCATAAAGTGCCATGGAGAAAAACTTGGTCCAGTGCCAAGCCCATGTGCAGTGGAAGGGAGACAGGAGTCTGAGTTCCAGGCAGTGCTTTGCACTCAGATTTGTGTCCTGATCCTGGCTGCTATCTGGGAACCAGCAAGGAAGATGTGTCTGAGCAAAAATCTGAAGACTGTTTTGGCCAATAACCGTAACATATTGAAACACAGGCAGCATTTCTTTGTTGTTCATAAGACAGAGTGGGGTACAAAAGGAACAAAAGGAAAGGAGAATTTTACAGGGAGCTTTGGTGCTAAGGACCCCAGAAGACAGCGTTTCCTATCCTTCTGCATTCGTTGGAGAACATAGTGAGGGATGGCAATTCCTAGCAGAAACCAGTGGCAAGGCTCAGAGGGGACCTTCATGCCTCAGGACATCATTGGTGTTAAAATATCAGAGGAAGAAAATGTTAACCACTAACCAAAACAAAGCCAGAGGTGACACTGTTCTCCTTGGGTGCCTGCTGAAATGATCAACGGTTGGAGGTGATCTTCAGGGGACAAATGTCTTCAGTTAGTGGCAAACTTTGGGCAAGAGCCAGCAAAATATGACTTATATGGGGGCTGGCTTTAAATAACAAATGCTTGTTAGGGGAAGCTAAGAACTTGTAAAGAAGGCCAAAAGAAATTAAGGCCTAAGGAAATGAATGAGGCAGCATATTAAGAGAGGGAAGAACAGATGCTTCGTTAATGTATCTTTGTCCTAATAGATATTGCTTGGTTTATCTTCCTCTAATTAAAAGTTACTTTATTAATTCGAACTTAATAGGAAATAGTTACTTAGATTGTAGGCAGCCAAGGTTTCCTGATGCCTGCGACAGTGTGTGCTTCCAATTCTTTTCTCATTCCCTGACCTTGCTTTATGGATTCCTTTTCAGTGGCCTTTTCTGGCTCCTTCTGCTCTGATAGCTTACAAGAACCTTATTTCTTTCTTTTTCTCTGTCATACAAGAGAAGTGAATTGTCTGAAGTGGGATTTCAGGGTTGAATGGGAACTTTAGTGTGGATGTGCATCCTATTGAGTCACCTCCCAGCCCCATGCTTGAAAACCCTCCATGTAGGTGGCTGCTTGTCCCTCTGAGCCCAGAGAGAGCTGATGCAGGTGACATTACTCTTCCCAACAAAAGCCTTTGCTCCTCACTCTGACAAGAAGCATAGCAAACAGCTTTTGCGAAGTTTCTGATGTGCTTCAGTTTTCCTCCAGAGATGCCAAAGGAATATTATGGAATACTGAAGAGCAAACTCATTCTAGAATGCTGGGAACGAAGATACTCGTATTTGAAACTTGGTAAAATTGGAACTTGGCTAAAAACGTTTTCTCTCTGGTATGTGTGCCCAGGGCACACACAGGTGGTTAGGAAGAGATTTGTATCCCTGTCATATTTTAGTCTAACAGGTGATCTCTCTGAGAAGCTACGCAGTTATGATAAGGGGCGGGGGTGTGAGGAAAATGATAAAAAGATGTTTAGGCTCAACTGAAGGCTTAATGTAGGAAGAGTTCTTGCAACATCAGAATGTAAATAATTTACTTTACTCATTCATTCAGCAGGGTGAAGGGAGGAAAGATTGATGGGCAGTTTAAAAGAAAGTCCAGTTAAAACCTTTGCTGCCCTAATGTCATGGATGCAAGAGCCAGTTTAATCTAAACAAAAGGGGCAACTCACCCATTTGGGCAGGGCTGGGAGACCACACAGTGGCTGAGAATTGCCCATCAGTAGGTTCCCGCTCTTTATAGACCATTTGTTTCCATTTGTAGTGAAAAAGGAGATGCTCTTGTAGAGGTTAAGTCACCCAGTTATTTGTTATAAACTTTCAGAAAGGAATGGGTTTGAAACAAGTCTTAAGTGTTTCAGTGACAAATATTTAACGTCACCCCTGAGATTTATGGCTCTTCTGTTCGCCCTTTGAAAGCTTTTAGTTCAGTGGCAAAGGTTACTAGGGGCTTGCCCAGCAGAAAAGAGGTCTTTTCTGTTGTTGTTTTATCATCTTAGCACTGGCTGGAGAGTATTGCAAAGTTTCGGCAATGAATAATCACCCTTTCTGCTCACATTGTCATCTGTCCTATGATTGTGATTGTCCTCGGAGACTCATCTAAGGCATATAAGTGCTCCTGGCATCTGGTCTCTCTGCTTTCACACCTCCACAGCTGTGATGCAGGGCGGGAGGGCTGATCCTAGGCCATCCCAAGCCACAGCACGGCAGAGCAGGGTGGCCCGGGTGTTATGTAACCTGCTGTTCCTCACTGGTACCCTGTCTGGAGCACCTGTTGTGTTGGGATACTTGTACTAGAATAATCCAAATGGTGAGGCCTCATCACTTTTTGGCCGAGGTAGAACTTATTTCCTTTTAATGTCTAAATGTTGATGGTGAATACCCCTGCTGGCTTAATTATGGGAAATTAGGCCTCCTGAAATTGTGCCTAATGTGTTTCTGAACAAGATACTGGGTACCGCATCATGCGGCCACATGGATATTAACAGATCTGCTGTAGCTCACCAGTGTGAGCCATAGTGACCAGCTGCTAGTGACCACGCTGCCTCCACCTGGCTTTGGGGCCATGGACTGGGGGGTGAGATGGGTGGTAAGTCTTCCTTCCTAATGATACAAAGACAGAACCAAAACTCTGATAGAGCCTTTACCGAAAGGCTGATTATGACTTATCATATCTCTCTCCATCTGTCCAGCCCAATTCTGAGATTCTTTATCAGGCTTCCTTCTTGCTCCGTGTAATAAAAGCAACAGCTCACATTTATTGTGTGCTTATTATGTGCCAAACAGTATTCTAAGCATTTTGTGTGTATTATTCCGTTAATCCTCACAAAACTCTTTGTGCTATTATGATCCTCATTTTACAGATGGAGACACTAAGGCACTGACAGCTTCAGCGACCTGGTCAAGGGCACACACTAGCAAGTACGGAGTGGCATCCGATGCCAGGCTGCCAGACTCCAGGGTCTTTTTTTTCTTTTTTCTTTTTCTTTTTTTCTTATTGAGACGGAGTCTTGTTCTGTGGCCCAGGCTGGAGTGCAGTGGGGCAATCTCAGCTCACTTCAAGCCTTCAAGCTCCGCCTCCCGGGTTCACACCATTCTCCTGCCTCAGCCTCCCAAGTAGCTGGGACTACAGGCGCCCGCCACCTCTCCCGGCTAATTTTTTGTATTTTTAGTAGAGACAGGGTTTCACCCTGTTAGCCAGGATGGTCTCGATCTCCTGACCTCCTGATCTGCCCGCCTTGGCCTCGCGAAGTGCTGGGATTACAGGTGTGAGACACGGCACCCGGCGGACTCCAGGGTCTTTTAACCACCATACTCTCTACTCTTTCCTTCCTCACTGGGAAGCTCCATGCAATTCTCTGCCTTCAAATTCAGGCTCAGTTGCTGGAAGGCTCCCAAAGGGAGAAGGAAGCTCCCCTCTAAGCCAGTGTAAGGCTCATCCACCAAGTTTTATTTTTCTCTTCCAGAATTGATCTCTTTTAAATGACTGACAGCTCATTTCCTTTGGAAGAGACTCCACTTCTGCCTACAGAGGGGTGGCCTTACCTTTTCATTCTCCGCAAGACATCACTCTCACAAAGAATGCCATGGAATAATATAAGTATATTTGCCAAGGTCTGGGCTATTCAATCAGGATGCAAAATAGCCATTTCTGTTTCTTTAAAGGAGAAAAACAGATCAGAGCTGTATATTGCTGTGCTGCCTTCTCCTGGATGTCTTTGAACTGCTAAGTAAACAAGAACACATAGGACTCTGCAATAGCTCGCAATCACAGGGAGTTATAGGGGAGTCTAAATTCCTATGCAAGAAAGTTTTCTTTAAATCGGTGAGTGTGGGCACTGGAGATAAAAGCTTCTAGAAAGAACACATACCAAAGCCTCTGTATTTTAAGAAATGAAATCTCTGGCCTGGCGTGGTGGCTCATGCCTGTAATCCCAGCACTTTGGGAGGCCAAGGCGGGCAGATCACGAGGTTAAGAGATTGAGACCATCCTGGCCAACATGGTGAAACCCCGTCTCTGCTAAAAATACAAAAAATTAGTTGGGCGTGGTGGTGTGTGCCCGTATTCCCAGTTATTCGAGGGGCTGAGGCAGGAGAATCGCTTGAACCTAGGAGGCAGAGGTTGCAGTGAGCCGAGATCGCATCACTGCACTCCAGCATGATGACAGAGTGAGACTCTGTATAAAAAAAGAAAAAAAAAAGAAAAGAAAAAAGAAAGAAATCTCTATAGGTGATTCTAATATGCAATCCTGGTTGCAAGCCACAATGTGAGGAAATTCATGGCAAGATATAGACCTGCTAAAAGATACGCTTTATCTTACCAAACAGACATCTGATTAGAGATGGAAACATGCAGTCTAGTGAGTTTGTAAGCACTTGGGTCTTATACAACCACAATGTGTGTGTATATGTGCGTGTGTGTGTGCGTGTTTGTGTGACATGTGGTGTATTTGCTTTGCATTCGCTAACTCAAAGGACCTGTCCAAGTAGCAATCCTGCCAACTCTTAGGGGGCATGAAATTCTCCTAACGTTTTTATATTTTAATAAAAGGTTTCAACTTTCATTTAAATGAAGAAAGACAAGAAGAAGTAAATCTGAAGAAATTTTCACAGCACCAAACATTAGATCACAATTTTTTTTTTTTTTTTGAATTTTAGGCAAAGAGTTTTTAGAAACCATAAAGAGAGAGAAATAGGAATAGTTTATTTTCTTCTCCCACAGTGGCTTAAGAGTGGCATATTATTGAGTTTTTTACTTGCTCTTATACTTG